>NC_079190.1:272140669-273340669 GCF_029499605.1 Hyla sarda
CTAACAGTTTATGCTATTTATGCATATTACAAACATTTTATGCTATTTAAGAGTTAACACTGTGTTGAAGTTTTAAAAGGGGTTCTGTGCCATTAAAGGAGTTTTCCAAGCTTGCAATTTACATGAATGCTCATCTCTGCTCCACAGATCAAATTGTAGGCAAAATGTATTCTTTGGAGTGTCAGCTCAGTCTGACCTAAGTGTGGCAACTAACTTTTAGCCTTCAATCACCATCAAACTTCGTGGGAAGGGGGAAGTCAGTGAATGTTGTTGCTCTGAATAGGTAAGGGTTTTAGGGCATTTTTAAGGTATTCGTACTACAGTCTAATCCTCTGTAATAACTGTTAGAGAATCTGTTTGTATGCAGGCCTGATTATATACTTGAGGGGCTTTGGGAGTTTTACATTTGGTGCCCTGAAGGATCTGTCAGCATAATAAAGAATACATTCTTCACAAGTTGAATGCCAGTGCCAATGTAGATTTGGATTTGTTTACAGTTTCTTTCCTTCTATCTTTTTTTATTTCTTTTTTTAAATAAGATATTTTATGACAGCAATATTCTTCACACCCATGTATCAAGACCTAGAAGAGTTTGTGGCCTCTATGGTCGTGTGCCAATGATCACTTTCTATCCTAAATACCAATTCATTAATATAGCTGACTGCTCATGACTTTAAGGCAGGGCCATTAAAATTGTATTTATTACAGTAATTGAGGATTTCTGCTCTTGGTCAGTCTCAGGTCATCTCAGATTAGTTTTAGACATTACATCTATTTCCTTAATGAGAGATTGGAGACTCCACTAACCCTTTAAATCACAAGGTTTTTATAGTATAGAGAATTGTCTATGAATGGAGTAATATTGATTTAAGCCACTGGATTGACTAATGTACTCTCAGTGGGAAAGGCATTATTTACAATCCAGGAACGGAGCCTGGTATTAAGCAATGAAATGGAAACATTAAACTTTTTTTCTTAATTGGAAATTATGTTCTAAAGTATTTTCTTTTAGATGTTTTGATTTTTAGTGATTATTCCGTTTATCGAAATTGAAATGCATAAATAGAAAGAATGCATAATGAGAAAGTCTTTTATTTATGCAGCTTTCAGGTAAAATAAACAGAAATGTGGTCAACAATAGGCCATATTCGAATTTGCGATATTTCGCGAATTTATGGACGAATATTCGTCATATATTCGCTAAATTTGCATATTCGCAATATTCACGTTTTATTTTCACATATGCGAAAATTCGCATATGCAAAAATTTGCATAAACGAAAATTGGCATATGCGAAAATTAGCATATGCAAAAATTTGCATATGCGAAAATTCGTATGCCAGTCTCACACAGTAGTATTAGAGCCTTCTTTACACCACACAAGCTGGAAGCAAAGAGGGATGATCACTGTGATGTGTACTGTGGAAAAAAAAAACGAATATTCGTAAGTACGAATATATAGTGCTATATTCGCGAATATTCGCGAATAAAATTCGCATTGCGAATATTTGCGAGCAACACTAGTCAACAATAGTCGTAACTGTAGACTAGACTGTATACACATGTATATAGACTTGGGAAATGGTGACACACAGTTTTTAATTTTGTTCATATTTTTCTGGCAGGAATATCAGAGGATTGGCACAATGCAGAGTTCTATGAAAAGAACTATTGTCATTGTCATGGAAAATAAAAGTATTTGTGCCATGACATGAGAGAAGTTTTTTATAAAAGAATATTAAGGTTTGCACCACCATCTGTGTACAGTACAAGTGGGGTTACCGCTAAGCAGACTTGAATTTATTTTGCTGGTTCTGCTCAATTTATATCAACAAAGAGTCCTTTTTAGTAAGAAGAAGAAAAATAAAGCCCAAGCGGCACTCACCAGTGTTATTTATAAAATGCAATGACTTTATTTCCTCTTTGTCATTAAAAAAGCAGCAGGGAATGACAAAAAGGCAGACTATACTTGACAGCTTGGCAGTCCTTCTAAAGGACTAACATAAGAGACCTTTGTTAAATATGGTTCACACAGGTTCATTAGTTTCTCCCTTGAATACGACATTCAGTCACAAATTAGACAAGAACTTCACGTTTGGACGTTTAAGCAATTTGCTGTAAAAAACATATTGAAGGAAAACTGTCACATGTTCACTCCCACACTAACCACAGGTACTGACGAATAGTGAGGGGGGCGCTGATTCATATGATCCCTACTTTGCCCGGATCCGTCCAGCTGTTTGCCCGCAATCTCAGTTATTCTATATATATGCAAATGTGGCTGTAACTGGCACGGGCGGAGTTTCAGGAGCCTAGTAGCACTGTGACCGCAGCTCCACCCGTCCGCAGTGCTGCCCACTTATGAATATTCATCCCCCCTCCCTCCGGCTCTCCCCCTCCCCGCCGCTCCTAACTGGTCTTCACTGCACATGTCAGGAAGTGGCACATGCGCAGTGAAGATCAGTTCAATTTGGGTTCAATTTGTTTTTTGCCTGCCAGAGGTAACCTTACCTGCTCCATACGGGTTCCAGCTCCAATCTGCTAATAGAGCCTTCTGAGCCAGTCTGTATCAGCAGATTTTCTATAACATTAAGTAATGCAATGCAATAGCATAGCCAGGGAGTGGAGGATGATGAAGCGATGAAGGAAGCTCAAATAATGAGGTGGGTGAACCCCATTAACTTTATGCTATACAGTTATGTTGACATCCTAAACCTAGACTACTTGATTGATATTAAAGTTTTTGTCACATAAGGCTATCTTAACTACCAAGGTCAATGTTGGTGGGGATCTGTCATATTAAATGGCATTTTTCTAAAGTGACAACTTTTTAAACCCTTGAATTGAAGTTACTCCAATTCCGGTTGCTTTTTTAAACTATGATATCTCTGAAACCCCCAAGTATGTCAAAGTCAATCATGCCCCTCCAGTCTTGAGTGACATGTGTCCCCCTTTGTTTATGTATAGGGGCAGAGGCATCAGTCAAGAACGGAGGAGTGGGAAGTAGTCAGTCCCCGGTTTCATTCCATTCATTCTTGTCATTCATGCTTTTTAAAACTATAATGGAGATAATGGTCAACTTTTCCTCTGCACGGGTTTTGATAAATCTCCCCATTAGATTTCTCTGAAAACATTTGCAGGGTAAATCATAGTGTGTTGAGATCATGTTCCCTGTCTGTGTTTCATGTTTTCTGCTGTTCAGGCAGCATGAAAGGTTTAAATAAAGCATTTCTATAGCTTCCCTTTAAATATAGCAATTCTATAGCTTCAATAGCTTATTATGTGTGTGTAAAGAAAAAATCACGTAAGCCTGTGTTACGCATATGGTCATTCACTGAAATGACACATGGTGAAGGAAACACCTATTCATAATGGTGTTACCCACAAATATTTATGGCTTTCATCTTTAGGGATGGAATTTGATACTATTTAAGTGAAAAGATCTATTGTGATATGTTGAAAGTAGCACTGCAGATTTCTGCTCCACTAAGGATTTAGTAGAAAGCCAGCCATATATTCATCATCTTCACAGCAGCGCTGCCTGGCTCTGCATTTTCAGAGGGTGCCCATCCATGCGTTAGAATTTGAAGCATCATCTTCTTTGAGAAGAAAGACACTTTCTCACAAACAGCACGAAGCAAAATGATTCTTTCCAGCATTCTGCTTATTCAAACAGAAATGAGATTCTTTGTGTGGCAGCTGCAAACATTTGGCCAATGTAGCTCCAACTAGTTATTTAGAGAGGTTCAGCAGGGGATAGCACAGCCATAATGTAATGTTTCCAAGGAATGTTTGAGCAGCTCATTTGAACCTAGACATGTTATATGGCTGTCTCTTGTTTAAAGGAGAAATGCCACGTCACATCTAAAAGACCAAAAAATAATGATGGCTCACAGCATTGCCAGATTATCAGTGCTCGCAGTTACTGACCCAAGTTCTGCAGCAGTTACCTCTGCCCCCATGGCAGCACATCTTGTCTGTGTCCTGGCATTGTCATCGGGACCTTTGTGCATTTCAGTCAACACCTTTTTAAAAAATGATTGCAATGCTGCCCTACACAGCTGAACAACTAAGGAGTTTTGTCTTAAAGGGGTTATCCAGATTAGCCAAATATATCTGCTTTCTTCTAAAAAAAAAAAAAAAAAAAAAAAAAAAAAAAAAACAGCACCACATCTGTCTTCAGGTTGTGTTGCAGGACTTTGTAATCAATCTTTTTTTTTTTTTTTTTTTTCATTTATTTTCATTCAACAAAAATACATAATATACAACAATCGGAATTATGGTCAGTGCATATCCCCACTGTACCAGCCCCCCCACCGATGCCAGGAGAGAAAAAAATAGATATATAATTAGTCTACCTTTTCCTCTCCCTCCTTCCCCTCATACTGTACTACTCTTCCAGCAATCCTGACCAAATTTGAAAAAATAGATCACTGCACTGCATCCTCTCTTATTGTATATTGCCTTATCCCATAATATAACTCTTTCCATTTTTGATTTATACTCTGCAAGGGTCGGCGGCCTAGACTCTTTCCAATTTTTTGCAATCAGCAGCCTAGCATTGAAAAGTAGCCAGCTTACCATTATTTGAGTATTTTGATCAAAACCAAGGCCTTCAACATACCCAAGGACACAGGTCCGAAGATCGACTGGCACCCTGATCTTAATTTTTCCTCTATAAATTCAAGAATTATACGCCAGTATGTCAGTATAATTGTGCAGCCCCATAACATATGTTCAATATCCGCATCCCAATGATGACAGTGTGGGCAGCTGGAGTCTAATCCAGAGCCATATTTAGCTATTAAGGAAGGGGACTGATGTGCTCTATATAGGATATATAGCTGAGATAAGTGGGGGCCTTCTCCTACTGATTGTTGAACTACTGATCTTAATACAGATCTCCACTCTACCTGGTCTAGACCTGATACTGATTGCCACTTTATAAAAGCCGATACACTATAAGTCTCGACTATATGTGACATAAGCCGCTGATATATTTTAGATAATACCCCTTTTGACCCATTTTTGCCCACTATTATGTCCAAAATGGAAAAAAAAAACAGCACCACATCTGTCTTCAGGTTGTGTTGCAGGACTTTGTAATGAATCTAGAAGTCAACATAAAAAGTTAGAAGCCAGAATTCTGCAAGCTATGCATCGTGCCATCACAAAACAGGACGTAATGTAACGTTATATGATCAGTCATTAATATTTCCTCATCTTTCCTGTGTCACAGTCATATGATGTCCCCTCATCTCCCCCTGTGTCACAATCATTTCCATCCCCTCATCTGCCCACTGGTGTAACATGTATTACTTTCCCCTCATCTCCCCTGTGTGTGTCAAAATTATTACTGTCCCCTCCTCTCCCCCTGTGTCACAGATATTACTGTCCCCTCATCTCCCCCTGTGTCACAGATATTACTGTCCCCTCCTCTCCCCCTGTGTCACAGATATTACTGTCCCCTCCTCTCCCCCTGTGTCACAGATATTACTATCCCCTCATCTCCCCGTGTCACAGATATTACTGCCCCCTCCTCTCCACCTGTGTCACAGATATTACTGTCCCCTCATCTCCCCCTGTGTCACAGATATTACTGTCCCCTCATCTCCTCCATGTGTTACAGTTTTTACTGTACCTTTAGCTTCACCTTGTGTGTCAAAGTTATTACTCTCTCCTCCACTCCCTTGTGGGGTCAACTCACCTGACTATTTTCATAAATAGTGTATATCAAACTATTCATTCAAAGAACATGTTCATTCTTTGCATGGAAGTCTGCGAACACTAAATAGCCGTCAATGGTGACGGCGCAGTGCCACGCGGTCCCACCACCGAAGTACTGCGGCCACCAGAATGGAATCTCCGCTCGCGGAATTCTGCGAGCGGAGATTCTGTTCATAATCCGTAGTGTGAACATATCCTAACCATGAATTGTGCATAACCAATTAGTGTGGTCAACTTAGTCACATGACTGCTTCTTTCCATAGATCATATGCTATGAATATCTTCAATATGTTTGTTCTTGGTATATTTGGTATACATAAATATGGATATACGGTTTTGTGATTGATATATATATATATATATATATATATATATATATATGTATATTTGGACTTTATATTACAGGGTGGGCCATTTATATGGATACACCTTAATAAAATGGGAATGGTTGTGATATTAACTTCCTGTTTGTGGCACATTAGTATATGTGAGGGGGGAAACTTTTCAAGATGGGTGGTGACCATGACGGCCATTTTGAAGTTGGCCATTTTGAATCCAACTTTTTTTTTTCAATAGGAAGAGGGTCATGTGACACATCAAGCTTATTGGGAATTTCACAAGAAAAACAATGATGTGCTTGGTTTTAACGTAACTTTATTCTTTCATGAGTTATTTACAAGTTTCTGAACACTTATAAAATGTGTTCAATGTGCTGCCCATTGTGTTGGATTGTCAATGCAACCCACTTCTCCCACTCTTCATACACTGATAGCAACACCGCAGGAGAAATGCTAGCACAGGCTTCCAGTATCTGTAGTTTCAGGTGCTGCACATCTCGTATCTTCACAGCATAGACAATTCCCTTCAGATGACCGCAAAGATAAAAGTCTAAGGGGGTCAGATCGGGAGACCTTGGGGGCCATTCAACTGGCCCACGACGACCAATCCACTTACCAGGAAACTGTTCATCTAGGAATGCTCGGACCTGACACCCATAATGTGGTGGTGCACCATCTTGCTGGAAAAACTCAGGGAACGTGCCAGCTTCAGTGCATAAAGAGGGAAACACATCATCATGTAGCAATTTTGGTTGAGGTTTCCATTGATGAAGAATGGCCCCCACTATCTCTGTACCCCATATACCACACCATACCATCAATATTTGTGTTCCAACAGTCTTGGAGGGATCTATCCAATGTGGGTTAGTGTCAGACCAATAGCGGTGGTTTTGTTTGTTAACCTCACCATTCACATAAACGTTTGCCTCATCACTGAACAAAATCTTCTGCGTAAACTGAGCGTCCTGTTCCAATTTTTGTTTTGTCCATTCTGCAGCACCTGAAACTACAGATACTGGAAGCCTGTGCTAGCATTTCTCATGCAGTGTTGCTATCAGTGTGTGAAGAGTGGGCGAAGAGGGTTGCATTGACAATCCACCACAATGGGCAGCACATTGAACACATTTTAAGTAAAATTATAATTAAACTTGTAAGTAACTCATGAAAGAACAAAGTTATGTTAAAACCAAGCACATCATTGTTTTTCTTGTGAAATTCCCAATAAGTTTGATGTGTCACATGACCCTCTTCCTATTGGAAAAACAAAAGTTGGATTCAAAATGGCTGACTTCAAAATGGCCACCATGGTCACCACCCATCTTGAAAAAATTCCCCACTCACAAATACTAATGTGCCACAAACAGGAAGTTAATATCACCAACCATTCCAATTTTATTAAGGTGTATCCATATAAATGGATATAAATATATACCGTATATACTCGAGTATAAGCCGAGTTTTTCAGCACGATTTTTCGTGCTGAAAACACCCCCCTCGGCTTATACTCGAGTGAACTCCCCCACCCGCAGTGGTCTTCAACCTGCGGACTTCCAGAGGTTTCAAAACTACAACTCCCAGCAAGCCAGGGCAGCCATCGGCTGTCCGGGCTTGCTGGGAGTTGTAGTTTTGAAACCTCCGGAGGTCCGCAGGTTGAAGACCACTGCGGCCTTCAACATCATCCAGCCCCCTCTCACCCCCTTTAGTTCTGAGTACTCACCTCCGCTCGGCGCTGGTCCGGTCCTGCAGGGCTGTCCGGTAAGGAGGTGGTCCGGTGAGGAGGTGGTCCGGGCTGCTATCTTCACCGGGGAGGCCTCTTCTAAGCGCTTCGGGCCCGGCCTCAGAATAGTCACGTTGCCTTGACAACGACGCAGATACGTCGTTGTCAAGGCAACGGCTCTATTCCGGGCCGGAAGCGCGGAGAAGAGGCGCCCCCGGTGAAGATAGCAGCCCGGACCACCTCCTCACCGGACCACCTCCTTACCGGACAGCCCTGCAGGACCGGACCAGCGCCGAGCGGAGGTGAGTACTCAGAACTAAAGGGGGTGAGAGGGGGCTGGATGATGTTGAAGGCCGCAGTGGTCTTCAACCTGCGGACCTCCGGAGGTTTCAAAACTACAACTCCCAGCAAGCCCGGACAGCCGATGGCTGCCCGGGCTTGCTGGGAGTTGTAGTTTTGAAACCTCTGGAGGTCCGCATGTTGAAGGCCGCAGTGGTCTTCAACCTGCGGACCTCCGGAGGTTTCAAAACTACAACTCCCAGCAAGCCCGGACAGCCGATGGCTGCCCGGGCTTGCTGGGAGTTGTAGTTTTGAAACCTCTGGAGGTCCGCAGGTTGAAGACCACTGAGGGCGAATGATGAGAAGAGGATGATGAAGGGGGGGGGGGTGGAGATGATGAAGGGGGGTGAGGATGATGAAGGGGGGGGGGTGTGGGATGATTACAAGGGGATGATGAAGGGGGGATGTGTGGGATGATAAGGGGATGTGTGGGATGATGACAAGGGGATGATGAAGGGGGGATGTGTGGGATGATGACAAGGGGATGATGAAGGGGGGATGTGTGGGATGATGACAAGGGGATGATGAAGGGGGGATGTGTGGGATAAGGGGATGTGTGGGATGATGACAAGGGGATGATGAAGGGGGGATGTGTGGGATAAGGGGATGTGTGGGATGATGACAAGGGGATGATGAAGGGGGGATGTGTGGGATGATGACAAGGGGATGATGAAGGGGGGATGTGTGGGATGATAAGGGGATGTGTGGGATGATGACAAGGGGATGATGAAGGGGGGATGTGTGGGATGATAAGGGGATGTGTGGGATGATGACAAGGGGATGATGAAGGGGGGATGTGTGGGATGATGACAAGGGGATGATGAGGATGTTAATGACGGGTCTGGATGATGACAGGGGGGGATGAGGTATTTCCCACCCTAGGCTTATACTCGAGTCAATAACTTTTCCTGGGATTTTGGGTTGAAATTAGGGGTCTCGGCTTATACTCGGGTCGGCTTATACTCGAGTATATACGGTATGTTAAACTTATGGTGTATCACAATGAACATTTGCTTTATTATAATAAATATTGGACTGGGGATGTGAATCTGCTCCCTGTGCACTTTACTGCTGATACATAAAATGTGAAAGCCCTCTTCTGCAGGGGAATTTGTCTGTATGAAGTCTCCCACATCTTTAACCATTTGTGTACTTATAGCACTGCTTATCCTGCCGTTCCTGAAAGGTGAATGTAGATAGAAGGTTAAGAATAGAAAACAACTGGAGCATAAGATGACAATTCTTTACCCTATTCATTCTCCAGTGACCACAGATCTTTCCTAAAAGCTCTTATTTTTTTTCTCTAAGGGCCCATGTACACTGGGGAAACTCTGCAAGGAATTTCATCACTGTTTTACTCAGTGGATCAGTGGATCAATGCTCATAATCGGCGCTTATTTTGCACTGAATTTTACTGTGAAAATTAGTGTCGGAAAACAGAGTCCCATTGACTAATGGACTTTTTCAGGGCTTATTATGGCAAAACAATTTACATGTTCATTCTTTCAGAGAAATCTGGATCCGTGTCAGAAATTCTGCAGTGGAAATTCCACAATAGAGCAGAATCCCATTCTAAAACAATAGGAGGCTGCAGAAAATGGATTCCTTGGTGTGCATGGGCCCTAGCTGTTACTTATTTTGCCACCTTCCATATGAGACTAAGTCTATAGGCGAATTTTGTCTGCGGCAGAGGTTGCATGACCAAAAATTGCACTGCAGCAATTGCTCTGTGTTTGGGCTACAAAAAAGGGTATGCGTCACAAAAGGTGGCAAAAGTAAGAAGTAAAAACTGTATTTATTACCCATAGAACCAATCAGAGGGCAGATTTCATTTTTCAAGAGCAGAATAAGAATTAAAACTTATTCCACAAGGGCTGCCCAACCCACCCATCGATCCGGAGCTATTCATGTTTGTTGTTACTACATTACTTCTACTGTGATTTTGCTGTGTTTGCTGTTGTAGTGGACACTAGGTGTTCATTTGTGCGCATGTATACTTGTTTCTCTGAAAAATGTCCAATAAAATTTTTTACTGGTTGCTAAGGGAAACAAGGACACTTTTATGTTATGCCTTTATTTTGTTATGATGACATTCTTTTCAGTTCCCTTCCTAGCAATGTATCTCTGTATATCTTTACAAAATACATTTGTCAGTGGTACTTCCCTTTTATGACAATTATCCCCCCCCCCCCAAAAAAAAAAAAAAAAAAAAAAGGAGGCTCTGCTCATGCTTTTAGCAATTAACAGCTCCAAATCTTTGTCAGCCAATGGCAATTGTTCCAGATAATTTCAACTTAGTGATTGCTTAATATACAGCATATATACATACTGTGTGTGTATGTGTGTATATATATTACATCTATGTAAGAATAGATTGAAAATAATTGTTTAAGTACTGTATATACTAAGTTAACTGTATGAACTTTGCCAATGCCTTCATATAGTTAAATATAGACACATCAGATAGCCCGGTTCTGTTTGGAGACACCCCAGCTTTGGCTTATGTCTTCTGAGCACAGCCGTAAAGAGTTTTGGTGTATAATAGTTTTAGTATGTGTTATTTTATTCTTCAAAAAATTACAAATGATATATAGCGGTTTCATTTAGCAAAAATATCTGACCACATTTTGTAGATATAGAACTAAGAATAGGATGACGTTGATCAAACAAAAGCTGAACAGAATTATAAAGTGACTTGTAGAAACCACAGCTAGATAAATATTACATTTTGTTCTGTCAGATTTGGAGTTGGAAAATTATTTCTCTCCCTAAAATGAGGTAAATTGGTTTATACCTAAAGTTTTTTTTTTTTGCCTTCCTCTGTATAGGGTAAAAGTAGCTATGTATAGGGTAAAAGTAGCTAAGGGACTATGATAGATAGACAGACAGATTGATGGATAGCAAAAGGATCTCAACGCAGCAAATAATCTTTTTTTTCAGATAGATAGATTTGAGATAGGTAGCCAGGTAGACAATATATAGACAGATAGATGATAGATATATAGATAGATATCTCAGAATCTCCAGTTTTGATTAAGACATTACATTTTCCCATTTTTGCTTGGCAACATTGGTTTTAGAAATACTTCTGCTTTTGGCCTGTGGTCTACATAGTCTTGCCCAAGGGGCCATGCTCTAGCTCAGGGTCAAGCTCCTTCCAGAAACCAGTAACTGAAAAATGGAAATTCAAAGAGAGAGACGCGAGAGAGCAGCGACATGGTGGCAGCCTATTAGTGACCTTGGTGGCTGATTTTAAGGGTTTTGGAGCTCATACATATAGTGCAATGTTGAATTGGTTTAATAGCATGGAAGAGCGTAGAAAATTTCACATGAGAAAATGAATACTTCTGCTATAACTGGGGATAAAGATGAGAAGAACACGCGGTGAAGTGTGAAGTCGCCTCGCAATTGTTTACCTATGTCATGCTACTGTGAGTTTTCATGCACACGGAGGGGAAGCATTAATAGATAAAGTTGAAAATTGCCTTTGATGAGCCTAATTAAAATATTACAGTAAGTCGTTATATGTGTAAAATTAATTTATTCCCAAAGGAGACATTTCAGGAATCCATTGGTTTTGTGTTAACATGTTCACTGAGCTGTGAAAACACAGGCATCAGATTTTAATTATACTCACCACACAGTGAATAAATCCATTGCTGAGCTCCTGATTCAGTAGTAATGGTAGGCTGATGCCGCGTACCACATGGCGTGTTCCACAACCAAAATAGAAATGTCACTTGTAAGGAGCAGAACGTAGCGATTAACAGTTTCTATTAGGAAATGGCTTCAATTCACCTGTTTGACGTATTTGGCTGATTAAATGAATAGAGACGGAAACTCTTATAGTAATAATATGTGATGTCACTCATTCACATGTACAGGATCTGCCGACGTCGTAATTTAGTTAACATTGACATCGGCAGCATCAAATCTGCAGCATCAAATATACAGTAGATCCTGTACATGTTAATGTACCATAAAGGAATATTAAGCCTGAAGGAATGAGAAAGAATAAAAATATAAACAGCTACTGTATCTGTCGGTATATAATGACTTCTGTAGGCTCCTGATGTAAACAGCCTTGTAGAAATCTGCCACTGTGGGATCTGTAACACGTTGGTTTTCTACATGTACCAACTGGTGTTTTGACAGGAGTGGAGATTCACTAGAGGGCTGTGACCTCTTAGTTTCTATCTTTAACCTCCTCCCTAGTCACAGCACAACTTACTTAATCTCCTACTCATGAAGATAGGTATTGACTTGCTCTGGCATTCCTCCAGCTTTGCTCCGTTTCTGAATTAACTCACCTCTACTCTTTTATGACTATAACTTTATTTATTTTACTATAAAAATTCTTAACCTTCTCAGCATACAACTATCAGTGTAGGCTAGGTTCACACTGCCCTTTGCATCCTACCCATTAAAGGGGTACTCCGCCCCTGGCATCTTATCCCCTATCCAAAGGATAGGGGATAAGATGTTAGATCGCCGCAGTCCCGCTGCTGGGGACCCCGGGGATCGCCACTGCGGCACCCCGCTATCATTACTGTGCAGAGCGAGTTCGCTCTGTGCGTAATGACGGGTGATACAGGGGCCGGAGCAGCGTGACATCATGGCTCCGCCTCTCATGACATCTCGGCCCGTCCCCTTAATGCAAGTCTATGGCAGGGGGCGTGATGACCGTCACGCCCCCTCCCATAGACTTGTTTTGACGGGGTCGGGCCATGACGTCACGAGGGGCAGAGCCGTGACATAACGATGCTCCGGCCCCTGTATTGCCCGTCATTACGTGCAGTGCGATCTCGCTCTGTGCAGTAATGATAGCGGGGTGCTGCAGTGGCGATCCCCGGGGTCCCCAAAGATCCCCGGGGTCTTTGGATAGGAGATAAGATGTCTAGGGGCAGAGTACCCCTTTAAGGGTCCAATCGGCTCTTTTTTTGAGCCAATCGGACCCTAAAATGGGTTGACTGCAAACGGCTACTACTTGATCCCGATGGACACCATTCACTTGCATGGGGTCCATCAGTGATCTAGTAATTTTACAGGAATTTAGCGGAGAAAAAAATTGTGGTTGCACTATTTGTTTCCCTGCTAAACTTCCGTCCTTCTAGCCAGATTGCTGATGGAATGCCGAATAGTGGAGTCCAGTGGCAATGTGAACGAGGCCTAAGACAAATGTAGAGAAAATCAAATATTCAAGTATTACAAGTTCATGCTCAAAACCTTAAACTGTGCCCATAACTTTACCAAAGTCTATTTTACCTCTTTGATCTCCACATTAAGGATCTATTTACACCTACAGTATTACGCACATATTTTATGTTCAGTCATTCAGTTTACATTGAACTCTGAAGCATAAAATCTACAGCTTCAAATCCTGTGCATCAAATATATGCAGGATACTATACATGTGCATGTACTCTAAGGGTAGGGTTACATGTGCATATTTGCTGCATATTTTCCTACCCATTAAAGTCAATGGGCAGCAAAATCAGCGGCGCACTTGGCTAACCATTGACTTCAATGGGTAGGAAAATAAACAGCAGCAAATAGGCAGCAAAATATGTCAAATGTGACCCTACCCTAAAGGGCTTTTCTCATCTGGCTGATTACCTCTCTCTGCTGCCGTCTGCTCACACCTCCAGGATTGCTGGTGGAAGGGCTGGGGTCAAAGACAGGTAATTTGCTTCTGTGTCTTATTGCTAGCAAGCTACAGCACTATGCCTGCAACATCATACATGACAGATAAGCCTGATGTGTGCTAAGGAACTCCTCTGGCCACTCTGAGAGCTGTTGGACAAAAACAAGAGTGAAGGTATGAAGAGATATCTATAGAACTAGGCAAGTTTGATGCTGTCATGCTCACACGTAGAGACATGTAAGGAGATGAGAATACCCTTCAGGGTAGGGTCACATGTGCCATATTTTGCTACATACTGGCTGCTGCATATTTTCTTACACATTGAAGTCAATGGGTAGCAAAATAAGCAGCTGATTTTGCTACCCATTGACTTCAATAGGTAGCAATATAACCAGCAGAAAAATATGACATTTGTGACCCTATCCTAAGGGTGTCTTTTCACATTTACAGTATCCTGCATACATTTGATGGAAAGGATTTAAAGCCACAGACTTTATGCTGCAGATTTCAATGTAAAGTAAATGACTGAACACAGCATCAAATCTGCAGCTTTAAAGGGGTATTCCAGGGAAAAAAAATATATATCAACTGGCTCCAGAAAGTTAAACAGATTTTTAAATTACGTCTATTAAAAAATCTTAATCCTTCCAACAATTATCAGCTGCTGAAGTTGAGTTGTTCTTTTCTATCTGGCAACAGTGATCTCTGCTGACATCTCTGCTTGTCTCAGGAACTGCACAGAGTAGAAGAGGTTTGCTATGGGGATTTGCTTCTACTTTGGACAGTTCCCGAGACAGGTGTCATCAGAGAGCACTTAGACAGAAAAGAACAACTTGACTTCAGCAGCTCATAAGTACTGAAAGGATTAAGAATTTTTTTTTATAGAAGTAATTTCCAAATCTGTTCAACCCCTTGGCACTGAACAGTATTAGCAATAAAATGATTGCTATAAATAGTCCCCTATGGGAACTATTAATGTGTAAAAAAAAAAAGTCAAAAAATTAAAATAAAAAAGTAAAAAAAAATTGAAAAATCCCCTCCCCCAATAAAAATGTCAGTTTTTCCCATTTCACTCCCCAAAAAACATAAAAAAAAATATCGGTGATCTTATGCTCTGGTCTGCTCAATCTCAGACCAGAGCAGAAGACCCCTAGGAGACAGCCGGAGAAAGGTGAGGGGACCTCCGGCTGCCATGCTGGATGAACGGATCCCCGTAGCAGCACTGAGGTTGATCTGATCATCCATTCAAAGTACCGAGCTGCCGCAGATGCCGTGATCGGTATTGATCACAGCATCTGAGGGGTTAATGGCGGATGTCGATCGCGGATGTCTGCCATTACCGGCGGGTCCCCGGCTGCTGATAGAAGCCAGGACCTGCCGCGGTCATGGTGGCGCGTAAATGTACGTCATGGTGCGGTAAGTACCACGGCACCATGAGGCACATTTACATCCATTGTCGTTAAGGGGTTAACTTTCTGGAGCCAGTTGATATATAAAAAAATGTTTTTTACTGGATAACCCCTCTGATTCTGCACATCAAATATACGCAGATAGTGTATGTGAAGGTGTGTAGATAATATATGAACACAGAGAAGAAGCAGCACTCCAGGTGGAGTGAGGATGATGAATTTCAGGTGCATGCAGACTAGAGATCCCAGTCCAGGGTCCAACTGGATGCAGCAAGTGAAAAAATGCCGCCGTACTCACAAGATGTAATGGTACAAAATTCCAATGGAAGAAAGCCAGATTTTGTACCATAGCAAACATATGCTGTTCTGGTCAGTTCCTAAAATGGACAGATATGTCAGCAGAGAGCACTGTGCTTGTGATGTCAGCAGAGAGCACTGTATTCCAAAAAGAAAATAATTTCCTCTGTAGTATTCAGCAGCTAATAAGTACTGGAAGGATTAAGATTTTTTAATAGAAGTAATTTATAAATTGGTTTAACTTTCTGGCACCAGTTGATAAAAAAATAATAATAATAATTAGTTTTCCACCGGAGTACCCCTTTAAGTTTCTTATTCTTCTCTTTCCTTTTCTCTTTATGTGTTTATGACCATTCTGTAACTTTATGTCTTTCTATAGGATATCTTGAATTTATATATCATACCATGCATTTGTTGAATGAGAGCATTTCTAGATTTTTTAATAAATTGATAATTAATTCATTTTTTGTTTCTTACCGTTGTATTAATCCTGCCATTTATATGTCATGAGTTATTATGGCTTTTTTTCCTATGCCATATATTTAATCCTGAACCCAGAATTTTTAAGGAATGCATTATTTACGGATTCATCATTCATCACAGATGACGGGCACCTCTCAAAATGACTTATGGGGGTTGGCATGTAACTATTATTATGTCTATATACTTATTTATATGTTTACTTGTCTTTTCTTTGACTTCCTAAATTATTTTTTTTATAAATAAAGGCCGTTTATTAGGCCGTGTTCACACTGAGACTCTGAGTACGGCCAGCGCTGACTGATTTGAGGACTACATGGACATTGCCATCCTCATAGTAGGCAATGTCTGTGGAGCGGATTCTGCCCAAAGAAGTTCATTCTTTTGGCGGACAAATTACAGTGACGTAACATCCTCCACTGAATTTCCGCAGTGTGCACCGTACAGCGGAATGCTTAAAGGGGTATTCCAGGCAAAAACTTTTCTGTATATATCAACTGTCTCCAGAAAGTTAAACAGATTTGTAAATTACTTCTATTAAAAAAAATCTTATACCCATCAGTACTTATGAGCTTCTGAAGTTAGAGTTGTTCTTTTCTGTCTAAGTGTTCTCTGATGATACCTGTCTTGGAAAACGCCCAGTTTAGAAGAGGTTTGCTATGGGGATTTGCTTCTAAACTGGGCGTTTCCCGACACAGGTGTCATCAGAGAGGACTTAGACAGAAATGAACAACCTTAACTTCAGAAGCTCATAAGTAATGAAAGAATTAAGATTTTTTAATAGAAGTCATTTACAAATCTGTTTAACTTTCTGGAGCCAGTTGATATATATAAAAAAGTTTTTTCCTGGATAACCCCTTTAAACGAATTTCTGGTAAAAAAAATTCCATCACGTGAACCCGTCTTTATACAAAAGAATTTAAAGAAAAACTGTGTAGACACATAAATGGAATATTCTTGTTTCAGTGATATGATTCGGAATGTGTTAATAGGTCCACACATAACAAGGTTGTAATCCATACTTTATGTACTTGATAAAGTAAAGCTGACTTTCACGCTTTGAACTACCGTTCTGACGGTGCCTTTGGGATCAGCATGGCTCTGTATGCGCAAACAGCGATATGCCTTAATTAATTTAGCGAGGAGACCTCCACTCTGAAGAGGCACTTCACTTAATCTCTCTCATAACATTAAATGATAAATTATAGATTTCACTCACACTTGGCAGACTCTGCTGAAGCCAGTCTAGTTTGAAGGGTATTTGTCCAGTGGCAGTAATAGAATTTTTCTCATCCTTCCTTGTGTCTGCTTTCAAGGAAGACATTACTTACAAATGGGTTTTTGGTAATGTTGGTTTTAGAACTGAAATGTCTCTCAACAGTGCAATGATTTTACTTTGCATTATCTTTAATCTCGAAAAGTGCTCTCAGGCCTTAAATGATCCAGTAACATTGATGTTAATTGAATCTGGACTCAGGTAAGAGCTTCTATATTCAACCCACAAATGTCCCTTTCTATTCTGCACTGAAACTGGTCTAATAAATTACAACCTCCTTAATTATATCCATTGCATATCTTTATGTCAATACAAAGCACCTCCTAAATGGCTAATGCACTCACCTCTCTTAACCGCAAGCTTTTAACTCGCCTTGTGGGAAGTTGTACATATTCTAGATATGAACTTTAACTCTATGTTGGCTTTCCTTTATTTGTAGTATTTACTGTAAATGACCATAAGGTTATGTTCACACCATGTTAGATATGTCCCTCTACCAAAAAGACCCTTTCCTGAATACTCAACATTTCCATGATATTTAGATAATGCAAATGCATCAAGGGAGTGTTTTGGCAAACGTTTGGCAAGATTACAACTAGATCTTTGACGGCACTGAAAAGCATGACATTGCATTTTTCACGTCCACACAAAGCCTTAAAGTTGTAAATGTTAAGGCACACTTTTTATAAATGAAGTGAGTAGCAATCGTATGATGGTTCTTGACATGTTATGCAATTGGTTATATAACTTTCCGTTACATTATAAAATATATGAAAGCAAAAGGCAAGAATTGATGATATGCAGGGAGAACTCTTTGAAGGGGACACAGCATTAAACTATTGTTCTGTCCCTTTCATTCTCAGAATTAATGCGGGTCCCAGAGGTTTGACCTCCACACCCACAAAGTTATGGCATGTTTTAGCAATATATTGCCAAATCATAACATGGGAAAACCCTTTAAATCATAATGGTGTACTAAACAAATGTATAGGGGGAAGGAGGGGGTGCAGATGTTGTAGTAACATCCTGGGCCCTGAAGACCCTACCATATAAGAATTCTTGTAGTTGAGTGGCTTTATGGCACATATACATTTGGGTTATGGGTACTTCAAAATATAATACAGGATCTTTATTTAGTTCAATAAAACTAAAGGGGTACAGTGTTCTAGCTACGATTTGGATAATAATATGTGGCTATAAAGAAAGTTGGGAGAGCCAAGAAGAGCTTGTACATAGAAGCCACTAAGTGACTGGATTTGGTGGATAGTTTACCTGGGTGTGAATCCAACCAAGGGCAACATCTGTGAGTAGCCTGTATGGTCTCCCCATTTTTGTGTGGGTTTCATCAGGGTTTTCCACTTTCTTTCAACACTTCAAAAAACATACTGGTAATTTAAATGTAGATTGTGAGCCATAATAGGGAAATAGACCCATGTGATTAATGGGAATCTCTGTACAGCACTGCATAATGTTTATGATAGGTAATGAATAAAATAAAATGTAGCAATAAAAAGAATCATAAACAACTTTTGAGTTTTTCTTTAACAAATTGTGCAGAGAAAAACACTCATTAAATCTATGTAGCATTGTAGATAGATACAGGTGGTTAGTGTGGGTAATCCTGAGTAACAATGTATTCCTCAGCATAATCTTGCAATACGCAAATGAACTCTAAACTGCACAAGAGGCAGATTTGAAGACTATCTGCACCCCTAATGCCATACAATGGGTCCTGTTCTCGCTGCTCAACTTATCAAAAAGATGGAGATTAATATTTATGAGCGGGGTGGCATGACCTGGGCCCAGAGGGCAGCATCAGAGGTGCAGGTAGTCTTCAAACCCACCTCCAGTGCAGTTAAAGGGGTATTTCAGGAAAAAAAAAATTATATATCAACTGGCTCCAGAAAGTTAAACAGATTTGTAAATTGCTTCTATTAAAAAATCTTTATCCTTCTAATAATTATCAGCTGCTAAAGTTGAGTTGTTTGTTTCTGTCTGACAACAGTGCTCCCTACTGACATCTCTGTCTGTCCCAGGAACTGCAGAGAGTAGAAGATGTTTGCTATGGGGATTTGCTTCTACCCTTGACAGTTCCCGAGACAGGTGTCATCAGAGAGCACTTAGACATAAAAGAACAACTCAACTTCAGCAACTCATAAGTACTAAAAGGATTAAGATTTTTTTAATAGAAGTCATTTACAAATCTGTTTAACTTTCTGGAGCCAGTTGATATATATAAAATAGTTTTTTCCTGGATAACCCCTTTAAGAGTTCATTTGCATATTAGAAGATTGAACTACATCTTGGAAATAGGAATAGGGATTGGGGTAAGGAAAGCATTTACTCAGGATCATCCTCAATAATATCTGTGTATTCAGGTTGGAAGGGTTTCCCTTTATTGTGACTAAGGTTTTTTTTAAAGGCAAACATACAACTATTGTTCAGGGAAACTTCTCAGGGAGATGTGCTCATCCATCATTGTGTTGCACTAGATGCAGTAGTATATATGTGTGAGCTTTCTTCTCTATAAAACAGTGAACATCAAAAGTAAATCAATTCTATTTTCTAGCTTGAAGATATATACCTAGTTCTCCCCCTTTTCATGGGAATACCAGGTCACATATACATATCCAGTTAAATTATTGATCCATGACTGAATGCCAAGACAATTAAAAGGTATAAAAACATAATTTTTTGTAAATGATTAAATATAGACAATCCATATTTTTGTTTTGCAAAGTGCATTTATATAGGGAAGCTAAGCACTGTGTATATACTGTAGAATATAAAGAAAAGCTAATGTAATAAAAGACACATCAGCACTGTGTTAAACAATAATACCAACTAAAGAAAAGTAAAATATTTTTATACATGACATAAACAAGTGAACAAAAATGATTCCAAATTTAGCGAAATAAAATAATAACCAGTAGAAAAATGGCTAAAAGGACAAATAGACCGAATAAGTTATCTGACTTAGCTTGTGGTGTAAGTAAATATACTTTCCTCTACAGGGTACCTGTCGGCTTTCCTGACTTGTCTGTTATAGTAAATTCTTGCATTACTCTATACTGTATAGTAATAATTCTGGAGCATATTTTCTTTGCACTCTGTGATGTGTGCTTTATCTGCTGTTCCTTTTTGAAATGTATTATTTTATTGCTAACTGGGTATTATTTTCCCACAATAACCTCAGTACAGTGAGATAACCCAGTATGTGGCTAAAAGCTGAATCAGTGAATGGATTCTAAGAATCTTCCTTAGGGAATGCCGAGGTTATGTCCCCAGAGTAGTCTCCGATAGCAAATGCTGATGAAGAACAAATGTAAGGTCCAGAATCAGGTCCAGGCAGGCAGACCAAATGGCACAGGTACATACATACCGGTCAGCACAGGAAATGAGGAAAAATAGAAACAAATCTGTAAAAAGTAACTGAGATGTTTTTAATTGAGTTTTCTAAACCAGAAAACTGTTAAACATAGAAATAGCCAAAGTAAGGGGGGGGGGGGGGGGGGGGGGGACAAGGTACAAGCTGTCAGAAAATTACATTTCCCACAGTATCCCTCCCTACCTCAGCTGTGGCTGTGCTTCCATGGTTGCACATGAATAGAGAACCACACAGACATATCTAAAGTAAGTATTAATGCTGGCACTTTGTTGCTTCTTTTATTTAGCCATTCCTGTATAGTCTTGAAGGCACACAGACACGGCGGAGTCACAGTTTGGCGATCCAGCTGTATAATATTGGAATGTGTGTAGGTTGCATCCAGCATCTTACAGTCATGACCAAAAGTTTTAAGACTGACACAAATGTTGGCTTTCAAAAAAACGTGGTATTTCCTTTTTATAGTGCCAATTTGTATTAACTCTAGATTGTTATGAAAAAAGGAATCAAATAAGTTGATATAACAATCACAAAAAACGAATTTTGACTTATTGCTAGACATAATTTCAGTATTGTTCTAGTTAGTTCAGAAGAAAGTGTTATCAAGGACAAGGCAATATTATCACCCTGTCCTGCTGACTGAATTATAAGAGCAGACGATTTGTTTTAAAAGGGGAATCGTGGAAAAAATTATCTTCTTCTGTTATCCATCGTTACCTCCTAGGAAAGGAATGTAGTCATCATTGCTTTGCATCAAACGGCTTTACAGGCAAGGACATTGCTGCTTGTTAGATTGCCCTTAAAACATACATTAATCAAACATTTATTGGATTATCAAGAATTTAACGGAGAACATTTGTTGTGAAGATAGCTTCAAGCCACCCATCTCAGCTATGAGACTGGTTCCACACCAGAAGGTACCCTGAAGGCTTTTTGAGGTGTTGGGTTGCTTATCCAAGGGAGTGGATGCCTAAAACACTGCCATGAATAAAGAATGGTATGTAAACATCCTCAAAGAGCAACTTAACTTATTTATAATCCAGGAGTTTTTTTTTTAGGCATGAACAATGCTTCTTCCAGCATGATGGAGCATCATGTCACAAGGCAAAAGTGCTAACTAAGTAGCCCCTTGTACAGAGCAATGGCCAAGAAACTTCACAAATCTCAATCTCATTGAGTTCCTGTGATCAATCCTCAAAAAGCAGGTGGGCAAACAAATACTCTGAAATTGTGAGACATTTTAAGAAATGATCAGGCGAAAATAGGTTGTCATCAGATAGGATTTGAAGTTTTAGGAAATCTTAAAATTATTAATTATTTTTTTACATAAATTTGATGAACTTGTCAATAAAGTTTAGACATTTATGAAATGCTTATTATTGTACTCTGTATATATCATAGAAACATCTGACTATAAAGCCATGACATCTAACTTTTGGCCATGACAGTACATTTATCCCAAAATAGATACAAAGCCGACCGGAATATAAGCCGAGGACCCATATTTTACCCCAAAATCCCAGGAAAACGTATTGACTCGAGTATAAGCCTAGGGTGGGAAATACATCATCCCCCCTGTCATCATCCAGACCCCGTCATTAACACCCTCATCATCATCACCCTGTCATCATCCCCCCTTCATCATAACCGCCTGTCATCATCCCCCCTTCATCATCACCGCTTGTCATCATCCCCCCTTCATCATCACCGCCTGTCATCATCCCCTTGTCATCATCCCACCCCCCCCCCTTCATCATCCCCTTGTCATCATCCCACACCCCTCCTTCATCATCCCCCTATCATCATCCCACACCCCCCTTCATCATCCCCTTGTCATCATCCCACCCCCCCCCTTCATCATCCCCTTGTCATCATCCCAGACCCCCCCTTCATCATCCCCTTGTCATCATCCCACACCCCCCTTCATCATCCCCTTGTCATCATCCCACACCCCCCTTCATCATCCCCTTGTCATCATCCCACACCCCCCTTCATCATCCCCTTGTCATCATCCCACACCCCCCTTCATCATCCCCTTGTCATCATCCCACACCCCCCTTCATCATCCCCTTGTCATCATCCCACACCCCCTCTTCATCATCCCCTTGACCTCATCCCACCCCCCCTCTACATCATCCCCTTGTCATCATCCCTTCCCCCCCTTCATCATCCCCTTGTCATCATCCCACACCCCCCCTTCATCATCCCCTTGTCATCATCCCCTCCCCCCCTTCATCATCCCCTTGTCATCATCCCACACCCCCTTCATCATCCCCTTGTCATCATCCCCACCCCCTTCATCATCCCCCTGTCATCATCCCACACACCCCCTTCATCATCCCCTTGTCATCATCACCACATGTCATCAGAACCCCCCCCCACCTTCATCATCACCGCTTGTCAATGTCTGATACAGTGGTCTTCAACCTGCGGACCTCCAGATGTTTCAAAACTACAACTCCCAGCAAGCCCGGGCAGCCATCGGCTGTCCGGGCTTGCTGGGAGTTGTAGTCTTGAAACCTCTGGAAGTCCACAGATTGAAGACCACTGCGGCCTTCGACATCATCCAGCCCCCCCTATCCTCTCACCCCCTTTAGTTTTGTACTCACCTCCGCTCGGCGGGACGTTAGGGTGCGCTGGTCCGGTGCTGCAGGACTGTCCGGTGGGGAGGTCGTCCGGTGGGATAGTGGTTCCGGGCTGCCATCTTCACCGGGGGGCCTCTTCTCCGCGCTTCGGGCCCGGAATAGAGGCGTTGCCCTGACGACAATGCAGAGGGACGTTGGTAATGAACGTCCCTCTGCGTCGTCGTCAAGGCAACGTGACTATTCCGGGGCCGGGCCCGAAGCGTGGAGAAGAGGCCCCCCCGGCAGCCCGGAACCACTATCCCACCGGACGACCTCCCCACCGGACAGTCCTGCACCACCGGACCAGCGCACTCTAACATCCCGCCGAGCGGAGGTGAGTACAAAACTAAAGGGGGTGAGAGGGGAGGGGGTTGGATGATGTTGAAGGCCGCAGTGGTCTTCAATCTGCGGACCTCCAGAGGTTTCAAAACTACAACTCCCAGCAAGCCCGGACATCCGATGGCTGGGAGTTGTAGTTTTGAAACATCTGGAGGTCCGCAGGTTGAAGACCACTGAGGGCGGAGAGTTCACTCGAGTATAAGAGGGGGGGGTGTTTTCAACACGAAAAATTGTGCTGAAAAACTCGGCTTATACTCGACTATATACGGTAATTGTAATGTGCTCATGAATGACAGTGAGGTTGGCTTACATTGGTCCCGTCATTATGCAGCATATTTTACTATGTACCAGGACAGGTTGTTTCTGTACCAATGTGACCACTCATTTTGAATAAAATGTACATTACCACTTAGACAAGACAAGCAGTTATAAAGAAAATTATTTACTGTATTTAGTGTATTTAGTTTATTGTAATACACACTAATATATGTTTATCTTATTTCTCTGTAGACCCCCTTTAAAGGTTTTAATATTCATAGGGTTTTACTGTTTAAATCATATTTAGTTCTCTGCTTATGTCATTTTATGACTCAGTGAAGTGAACATGGAAAATATCATTTGTGCCAATGGGAGGTATTACAGCAAACACATGTAAATTATCAGTGTACAGAAAGGTAAAGA
Source organism: Hyla sarda (assembly GCF_029499605.1). Taxonomy (NCBI): domain Eukaryota; kingdom Metazoa; phylum Chordata; class Amphibia; order Anura; family Hylidae; genus Hyla; species Hyla sarda. The sequence continues at coordinate 272,164,926 of NC_079190.1, forward strand.
AATTGTTATTTGGCATGCTTTGTACACTTTTAGAATCTTTCCATCTTAGCTTTAGTCTTTGATGTATTTCCTTGATCTAGCTTCCAGGCTTGGCACTAAGACAACATGTTATTTTACCCCTAAAGGAACAAAACAAAACAAAAACTAAATAAATAAATAAATAAATAAATAAAAACAAGCATCCATATCACCATTCTAAATCTCAGTGTGTTTGGAGATAACAAAAATAGAATTACACAATTATATTATTTGAAAAATAAGGACATTCAAATGGTTTTTTATTGGTTATCAATTGAGAAATTCAATATCACTAGTAACCAGGACATGGTATAATTTACAGAAAAAAACATGTACTGTAAGTGTGTTGGTCCTTTAATGTCACTTGATCTCTAGATAAAAAAAAAAATCACAAATGTAAATACTAATGATAAACCAATATAGCATGTTAGTGGATCTGTATAAAATTGCACAAGCATTCACTAACTATATGTTTTTCGTGTTGTTCTTTTTTTTTTGTAAGACGAGAAAGCTGACCCCTTAAGGACGTAGACCTTTTTCGCCTTTAGGACTAAGCCAATTTTCATTTCTGAGTTTTAGTTTTTTGCTCTTTGCTGTATAAGAACCATTACTCTTTAAATTTTTCACCCAAAGACCCATATGAGGGCTTATTTTTTGTGTGACACTTTTCCTTTCACCATTTAATGTAGGATGCAACAAAAAAATTATTATTTGTGACAAAATTTTTTATAGAAAATGACATCTTTGCAACTTTTGGGCCTTCATTTCTTACGTAGTACACTTTATGGTAAAATTGACATGTTCTCTTTATACGACTAAATCGGTACCCATATTTACATGATTTACTATTATTGAACTACTTTAAAAAAAAAGTTCAAATTCATTTTGTTAAAAAAAAGTATGTTTAAAATTGTCCACTGCTGACCTCTATAACTTTTTGTTTTCATATACTGTGCTGTATAAGGAGTTAATCTGCGGGATCATTAACATTTGACAGTTTTTTATTTGTAAAATGGCAAATCAGTATTAATCACGACATCTGAAGGGTTAATGGCAGACATCTGCGTGATTGCAGATGTCCTCCATTATCCATGAGTTCCGGGAGACTTGATATCGGGAGACTTGGTGATCGCGGAACCCCGTGACATATATGTACATCTCTGTTTGTTGAGTTCCAGGGCAAAGTATGTTGCATAACCTCTAGGAATCAAAAGAGCTAAAATAACATAAAAATGTATTAGAATGTTAAAGATAATTAAGCAAATTAAGTCAAACATTCAACTTCAAGCCCACCCGACCATACTGACTACATTATCAGAATACACCATTCAGTGGAATAGGCAATTATATATTGAAGAGAAAAGGGAAGAGCATGATGGATGGATGCTATCATAGATCTCAGGAGCAACCTATGAACAAGCCTGAAGGCTGTTAAGAAGAACAGCCTAGAAAAACATTCTTTAGAAGTTAAAAATTAAATGAATGTCACTTAATCATTTTAATTTATTTTATAAAGAATTTGCTGTAGGATTGCAATATGAATGATATTCCATGCCATATTTTTCAAGGAAGAAGGTAAATGTACACATAGTCATACCAGGGCATACTATAGGCCCAACCTGTGCCGCTGCATAGGGTCCTTGTAGACAAAGAGGCTCACTGCTACAGTACCTTAAGAAATGATAGTGCTGTCTACTTAATATAAGATCACATGGAAAGACTACTCTCATTCCTATTGAAGCCTTAGAATTACTGGAGAATGGGCAAATCATTAACATTATATTTTAATTGTGCGGACACTTCCCCATGCGGCGATACTAAATATATAGAATTATTATTATTATTATTTCTTATTATTTTTTAATTCAGAAAATAGGGGGATTTAGATTATTTTTTTTTTTTTTGTGGGGGGCTTATTCACTTTTATTAACCCCTTAAGGATGCAGGGTTTTTCAGTTTTTGCATTTCCGTTTTTTCCTCCTTACCTTTTAAAAATCATAACCCTTTAAATGTTCTACCTAAAAATCCATATTATGGCTTATTTTTTGTGTCACCAATTCTACTTTGCAGTGACATTATTCATTTTACCCAAAAATCCACAGCGAAACGGAAAAAAATTAATTGTGCGACATAATTTGAAGAAAAAACACCATTTTGTAATTTTTGGGGGCTTCCGTTTCTATGCAGTGCATATTTCGGTAAAAATTACACCTTATCATTATTCTGTAGGCCCATACGGTTAAAATGGTACCCTACTTATATAGGTTTAATTTTGTCGTACTTCTGGAAAAAATCGTAACTACATGCAGGAAAATTTATACATTTAAATATGTCATCTTCTGACCCCTATAACTTTTTTATTTTTCCACGTACAGGGCGGTATGAGGGCTCATTTTTTGCGCCATGATCTGAAGTTTTTTATCTGTACCATTTTTATTTTGATCGGACTTTTGATTAATTTTTTAATGGTGTAAAAAGTGACCAGAAAAACGCTTTTTTGGACTTTGGAATTTTTTAACGTGTATGCCATTGACCGTGCGGTTTAATTAATGATATATTTTTATAATTCGGACATTTCTGCATGCGGCGATACCATATATGTTTATTTTTATTTACACTGTTTTATTTTCTTTATGGGAAAAGGGGGTGATTCAAACTTTTATTAGGGAAGGGCTTAAATTATCTTTATTAACACTTTTGTTTTATTTATTTTTCCAGTGTTATAGTTCCCATAGGGACCTATAACATTACATACACTGATCTTTTACACAGATCACTGGCGTGTATTAACATGCCTGTGATCCGTCTTATCAGCGCTTGACTGCTCCTGCCTGGATCTCAGGCATGGAGCAGTCATTAGCCGATCTGACACTGAGGAGGCAGGTAGGGTCCCTCCCGGTGTCCTGTAAGCTGTTCAGGACGCTGCGATTTCACTGCGGCGGTCCCGAACGGCCCGAATGAGCAGCCGGGATAGTTTCACTTTCGCTTCAGACGCGGCGGTCAGCTTTGATTGCCGTATCTGAAGGGTTAATACAGGGCATCACTGCGATCGGTGATGTCCTGTATTAGCCACGGGTCCTGGCCATTGATGGCCACAGGGAGTGCCGCGATAGGACGCGTGGTCACCGCGTGACCCCTTGGCATAGCGCGGGAGTCGGCGCAGGACGTAAATATATGTCCTTCATCGTTAAGGGGTTAAAACATTTCTTTTCTTTTTCTTTTGTTAAGTCCTTACTTATACTGATCAGTGCTATGCATAGGCATATCACTAATTCATGTTATCTGTGATCTACTTCTCTGGTCTGCCAGAGGAGGAGATCATGGGAGCCGGTCAAAGCAGGTAAGAAGAGTAATGGCAGCCATGTTTACTAATCGGGCCCCTACAATTGAGCTTCAGGTGGTAAGATTAGTGTCCTCTGTAGTACTTCAGATACATCTGAAGGGTTAATAGCGGGCATCAGTGTGATGTCTGCCATCACCGATGGGTCCAGCAGCCAGAACCCACAGTCTGTAACGCAAGCGCAGCTCGTGTGCTTGCTACATAGCCAGGACGGAACTTAGGATGTACAAGTACGTCCTGGTGCGCCAAGTAACAGACAGTTCCATAACAGGCTAAACAGCAAAACGTTAAAAAAATGAACAAATATGCTATTCTCTCATGTCACCAAACAAGGGAACTCACTTTTTCGTTTTGTTAATTTAGCAATTATGGTATTAAAAAAAAAAAAAAAAAAAATCTAATCGAAGAAATAGGCCTCATATGGCCAGATCAGTGGGGAAAAAAAATCTAAAATGAAAATATGCCTGGACAGCCAACAGCTGTCAGGGCATGCTTGGAATTGAAGTTTTGCAACATCTGAAGGGCCACAGTTTGAGAACAGTGACCTGTAGGGAAGCACAGTGTAATGTTCTGGGAGAGCAGAATCAGGCAAAAAACATTTCGTCATCCACATGCTGCTGCTGATTCACAAATCCTCCTTAAATCTCGACTCAACAGGTTGAGCGCTTGCTAGCACAGTGTATGCAGGTGCCAAATTTCCTATTACACAGTTTGCAGCCTGTGCTGCGCAAACGACTGTGAAGTTGGTTATAATTAGAGTATTTTCTTTTCATAGTAGATTGACTTTCTCTGGAGATCAATTAGCCTGCCTCTCAGTTATAAAGCGAGCCGAGAGAGAGTTTAACCTGCATATTGATTGATGTTTAAACACTATTCAGGCTGGCATAATAGAGTGTAATGTAGGCTGCGTCCCACTGTTAATATTTCATGATATAGATTTTCTCATATGTCATATGATATGACAGTTTTCAATGACTTGAATGCAGAAACCCCAAACATTTGTCTGTGAGCTGCAGCAGGAATTTCCTAGTTGCGACATACATGATGAGCATCAGTTACTTCTTTGCCTACAGCTCAGACACAACTCAGCCATGAAGCAGTAGACAGCGTCAAGTTAGGCTGGGTTCACATATGTCCGGCATCCGGCATAGGTGAACTCAGCCCATATCTAGATGCAACTGATGCCACAACTATTGACAAGTTGTCATCAGTTGCATGGCATCCGGCGTCCATTGTTTCTGCAGCAAGCTGCCTTCCCTTGTCCGGTGCCCTCCAGTGTGTCCAGCCATCTGGTGTCAAAATTGAGACGCTGGATGATTCTGAACTGTCCAATTCAAATGAATGGGATCAGTTCTTGCATCAGTTTCCCTCCGGTGCATGCCGGAGGGAAACTGTGCCGGTCACCTGATATATGTGAACCCAGCCTCACAGAGCGGAGTCACCAAGTGCTGATGTGCATAGTGCACTCGAGGCTCTGCTGCTGAGTTCTAAACTTCATCTGACACTTAAACCAGTGCAAAAACTGTGTTCCAGGGGCTGCACAGCATGGAGGTGCAGCTTCATGCAAGCCGTTTATCACCACAATGCCAAGCATCAGACGGAGTAAAGTAAAGCATGACATCACTAGACTCCGGAGCAGTGGAAATGTGTTCTGTGGGGTGCTACAATACTATGGGGTGATTTTTTTTTAGGGATTGGCTTAGGTCCCTTAGTTCTAGTGAAGGGAGATCTTCCTACAAGACATTTTGGACAATTGTATTTGTAAGGCTGTGTTCACATATATCAGTTGTGCAGCATATGATGCTGGAACTGATCCCATTCATTTGAATGGGAGAGTTCACAATCATCCAGCATCTAAATTTTGATGCCAAATGGTTGGACACACCAGAGGGCACCGGACAGTGGAATGCAGCTTCTGCCACGCAGAAACAATGGATGCTGGATGTCATACAACTGATGACAACTTTTCATCAGTTGTTGCATCAGTTGCGTCCAGATCTAGGCTGAGTTCACCTATGCTGAATGCCAGACATATGTGAAGCCAGCCTAATGCAGACAGCTTGTCTCTATAGCATGCAGTACCTCCCATCAGACAGAGCAGATGTCTTACCTCTCATTGCCACAGCGTGGCCAAGGTCTCCTCTTCCTTTGCTTTTCCCATCCTGTATCTTGCTGCCTTTCTAGTGTATGACCTGGATTGTTGATCACAAGCTGGGCATCACTATTTTGCCTGTCTCTGTTTATGCTACAATGTTGATTGCCCATGTCCTCAGCCAGAACTCAGACTTGATGCCACCTGGCCCCTTAGTGCTGCCTAACCCCTTAGTGTCTTGTGGTCTTATGGGGCCAGCCATTACTAACACTGGGACCACTTTCAGAGGTAGTGACCTGGTAATCCTTAGCAGTGAAGTTCAATGTTAGGCTCTTTTTTTGTGTCAGCATGATTGTGCATCAGTGCACAAAGAAAATTTCATAAAGCCATGGTTGTGTAAGTTTGGTTGTGAAGTACTTGACTGGCCTGCACAGAGCCCTTTAAGGCTGGGTTCACATATGTCTGGCATGAGCCTAGATCTTGATGCAACTGATGCCACAACTGATGACAAGTTCTCATCAGTTGTATGGCATCTGGCATCCATTGTTTCTAGACGGCAGACAGGGGAATGCAGCTTGCAGTCCAGTGCCTTCCGGCGTGTCCAACCATCCAGCGTCAAAATTTAGACACTGGATGATTGTGAACTCTCCCATTCAAATGAATAAGATCAGTTCTAGCATCAGTTTCCCTTGGTGCACGCCCCGAGGTAAACTATGCTGGATGCCTGATATGTGTTAGCCAGGCTCCCTCATGCAACATCGGTTTCTGAACTCCTAAATTATTTTCTGGATAAATGTGCAAATATTCAAATACACATACTGTAATAGGGGGTTTCCTAATGGTGTAATGTGTAGGTGTCCATATGTTTCTAAAAGGAAGATATTTTTTCTAGCACTTCTTCACTATATGTAAAAAGAATGCATACACATCTGGCTGTTTTCATATTGTAACAAATGACAGCTATTTATAGTCTTCATCTCTTTGTCATTGCTTTCTAGATAATTTAATTACCTATCTAAACTGTAAATTCCATTGAGGGCTGCATCATATCTTTATTTTATTCTGTTGGACTCAGTTGTTACACATTTTTTTCTGACACTGAATGGTTATTTCAATGTTACTGTGTGGATTGGTACCTAGTGTACCTTGGTTTCACATAGGTTATATACCGTATTTTATATATCGTAAATTAAGATTTTGAACCCAATAGTGTTGCGAAACTACAACTCCCAGCATGCCCGGAGTTGTAGTTTTGCAACATCTGGAGGTCCGCAGATTGAAGACCACTGCATAGAAGGTAATACTCACGTGTCCCCGCCGCTCCGGACCCGTCACCGCTGCCCTGGATGCCGCTCCATCGCTGCCGCCATGTCCCCGTCGCTCCGGAAAGTCTCTGCTACCAGCCGGGTATCCTTGCTCTCTGTCGCCGCCATCACGTCGTTACGCACGCCGACGCACGTACGCGACGACGTGATGACGAGGAAGGAGAGCGCCGGCCATACAGGGGATCCCTGAACGGAGAAGACACCGAGGAGGCAGGTAAGGTCCCTCCTGGTGTCCTGTAAGCACTAACCCGGCTATTCAGTCGGGCTGTATGGGACCACCGGGGTGACATCGCGGCGGTCCCGAACAGCCCGACTGAACAGCCGGATTAGTGTCACTTTCCCTTCAGAGGAGGTGGTCAGCTTTGATCGCCGCATCTGAAGGGTTAATACAGAGCATCACCGCGATCGGTGATGTCCTGTATTAGCCGCGGGTCCCGGCTGTTGATGGCCGCAGGGACCGCCGTGATAGGGGTGTATTCGCCGTATAAGACGCATCGACTTTTTCCCCCCAGTTTTGGAGAAGAAAAAGTGCGTCTTATACGGTGAAAAATACGGTAGTTATTATCAGGTGCAATGGTAGTAGTTGTCCCTTAGTCCTGCAGCCTTAGGGTACAGAAAGGTCCCTTTGTCCCAGATAAGAAGACCAGTACTATTAAAGGGATGTATTATAAAGGAGATCCTGTTCCAAATTTTAGGTCTTGGTCCAGGATTTTATTGTAATCAGTGTTATTGTAAAACATATATATTTCTTGGAACATCATGACCCTGGAGATCACACACCTACAGTCCTAAGTGTTGAGCAAGGAAATTCAGAAAGATGAGAATGTACTTTTATGGTGAAAAGTGCACTGCAAATCCATGACAATGACGATAAAATTAGAATGTAGTCTTCAAATACCCATATCTAGCTCTCTATGCAGGGTAGTTCCGGTAAGACAGCAAGTTATCTATGACATTCCTTTACTTTAATACACTTAGATTATTCTAAATGTCATACTGCTTTTTTGACTTTTTTGAATGATTTAAGGAAATGAATATTATGATTCTAAGGTAACGCTTAATACAGAAAAGGTCACAAAACTGCTTATATATATATATATATATATATATATATATATATATATATATATATATATATATATATAGCAGCTCATTGCACCACCTTTACATGTAGCATTCCCTAAAATCAGCTTACATGTACTAGTACACCAAACAGGTAGATGGGGAGGGGTAAGGTGGGAGCTGTTTGCATAGAAAGTAGACAGAAAAGTGTGTCTTCTTTTTTTCCCCCTACACACACACACTCACACACACATTTGTGCTTACATCAAAATAAGTCCTAGTAGGACAGGAGGGAGTATGCACTTTAGTGTTTTCTCCGGAATCCTATTATAGATCTTGCTGGAGAACCTGTCACCTCTTTAGGCCTTGTGCCATTCCTGTCTTATTTCTTCCACAAATGTAGGAATATGACAACTGGTGTCCTTAGTTGGAGGTATCTCCCTACACAGTCTGTCTCTGTCCAATCACACTATAGAGTGTCACACTAAATAGGCACAAACGCCTCCGACAAGGTAACACAAACGTGTCAATTTACTCGTAAGTTTTGAGGAGAAATAACATGAGTTATGTGAAGCAACATTTAGCATTGAGGGGGCGGAGCCTGAAATCACACGGGGCAGAGCCTTGACGTCAGAACGCTCCGGCCCCGTGATTGACAGTAATCAGACCCGGAGCGAACACGCTCCGGGGACTGATGTTAAATGGGGTGCGGCATGCAAGTTCACGGGGGTCGCCAGCGGCCGGACCCCCGCGATGAGGCATCTTATCCCCTATCCTTTGGATAGGGGATAAGATGTCTAAGCACCGGAGTACCCCTTTAAAAGTGTTAGACTTTTTTTTTCTTTTGAGATGTTTTTCACATCCATAAAATACAGCTGTTTTTCAGAATGTATTTCCAACGGTATTTTGACTATGGCAAAAGAGCTAACCCTCAAAAACTTAAAAAAAAAAAATAAGATTTCAAAACCCATTCCAAACTAAAGTCATATTTTTGCATGTAAATGGCCTGAAAAAGAAATGGACCTTAGACCCTTAATTCAATGGCCTCTATCTTTTCGATGACGTTAAAATATGGAGGCACTTATTTTATCTTTAAAGCATATATGTTTGGGCAAGCATAGGATTAACGATACTATCAAGAAAATGCCGCCAACCGCTGTCCTTGGAAACAGGTACAAATACATTTTGTAGTAATAAGCAAAGGTAAAGATTCCATTAATGACAGTTGTGATATACAGCACCCAGAGCCTGCAAATTGCACACATGGCTCTGCTTAAAATGTATTGTGTCCTTTAAGAGAATGGCTTTAATGGCTTCAGCCCTGCATCACTGTGTCAAACATTCTATTCTGCAGCAAAGAGAAAAAGCCATTCCCCAGGGGACTCTATATGAAAAGACCGGCAGAGATTCCTGCTGAAAATAATCCAGCCGATCGATACAATCTGGATCGGTGCCATTTTTCTTGTGTTAATTTGTGTTCACCCAGCTCCCCAATGATAAGAGTTCTTGCATGCCGTATGCAGCTAAGCAGTCTCTAGAGAGAAAGGGCTGTCAGGCTGATCTCATCGCCTCGGGATTGGCACCGCTACAGAATGAATTCATGAATAAGCACAAATCACATACATAGGAGACTGCAGTACAAAATCGATTCACCATCATGAGAAAGTGACCACGCTCGACTCAGGACTAATTATTTTTCTGCAGGTCGTTAGTGTCGGTTTTTGTTTGTTTATTTTTTTTAGGAGTTCTCTGTAATTATCTGGGGATAAACGTATCAAGTGTCTGAACTGTAGGCTATTTCATTAACGCTTTCAATGCTGTGGAAATTGTTGAAAATAAAAATAAGCCCTCTATGTTCTGGCGGTCCATACCGGCAGGGTAACCTTCTATTGTTGTAAAGATATTTAATGTGTTTATTTATTTATTTTTTTTCAATAACACTGTTAAGGCATGACAACTCAAATCAGAAATACTGCATATTTTTCCGTTTCAGAAAATCTGCAGCATTTCTATACTAAAATACTGAGGGGTAGACTGCAACAAATCATGCAGATTTCTTGTGGCATACTTGATGCAGATTCTGGTGAGAAATAAGTAAACAAAAATATGTTTTAATAACCATATTTGCAGATTATGTTGTGAATATGCAATGTTTCTGTAGCAATCTATAACATTGTGTAGTTATTGCAGATATTGACTTTCTGAATAAAATCGAAATAGAATATTCACAATGAGTATCCACAGTATATTTTCAGTATAAGTTAACATGTTGTAGATTTTAAATCTGCATCACAAGTCATTTTTAACAAAGATTTAGGCTAGTTATTTATTAACATGTGCAACTTTTCTTTCGCCTGTTCGGCCTACTAGTGTGTGCCAGGCGCAGCTGGTCAGCTTTTAATAAAAAGCCTGTGCCTTTTGAGAAATGCCTGTTATTATTTACATAGTTAATGTGGAGCACACTTGTCAGTCAGCCCAGCACAGCTCCCTGTGCCTGGTCCCATCTGGAGTGGACGCAAAACGACACGACTTTTGCAAAAGTCGCACATCATAAATCAGTGCATAAACTGTGCACCTAGAAAACAACACCCAAATCACGCCTGCAAAAAAACACCCACTGGGTTCGCCGGCACACAAAAAAAAAACTATATGCCAGTAAGTGTGGTTGGGATGAGATGCCAGTGCACAAAAAGGGTATGTTCATGCACTTGATGCTGCTTGGTTTTTGGCATGGAAACTGCACCGATTACCACATCCATAACTACGCATTGTTACCCCTAAAATCCGGCACCCATTTTTTTCTTTTATGAGAGAATGGAAACTGCACAGAAAAAAAGTGACAGTCACATGTCCTTTCTTTTCTGTGTAGCTACACACTGAAGTTTCCATTGAAGCCAATGAGAACTTTAAAGGGGTACTCCGCCCCTAGACATGTTATCCCCTATCCATTTATATCCTGCCAAGTGCAACCAAATCTGCAGTGAATCTTATAAGTATGACTCGTTTTGCCATCAGGAGAAATACATTTTCCATTTCTACAGGTTGGATTCATATGGCACTCCTTTCTCTTTATTGAAATAACATATACATTTGGAAGAGGGAAATGAATAATCAGAAGAGATAGCTTGTGGCCAAGCAACTGTTTGTTCAATAGCTATCTATATCTATGGAAAGCTTTTTTTTGTAACCTGTCAACAAGCCTAAAACAGTTTTTTGCATTTTCTTTTACCGTAAAAATAAACAAGATACTTTCATAAATGCTTGGCCGCAGGCTCCAGAGGAGCTGCAGGCCATTTTTTTTTTTTTAAACACAAATGCCTTTTACTACCTTTACGGTAGAAGAAATGGCTCAACTAATTACTGTATTTCTTATCAAATTATAATCTGCCAGACAGGGTTTTCTCTCCTTTTGTGTTTCTTTTACATTACTTAGGTCTATAATAGTTAGGCCTCAGGGCCAGTGCAGAGGAACCCTAAGTCCCTGTAGCTCTTTACCATGCCTTTATGTAAAACCAAGCCATAAATAGCAGTAGGTTACTGATTTAGATCCACAGCACCTAATAAAGGATTATATTTTATTATTTTCCTGTCCATATCGGTTTCTTTATTCCATACCGGGTGAGCGCCAGGAGGATCGCCTTTTTCTTCTGCTAGCTGCATTTCATACTTGATCTAGATCCTTTTTAGGTGTGCCTATTACTGTTACTATGTATTGTATTTCCAAAGGAACAGTTATTGTTTAGACTGTAACATCTTTATCCTTATATCAGGCACCTATTTGGAGCATAGTGGCTCAGTGGTTAGCAGTGTTTTTATGCAGCACTGAAGTCCTCGGTTCAAGTCCCACCAAGAACAACATCTGCCTAGAGTATGCATGTTCACCCTATATTTGTGTGGCTTTTCTCCCTAACTCCAAAACATACAGATAGGTACATTTAGTTTGTGAGCCCCAATGACAGTGTTTTCCAACCAGGATGCCTCCAATTGCTTCAAAACTACAACTCCTAGCAAGCCTGGACAGCCGTTGGCTGTCCAGGCATGCTAGAAGTTGTAGTTTTGCCTCAGCTACAGGAATCCTGGTTGGGTAACAATGTCCAATGGTGACAGGGATCAATTTGAGTAATATGTAGGCACAGTTAATGTTTTACAAGATACCTCTTTCTACAGTTCGCTTTCACACCCAATGATCTGAATGCTCTTGCACATCATATTCATTGTGTTCCTTTACCTCTATTACCTTATTTTGACAACGTTTCAGAACATTTTGATTCATGGCTCGTGTTCGTTAGCAAAATACAAAAATACACCCACGCAGAACAGAAGAAGCGCGTCATGTTGGCCAACTTCAATATAGAGATTGTATTGGTAAACCTCCCTTTGTGAAGATTGTCTCTATATAATCTTAGACGTTCGTTGGCAACCTCTTGGTCTGAGTGTTTGCTGGCAGACATTTTATGTAGGGAAATAATGACAACATGCAGTAGATTTGTTCTGTGGGAGGCACGGTATTTTAGTTAATTGTTAGGCTTACAGCGTATGGGATAATAATATAATCCAGAGTTGGTAATATCTCTAATTGAAATGCAGACTTCCGGCCTGAATATCATTATCTTACACCACATTGCACTCTGACTCAATGAGTGTCATTCTCACTCATTGGAAACAGAGGAGATCAATGTATTAATTACTGTATAGAGCTCACAAAATAATTGGAAGTGAGTCTTATTTCCTGGCAATGCCAAATGAAGACAGATGTACTTGATCTTACTCAAAAGTAGTGTGTGTACTTTTATACTGAATCTGGACCATATGTCTGAGAGGCCTATATTACTCACTGTAAAAGCAAGGAGTCTGAAAGTCTGATTTTATTCTAGTCATCGCTTTAGCATTACTGTTTTCATTAATTATCGGAACCCGAAGCAGAATGCAGAATAATAGTCATTTAATGGAAATTACAGTTGGATGTTACAGTATAATACTCTATAATCTTTAATAGACAGGCAGTACTATTTTAACATACTGTTCAGGGGGGAGATAAAGAGAAAAAAAATGCATGTGCCAAATATCTGGTTCAATTTGCACCAAATGTCTCTGTTAGGCTGGGTTCACATAAGTCCAGCATAGGTTAACTCAGCCTAGATCTGGACGCAACTGATGCCACAACTGATGATAAGTTGTCATCAGTTGTATGGCATCCAGCATTCATTGTTTCGGAACGACGGACAGGGGAACGCAGGAAGCTGTGTTCCCCTGTCCGGTGCCCTACGGCATGTCCAACCATTCAGCATCAAAATTGAGATGCTGGATGAATGTGAACTGTCCCATTCAAATAAATGGGTTCAGTTCTAGCATCTGATTCCCACCGGTGCATGCAGGAGGGAAACTGTCCCGGACAACTGATATATGTGAACCCAGTCTAGCATGTCTTGCACTACATTTTCAGTGCAAGACACTTTTTCACATTCCTTGACAAAGGGAAAGTGTTTATTTGGGGAGTAGTCATCATGAACGTAAAGGAGGCTGGGGATTTGGGGGTCATTAATCAATGTTTGCTTATGTATTCCTTTTTTTAGTAAATTTTTTCTTACTATTTTTTGCTTATGTGCGACTTATTTATCAACTGCTTTCAGCCTGTTGATAAATTTCGTTCACTTAAGCACTTTTTCTTTTCTTTTGCTTTGGTAGTGGCTTTTTCTGCTCCAAGTCTGAGCTGGAGTAAATTTAGTAGCTTTTTTCATACGATGCAACTGTTTTTCGTCTGTCGCACTTGATAAATCTCTGTTCACTGCAAGTCAAAAATCACTTTTTGCTTTGGTAAGCAAGATTTTTATTTTTTGCTTAGGACACTGAACAAGCAAAAAGTCGCAGAAAAAAGAGCGCAGGCGCAGGTGCGACAATTTTACGACAATTTTAAGCAAAAAAAAAACCTACTAAATGCTTTGATAAATGTCCCCCTTGGGGAGCAAATTTTTTGTCATAAAATTGAGCCAACTAGTAGACGGTGCAAACCTAGACTAGACAGTTTGAGACAATATTCACAAACCAAATGGTGTGTGAATAATAACAAAGATGTGCCAGGTGTTCAAATATCATGACCCACAATTATAAATATGGTGCATTCTTGGCCACAGCTATAAACATGGTATCTAATATTGAGCTGTGAATGGCTAAAAAATGAACTAAAGTTAAGAATAAACAAAAAAAACTAAACAAAACAGTGTTAACATTGAAAGAGCTGAAAATAAGACTCATAACCAGTGTTTTAAGATAACCTTTCCCTTTCTAGTCTTAATATACAGTATTCTAAGAAATAGGGTATGTTTACGCACTGTTTCTTGAGCCAGGATTATGTTATAGAAAATGACTTGTTGTTTACAAACTTAAATATAAGAAAATGAATGGAAAGAAAGAAAAGGGAGAGACTTAGGGTACGTTCACACGGGTGGATTTATTCGCGGGTTTCCCGCTGCGTTTTTGAAAGGGGGCGGGCACTTCTTGGCTGTCCACAGCAGATTTTCCGCTGCATAATTTCCACTGCGGAAAATCCACCGCAAGCCTCATTGAAGTTAGTAGGGTCTGCGGCATATTTTCCGCAGCGGAAATTACGCATCGGAAAATCTGCTGCGGACAGCCAAGAAGAGCCCTCTTTTTTAAAATACGCAGCGGGAAACCCGTGAATAAATCTGCCCGTGTGAACGTACCCTGAAACACAAAAGCTATATGTGTGAATGTGTTTGTGTGTGTTTGTGTGTGTGTGTGTCTTGTGTGTACAGTTTTTGTAGACAGCTCAAAGTATTGTCTATGGTCCATAGGTCCTGCTATAAAGCATATAACTAAATGCTGTCATAAACAGCTCAGGCAAGATGGCAGCCCCCATGACAATGCATAAAAAATTGACAAAAAAAAACAAAACTATTTGCATCAGAAAATAGAATCAGATTAGAAAAAAAAATAGAAAATGTTTCAGTATCTATCTCTAATCAGAAAAACAATCTAGACAATACATTCCCTTTAACTCTGCTACATCTTTATTTTTTCGGCTCTGTAGCCATAACACTTAGCAGTTAGAGGCTTCCCTGTCTACGATCCATATCTCTTTCAGTGGACCAGTTGTCGTAATGTCTTTGCACAGACTGTAAATGGCTATCAGCTCGTAATCTCTCTACATCGGATCAGTGATGATTATGTTTGATCTGGTAGGGCATCCCTCCCCCTCTCTCCCTTACTGCATATTTATATGCTTGCTTCAATATGTTTTCTGCTCATCTCAGAAATGCAGTGTGTCAGACCCTCACAGTAAAACGCTCATCACTTATCATTGTTACCCAACGTTGTGTCACATAGGTCTTATTTTCTATTGATTTCATCTTAGATTGACATTAACTGCGTTGTTAACCTTTATAAAGATGAGGGGCCAAGCGTGTATCACCTTAACTGGATGGTTTTATGGCTTCCTAACTGTTGACCTAGCTCCAGGCAGCAGTAAAGGGCGCCTGCCGCAGACTGCCTTTTGCTATGAATTTTAGGATATTGCTAAAATATTAATGCACATTTACATTGGCATACATTTGAATGAATGTGTCTACTTCATGACAGAATGTATAGTCGGAATACACAAGAAATAACCCTGTTGATATAAAGAATTCTCTACTGAAATTTATATAGTTCCAAAGTACTAATAGCACAATATACAGCAGTAAAACTTACAAATATTTAACTTTTTAATCAGATGCTTTTTTAAAGGCTTTTCATATACTTTACAGTAAGACCATTGTTATTCCAAAAATGTTAATAATGTCTCAAGGTTCCTGAAACCAGCAGAAAGAATTGTAGCTATCAAGCAGGGTCGAAACTCAGACTGACAAAGCACCAAAGGTAAACAGAATCATTGTCACAAGGGTTGCCCAGGTCAAGCAAGACTGTAACCGCGAGACAAATAAGGGCACAAATTTATTCATAACAGAAAATTCACCATGGTCGATAAATGTAAAATTTGAATTTGAGCTGAAGAACAAAGTTGTCAAAGGGTAGCATAGTTAGCTAAAAGCGGAGGAAAATACATGTTATAGCAAGCTCAACTTAAAATTGAGGGGTTAACACTGTACTCCCCTCTTAAAGGAAAATAGACCAATTGTTTTAATAGATTCTTAAAGGGGTTATCCAGGAAAAAAACTTTTTTTTCTATATCAACTGGCTCCAGAAAGTTAAACAGATTTGTAAATTACTTCTATTAAAAAATCTTGACCATTTCAGTACTTATGAGCTTCTGAAGTTAAGGTTGTTCTTTTCTAAGTGCTCTCTGATGACACGTGTCTCGTGAACCGCCCAATTTAGAAGCAAATCCCCATAGCAAACCTCTTCTAAACTGGGCGGTTCCCAAGACTCGTGTCATCAGAGATTACTTAGACAGAAAAGAACAACCTTAACTACAGAAGCTCATAAGTACTGAAAGGATTAAGATTTTTTAATAGAAGTAATTTACAAATCTGTTTAACTTTCTGGAGCCTTAAAGGGGTTTTCCTGGATAACCCCTTTAAGGCTATTTTATCGATCCACTGTTGTTGCTTTATAAAGTAAATCAAATATGTTGTGTGTATGTGTGTACATTATACTTTGTGTATGCAATATTGTGTTGTGTGTTGATTCTGCATGTTGAGGTTTTGGTTTACTGGGATTCATGGGCTATTCAGTAGCACAACCATGTGCCACCCTTGGCGCTTTATGTGGTGCAAAGGGTGGCTCAATGCACATGGCTTGTGTGTGCTGTCTAAATTATGTGTAAATTATGAGGCCTGGGACTTAGCCATCAGAAGTACACCGGAGGTTAGAAATAGCTGTTCAGTGTGGGAGCATCTAAGGGCTATAGGCCATATCAATTTACTCAGTGCAAGAGAGATTTGCAGGGAAGGCCATGTGTGATGCAGAGGCCAGTGGAGATACTGTTAGTAGGTCACAGCAAACATTTGGGGGACCAATAAGGTGAGAAGTTTCAATATGATATCATCTAGCAAGGCCCGGAGAATGTCACATAGTGCAGATGGTGAGTTGATTCAAGGAATGGCTGCTTTAATGTAATGAGATAGAAAAGCCTTATACATGGAAAGGGACAACTTGCAGAGCATTGTATGGGCTTCCTCCAGAGCACTATATGGGCTGTTGTTGAAGCAGCATCAGTCTTGGAAGACTTCAGTTCTGTGAAACAATATCTCAAAGGGGAGCAAAGGTGGGTTGCTGGGGTAAGCTTAAACCTCTTGGAAGTGAGAGGTCTTAAAGAGGCGGTATGGCACAATAACTGGAGGACAAATGATTAGCATGTAACTGTTTCTACTGTGACCTTAAATGTCACATAGGGGTGATGAAGGAGGTGATGAAATGGCACAGGAGACGATGAAGGTGGGGATGAAATGGTACAGGGGGTAGCAGCTGCATTTGTAATACTGATACTGTTATTTGAGATACTATATATGTAAGTATATAAGTCTACTATTTGGCACTGTGGAGCTCCCTTACTGTTGGTCCTTGCCCAGGACAACGTTAAATGCATGACATGATGCGTGTAATTGGCTGCACGGTATGCCACAAAACTATGCATGTCTAAAAAGTGTGTCCCCAACATGAAAAGTTTGAAGTACTCTGCCTTAAAGAGAAAACCCTCAACTTTCCTCTTGCATCCTGTTTATGAAGTGTCAATCATATTTCTTAATCAGTTGTAGTATGTGTAGCATACAAGACAGGGGTAGTTTTCTATGAACTGGAATAGTGCATCCCTCTATAATGATTGACAAAATCTGTTAACCCTGCCCCAAACAGCAGTAGTGGACGTGCCTGAAGGACGCTGCTGGACCTTGATAAGGAATGTCTATCATAGCAGTGGTAAATGTTGATGTCTACATTAGTGTTGATATTTATGTTCTCAGTAGTAAACCTACCCCTTCCTAACCAAACAGTATCATGGCGTTGTAGAACTGGTGCAATGCATTGTCTTAAAAGTCTGACATCAAAATGTCTAGAGGAAAGTTATAAAATTCTTCAATGGCATGCTGTCTGTGGAGAAATCTATTATTTTTATTATTATTAATGATGCCTCTGAACAGCACAGTGAACAGAGGATCCAACATATGGCCATGGCTTGCTTCATTAAAAGATGTTGCGTTATTTTGATCTCCACTGTTTATTTTTCTCATTGGGGACATATTTCTTTAATTGTTGTTTTAATTTTCTCCTGTCTAATTGACAAAGGATCCAGATGGACTAAATCTTCATGGTTTTTGTATGTATTAGGAAGAGTTATGGACCATTTATTAGTCTATTAACAGTATGAACGGTTGAGAAACTTCATCTGTAGAGGCAAGCTCGATGTTTAACATCTCAGCTGCTAGTCACTCTGATGCTGTAGTTTGGAATTTTGGGTTTGGCTTTTCTCTTTCTCAACACTTTTGCTATTAATATTATTTTGCAAGTTTAGAACATCTATTAGCCATAATCTAAAAAATATATATTCTTGGTTCCATTAGAAAAGTGATACCAACATAAAGAGAATATAATCATATAATACCTCATTACCACTAGTAGAGGAAATTAAGACAAAACTTTCTTAAGAAGCTATATGCTACACATTAGCCCTATGCCCAAATAAAAAAGTTCCTCCTTTGCTTACATCAGAATCAGTATAGCATTGTATATCTTCAATGAATATTGTCACACAGTGACCATATGATTCTACCATACAAAGCCTACAAAATAGCACCATACCCCAAACTAGCATTCTTAAATGTTATCCCTATATATTTATGTAATAATACTACCACACAGTAACCAAGAATACATCCATGTGGTATCATGCAAGTTTTTTTGTAGGTCATTATCAAACAGTAAGACAAAATCAATTGAATAGTATCTAAATGGAGCCAAAGACACAAGGAATTGTATTCCATTATTTCACAGTAGATGTATTTAATTCCATAAGAACATGATGAAGTCAAGTATGTGGCAACTGTTTGTAATGGGAGATCTAGGGCAACAGACAAAAGACTTGGAACCTTTTCCCCCTAGAGCTAAATTTGGCCTTGCGATACTATAGTATTAATGAAAATTTTACAAAGTACTGTATGTATGTCATGATTTACACATATTAGATCATTGCCAATGCATTCCTGTACACCTTCTTCACGTCAAATAGTCATACGACTTCCATTTACATGTGGGCTCCTCAAGCTTTGAAAAAATATGGTCATTTGTTTTCAACCAATGAACCAAATTTTCTTTGTCGAGATGCAATTGTTTGGAAGTTTATTTCATGGGTTGTCATCAAAGAACCTCAGATTGCTATGAACATACTTGTCTATAAGAATACTGAACAATGTATATAGATATTTGCATGGTAAAAATAAACAGAACTGTTCTGTTGAGTTAGACCACAATGCATTTAGTTGGATCAAGAATAACTTTTCTAACGCTGCATCATTGTATTTTACAGGAGGCATCTTTGAGTTTCTGGAAGGACCCACTGGGCAGATTGTCAGTGCAGAAGAACAAGCCTTTAGATTTGCAGCAAATATCATCAACAGAAATCGAACATTATTACCAAACACAACACTGACCTACGATATTCAGAGGATCAATCTCTATGACAGTTTTGAAGCCAACAGAAAAGGTTAGAGAAAAGTTACGATATGCAATCTATTAAAACAGATGCCATGGATTTAGAATCTTTGAGATAAATTCAATTGACTGCCAATTGCATTTATGAGCCCCCTGTGTGTTTCTGTAATTCCTTTCTCTTTTGTATACACTTACAATATCAATATGATCATATTAATATAATTTTATAGTATAAAGAAAAATATCTCTTTCATAAACTATAATAGAAGATCTGCAAATACAGTCATGGCCGTAAATGTTGGCACCCCTGAAAGTTTTCAAGAAAATGAAGTATTTCTCACAGCAAAGATATGTTCACACGAGCGGATTTTTGAAGCGTATTTCGCTGCAGATCTGCTGGTGAAGGCCCGCTCTATGCTGTCTTTACATGTGCCTGCTCGTAGCAGCTGTTTGCCGCTAAGAGCAGACACACTGCGATGTGCGAGTCGCAGTAGACTTGCACATGGCGGGAGCTCTCTGCCTAGCTCAGAGCAGGGAGAGTGCGAGTACGCCGAGCACATCGCTGCAGTGTGTCTGCTCATCGTGGCATATTCCCACTATGATCAGGCACATGTAAAGACAGCATAGAGAGGGCCTTCACCAGCGTATCCGCAGCGTAAAATACTCTGTAAATCTGCTCGTGTGAACGTACCCAAAAGGATTGCAGTAACACATATTTTGCTATACACATGTGTGTTCCCTTTGTGTGTATTGGAACTAAACAAAAAAAGGGAGGAAAATAAGCAAATTGGACATAATGTCACACCAAGCTCCAAAAATGGGCTGGACAAAATTATTAGCACCCTTAACTTAATATTTGATTGCACAACCTTTGGAAAAAATAACTGAAATCAGTTGCTTCCTATAACCATCAATAAGCTTCTTACACCTCTCAGCCCGAATGTTGGACCACTCTTCCTTTGCAAAATGCTCCAGGTCTCTCTTATTGGAAGGACGCCTTTTCCCAACAACCATTTTAAGATCTCTCCACAGGTGTTCAATGGGATTTAGATCTGGACTCATTGCTGGCCACTTCAGAACTCTCCAGCACTTTGTTGCCATCCATTTCTGGGTGCTTTTTGACGTATGTTTGGGGTCATTGTCCTGCTGGAAGACCCAAGATCTTGGATGCAAACTCAACTTTCTGACACTGGGCTGTATAGTGCGACCATAAATCCATTGGTAATCTTCAGATTTCATGATGCCTTGCTAACATTAAAGGCACCCAGTGCCAAAGGCAGGAAAACAACCTCAAAACATGTTTGAACCTCCACCATATTTCACTGTAGGTACTGTGTTCTTTTCTTTGTGAGCCTCATTCCGTTTTTGGTAAACAGTAGAATGATGTGCTTTATCAAAAAACTCTATCTTGGTCTAAGACTTTTCCCAGAAGGATTTTGGCTTACTCAAGTTAATTTTGGCAAAATGTAGTCTTGCTTTTTTACGTCTCTGTGTCAGAAGTGGAGTCCTCCTGGGTCTCCTGTCATAGCATTTCATGTAATTTAAATGTCGGCTGATACTTCGCGCTGACACTGATGCTCCCTGAGCCTGCAGGACAGCTTGAATATCTTTGGAACTTGCTTGAGGCTGCTTATCCACCATCCAGACTATCATGAGTTGACACCTTTCATCAATTGTTCTCTTCCGTCCACGCCCAGGGAGATTAGCTACAGTGCCATGAGTTGCAAACTTCTTGATAATGTTGCGCACTGTGGACAAAGGCAAATCTAGATCTCATGCGATTGACTTGTAACCTTGAGATTGTTAATATTTTTCTATATTCTCTTCTTTCTGTTGTCCATGCTTAGTGTGGCACACACAGACACACAAAGTCTAAATGAACTTTTTTTATCTGCTTTCAGGTGTGATTTTTATATTGCCAACACCTGAGGTGAGTTTAAAGGAGCATCACATGCTTGAAACAATCTTATTTATCCACAATTTTGAAAGGGTGCCAATAATTTTGTCCAGCCCATTTTTGGTGTTTGGTGTGACATTATGTCCAATTTGCTTTTTTTCTTCCATTCTTTGGTTTTGTTCCAATACACACAAAGGGAATAAACATGTGTACAGCAAAACATGTGTTACTGCAATCCTTTTCTGTGAGAAATACTTCATTTTCTTGGAAAATTTTTAGGGGTGTCAACATTTACGGCCATCACTTGTAAGCGTTTGGTAAGATAAAGTATTAAATATTCATATTATAATAGAAATTCCTGTGCAATATAATTACATATGTTCAACAGAAGAATACAGAAGAATATCATTAGTTGGGATACCACCAGGTACTCATGTAAATTCTGTCTTTTACATACCTTTGATAAAAACAAAAGAAGTTAACACTGCAATAGAAAAAAAGGTGATTTCCGATATACAACCTCCACGACAAGCAAAAGCAACACTGTTAAAAGTGCTGCACACCAAAATCAGGCTAAAGATGATTCTTTATTCCAAACAACAGGACAACACATTTCAAGAGTATTTGACTCTCTTCATCAGGTCCACTGATGTCGAACACTCTTGAAACACATTGTCATTTTATTTGGAATAAAGAATCCTCTCCTGCATGACTTTGGAGTACATCACTTTCTTTTAATATTGGTGCTTTTTGTTTGCCTTGGTTTTCTGACATTGTTATCTATCTATCTAATCCAGCTTAGGGTGGGTTCACACTACGTTTTGTCCCATACGGGAGCGCATACGGCAGGAGGGAGCTAAAAGCTCGCGCTCCCGTATGTAACCGTATGCGCTCCCGTATGCCATTCACTTCAATGAGCCGACCGGAGTGAAACGTTCGGTCCGGTCGGCTCATTTTTGCGCCGTATGCGCTTTTACAACCGGACCTAAAACCGTGGTTGACCACGGTTTTAGGTCCGGTTGTAAAAGCGCATACGGCGCAAAAATGAGCCGACCGGACCGAACGTTTCACTCCGGTCGGCTCATTGAAGTGAATGGCATACGGGAGCGCATACGGTCACATACGGGAGCGCGAGGTTTTAGCTCCCTCCTGCCGTATGCGCTCCCGTATGGGACAAAACGTAGTGTGAACCCAGCCTTACAAATGGGAAAGCAGCAGCCTCACGCTTAGATTCTATATCCAATATGTTGTCATTTAACTTGAAATAGGTGAGTTTCCAGTGAGTTTAGTAGTTTACTATACCAGATGGTCCTCACCTTATTTTACACTTTTTATTTATATCTGTGATTTTAGTATCCAAGCTATAATACTACAGCCAGGAGACAGTACTATCTATAGCGGGATAGACTGTAAGATAGGTGCTTTAATGAAATTAGTTACAATTGATGGGGTGGTAAAAGGGGGCACTTAAAGGGTTATTCCAACTTGTACCAGTAGTCAGACCCCCACTGATCAAATAACGACAGTTTACCTTATTATGTAGATAGGCGACTGACCTAAATCTTTGGATAACCCTACAATTTTGCAGGTTGATATGTGCCCATAATTTTGTAGTTAACCCCCTGATTAGAGATGAGCGAACTTACAGTAAATTCGATTCGTCACGAACTTCTCGGCTCGGCAGTTGATGACTTATCCTGCGTAAATTAGTTCAGCCTTCAGGTGGTCCAGTGGGCTGTAAAAGGTGGATACATTCCTAGGAAAGAGTCTCCTAGGACTGTATCCACCTTTTCCAGGCCATCGGAGCACCTGAAAGCTGAACTAATTTATGCAGGAAAAGTCATCAACTGCCGAGCCGAGAAGTTCGTGATGAATCGAATTTACTGTAAGTTCGCTCATCTCTACCCCTAATGTGACTTTTAACCATGCCTTCAGGCACAATTATAACTGAAGTATAGTTTTTTGGGTGCATTAGGTAGCACTGTATGTACCGTATTGGGGCACCTGAGGCAGAAGCAGGCACATAATTAGCACTAGAAAGAGTATGGCAGTATAAAGGATGCGGGTTGTGTTGCTACAGAGTAAAGGAATGACTACAGAAGTTAGGAACCATCTTGGTACAGTGTGGAGTCTGTCATTTTGGTCTGAGGCGGATGGAGAAGAAAAATAAAGAAAACATCTACAATTATGTCTCCTGTGAGCCAATGGGTGTAAATATTATCTATTATGTGACTGTATCTGATCAGGTCAGAACGGCTCTAACATGGACACAATACATATGTGATTTCTCTTACATGGGTAAACAAAACGTGCAAAATATTCTCTATAATACTTAGATTTATACCCTATGATACCTATGTGTCATGGTCTTAGATACATTTCTCATTATTGGGGTCAAACTGTTTTCACATGGCTGTGGGATCAGTAACTGAGCTCTGGATATTTTGTATCACATAATAGATCCCATAGGAGGAAACCAGGAAAAAACTGTCCCCAATGAAAGTTTTGAGAAAGGTTGTTCTGTTGATGGATTCCAATCTGTATTTGGTATAAAGTATATGTAACTCTGGCTGGCAATAATACAGCAGTATCAAATACAGGTATAAAGAAGTGTTAAGTGTAGGAAGCATTATTACTTATTATATAATACTACAGTGCAGGACACTAAGAGGAAAACTATTACTATGTGAGGCCTGAAAGGTGCATTAAGATTGGTGGCACTGTTAGTATTTGTGGGCAAAAGGTATCACTATAAAGCTAGGCCTACATGACAGCTTTGGCAATGGCCCAAGTCACATGACCAAAGATAACAGTGTTGAGATCATGCTGCATCTCAGTTACTGCCACAAGCAGAAGTCCATCCTAGATGAATTCATCACATTTAGCACAATTTAGACGAGTGACCTTTGGCCCCACTTTTAATTTTGCCCGGGGCCACAATTAGTCATAAACCAGAATGCAACCAATAATTCATCTCAACTATAAGTAATACCAAGCTTAAAATGTATGCTTTGTTTCATAGAGACAAATTGTTTTTGATTTGTGTTGCAGGTCACAGTTTAGTTGTGCAGCTATCCTTTTTGATTTACTATAAGTATTATATGTAACCAAGATGTGCTTAATGGTCAAGTTATTACCTTTTAGTCCAGTCATTTCATAAACAATTTATAAGCCTTTTGTCTATTGTGGCCAGTGCTAAACCAATAAAAATTGATCTTTCTCTTACACTGGCTGAAGTTGTCCTTAACGGACCTATAGTAAATCCTATATGTAGTCTGCATATCCCTTTTTGTATACTACAGGAGATATAATTGTAAATTGCAGTTTATTCTCAATGCTCTGCATTTACTTTATGTTAGAAGAATACACCAAAAAAATGGAAAGTGCTATTAAAACTTTTACTAAGTTTTAATAGCACAGTAGCCAGATTGTTTGGCTCCCTGCCATTGCAGGTACACACGGTATGTCTGAAGAATCTTCCTTCACTTCTTACTGGCGCTGGAACGGCACTATGATGTCGAATTGATGTCAGGACTATATTGTGACTGGATCTTGTCACTCTTTTAATGATATAAAACGGAGTGTCCCCAGGTACTTACCTTTATGGCATTGATGTAAAAATGGTTGGACCATTGTGAATGCAGCCTAGTGCACAGCCTGTAGTTCTAAGTCCAACAAGTATAATCCATGTTTCTATGTATATAAGTTATGCCCCTGATGATATCACTGCTCCCGGTGATTGAAACATGTTGGGATTACTATATATAACTCTAGTAGAGGGGTATATCTTTTTTTTTCTATCCAGTTGAAGGGGTGTCTTCTTTGGTAGGTTTTTATATTTGAGGAAATTTCCCCCTCTTATTTGCCATATTGTGTTTGGTATAAAATGTAACAGTATTAACCTACCTTGATTAATTTTTCACTTTGCATTTGACATTTGGGAGCATTTTAATAGTATTTAGTAAAAGTTAAGTTTTAATAGCACTTTCCATTAGTACACTTTGGTTATTTTGGTGTATTCTTCTAATTTTCTTTGATTGCTGGAAAGGTCCACCAAGTGGGGTCAGTGCAGGACCAAAATAATATTATGCGCACACTATTATTATGTTACTTTTGGGCAGGAAAAAGGCTGAACTAAAAAGTTTCCCAAAAGTATATATTAAACATTTGAATGCATATTACAGTTCATCTTTTAACAATAATTAAAAGAGGGGAATTTACTGATGCAAGTTTATTCTACCCATTTCCCTCTATTTTGGTATAAAAGAACTTTGACATGCTCATCCCTTGTTCTGTGACCTTATACCTATTCTTCAACTCCTCTGCTTATGTCTTAAAACCATTGGGACAAGTACTTTTAACTATGAAAATCTGCACTGATGATGTGAAATTGTCACATGTTATAGTGTTATAAGTTTTATTCATTGATACCCTAGCTGCCCAATGACATGGTTGTTGCTTATTTGGGAAAAAGTTTAAACTGTATTATTGTAGCTCATTTAAAATAAGAAAAGAGGAGGACTTCCAACCATCTGAATTCTATGCCAGTAAAGAAGCAGTGTATACTCAGCATCACTGATGGGGTATACAGGGAAGTCATGGTCAGGCAGCCATTTCTCCTGCATTAGCTGCTGTAGCAGAAATTAAAATAAATAATGCACAAAAATCTAGAGCGGTTCCAATCTGGCAGCTATGCATACAAGGTATATAACAGAAATAAACTCAAAACGTACAATTGGTGAGTGTTACATGAATACCACTCGAACAATAAAAACAGCCTTGAAACCAGTCTTGCAAATTGCTGATATCCCATCGAATAGACTCTTAATCTGCCTGAAGAGTATAGAAAAAAAAAAGAGCAGACTACAAGTGTAAGAATCTTTTATAGTCATCCTGCCAACATTATTTGCATTTACTTGACTGAGGGGAGTAAATCAATCACTGCTTCCCCCCAAGCCAGAATTGAGTCTCACAGTATCCCATGTGGTAGAAGTCGCCAACGGTCGCACAAACTTCTTTCTTGATCCTATTTACATTCATAGGTATCCATAAGGGAAAACTATTCTTGTTTGGAAATAATTTATTGAACCGACAAGAATTAAAAGAAAAACAAAAACAATATAACATGGATGTAATGGGTATCAGGGCTTAAAGGGGGATTCTGGTGGAAAACATTTTGTTTTTAAATCAATTGGTGCCAACAGATTTGTAAATTACTTGTATTTAAAAATCTTAATCCTTCCAGTACTTATCAGCTGCTGTATACTACACAGGAAGTTCCATGTCAGGAACTGTCCTGAGTAGGAGAGGTTTGCTATGGGGATTTGCTCCTGCTCTGTACAGTTCCTGACACGGACAGAGGTGTCAGTAGAGAGCACTGAGGTCAGACAGAAAACAACAACTCAACTTCCTCTGGAGCATACAGCAGCTGGAAAGTACTGGAAGAATTAAGACTTAGAAGTAGTTTACAAATCTGTTAACATTTTGGCATCAGTTGATTTAAAAACAAATAGTTTTCCACCTGTGTACCCCTTTAACCCCTTGTTCAAGAAAAATACAACCATCACTCATCTCATGCGATTAAAGGGGTTCTCCTCAGCCCTGCTTAGTTTATTACTCCAACGCTGTGTGCGGGCTTCCGTGTTCGATGCCGCCCCCTCGTGACGTCACGCCCTGCCCCTCGTGATGTCATGCCCGCCCTCTCAACAAAAGTCTATGGGAAGGGGGCATGACAGCGGTAATAAACTTCCTGACGCTGCGAGCGGAGCTCCGGAAGGCAGGGCAGTGGAGAACCCCTTTAAATATCCTATTACTACACCTATTCCAAACAGAAATGACGTCATATAATGTCATCCCATCAGGGTTATTGTGAGATGCAATCCTGGCTTTGGGGGAGTAGTGATTGGTTTGCTCCCCTCAGTGAAGTAAGTGCATTAGGAGAATTCACCAGAGCCCGTAGATTATGTTTAACTGAGAAAACTTTTTTTTACAGGAATGCAATACCATTGAAACTAGATTGAGAGACTGGGAAATCCACAGGGTATTATTAATCAAACAAAAAACAAAGTCACAAATAGACCCCATTCAGATTTCTTACAGGAACGACCTCCAAAAAACAATCCACAAGAGGCTAGAGGACTTTCTCGCCCTGTACTGTCAACTAAATACACTGAAATAAAAAACATAGCTAACAAATGCTTACCTATTCTATGTGAAGACACCTGACTTGAAGGCAATCTAAAGAAAGGCTGCAGGTTCATTGCTAAGAGAAACAGCACGATAGGCAACATATTATCTCCTAGTCTATTTTCCTCCTCTGATAAAAAATCTTCCAAAAATTGGTTACGTCATATAGGCTATGCTCCCTGTGGTCGCAGCAGATGCACCATTTGTAGATTTATGCAACAAACACAAGTAATTACATCTGCCGTTACATCACAAACATACAAAATTACCTCTTATATTTCCTGCATGACCACACACGTGGTATATTATATCACGTGTATAAGTTGCTCCAAACAGTATGTAGGGTCCACAAGTAGACCCCTTAAAAAACGTATATCCGAACAAATAGCCGGAACCCGCACCACTGTTCACACCAGAGCATTTTCAGGAGCCTCAAAACATTTTAAGAAGGTACATCAAGGGTCAGTTATGTCTCTGTAGGTCACAGCCATTGAACATGTATCTAAGCCAGTTAGGGGTGGTGACTGGCTCAAAAAGTGGCATGCCCAAGAAGTATTCTGGATCCTAGATTTGGATCCCAGGATCCCAAAAGGCATGAATTTCTGTTCAGATACCAGGCTGTTTCATTAACAATATGCTTATCATACTGGTAGGTACATATCACTAATACTTTTCTTTTTTATTTTATTTTGGAGTCATTTTTCTCAAGAAATAATTTTCTATAGTAAAACATATATAGATTCTCTCATAGTGAGTTATGTTGTGACTGGATTTTTTTGCGTACTTTTTTGCATGTCATATATTTTTTTCCTTTAATATACAAATGAAAACCAGATGGGTATGACCACTTCAAGTTATATCCACACTTTGCATTTTTTTTTATAGGACTTATATCATCTTGTCTTGTGCAGACAAATATGCGTTAATTTCTTAACGCAAATTTGTTTTCCCTTAGTCCTAACAGCAGCACAAGTGGGGAATATCTGCCCCTGTGAACTGGTAGGACAGACGGAATGTTAATGAAATCAAGCAAATAAAATAGCAATTAATGCCTAATTAGCCCCCACCTCCTACCTATAAGAGGGGACACTCCCCCAACAACAGTGCGTTATATAACAAGTAAAAAAAGGAAAAAAATTAACATAAGGTAGGGAAATTTGTGTGCAGCTGTTAGGACTAAGGGAAAACAAATTTACGTTAAGAAATTAACGCTTCCCTTATGTCCTAACCAGCAGCACAAGTGGGGACTTAGCAAGAAGTAATCCTATTGGGTTGGGACTTCAGGCTGAATGGAATTCAGAACAGACCGCACAAGGCAATGTCTTCCGAACCCCTGAGGTCAATCCTGTAATGACTCACAAAGTGGAGTGTGAGTGCAGGAGGATACGGAACAACTTGTTCCAAGGGAATAAGGGCCTGACAGGCCCAGCTAGTAGACACTGCTCCGGAATGAGCAGTGACAGTGGCAGGAGGAGGCTGATCCTGGAAGTAAATGACTCCTTTATAGCCTCCTTAATCCACCTACTCAGGGAAGGCTTGGAGGCCTTCATACCTTATTCCTGCCAAGGAAAAAATATTAGAAGTTTCCCTGATCTTCTGAACTCCCTGGATCGCTCAAAATAATTCTTCACCTCTGGGCACATCCAGGGCATGGAGGGATCCTACTCCTGGAGAGGATGGAGAAAGACATAAAACAGGTAACAACTTACTGACTATTATGTACTATAGGCACCTTAGGTAGAAATGTGAGTAAAAAGCATAATGGAACTCTATCTGGAAGGAATAGAGTACATGGCTCAAATGCTGAAAGGTTTTGTAGTTTTCCTTAGCGCTTGGCATTGTAGTTCTCCAATGTCAGCGCCAATAAGAAGGTCACTTTCCAAGTAATAAACCTGAACTCCACCTCTTTCAGGGGCTCAGAGGGGGGGACCACTCACCCCCTTAAGCGCTGCTGAGAGATCCCACTGCGGACTAGGTCTTGAGAAACTAGGCTTGAAACATCTGGTTCCCTTAAGGAACTTCTTAATCAGGGGGTCATAAAGTAACAATCTAACGAAGGCTTCAGAAAGAGCTGAAATCTTCACCTTAAAGTGTAGAAAGGGCTGAGGCCTTATCCAGCCCGTCCTGCATAAACTGTAGAATAGCAGACAGCGGAGGGTCCTGAGGAACTTCATGATGAACACCACTGAAGAAACGTTAGCTTGACTCCAAAGCCTTGACTGTGGAAGGAGCTCTAGAGTGTGAGATCGTTCTTAAGACCACCGCTGATAGCCCTCTAGAGTCTAGAAGGGACTCCTCAATCTTCAGGCTGTCAGAATGAGTTGGATCCAGGTAGAGCTGAGTGCCCCGGGACACCAGGTTCTGCATTGGGGTAAGTCTCCACTAGTGCCCTCGGCTCATCTACATGAGCTGGGTAAACCAAGACCTCTACTGAGGCATGGTGCTGCCGGATTTCCATCAATACCTTGGTATCATGGCAGTGGAAGGAAAAGTTGTAGGCCAGCCTGAACTTCAATGTACAGAGCTTCTAGTGCCAGAGGATTGTCATCCCAAACAGGGAAGAATGTTTCCACTTTGGCATTGAATCTTGTCGCCATAAGATCTAAGTCAGGGCGACCTCACCGGAGAGTGATCTGATGAAAGACCTTCTGACTCAGGGACAATTCCCTTTGGACTGAGACCTCTGATCCCATAATCCACTGCTGCATTCAGGACCCCTGAATGTGGACTGCCAAGGTGAGAAAAGATTCTGCTCTGCCCAAGACAGAATTAGACCTACTTCTGAGAGTAGGAAATGAGACCTGGTGCCTCCCTGTCTGTTCATGTAGGAAACCGCAGAGTTGACTGAGCAAACCCTTACAGCCTTCTTCTGATAAGGGGGGAAAAATGAAAGAGCCATCCAGATTACCCTGAGCTCCTTAGGTAGGATGACATCATAGCTCTTGAGAACCCCAAGATCCTCTTGTGGATGGGCACCCCAGCCTAGAAGGGATGTATCTGTCGTCAATAAGATCCAAATGGGTTGGATCAAAGACACACCATCTTAGACCTGCTTCCACCACCTTAGGAAGTGGAGACTTTGTGATGACAGGGAGCACTTATCTCTAGCCCTCAGGGAGTGCGATTCCATCGACTTAGATCTTCCATAAAAGAGGGCGAATATGCCACAAGGCCCACGGACTATGTCCACAGCCGCAGACATTAGGCCAACATCTTCATCAGATGGTTACCTGACGAGGTACCTGACAAACTCTGCTGCTCTTGAACGCATCTTCCTTCCTGGAGAATGAAAAAGAGTCATATTGGCAGATCTACTATGAAGCCCAGAAACCTCCTGGTGTGGAGGGTGATCTCTGATTTCTGCCATTTTATTATCCAGTCAAATTGTTGGAGAAAGACTGAGCTAGCAGAAGAGAAGATGAAGAATTTCCTCTGAGGGCATCATGAAGAGTCAATCGTCCAAGAACAGGACGATATCCAAACCTCTTATAGAGGAATACTACAGCTATGACCATCTTGGTTTGTGGTAGAATGACGATAGATATAGCGTGAGAATATATCTAAAACATAATCATATATAATCATATATTATAATTCAATACAATCTATGGGACTTAAAGAATATCTGCTTCCAGCATGGTCTGATTATCATGATTAAACTTTGTTCGATCAAATAGATAGTCATGCTGTACTAGAACACATATTGATACATATTCTCAACAAACATGCCTGATATTTGCCTAACAATGACCGATCAATAAAATGTCAGTGTCAGGCTGACCTACTGGGGGAAAAGAGGCACAAAAGTATGATTACTTAGCTTTTACAGAGAAGATGTAGAGACAAGGTGTTTACAGACAAGATGTAGAGCTGAGGTGATGCTGAAGGACAAGTGGCCAACTGAAGAGCTTCATCTGCCCAGGCTCCATGCCACTCAGAATATTTCCCGTGAGCCTGGCACACAGGGATGAGATGGTGGGCATCCTACCAATCTGGTGTGACCATCAGGGCTCCTGGTCTCAGGACGCTGATGACGAATTTGATGGTTTCATCCAAAACCGTCATTACTTATGAATCGGTAGACTTTGGGACAAGAAAAAAACTGGCGAATAAACGCCTAGAGGACCCTCCCCTTTCCTCCTGAATACCAGGATAGAATCCTACAAACCTGCATGCTTCTCACAGAAGTAACTTCATGGAAATAAACTTTTTCTGGGGAAAAGAAATAAAAAGTCTATGCTGTACTCCATCCTATAACATTCAGGACCCAGGGATCTGGAACAAACTCTGTCCAGGTACCCAGAAAAATATTACATGGCCTCCAATGGGAGGTCCGAATAATAGGAGGAAATACACTTGGAAGTGTTAGCGGAATGAGAGGGAAGTCATAAGCTGGACTACTTGTCCCTTGTCCCACAGAAAAAACGGTCTTGATCGCTTTCACAGGTCCATGGCCACTTAGAGGCTTGGATTGGCCAAGAAAGGATTAGATCCTAGATCTTGGTTACCCCAACACCTAAAGGTTTTGAGGGGGGCATTGCTTTTATCAGCAAGGCCCTACCTATATATTAAGTTCTGCCCAATAGCCGACCTGGCTTGTAAGGGAGGCACATAAGCTATACTTGAAGGCATCCAAGGTTTAAGCCACAATGGCCTTCTCCTGGCAGGATAGAGGCCTACCTTACATTGCTTGCAGAGCAGCATCACAAGAAATCCACTGCAAGATGGATTAAAATTGTGCTAGGCTATCATCCTGAGGGGAGAACCAATATCTGAATGAATCAGAAGCTGAGGTATCAGCGGCAGAGTAGGATCTTCTTAAGGTGCATTCTACACCTTAATCCATAGGGTTCTGCAAGTTTGTCCTGTGCACAGCAGGGACTAAGGTCCTTTTAGACAATTATGCAAAAGCTAAGTCAACCTTAGACGCAGAACTTCATTCCAAGTGAGTCCTCACAATCGGGAACATGGAGTAAAACCACTTTGGTTAGCGGTGCCTTCTCAGGATGCCTTACTTTAGCTTCATATGAGGAGAGACTCGTCCACTTTGAGGCCCCATGGCCCTTAGAGGTGGCTTCTGGAGCTTCCCCAAGATCAACATCCTGGTCCCCCAACCGGATGGATTAAGTAGTCTCTGGGTCTTCTTCAATTGAGAAGAAATATTTCACTGCCTCCTATATTCAGAAGAGTGAACTTCATCCACTGTGTGATGGCGTTCTCACTGCTGGGCGCAGACTGAAGACTCCAAAGGTCTTTACCCGTATTACAGCGTCCTGATGGTTCGGCCTCAGGCAGAAGCACAGGACGGCATGAACGACACCTGGTTTAATTCATAGGTGTCCGCCAGATGGGGGTCAAAGATGTCTGTGGTTAGACGTCACCTGACGCCCAGCACGGTCACCGTTACAGCAGATGACATTTTCTAGAAGAGAAAACAAGTAAATACAAATGCAAATCCTCTACAAGGAGGGAAGGCGGAGGCAGGAATGTATCCAAAAAGATCACTAAAAATCTTTACATCAAGATTACTGTCACAGTAAAGCTTCTCTATAATGCGCAAAGTATGTATGTTACTGATGGGCGGAGCTAGTCACTGACCACTGTGCTGCCCGAACACATGGGTGTTTCTGATGGCTCCTTACGGAAGATGTCCTGGTGGGATCCGAACCTGGAGCCCAGATTGCAGACTAGTCACTGACCACAGTGCTGTATATACACAGACTGCAGACTAGTCACTGACCACTGTGCTGCTCCTAAACAAACCAGGCTGCAACTTAGAGGCAGCCTGCAGCAGAGTGGAGCTTTCCTATTTGAATTTGGCTCCATTGGAGTTAGCCCCGCCCCCGGTGTGACATCAGACACCAGCTGAGGGGAATCAAACAGGCTAACTTTCTAAACTGCAAACATACAGAGCAGTGAGGAGTATGGAGCAGACACAGTGTACATAGAAGCAGCAGAAGCAGCTGTACAGAAACAGCAACAGTATACAAAGTATACACGAGCAGTAACAGCCAAGAAAGTATATAGAGTATACAAGAGCAGTAACAAAGTATACAGAGCATACAGATGCAGTAACAGAGTATATGGAAGTAGCGACAGTATACAAAGTATACAAAAGCAGTAACAGCCACGAATGTATACAGAGTATACAAGAGCAGTAGCAAAGTATACAGAGCATACAGATGCAGTAACAGAGTATATGGAAGTAGCGACAGTATACAAAGTATACAAGAGCAGTAACAGTCAAGAAAGTAGACAGAGTATACAACATAAAGAAGCAGAGCATGGAGCGACACACAGCTCCTGCAACAAACTGACAGAATAATCCTCCATAACCTGCAGAGATCAGAGATCAGAATGAGGGGGTCGGCAGAACAGCTGATCATCCAGCTGAAGTGATCTACAAGAAAGAGACAAGGTTAGTAATGTGTACAGCAGCCTATGGAGGCTGCACCGTCTGTCCATCAGTCCGACAGGACAGAAAAAAACGCACTGTTGTTGGGGGAGTGTCCCCTCTTATAGGTAGGAGGTGGGGGCTATTTAGGCATTAATTGCTATTTTATTTGCTTGACTTCATTAACATTCCGTCTGTCCTACCAGTTCACAGGGGCAGATATTCCCCACTTGTGCTGCTGGTTAGGATGTAAGGGAAATTAGTGTTATATAGTTCATGTTAAATATTTTATATGCATGCATATTTGAAACAGTGTTCTCATGTATGTGCACTTACTGTATATGAATGTTCACACAGGTGTTTATATGCTCTATTGCTACTCTCCTTGGCATCTGAGGTGTTAATCACAGGTTTGTATACAAGTGCACAGGTGGTTATCTAATGAATAGGTGGTTACTAGGAAAGATTGTTATTTATTCGTTTCCAAAGGTTTACAGCATTAATACCTTGACAAAGGACTTAAAGGAGCACTTCACTGGAATTTTTTTTTTAAATCAACTGGTGCAAGAAAGTTAAACAGATTTGAAAATTACTTCTATTTAATAATCTTAATCCTTCCAGTACTTATCGGCTGCTGTTATGATCCACAGGAAGTTCTTTTCTTTTTGAATTTCCTTTCGGCCTGACCACAGTGCTCTCTGCTGACACCTCTGTCCATTTTAGGAACTGTCCAGAGCAGGATAGGTTTTCTATGGGAATTTGCTCCTACTCTGGACAGTTCCTAAAATGGACAGAGGTGTCAGCAGAGAGCACTGTGGTCAGGCAGAAAGGAAAGTCAAAAAGAAAAGAACTTCCTGTGGATCATACAGCAGCTCAAAAGAACTGGAAGGATTAAGATTTTTTTTAATAGAAGTAATTTACAAATCGATTTAACTTTCTAGCACAAGTTGATTTAAAAAAAACAATGTTTTCCAGTGGAGTACCCCTTTAACGAAACACGTTGTTTGTTTTTATCCATCACCGCTTGCTGTTACATGCTTTTTATCTCTACGGAGCTGAAATAAAGACTTTATACTTTTAACACTCTGGATGTGCTGGATATTTTTCTCATAGGACTTCTCCTAGAGGTGGATCTTTCCTGAGTGCAGTGGTGGTTAGATGGATATAAGAGTTATTATATTACATTTTATATTATATAAGATATTACACTTGTAGTCCATTCTCCCTTTTTTTCTTCTTCTTGTTTTCTAGGAGAAATTAGGCATTGTCAATCACATGAATCATAAAGTGAACTGTGTAGCCAATTATAACATTTTAACCATATTTTATTTTTACAATAGCAGTTTTGTTTTGGTTGCATCACATATGATTCAATTTGAACTGTATAAACCACTTAATGGTTACACTGTTTCTTTGTTGCAGCCTGTGACCAGTTAGCCCTTGGAGTTGTCGCCATCTTTGGTCCATCACACAGTTCTTCGTCCAACGCTGTCCAGTCTATCTGCAACGCACTGGAAGTGCCTCACATTCAGGTCCGATGGAAGCATCACCCTCTAGATAACAGAGACTCCTTCTATGTAAACTTGTACCCAGACTATGCCTCGCTTAGCCATGCAATTCTGGATCTTGTACAATTTCTGAAGTGGAGATCAGCCACAGTGGTCTATGATGACAGCACAGGTATGGTTGTGACACTATAAAAACAGGTTATGTATGTACAAGAATAAAAAAAAAAAATATTTACTGATGTATATACAGGAGTAATAATAACAGCGCGCTCAGTGTAATGAATAGAATAACCTGTCAAACAATTGTATTGAAGGAAATAACCAAAAATCTAAAATCAAATAATTGTGCTTCCACAGACAATGTTTGCTCTGTCCAATCTTGTTAGAGTCTAAAAGGATAGTAACTGAGCTGTGTAAGTTGTTTAGGTCCCACAGAGAACCCCACTTTATAAAAAATCACCACAAATTAAGTGAGTATTCCTTCACCCAATCCTAAAAAGACCATTGCCAGCATAAATCAGCTGG
Organism: Hyla sarda; assembly: GCF_029499605.1. Lineage (NCBI taxonomy): Eukaryota > Metazoa > Chordata > Amphibia > Anura > Hylidae > Hyla > Hyla sarda. The sequence goes on from NC_079190.1 coordinate 272,200,874, forward strand.
ATGTGCAGCAGATACTAGCGCACTGCTCTATAGCACTGAAGAACATATCATGAGTGCCTCAAATGCTTTTATTTGGCTCATATGTAATGACAAGGTTCAATAGCATTATTGGCACAAAATGTAAATTAAATTAAATATAGTAAAGAAACAACTGATGCATTCAATACTGCCAACGAGTCTAAAAGGATGCAAATATTTCCCATTAAACCCCTATATAGGGATGTAAACCTGTATTCACTGCTAAATATCTACCAGGTTGTGTCCAAAGAATAGCTCGAACTGGTGGGAAAAAAAAAATTGTCAGAATATACAACAAAGCCAAGACAAAACCCGATATCCAAACTGAGGAAAAAACATAGTGTAACGCGCTCGCGGAGTTATGCTAACAGCAGCGCTCCCGTCTCTGTCTCTGACCGCAAACGCTGCCGTGTTCATGCCGGCGGGGACGCGATCCGCGTGGCGGGTCAGACCCGCTCGCGGATCGTGCCCCGTTCTACTCACCCTCCTCCTCCGGTGGCTCCCTAGGGCGCGCACGCACCGACGTTCTAAGACTTAAAGGGCCAGCGCACCGCTAATTGGCGCCTGGCCCAATCAGTTCTATCCCCTCCCTACACATAAATACACACTTCCCCTTCCCGTCCTTGCCGGATCTTGATGCCTTGTGGCCTGAGAAAGCGTTATAGTGTGTTCCCTAGCCTGTGTACCCAGACCTTCTGCTGTTTCCCCTGTCTACGAACCTCGCTGCCTGCCCTGACCTTCTGCTACGTCTGACCTCGCCTCTGTCTAGTCCTTGTGTATCGCGCCAGTCTCAGCTGCCAGAGAGGTCGAGTCGCTAGTGGGGAACACAACCTGGTAGTTACCGCCGCAGCAAGTCCATCCCGCTTTGCGGCGGGCTCTGGTGAACACCAGTAACTGCTTGGAACCGATTCCCCAGTACGACCAGTGTCATCACCTCTCTGGCACAGAGGATCCACCTCCAATGTCCTCACTAGCCGCTAGTCCGGATCCTAACACATAGTCAAACCAGGAGAGAATATTCAAGCAGATTTGGGCTCAGAATTCTAACAATCCACAAGTGCCCCACATAGTATACAAAGGACAATAACTACAATAAAGATAGGAAAGTGATAGAATTAAATAGAGAGTCAAGCTCATAGATAGGTTGCACTAAAGATTTCAGCCATCCCTTCTGCAAGTGCTACCGTTATTGCTGTGATTGGAAGAACGCAGGAACAAGAGCAAGAGAGTACATTATACCTGCCTTATGTAAACTCCTGCTACTGTGTACAATATGTAACTGTAACAATTGTGGAATAATACTGTGTAATATAAATAGGAATGAGGGAGAGCAACTTGTTAAATAAGCTACTAAAGCTGGGTTCACATATATCAGGCATTCGGCACCGGAGGGAAACTGATGCTAGAACTGATCCCATTCATTTGGACAGGACAGTTCACGATCATCCAGCATCTTATTAATTTTGACACCTTATGGTTGCTGCGTTCCCCTGTCCACCATCCAGAAACAATGGACACCGGATGCCATACAACTGGTGACAACTTGCGTCCAGATCAAGGCTGAGTTCACCTATGCTGGATTCCAGACATATGTGAACCCAGCCTGATAGGTCTAAAAACATACAATAGACCACATAGGTCTGAAAAGTAGATTATAATTAAGAATACAGCGACAGTAACTTTAAGACATCTAAAATTAGAAAACAGGTAACACAAAACCAAAAACCAGCTAAAATGAAATACACCTTCCAAAGGTACTCGAACTTTAAAGGGGTAGTCCAGTGGTGAAAAATGTATCCCCTATCCTAAGGATAGGGGATAAGTTTGAGATTGCGGGGGGTCCGACTGCTGGGGCCCCCTGCGATCTCTCTGTATGGGGGCCAGGGTCTCCGGCCAGATAGCAGGTGTCGACCTCCGCACGAAGCGGCGGCCGACACGCCCCCTCAATACATCTCTATGTCAGAGCCGGAGATTGCCGAAGGCAGCGCTTAGGCTCTGCCATAGAGTTGTATTGAGGGGGCATGTCGGCCGCCGCTTCGTGCGGAGGTCAACACGCCCCCTTCCCGTGGGCTGTCGGGGCTCCATACAGGAGATTGCAGGGGGCCCCAGCGGTCGGACCCCCCGCGATCTCAAACTTATCCCCTATCCTTAGGATAGGGGATAAGTTGTTCACCACTGGGTTCACCACTGGACTAATCCTTTAAGAGCTTTTAGTACTAACACATCCATTTTTTTAGAGGGTTACAATAAGTTTGCTGGGGCAAGCCAGATTGATAGGGAGAACTCTGTTTGTGGAGGAAGTCATATGTTCTCAAGACATAGTTGAGAGATTCAATAAAAAACAGGTAGATGTAGCAAGTATGAAACGTGGCAGCAAAATACACCTCTGTGGGCTTATTAACATATTTAACAGCTGGTTCCCAAAATTCTTGGACATCGACATTTGCTCTAAGCCATTTAGGAGATTAACCTAAAACTGACAAAATATATGTGATCAAAGATTTACGTTATCCCAGGTGTGTACTTAGTGTACTGAGATTCAGAAGATTTACAGAAATTTCACTGGGATATTCACTGAGTATTAGAGATGAGTGAATTTTTGAAAAATTCGATTTGGCCGATTCACCGATTTGGTCGGAATTTATTTGTGGCAAATCTGTGTTAAAAATGGCTATTTCTGGCCTACAGAGAGCCTCAATAGGGGTGTAGAACACTTTGACTTGCTGTAACATGCATAGGGTGTGTGCTGGGTTAGTGAAATAACTGGTATTCAGTATGGAATGCATTTAGAGGTGTCACTATTAGAATCACAGTTGCAGAGCGACACAATGACAGAGCCTGAAGGTGGCATCAGTATAGAGGTGATGGCAGCATGAGGAGACCATATAGTGGCTGAATGACACAGTGTGGAGGTGTTGGCAGCATGAAGAGACCATATAGTGGCTGAATTACACAGCCTGAAGTTGGCAGCAGCATGAGGAGACCATATAGTGGCTGAATGACGCAGCCTGGAGTTGACGGCAGCAAGAGCAGACCATATAGTGGCTGAATGACAAAGCCTGGAGTTGGAGAAAGCATGAAGAGACCACATAGTGGCTGAATGACACAGCCTGGAGTTATCGGCAGCATGAGGAGACCATAGAGTGGCTAAATGACACAGCCTGGAGTTAGCGGCAGCATGAGGAGACCATATAGTGGCGGAATGACACAGCCAGGAGTTGGTGGCAGCATGAAGAGACCATATAGTGCCTGAATGACACAGCATGGAGGTGGTGGCAGCAACAACAGACCATATAGTGGCTAAATGACACAGCCTGGAGTTCACAGAAGCATGAGGAGACCATATAGTGGCTGAATGACACAGCCTGGAGTTGGCTGCAGCATGGGGAGACCACATAGTGGCTGAATGACACAGCCTGGAGTTGGCAGCAGCAAAAGCAGACCATATAGTGGCTGAAGGACACAGCTTGGAGTTGGCGGCAGCACGAGGAGACCATATAGTGGCCGAATGACACAGCCTGGAGTTATTGGCAGCATGAGGAGACCATATAGTGGCTGAATGACACAGCCTGGAGTTAGCAGCAGCAAGAGCAGACCATATAGTGGCTGGATGACAGAGCTGGGAGGTGTCGGCAGCAAGAGAAGACCATATAGTGGGTGAATGACACAGCCTGGAGTTGGCGGCGACATGAGGAGACCATATAGTGGCTGAATGATACAGCCTGGAGTTTGCAGCAGCATGAGGAGACCATATAGTGGCTGGATGACAGAGCCGAGAGTTGGCAGCAGCATGAGGAGACCATATAGTGGCTGAATGACACAGCCTGAAGTTGGCGGCAACATGAGGAGACCATAAAGTGTCTGAATTACACAGCCTGGAGTTGGCGGCAGCATGAGGAGACCATATAGTGGCTGAACGACACAGCCTGGAGTTGGCAGAAGCAAGAGCAGACCATATAGTGGCTGAATGACACAGCCTGGAGTTAGCGGCAGCATGAGGAGACCATATAGTGGCTGAATGACACAGCCAGGAGTTATGGGCAGCATGAGGAGACCATATAGTGGCTGAAGGAAACAGCTTGGAGCTGGCATCAGTATGAGAACATATGGTGGCTTAATGAGACAGCCTGGAGGTGGCATCAGCAGCATCAGGAGTCCTGAAAGTGACCTGATGACATAGTTGTGCAGTCCATGGCAATACCAGTATCCAGTGATGAAGGTGGGTGAAAAAAGGAGAACTTGGCATCAGATGTGTGGCATCAGGCGGGTGGCAGGATCAGAATAGTAGCTGAGGCAGGTAGGCAGAAAAAAAAGGTATCTTTTGTAAAAGTGTTAGTGTGCACAAGTAAGTATTGTGGATCTGCATTACGTAAAACTTAACTTAATATATGTACCCAAATGTGTTTGTTTTTTTTTCAAATCAAACAAAAGAAAAGGTGTCAAATAACACCATATGCAACCTACACCACCAAGTATTGATGTGATGCAAACACCTCTAAAAGGTGGAATGGAACAATTTATGGGTCATTGTAACTGGTGGGGTTAAAAACTTGTGTACGGCCCTAATTTTGCATTTTTAATTCCCTTCTTGGCAAGTGTTACCCGCCCTAAAAGGGGCGGCCCCACACAGGAACCTCTCCCTATTTCCACCTACAAACACTGCCATTTCCCAGGGTTTTTAGGTGGAAATAGGGAGAGGTTCCGCCCTTTTTAAAACGAGTAACACTTTCCTCGAAAAGGTGGAAGGTAACAATGTATTGTCTATGGTGCAGGTGGGAATAAAACATTCCCCTGTAAGGCCCTACTCTCACCTTATTAATTCCCTTCTTGGCAAGTGTTTTTGCATCACATCAATACTTGGTGGTGTAGGTGGCCCATGGTGTTGTTGGCACACCTTTCCTTTTGTTCGATTTAAAAATAAATTGGGGTACATGTATTTTATCCTAAGAAAAGGTGTATTCCAGGAATAAACTTTTTTATATACATCAACTGGCTCTAGAAAGTTAAACAGATTTCTAAATTACTTCCATTAAAAATTAATCCTTAACCTTTCCAATAATTATCAGCTGCTGAAGTTGAGTTCTTCTTTTCTGTCTGGCAACAGTGCTCTCTGCTGACATTTCTGCTTGTCTCGGGAACTGCACAGGGTAGAAGAGGTTTGCTAAGGAGATTTGCTTCTACTCTGGACAGTTCCCAAGACAGGTGTCATCCGAGAGCACTTAGCCAATCTATATATATATATATATATATATATATATATATATATATATATATATATATATATATATATATATCTCAACCTGTTACTTATATGTCAACAACAAACATAGGATAGGTGATTTAACCCTTACTTACCCCCATTTGCCAGGGGCGGGTTTATGTTTAAGGTCCTATACAAGTCTATGGGAAATATATGTTACTGCATAACTTCCAAACGGCTGGAGATATTTCGATAATACTTGGTCACATGTTACTAATATGTCCACTTAAAATATAGGATAGTTAATTTAACCCTTAACATCCCCCATTTGTGAGGGTCGGGGGTTTTGTTTAAAGTCCCATGCAAATCAATGGGAAATGTATGTTCTCACATAACTTCTATACGGCTGGAGATATTTCAATACCTGGTACACATATTACAGGTTGAAATATGAGGACGGGATGGGAGGTCGAGATAGGAGGTCAAGATAGGAGGACGGGATGGTCGGGATAGGAGGTCGAGTTAGGAGGTTGGAATATGAGGACCGGATATGAGGTGGAGATAGGAGGACAGGATAGGAGGTCGAGATAGGAGGTCGGGATAGGAGGTGGAGATAGGAGGACGGGATACGGGGTTGAGATAGGAGGACGGGATAGGGGGGTCAAGATAGGAGGACGAAATAGGAGGTTGAGATAGGAGGTCGGGATAGGAGGTCTAGATAGGAGGTCAGGATAGGAGGTCGGGATAGGAGGCTGAGATAGGAGGATTGGATAGGAGGATGGGATAGGAGGTCAAGATAGGAGGTCAAGATAGGAGGACAGGATAGGAGGTCGGGATAGGAGGTCGGGATAGGAGGTCGAGATATGAGGTTGAAATAGGAGGACGGGATAGGAGGTCAGGATGGGAGGTTGAGATAGGAGGTTGACATAGGAGGTTGACATAGGAGGTCGGGATAGGAGGTCGAGATAGGAGGTCGGGATAGGAGGTCAGGATAGGAGGACGGGATAGGAGGTTGGGATAAGAGTTCGGGATAGGAGGTCTTGATGTGAGGACGAGATGTGAGGATGGGATATGAGGTTGGGATATGATGACAGGATAGGAGGTCAGGATATGTGGACAGGATATGGGGTTGGGATATGACAACAATATATGAGGACGGGATATGAAGTCAAAAGCTTCCTCCTTTGTTTATTTTCCTCCCCAACAAGGATTAGGAAGGAAAAACCGGGCAACACCGGGTATTCAGCTAGTTGATATATATAAAAAAAACGTTTTTACCTGGGTAACCCTTTTAAGTATTAGCTAATGCATATCCTCAATACTTACTTGTGGTCTGATGGTGATGGTGTCTGTAACTGGGGAGCAGTAACTTAAATATGTTAAGCATTATCCATATTTATTAAGTGTTGGTGTGGCACCATGGTCAATCTACTCGGATGCATCAGGCATTGGTGGGTGTAAATCCTGGCTGATCCATGCCTGATTCCTCTTCACAAAGGTCAGTCTCTCCACATTTTTTGTGGACAAACAAGTTCTTCTTGGGGTGACTATGACCCCCGCTGCACTAAACACCCGCTCTGATGGCACACTACTGGCTGAGCAGGACAGCTTTTCCAGGGCAAACTCTGCTAGTTGTGGCCTCAAATCAAGTTTTGTTGCTCAGAAGTCCAGCGGATCTTCAAGGTGTGTGGTCATGGTCATGTTAAGGTATGCCACCACCTGCTGGTTCAGGTCCTGCTCCATGTCTACCTGCTGCTGAAGAGTTGCTTCACTATGCGGGTGAAGAAAGCTACTCATCAGATACTGTAGACTCAGGCTGCTGCTGATGGAGCTGGTACTGCTCCTGCCACCCCAACCCTCCCCAGCAGCCATGGCAGTGGAAGGTGAGAGGGCCCTTGATTCAAATCTGCATCTGCGAGAGGATGGACCATGGCGCTGATTGGCATCTGCCAACTGAATACGTAGGATGTCTCTGTAGTAGGTCAGTTTGTCCTCCCTCTCAGTGGGTGTAAAAAAGGCCCCCCATTTTGTTCCGGTAGCGAGGGTCCATTAAGGTGGAGAGCCAGAGGTCATCCCGCTGCCTAATTGTGACAATTCGGCGGTCACTACGCAAGCAAGTGAGCATGCATCGTGTCATTTGTGCAAGTGACACAGAGGGACTCCCTTCAGGTAAATAGAAAAACCGCCCATCTCAAGAAACCTAAACTGTGCTCCACTGTGCCCCTCCCCTCCTCCTCCAGTTCAGCCCCCAACCGGGCTCATGTGGCCGTGAGATGTAGGTGCCATGTCTCCAGAGCCATTGCTTCAAACACGTGTTGTAGTAAATAAGCAGTGGAATGCCATTGTTCATCCCGTAATCCTGGTGACTGACTAATAATGTGGCTTCCTCAAAGGGCCTGAGGAAACGGCAGATGTCAAGTATGAGATGCCATTGGTTGAATTTGAAGTTACACAGGGGAGAACCCCTATCCGCTTGGATCATCAAGAAATTGGTAATGGCTTTTCTCTGTTCGTATAGTCGGTCCAACATATGGAGGGTGGAATTCCAACATGTGGAAATGGTGCAAATCAGACTATGTTGGGGGATACTGTTCTGACGCTGCAGCTCAAGGAGGGTGTGCTTTGCGGTGTACGAGTGGCTGAAGAGCAAAGTTTCCTTCCCATTGTTAGGATGTCTTGCAGATGGGGAAAACACTTCAGGAACCGCTTGACACTGAACACGTGTGCCATGCAGGACGCACAGCTCAGGCTTCCTTGTTGCAGCGCAGACAAGATGTTCTTCCCGTTGTCGGTCACCATGGTTCCCATTTCCAGTTTTCATGAAGTAAGCTGTGATTCGATTTCTTGATGAATTACTTTTAGCAGTTCCTCCCATGTGTGCCATGTGAAGAATAGCATGACAACGCTGTTCCCTGCACACATGGTATGCTGAAGCGGCACTGAGACTTGTTTGTGTAAAGGAGGCTCAGGACACGGTAGAGGATGAGAAGGCAGAGTCGCACACTGTCACAGGACCAACAGCCTGCAAGCATGGAGGCGGAATCGGCGTGACCTGTCCAAGTTGCTGTTGTGGCTGTACAGGAGCCACATTCACCCAGTGGGCTGTAAATGACATGTATTGTCCCTTACCGTTGTTACAGCTCCACACGCTGGCGCTGCCGTGCGCTTTGATACACACCGACAGGCTCAAGGACTGGCTCAACCTTCTGTTCCACAAAATTGTGCAGGGCTAGCACTGCCTTCTTCGCAAAGAAATGACGGCTTGGGACTCTCCCCCTCGGCACTGGCACAAGCCATCCGTTCTCTGAAAGGTGCAGAGTCGACCACTGCAGCACCAGCAACTTGGACAGGAACACATTCAACTTCTGTGCCATTGGATGAGTTGGTGCATTCTGTTGTCTCTTGGACATGGGTTTGCCAATGGATTGTTTGCAGAAGGACTAACTCAAAGTAAGAGGAGCAGGAGTATCTGGAGCAACAGAAGGAGGATATGACACACAGCTCCCTTCGACAGAGGTGGTGAAACAGGGAGTGGCGTGCCACTGGGTGATGCAGCAGGCTGGACCACCACATCGGCACCACGGTTCTCCCAGTCCGCTTTATGTTGACACAGGGCAGTGTTGCCAACATTGGGACCCTGGCCATGCTTCACCTGCTGCCGACAGATCTTGCATGTGGACATGTTAACACCCTCCGGATGCTAGATGAAAAACTGCCACACCGCTGAGTAGCTGATTTTCCCACCAACAGTCCGCACTGATTGAGTGCTATTGCCGCCGACTCCAGGAACCCCTGTTCCACTATCTCCCAGGAAGGTAGGCTGCCGTGAAGCAGGTGGTCTACTCCGGGCACGCTTGGCTCCAGACTTTCCACTTCTGCCACCATGCTGACTGCCATCCATGCTATCACCTTGCTGGCTCAGCTGCTGCCTCATGGGCAACCTGCAACCCTCTCCTCCAGCTTCATCATCATCGAGTTGTGTCTGCATGTCACTGATGTCCTCCTCAGTTTTCTCAACAGTGTCTGCTTCAGGAGCCTGAAGGCTCGCAACACCACCTCAAACACCACTCTCCTCATCACTACTTGCCCTCCTAGCGGAGGAAGCGGAGGATCTCTCCTCCACTTCTTGGCTTGGCAGTAGCTGCTGACTGTCCTCTAGTAGATTGTCCTCACTATATAGAGGAGCTGAACCCACAGGTTAAGATACTTCTGTGGGGGTCGATGGGTTGCTGGTTCGAGACACTTCTGCTAGCTGATATCGGGAGCTTAGGCCTCTCCTCTAGTCTGCTGCAAAATCTGCCTTATGAATTTAGGCCTCTTCCACTCCTACATGCATGTCTTGGCACTTCTCTGCCTGACATACTTAGTGCGTATATGAGGGAAGTACAATACGCTCCACTACGCTTAAAACAGTATTTGTCTACAACAACAGCAGGTGTGTACTTTTGGCTGGCCTTTCACAGTATCTAGTCCCTTAAGACTTTAACAGGAACAAAATGGTACACCACCTAGATGTACGTATGTGTTATGCACTTATGAGGGGACAGTTCCTAAAATGGACAGCAGAGGTCAGCAGAGAGCCCTGTGGTCAGGACATGACAGGAAATGCATTTCTTTTTTGTATTTCTCTTTAGTATACAGCCCCTAAAAAGTACTGGAAGGATTAAGATTTGTTTTAATAGAAGTGATTTACAAATCTGTTTAACTTTCTGGCACCTTGGCCTGCCTTTCACAGTAACTAGGCCCTTGAGACTTAAACAGGAACAAAATGGTACACCACTTAGATGTACGCACAGGTTACATTTAATAGAGGAAAATACACTTTTAGTGCTCTGCTCACCCTAACTGGCTGGCTACTATTAGCTTTTCAGTTGTTGCACAAACCAGTGCTGCAGCACACAGACGCTGTGTACTACACCAAAATTGCACTTTCTCTCTCAATCTCACTCTCTTCCCTATCAGTGCTTCTAGGCTGGATTTGGGCTTGAGGTGAATCTGTCATGACCGACTGGGGGGACAGGAAGAGTGAGCCCTAAACTGACCCTAAAACTGCCTACTTGCCCATCCATCCTAAATGATGAATCGGCAACTGGGTGCCGGTCCCTTCCTTTGTTAAAGTGCAGTGGCATAAAAACAAATACTAGACATAGTCGGTCACATGCCAGAACAGAAAACTACTAGACAACCAGATATACCAAACAGGATACAAATACTAACAAGGCAAAATATAAAAAGGCAAACTGATAAGGAAACATAGGAAACTGTTTACACTCGGACACACTCCTCCGTGTGGACAAGATGCTGACCCAGTAGAAAACAGAAATATAATAAATGAAACACTAGACTAGAACCGGAATATAACATACAGAGCACAGGTAACATGCAAGACTAAGACATAATGTGAACAGATACATAACAGAAAGGATATACAAATCCTAAAAATGTAACACAGACTGAAATCTACAAAGAACAAGACTATTTAACCATGGCTAAAACTCAGATAAATACAAGGTAATTGCTAAAGCAGACTTGAAAGTGTATTGCACAATAACCAGCACCAGAATGCCGGAGAACTCTGGTTAAATAACTGCACCCGAATTCTCATTCATTCAGAGCATTAACTATTTCTTATCCAGGTAGAATAGCAAAACTGCTCTGAAAAAACTAGTGTGTGAATACTCACCTAAACAGAAAGATACAAAAACAAATAAACGGACATTACAGAATCGCTGCTGTAATACACCCGCAATTGCACTTTCTGTCTCAATCTCTCTCCCTTTCCTATCAGTGCTTGTAGGCTAGATTTTTCTCTGCAATAGAACGCTAATGTGACTGGGAGGTGAATTGTTGCTGTAAAAAAAGCTTTTCTGTGCATCACACTGCTATCTGTCCCTCTCTCTCTGCAATAGAATGCTGATGTGAGTGGCTGTAAGATAGCTGCCGATTATATAGGGCTGTGACATCACAGGGGTGGCTGGCATGCTGTATGTGATTCAGGGTCATCCTGTCTACCTTTGTTCCCGCCTTCCCAGGATTCCTTGCCCCATGGCCTCACATGTAGATCCGCCATTTTAGATGCCCTGGAACCTGGACCGCACTAAATGGAGTTTAATGAAGCAATTCACGCGATAAAATCGGGTGATATTCGCATTCATTACGAATCAAATTTTTCCTGAAATTCTAAATGAGTATTGTTGAATAGAAATATAAAACACAAGCATTTACCATACAAGCCAAGGTTTTTTTTTTTTTTCCTTCCCTTGGTAGATTTTTGGAAAGAGAGCAGAATAAATAGACTAAGAAAATATGGCCAGTCTTCTGATATAATTGTTTTGAAAAGAATTGTGATCTGACTGTCATATTTATAAAGTCCTTTGACACTGTTTTTGACACTCATGACATTTGTTTAACAGGAAAAAGAATACATGGCTTTCAAGTCACATCATAAGTGATTTCTTTACAAAAGCTTTAAACCACTTCTCTGTGAAGTTGGACTAATCCAAGAAGCATAGTTCAGTCACTGCACTGTATTCCCAAATTGACTTGCACAAGCTTGTGGAACACAGCCAATATCCCATTGTTTACTGCTCGGTTAATAAAGCTGGGTACAAAACATGTGGTTAAATTCCAGAGTAGTGTGGGGTTTCATTTTTGACCAGGACATATTTATTTTTAAAGGAGTTTTGAAGTCTTGGTGATATTTTTTGTTCTAGCTTTTTGTAAACTATTCATATAAAAAAATAAGTAAATATATAAATAAATTTAAATACTGTAGAATGAATTAATAAATACAGGTTCCTTTAATAGCATTTTAATCATAGGGGGCCAAGTTACACCACGTAATCTGTCCAATCATAAGGGCACACAGCAAGCTAGTGTCCATTTTTCCTGCATTGAGGCATCAGGAGAAATTCTATTCACATAATAAAACATCAAGAACAAGGAAAAAAATACTTAAATAAAAATCAAGTCCTGCAGCTCAGCTCAAATGTTTATATTAAACATAGCATATGTAACACCCATCCCAGACATTCGATACACTGTGGCATCCCCTTTATGCTCTAAGCAGAAACACTGCAACCAATATTCACACTTGGTTGTTCTGTGACATCTTGCTACACCACATTGTGTAGGCCGTTCTGACAATATTTTAAAAAGGAGAGTTTATTCAAAACTACTCACAAACATATTCTTTAAAAAATCACATAATCAATAAATATCTGGTGTTGCACCAATTCAAGCATGATCCCACAGAGTTGTCAATTTTCCATTGAAGATTACATTTGAACATATGTGATTGGGATATATGGGTTATTTTTATATTTTTACATTTTATTTAATTATTGTGGATTTATAGGTCTATTTTAGGTTAGTCATGGGCGTAACTATAGAGGGTACAAAGGTAACAGTAGCACCGGAGTCCTGGTGCCTGAGGGGGCCCAAAGGCACCTCTGCCCCATAAGAAAAAAAACAGTATTAAAAATGGCACAAAATAGACATGGGGACCTGTTAAAGATTTTTAATTGGGGCCCTGAAACTATAAGTTCCCCCTCTGAGGTTAGGGGTGTAATTAGAGAGGAGAAACCTACACATGTTCCGGGGGTGCTGGTTGCTGGGGGAGAAGAGTGGGTTGGGGGGGGGGGGTAGCAACAAGCCGTTTTGCCTAGAACAGGGCATTTGTATACAGGGCAGCAAACAAAACCTTTTCTTAGGTAAAAGAAAGCTGAGCTATAGCTCTGTATAGGTGTGCTATTAATTTAAATAGTAATCTACATAAAATGCAAACAAATCATTTGTAAACATTGTGGTTTCCCAGAGGTTACAGTTCTAAAAATTGCTCTTATAGGTCTCATTCGTTTGCAAGAACTCATTATGGCACCTGCCAGATATAACATCCGGTTAAAAATTCGCCAGCTCCCTCCAGAATCGGAAGATGCCCGACCCCTCCTTAAAGAGATGAAGAGAGGAAGAGAATTCCGCATTATCTTTGACTGCAGTCACGTCATGGCAGCACAAATTCTCAGGCAGGTGGGTACGAATAAAGAAATTATTCCTTGGCGTTGTATTCTGCCCAGCAGTCGGGCCCCAGTTAGAGACTTGTGGCACTAGTGTTTTTGATTTACTCTTGAACCGTACCGCTGCTTATTAATTTTCACACCGATGCCCCAGTGGGATTCATCACATCGCTCCATATGTTCAGTGTCATTCATTAGCAAGTGTTAATCTTTGTCCTTCTTGTTACCTTCTGTATGTTCAATCAATATTCCAGGCTGAGACTTTGGTAATTGTTTTTCCTTAATGCTATGTTTTCTTCATGAACCTTTCCATTATTCTACAGCCTTCTCTCTTTATTAGCAGAGTTATCTTGGCTTCAAATGCACTGTGTTATAATAATCATGTTCATTGTGGAAGATACTTTACGAAAGTATCATTACCAAGGAATAAGACATACAGTATAAATAGCATAATGTATTCATGAGACATAAGTAGTTACATTGAATATTGTATATCTAATGATGATTTACTTACTATTTGCCAAAGAAAAGAGATTTGGAGAACTGCTCACAAAGAAAATTTAGTGTGGATACTATGTACGCAGTATGTACGAAATAAGATCTAAACAAAACTTACAATGTTGAATCATTATATAGTTGATTGCTTGAATACTAAGAGATGATATTTTACATCAATGAATGGATAACCTGCAGTCATGTGATCTTGCTGCTAGCTGCAAAGTATTCTGGGCTACCAGAATGTCATCTTAACGTTTATATTTTCTTAACCTATGCTTTAATGGAGCAAAAACTACATGTATTCTTCACCTCCTCTCCTAGAATAGCTCAGAAGGTTCTACTGTTTGGAAAACTTCATTTCAGCCATAGTTCTGAGCAAGACCGGGTTCTACGGGTTTGCCTTACCTCATCTCTAGTCTCTCACATAAATTTGCCCATTTTTTGTACCAGAAAACAAATTAATATTGCCCCACTTGAATGTCATACTAAATTAATCTGATAAGTAAACATATGGACAACAAGAGTAGCTAGAATGCGCTGAACCATATCAGATGGTCCTTGTCTCTGTGTCACTGTGGTGGTTATTGTCACTGTGCTTATGCATAAGAAAGCTAAACCAGGTAAACTTCTTACTGAAAACTAACACATCTAAAATCAAACAGCAAAAATAGAGGATGCAAATCATGTAATTTGAGTTGAGAGAATATCCCAAAATCAGTTTGGGGTTGTTTATCTGTCAGATTCTGATTAAAAATGTCAGTAGAGGAGTATACAGGATATACTGAGCGACAAAGCATAAACCGTATACCTTGCCGCTCAATTACCCTTCACTGGGCTGGATGCTGAGCTTTGCCACTTAGTGTACAGGTCAGGGACTCCGATCCTGTATATACTTACATTAGGGCCCAATGTTTTTTTTTATCTAGACTGGATTATAGCTATCTACATGTTACAAGTTGTGGAGTGCTGTAATATAGCTCTTATAGTAATATAAATATATGACATATAGATCAGTTCATGTGGTACATCTGTATGCCTTCATTTTATCATAGAGTGTTTCATCAGATGACATAAAACAAGTAAATTCCATCCAAAAGCATTGCATCTAGTGGATACTGTATTTTATTTCCAGAGCTCAAATCCACCACATTTTCTGTGGAAACCTTAGTAAATATGTTGGGATTTTTTGAAAATGTTGAGGACACGGCCCATTTTTGGCAAACAAACCGCTTTCCTCCAATGGCCATGCCCCTTTTCGGGTTTTCTGAATAAAATGGAGAGTTGGGCGGATTGTTACAATTTCTGGTGCAAATTCTGGTGCAGACACAATTTGTGGCACAACGCACCAATTCTAGAGCAAATCCCAACAAAAGAAGTTGGGTTTACAAGAGGAAATCAGTACCATAGTATTTGTCTCTGAATTTAACATTAATACACATTTAAAGCATTGAGAGGGAAAGTGGATTACTTGACTACTTGGTGGGTGCCACATCAACCCAAGAACATAACAATAACCTCCAAATCTTTTTCATAAAAATAAAAAAAAATCTCCAAAGGAATGGTTGGTAGAGAAAGGGGTAAAGGAGGGCTACCACTGCCATGTCCTCTGCCAGTAAGCATTTAAGTAGCAATAGCAGCCCTGTGGGCAGCATCCATTTGCCGAGGGCCTGATGGGTAGCAACACCCTCACGAATGTAAAAAAAAAAAAAAAAAAAAAAAAACATAGTCGTATTCTAATTTTTTCATTGTGTAATAATAAAATAGTATTATTATTGTGTCTAAATATACAACAATAAAATGTTACATAAATAAGTAAGATTAACTGTAATCAGATGTGTATGCCAAAGCTTATTTGCTGCTTTAGTCGTTTTATAGACTTACCTGCTGAGTATCATTTCTTGTCATGATGAAATAGGAGCTGTATATATTATTACTAGTCTCCTCGCATCATTCTTCTTGTCATCCTTCTCAGTGTGCTGTCCCTTGCACATACTGTGTCACTACCTTTAAGATGGGTTCATCAACATTCTGCAGGAGTTTTACTGTTCTTGATAAGTAGTAGCTAAGCAATAGAAAGGCCCAGGCAATGGTATTTAAACGACAAATAAAAATGACCAATGAATTTGACAAATTTAAAGTTATATAAGTTACTTTTACTTACTCTCCCTAAGTCTTTTCAGACAGAAGAGTCAAGTAGGTTCATGTATTCATTGAAATAAGCCTTCACTGCTAGAAGGAGCGAACACGTCAGCTTTCTTCATACCTCAGGGTGGCTGAGAGACTAGTTTTATTTTAAGGTCAGGATGATTTTGGATATGTGACAAAACAACTGTTACCATGACACAACTGCAACATGTGAACACATCCTAATATAGTTCACCATAGGGTCATGAGAGTACAATTGACATGCTTCCATCCACTATGTCATCAGGATTAAAGGGGTACTCCGATGGAAAACATTTTTTTTTTCAAATCAACTGGTGCCAGAAAGTTAAACAGATTTGTAAATAAATTCTATCTAAAAATCTTAATTCTTCCAGTACTCATCAGCTGATGTATGCTACAGAGGAGGTTGAGTAGTTCTTTTCACTCTGACCACAGTGATCTCTGCTGACACCTCTGTCCATGTCAGGAACTGTCTGGAGCAGGAGAGGTTTGCTATAGAAATTTGCTCTTACTCTAGACAGTTCCTGACATGATCAGAGGTGTTAGTAGAGAGCACTGTGGTCAGACAGAAAATAACTATACAACTTCCTCTGGAGCATACAGCAGCTGATAAGTATTGGAAGTATTAAGATTTTTTTTTATAGAAATCATTTACATATCTGTTTAACATTCTGGCACCAGTTGATGGCACCAGAAAAAATTGTTTTCCACTGGAATACCCATTTAACACCTTAAGGCTAAGTTTCCACTTTTCTGTCAGTTTTAGGAAAACTGCCACTGCAGTTTTTGAGCCAAAACCAGAAATGTATTCAAAAGGAATGGGATATATAAAGGAAGGGCTTTTACTTCTCCTCCTGTATGGCTCCACTTCTGACTTTGGCTCAAAAACTGCAGTGGCAGTTTTCCAAAAACTGCCAGAAAAAAAGGAAACTTGGCCGAACAACACAATAATGCCGCGATTAAAGTTCATTGCAGCATCTAAAATGTAAACATTGCATTGCTAGTTAGCTCAGTGGCTTGATTGGGACCTGAGCGTGGCAAGTACAGGGCCCTGATCAGCTGATGTGATGACTGGAAAGCCCTCACTTGCCTTCAAGCCATCCGTTCATCAATCTGATTCTTGGCAGGCTGGTACATCAGAGCACTGATAACACTGATCAATGCTTTGCTATGGCATAGCATTAAACAGTGTTTGCAATTGAAAAAAAGTATAATTTCCCTATGGGAACTAAATAAATGAGAAAAACAAGTGTTAATAAATATGAACAAGCTTCTCCTCTAATAAAAGTTAAAAGATACTAATTTACCTTAAAAAAATCCAATTTATTATTACTATAATTTTTTTATTATAAACAAAGACAATACCTATATTAACAGGACCTGTAGATGAAAATTGAAAGACTAATGACTATTGAAAAGACAAAAATGAAGGGGCTAAGGATCAAACTCCTTGTGTTTGGCTAGTTGATGGCTATTAGAGTTAAAAAGTACCTGTCACAAAATAAACTCTTCTAAACTAACTCAGGCTATGTTCCCTAACTACTCCTAACAGTCCTCCCACCCAAAAATAAATAAAAAATTCAGAGCTTTAAAAAGCTGTGTATCATACTTTTATTCTTGTTCACATCTCCCAGCAGGATAAAGTGGGTGTTTCCCAGTGAAGCCTGCTGGGGGACCACTTCTGCCCTCACATGGTTGCAGTGCTGTAATGAATAGAGGATCTCAGGCTCTATGCATGTTTCAGTTAGGCTGTTTGCAGCTTTCAGAGAGACTCTTTGCAGCTGTCTATCAAGCTCAGTGCAGAGAAGCACTTCCTTCCAAGCTGGGAGGAGACCAAACTCACTGTATTAATTGTGGGAGGGAACAGAACAGTCTTATATCCAAATAATCCCAAGAGGGGCTCCCAGGATTAAATAATGTAAATTAAACCAATTCCCATCAGGGTTCACACCCATTCGGGACTATTGATCCCCAACTTTGGAACCCCCTAAATACAAGTATTAAAATCTCCTCTTTATTGATCTCTCTTAAAAAGTAAAAAAGACACTCAAAATTATTTTGTGTAGCAGGGACAAAATATACTATGTGATTTAAAATCACAGCATCTGGATCATTAACTCGTAGAGTGCAAGCTCCTTATTTCCAAACACTTGATACCCAATGGCTCCCTTCAGGGATGCCAGGTAATTTATATTATATTTGGTTATTCCTTAACATTATGTTTTGATCCAGAAATGCTACCAATTAAAACAAACACCACTTTAACACCCCCCGACGTTTCGCCGGCCGTAACTGACTTTATCAAGGGTGTGAGTGTAACAGGGAACAGAACAGAGCCACCTAGTGGCCGTTTTTTTCTATTACATTTAAAACAAATTTATGTTGATAATTTTAAAAGCAAGTGAATAGGAAAGTGTCTGCTAATTACACAAGGAACACTATATTAGAAGTTTTACTTGGTGACATGTACTCATTAAGTAAATGCTTTCTTTAATTATAAAGTCGTGCGTGGTAGTATGCTAGCATTACAAATTTTCTTTTGTCAGACTTATCTTGTGACTGGCCTGTTATTAAGTAGTAGAGTGGTTAAATAATTAAAGTGGTTTATTAAAAATAGTCACTTAATAATGTTGTAGCTAGAGATGAGCAAATCAATTTGGAAGGAATTAAATTTGTTCAAAATTTGACAACATTTTTTTTCCATATTTGTCTATATCTGTTTTTATTATTATTATTTTTTTAATTTGCTTTAAAAACATGTGTACAGGAGCATGGACTTCGGTAATGTACCCAACCATGGGAACTAATACCGCCACAGAGACAGTAAACTAAGGAAAGCATTTGCAGCCTACTGTCTCTGCCCTTATTTCCATTACAAACAAGAGACTTCAGAGAGAGGACAGGCTCTATCGGCACTGAATGGATAGCAGTAGTAGGATAGCAGGACCTTCAGGTAAGTATTTGTTATTGTAGTTCCAGCATGCAACGTTTTTTTCCGCGCATGGGCAGCTTCATTAGGCATGTCAAATGGGTCAACTACACCTTGTTATATACCAGGCATGCCAGATGAGGCTGTGCATGTGCAGCGAAATGCGTTGCATGCTGGAACTACAATAAAATGGTACTTACCTGAAGGTCCTGCTATCCTACTTCTCTGATCCCTTTAGCACTGATAGATCCTGTCCTCTCTCTAAAGTCTCTTGTTATACACGCTTTAGGCGGTTTGGTACACAACCAACTCTGGTGAGCGACTGCCTTCCCCCTTTTCCCCTCCCTGTGGGACCGCTTGGAAATCCTGCACATGAAAGTGCCTTTTCCCTCCTCTCTCTTTTGTTATTTCCATTACAGGACACTATGCCCAATATATAGGACACTAAAGGGTTTTAGGGCATCTATGTCTACAATCACTGTAGTCAATCAATTTCAATCTTAACCTATATTTACTATTAATTTCTCATATTGTACTTTTATGCTTGTTTTGCAGGCTATGGCGATGGGAATGATGACAGAATATTATCATTACATCTTTACCACACTGGTAAGGTTCACAAAACATATTTATTTATTGTCTTTGTTCACTATGCACTCTGTTATTAGACAATGGGAACTTGTATAAGCAAAAAATGCAACTCTGTATTTAGTTAACAGGATTTTTCCTGGTTTAATTAGTGTGTATTTATGATATTAAGATACAAATAAAAGGTCACTTACATTCCATTCACATGTATTTTCACTTGGTTTATGCTGTCCTATCAGAGGGCAACATAAACTAGTGACAAAGGCCCTAATGTGTGGTACTGTTCCTGAGTTATTCCTACATATTCTAATAGGTAAATTAGTTACTTTGGTCACCCCAGCCGTCAGTTTCTCTTTAAAGTGTTTCTCTCATTATACAAAAACAAAAGGCTCATTTACACTGCTGGCATGCTCTGTTAAAGGGGTTTCATCAGCCAGTTGCTCGAATGGACTGGCATTAAGTAGATAGCTAGCATTGAGGATTTTTTAACTCCTGTAAAATACCGGACACTTGACAGACACCATCCAAGTCAATGGGATCAGTCAGAACCCAGTGGTTTCAGTTGTGTTCCAACCTGTTCAACCTTAGTCATAGTCATATGCATCACAAAAAAAACACTCCCTTATATACCAAGAATAGATACAATTGACCCTCCCTTTCACACATTAATGTCTTGATTCACAATCAGACAATAAATTATTTAAAGGCACGTGCATATAAAATCGCATACAAAGAAGTACAACTCCTTCTATCAACAGTGCCTACCAAATAATCTAGAAAGAGCTTGTGGAGATCATGGTAACACTAACTGGTGATCTGCAACACATTGCAAAGAAATAATAAAGATATGTACATGAATATATGGGTAATACACAAATAATCCTATATGATCATATTAATATCTGCTGCCCATGGGCCTGCTCTAAAAATAAGGAAAGGATGCATGTGTTCAGGTAACCAGAAAAAACAAGTTAATTGTGTATAAAAAAAAGACCCATTTAATATTGATACATCAAATCATACCTGTGATATAAGCCTACGGGCTAGCGTGCTCCTAGCTTAAATATCCAAAAAGCCTCACAGCTTTAAAGCATGTTCTTTCGATCCCCACCACATTTTGAACAAGACACTTTTCTATGCCCATGCACTTGAGGCTGCTTATACCTCTCTGTTACTCTTCCAAAAAATGTTTAGATACCACACACACAGTAACGGAATGGGTATTTTTTACTGTCGGAAATGTGTCTGTGGATCCGGACCTATAGGGTCCCGTCGTACAGCCCACATACTGGACATTACAGAGATCACACCAAATTGTGTATATGACAAAATATATATTACAATTGATATACCTGGTTATTCTGTACTCCTGTTTTTCGCTTAAGGACAGAAAGGTTTTTCCTGTGCGTATATGGGGACATACCTTACAGATTTTGTATCCACATTTGTGATAGCCTGCAACTTCTAGCCAAACCTTTTTATTAATAGAATTAAAGGGTTACTCATTTGCTGGTGTTGTTTTAAGCCCATGTTGACTGGTGTTATGTTGATCTGTGGTATCCTGTTTTTAGAGACGGTATTGCAAAGGGTTTTGTGTCAAGCTTACCTTATGTTATGGCAGGAAATTGTGTAGTTTCCCTCAGACCTCTTTGCTGGTGACCCAACTTTTTTTTCTCCCTAGCTGCCATGTTGTGTTTGTGACATGATTTGGCTGGTTGGTGACAGGGATTGTCCCCTGAGCCCATTGTACAGCTCAGCCCCTTGTTGAATTTTTTTTTTGCCGACTCCTCTTTACTGGGTTGCGTCCCTCTGTTGGTTCTGTCTTCATAGGTGACTTCTGCTTCAATCAGGACGAGACTCTGACACAGTCGCTCCGACCGATGATTGGCCCATGCAGCACGTACATCAGCTCTTGCAAGTTAGACTTACACTTACCAGCAGACTCCCCGAGCCAAGTGAAAAGAAAAAAAAAGGCATAAAGAGACATTCAAATGAGCAAGAGAGGCAAGATTAGCCTTATGAGGAGGGGTGTGTAAGGGGTGGAGGTCAAAGATTAGAGGGGCGAAACCACAAAGGAAAGGAGTGGAAAATACAAACCAGCTGGGGCCACAAGATCTACTTGGAACAGTGGTTTCCAAAAGACCATGCACAGGAAATGACAGCAGACTGCACAAGCAAAACATGACACAAAGGGGGAGCTAGAGAGCAGTGGGTACAGCACAGGCCATAACAGAAGGAGAAGGTAAGCTAGACATCATACAGAGACTAGGGGGGGGGGGGGCAAAAAACTCTCAGCTAGTAGAGTACCCCTTTAAATTCTTCAGAAAAAAAAGGCTAGAGGAAAACTGTTGTCCTAATGTCCTTGTCTTTCTATGAATGACCTTTGCTCCATTCTGCAATAATATTGTCATTCTTATACAACACTGACAGATTTTTTTAAAAATCGTTTTTATATTTTTGTACTCCTGGTTAAAAGGGGTTATAACTAGAGCCAATAATCCAAATTATCCAAAAATAATTTGGTTTGGTGCGAATTTATTCGTGGCAAACCTGTATTAAAAACGTCAATTTCTGGCCTACAGAGAGCCTCAATATGTGTGTACAACACTTTTCCTTGCTATAACACACATAGGGTGTGTGATGGGTTAGTGACAGTATGACATGCAGATTAGAGGCATCACTATTAGAATCACTGTCGAAGAGCGGCACAATGACAGAGCCTGGAGGTGGCATAAGTAGGAGGGGACCATATAGTGGCTGAATAACCCAGCCTGGAGGTGGCAACAGCCTGACAAGACCATATTGAAAAGATTAAAGAATTTTTATTTAACATTTAAATACATTATGTGGCCATGAGATGTAGGCGCGACATTTCTAGTGCCCTGACCAGCCAGCGTTTCCAACACGTGTTGTAATAAATGAAGCAGTAGAATTACATTGTTCATCCCGTAATCCTTGTGACTTATTTACAATGTGGCTTCCCCAAAGGGTCTGAGCAAATGTCAGGTGTCACGGATGAGCTGCCACTGGTTGACATTGAAGTTACACAGGGGAGTACCCTTGGATCATCAAGAAATTGGTAATGGCTTTTCTCTGTTCGTGTAGTTGGTCCAACATATGGAGAGTGGAATTCCAACATGTGGATATGTCGCAAATCAGACTATGTTGGGGGATACCGTTCTGACTCTGCAGCTCAAGGAGAATATGCTTTGTGGTGTATGAGGGGCTGAAGTGCATGCAAAGTTTCCTTCCCGTTGTTAGGATGTCTTGCAGATGGGGGGGGAACACTTCAGGAACTGCTTGACAACCAGATTGAACATGTGTGCCATGCCGGGCTTCCTTGTCGCAGCGCAGACAAGATGTTCTTCCTGTTGTCGGTCACCATGGTTCCCATTGCCAGTTTTCGTGGAGTAAGTCATGATTTGATTTCTTGATGAATGACTTTTAGCAGTTCCTCCCCTGTGTGACTCAGTTCGCCAAGGCAAACCATGTAAAGAACAATGTGACACCACCGTGCCCTGCACACATGGTATGCTGGAGGGGCACTGAGGCTTGTCCGTGCAGTGGAGGCTGAGGACACGGTGGAGGATGAGGAGGTGGAATTGCACACTGTAAAAGGTACAATGGCCTGAGAACGTGGAGGCAGAAGATGTGTGACCTGTCCAAATTGGTGTTGTGGCTGTGCAGAAACCACATTTACTCAGTGGGCTGTAAAGGACATGTATTGTCCCTGACCATAGTTGCCGCTCCACACGTCGGCGCTGCCGTGCACTTTGGTACACACCGACAGGCTCAAGGACTTGCCCACCTTCTGTTCCACAAAACTGTGTAGGGCTGGTACTGCCTTCTACGCAAAGAAATGAAGTCTTGGGCTTCTCCACCCCGCCTCAGCACAAGCCATCAGTTCTCTGAACACCATTTGGAAAGGGAGGGACTGCAGCACCAGCAACTTGGACAGGAGCACATTCAGCTTCTGTGCCGTTGGATAAGTGGGCGCATACTGTTGTCTTTTGGACATGGCTTCGCCGATGGATTGCTGGTGGAATGACTGACTTGTAGTGTTGCTCGCGAATATTCGCAATGCGAATTTTATTCGCGAATATCGCATATTCGCGAATTCACGAATATTCGCGAATATAGCACTATATATTCGTAATTACGAATATTCGTTTTTTATTTTATTTTTATTTTTTTTTCACAGTACACATCACAGTGATCATCCCTCTCTGCTTCCAGCTTGTGTGGTGTAAAGAAGGCTCTAATACTACTGTGTGAGACTGGGGCACGAATTTTCGCATATGCGAATTTTCTCTTACGGTAATTTTCGCATGCGCGACTATTCGCATATGCGAAAATAAAACGAGAATATTACGAATATGTGAATATTCGCGAATATATGACGAATATTCGTCCATATATTCGCGATTATTCGCGAATTCGAATATGGCCTATGCCGCTCAACACTACTGACTTGAAGTGGTAGGAGCAGAAGCATCTGGAGCAACAGAGGGAGGGTATGACACACAACTACATTTGGTTGAGGTGGTGGAGCCTTGCCTGACTGAAATAGAAAGCGGTGTGCCACTGGGTGATGCAGCAGGCTGGACCACCACATCGAAGCCACGGTTCTCCCAGGCCGCTTTATGGTGAAGCTGTATGTTGACACAGGGCCGTGGTGCCAACATTGGGACCCTGGCCATGCTTCACCTTCTGCCGACAAATCTTGCATGTGGCCAGGTAAACATCTTCCGCATGCTTAATGAAAAACTGCCACACTGCCGAGTAGCTGATTTTCCCACCAACAGTCCACACTTATTGACTGCAACTGCAGCCGACTCCAGGAACCCCTGTACCACTACCTCCCGGGAAGGTAGGCTGCTGTGAAGCAGGTGGTCTACCCTGGGCACGCTTGGCTCCGGGCTTTCCACTTCTGACACTATACTGACTACCAACCATGTAACCACCTTCCCGGCTTAGCTGCTGCCTCATGGGTAACCTGCAACCCTCTTCTCCTGATGATGATGAAGCTCCTTCTGCACCCAGCTCCCAAGTGCGATCAGCTTCATCAACATCGAGTTGTGTCTGCACGTCACTGATAACCTCCTCAGTTCCTCAAAACTGTCTGCTTCAGGAGCCTTAACACTAGCAGCACCCCCTCCCACGCCACTCTCCTCATCACTAGTTGCCCGCCTAGCGGAGAAAGTGGCGGATGTCTCCTCCACTTCTTGGCTGGGCAGTAGATGCTGACTGTCCTCTACATTTTCCTCATTAAATTGTGGAGCTGAACCCACAGCATAAGATACTTCTGTGGGGGAGGAAACAGCATACTACAGAGGCAGCAGGTGTGTACATTTGGCTATCCTTTCACAGTATCTAGGTCCTTAAGACTTTTTAACAGCAACAGAATGGTACACCACTTATATGTATGTATGTGGCATGCACTTATTAGGGGAGGACAATGTGCTCCAGTACGCTTAAAACAGTATTTGTCGACAACAGGGGTCTCAAACTCAAATTATCTGGGTGCCCCTCACATATAATGCCCCTATCATGCACCCCTAACATATAATGCCGCCATCATGCGTCCCTTACATATAATGCCCCCATCATGCATGTATCACATATAATGCCCCCATCATGCATCCCTCAAATATAATGCCCCATCATGCACCCCTCACATATAATGCCCCATCATGCGTCCCTCACATATATTGCCCCTATCATGCGCGCCTCACATATAATGCCCCATCATGCACCCCTCACATATAATGCTGCCATCATGCGTCCCTCACATATATTGCCCCCATCATCCGCGACTCACATATAATGCCCCCATCATGCGTCCCTCACATATAATTCCCCCATCATGCACCCCTCACATAGAATGCCACATCATGCGCTACTCACATACAATGCCCCCATAATGCGCCCCTCATATAAAATGCCCCCATCATGCTCCCCTCACATATAATGCCCCCATCATGTGCCCCTCACATATAATGCCCCCATCATGCGCCCCTCACATATAATGCCCCTATCATGCGCCCTTCACATATAATACCCCCATCATGCGCCCCTCACATATAATGCCCCTATCATGCACCCCTAACATATAATGCCCCATCATGCCTACATGCCCCTAACATATAATGCCTCATGCCTGCATCCCCCTTCCCCTCCATTACAGTTCCTCAATATTGCACTGCCCTCACACCCTTTCACTGTGCCTTATTCCTGCACTCCCTCACCCCCTATATGATGCCCCCATCATGCTCCCCTCACATATAATGCCCCCATCATGTGTGCCTCACATATAATGCCCCATCATCTGCCCCTCACATATAATGCCCCCATCATGCGCCCCTCACATATAATTCCCCCATCATGTGCCCCTAACATATAATGCCCCATCATGTGCCCCTCACATATAATGCCCCCACCATGCACCCCTAACATATAATGCCCCATCATGCGACCCTCACATATAATGCTCCCATCATGGGTCCCTCACATATATTGCCCCCATCATGCGCGCCTCACATATAATACCCCCATCATATGTCCCTAACATATAATGCCCCCATCATGCACCCCTCACATAATGCCACATCATGCGCTCCTCACATATAATGCCCCCATCATGTGCTCCTCATATATAATGCCCCTACCATGCTCCCCTCACATATGACGCCCCCATCACGTGCGCCTCACATATAATGCCCCCATCATGTGCCCCTCACATATAATGCCCCCATCATGCGCCCCTCTTCCCCTCCACTACTAGGTTGGATATGGGCTAGAGGTGAATCGCTTTTCTGTGCAACAAACTGCTCTCTGTCCCTCTCTGCAATAGAATGCTGATGTGACTGGGAGGTGAATTGTTGCTGTAAAAATGCTTTTCTGTGCAACACACACTGCTGTCTGTCACTCTCTCTCTGCAACAGAATGCTGATGTGACTGGCCGCAAGATGGCTGCCGATTATATAGGGCTGTGACATCACAGGGGTGGCTAGCTGCTGATTGGCTGCATGCTGCATGTGATTCAGGGTCATCCAGCTGACCCTTGTTCCTGTATTCCCAGCATTCCTTGCCCCATGTCTTCACATGTGGATCCGCCATTTTTGATCCCTGGCCCCTGGATCCTGGACCGCACTAAATGGAGTTTAATGAAGTGATTTGCGTGCTCGAATCACAGCGATATTCACATTGTTACGAATCGAATTTTTCCTGAAATTTGTGACGAATTCGGATTCATCAGATTTGATTTGCTCATCCCTAGTTATAACATTAAAGGGGTACTCCGGTGAAAAATTTTTTTCTTTTAAATCAACTGGTGCCAGAAAGTTAAACATATTTGTAAATTACTTCTATTAAAAAATATTAATCCTTCCAGTACTTATTAGCTGCTGAATTCTACAGAGGAAATTCCTCTCTTTTTGGAACACTGATGACATTACGAGCACAGTGCTCTCTGCATGGTGGCTCAATGGTTAGCACTGCTGCCTTGCAGTGCTGGGGCCTTGGGTTCAAATCCCATTAATGACAACAATAAATAAAGAGTTATTATTATTATTATTATTATGAAGTCAGCAAAGAACACTGTGCTCGTGATGTCATCAGAGAGAATTCCAAAAAGAAAAGAATTTCCTCTGTAGTATTCAGCAGCTAATAAGTACAGGAAGGATTAAGATTTTTTAATAGAAGTAATTTACAAATCTGTTTAACTTTCTGGCACCAGTTGATTTAAAAGAAAAAAGGTTTTCACCGGAGTACCCCTTTAAGAGGAGATCTATTTTTTTTCTGTCCTTGTTATTATTTTTATTTTTGTTATCATATTTATGGTCTGATTTGTGCTTCTCTCTGAGTCAGTCGTCATACTATGTGTTTCCCCAAACACCAGCTTTTTCCTATCTCTCACTGAGACCTTACGGATGGCATTTTGAATCAACCATTAGTGATAGCCTTGGCTAGCCTCGGGTTTTCAAATTTTTTTTAAAGTATATATTTTATGAAATGATGCCAGAATTACATACCTCATAGAACAATCTGGATAATGGTAACTCTTTAATAATCAGCACCACATTGGTTGCCAGAGATATGATAATATATGACCTCATATAACTTGGACAAATAATGACTTGGGCTACTTTTACACTACCTTTCTAGTGTCCAATTGTCATATACACCAGGAAATCTCCACAGGCCCAATTCAACTTATGGTAGACAAAAGATTGTACAAATGCTTTTTTTGATGTATAAAATAGTGGAGTAGATTGTGCCACATTCCTGTCCTTATACACTGACATCCATTGGAGGTTCACATTGAATGTATATGGCAGAGGTTCCTTCTGGCATATACCATGCCTCTGATATATGCTCTTAAACTCATATCTAGCATATATATGTTGATTTCAGTAAAGTAGGGAACAGGTTTCCATCTATTCTTAAAGTAAGGGTGCATTCACACTACAGTACCTTCATTTAGAGATGTTCTGGGTGAAGATTTAATCTGTTGCGGGCACTGCTGAAATCTATCGGCATTAGTACCATGTGAACATGTCCTGTCACCATTAATGGCATTGTAGTCTGCTTGGCATTCCACTAGGTCTGGAGTCCAATCCAGAATTTCTGCAGTTGTGAATGGGTCGAAGGAAACTCCATTCACACCAATTTTTTCTTCTTGCAGTAATTCTACTTGACATTCCATAGTGTGAACGTACCCTTACTCTAACTACATTTTTTATATTTTACATTTTAGGTTGGAAACCACTTTCAGCTATAATGTAATAAAAATAGTATTGTATATTGTCTAAGATCTACTTTGTTTTTTTTGGTATAATTTAAACATATCGCCAGTCATATGGGACTTCTGGGGGTGTTAATACTATTTCTCACCACTGCATATTGCTAATAATTATACACTATGCTGTCTTATATATAAAGTGTAATATATTCATAATAGGAAACCCACACCAGACTATTGAATGTTTGATAAATGCACTTAATGACTTATGACTACTATGTGGCATATGTGTTCTATAATATCTGTGCTTAAATGTGACACAGAAATTCATCTCCTGTGGAGACATGACTTGATGCCGACTGTTAGTATTACAGATAATGTGCACATGATTGTTACACAAGCGCTGTCTGCTTCAGCATTTATGAATACAGGTTGGTTTTATCTACTTTTACATCTTTACTTAACAAATTCATTTTTTAAATAATTTACATTATGCAGAGGGACAAAGGGACTGTCTTACCAGATTTGTGGCCTATCAATAGCCTCCCGCATGCTGACAAATTTACCATAATTTACAGCGGGCATAGATTTTCTTTTTTGGGTTCATCCATTACTAAAAGATGTGCAAAATTTATAAAGAGGCATATACCCATTAATTGGTTACATTTTACCCCAGCACAGATAACACTACTTCAAGGTCAACAAAATGGTAAACTTCAGTGTTTAAAAAAAGTTTCTTACCATTAAAAAGATACCCCTTTTTTTTATTAGAAATAACCAAACTTTAGAAAAATTGGCTAATCATCAGTACCCATCTAATCATAACAATAAGTAGAAAAAATTAATAAAAATGGTAATAATAAAAATGACAACTAATCACCCAAATTGAAATGGGTTATCCACCATAAGGTGATTTTAGTACATACCTGGCAGACAGTAATGGACATGCTTAGGAAGGATCTGTGCTTGTCTTGGGGCTTAATGGCTATGTTGTGAGATTACCATAACACTGTGCCTAGCTTTTTGTGAACTGGTATTTCCTGTTTGAGTTTCCTTTGTTGCCTACAAATCCCATAATTCCATTTCCCCCCTCCCTCAAATAAGCCACCCCACCGATTGAAACATAAATGAGCTGCATCCATTCAAAAGACCTGGGGTTTTCAATCAAGGTGCCTACAGCTGTTGTAGATTGATCTCTCTCCCACCAAGTGATCACTCCACCCATTGAAGCAGACAGGCTCCCTGTCATCAGCTGACTAGTGAGTCAGGTTTTGGGCGCATTGCAACCTGGGAAAAATCTGTTATATATGCTGTCAATTATAAATATTGGGTTGAAAATCACAGAAGAATTGTGAGAAAACCGTCACACACAGGTACAGAC
The DNA here is from genome assembly GCF_029499605.1 of Hyla sarda. Taxonomy (NCBI): domain Eukaryota; kingdom Metazoa; phylum Chordata; class Amphibia; order Anura; family Hylidae; genus Hyla; species Hyla sarda. The sequence goes on from NC_079190.1 coordinate 272,230,412, forward strand.
ACTATATTATGAACTACACTAACTTTACAGCCCCTGTGGCATAGTCAAATAAAACAAAAACCTGAAATACCCCTTTAAGCCATCATATATCTATGATAACAGAAAAATAAAGAAGCTATAGGTCCAGGACTGTGCCAAAAATCATTTTTTTTTTATTGTGTAAAATACTTTAATCATTTAATGGCAGGTAAGGAGCAGTGCAGACTTGAACTTGCCCCAACCACTGTTCCTTCCCATATATATGATCCCTAAATGAGCACCCCCAACTGAGTGATGGTCCATATATATATATATATATATATATATATATATATATATTTCAATGGGGGACATTTATCAAAGCATTTAGTAGGTTTTTTTGCTTGATATTGTCGCAAAAAAGTGGCATGTGCGACTACTCTATATTTTGAGCGACCAACTTTTTGAATGAGCAGTGCCCTAAGCAAAAAAAAAAAAAAAGAAACGTGCTTACCAAAGCAAAAAGTGATTTTTGACTTGCAGTGGTCAGAGATTTATTAAGTGTGAAAGTCGCAAAAAGTTGCATCGCATGAAAAAACCTACTAAATTTACTGCAGCTCAGACATGGAGCAGAAAAAGCCACTACCAAAGAAAGAAAAAAAATTTGCTCATATGAAAGAAATGTATCAACAGGCTGAAACCAGTTGATAAATAAGTCACATATAAGCAAAAAAAATGTTAGAAAAAAATTACTTAAAAAAGAAATATATAAGCAAATATTGATAAATGTCCCCCAATGTGTGTGTGTGTGTGTCTGTGTGTGTGTATGTTCCAGCATCACGTCCAAACGGCTAAAGATATTAACATGAAACTTGGCACACATGTTAGGCTGGGTTCACACTACGTTTTCCCCCATACGGGAGCGCATACGGCAGGGGGAGCTAAAAGCTCGCGCTCCCGTATTTCACCGTATGCGCTCCCGTATGTCATTCATTTCAATGAGCCGACCGGAGTGAAACGTTCGGTCCGGTCGGCTCATTTTTGCGCCGTATGCGCTTTTACAACCGGACCTAAAACTGTGGTCAACCACGGTTTTAGGTCCGGTTGTAAAAGCGCATACGGCGCAAAAATGAGCCGACCGGACCGAACGTTTCACTCCGGTCGGCTCATTGAAATGAATGACATACGGGAGCGCATACGGTGACATACGGGAGCGCGAGCTTTTAGCTCCCCCCTGCCGTATGCGCTCCCGTATGGGATAAAACGTAGTGTGAACCCAGCCTTACTTATATGTCAACAACAAACATAGGATAGGTGATTTAACCCTTAGTCACCCCCATTTGCCAGGGTTGGGGTTTTTTACATACAAGTCTATGGGAAAGATATGTTACTGCATAACTTTCAAACGGCTGGAGATATTTTGATAATACTTAGTCACATGTTACTTATATGTCCACTTAAAATATAGGATAGTTAATTTAACCCTTAACTACCCCCATTTGTGAGAGTTAGGGTTTTTATTTAAAGTCCCATGCAAATCAATGGGAAATATATGTCACTGCATAACTTCCGTACGGCTGGATATATTTCAATAATATCTGGTACACATATTACTTATATGTCAAATAAAAATACATGATAGTTAAATGAACCCTTACCTACACCCTTATATAAAAGATTGGTTTTTGTTTCAAGTCCCATGAAATTATATAGCAAATAAACGAATCCTCCAGTATGGCGATGGGATGAAGAGCGCAGGACACCCAGATAAAGGAAATGAGGTTTATTCATCCATGATGCAATGCGTTTCACAGATAGACTGCTTCATCAGACTGCTTCATTGCCTGATGAAGCAGTCTATCTGTCAAACGCGTTGCATCATGGGTGAATAAACCTCATTTCCCTAATCTGGGTGTCCTGCGCTCTTCATCCCGTCGCCATACTGGAGGTTTTGTTTGTTTGCTGTCTGCTGTTTGACGTAGAGTAGCTGCAGATGCCTTACTATTTATGCCAATATCCATTGTTACACTTGGCTGAGTGTAACTAATCACTGTAAGCGCTTCTTATATTCAGCCCTTGCCGTGTATCAACGATATCACACCATGGAGCACTGTCTCTCTAATTATATGGGACTTCCATTACCTTACTCCATAAGCTCCGATCTGCATCTCCTGGTGAATGTGTCAATCCGTCTTGCAAGCCACACCCCATCTTGCAAAGGCACACCCACATTAAAGCCCCACCCTTTAATTATCGGCCCTTTTTGTGCATCGGTCTGGCTTGCAAATCACGCCCAGTCCCACAAAGGCACGTCCCCTTCTATATTCAGCTTACAATATCTTCATCACAAATCATTCCCACCTGATGACAGGATATGAGGATAGGACTTAAGGTCGGGATATGAGCACCGGATATGAGGACGGGATATGAGGTCGGATTATGAGGATGGGATATGAGGATGGGATATGAGGATGGGATATGAGGACGGTATATGAGGACGGTATATGAGGACGGGATAGGACGTAGGGATATGAAGACAGGATATGAGGACGGGATATGAGGTCGAGATAGGAGGATGGGATAGGAGGTCGGGATATGAGGATGGGATATGAGGCTGAGATAGGAGGTTGGGATATGAGAATGGGATAGGAGGATGGGATATGAGGTTGAGATATGAGGACGGGATATGAGGTCAAGATATGAGGTCGAGATATGAGGTTGAGATATGAGGACGGGATATGGGGTTGGGATATGATAACAACATATGAGGAAGGGATATGAAGTCAAAAGCTTCCTCCTTTGTTGATTTTACTCCCCAACAAGGATTAGGAAGGAAAAAACGGACAACACTGGGTACTCAGCTAGTATATATATATATATATATATATATATATATATATATATGGGATATTAATCAAAACTATACTCATACTCAATGGGGGATATTCATCAAAACCTCAAACCTCAAAAAGTTGCCCAGTTGCCCATATCAACCAATCAGATTGCTTCTTTCATTTTCAACAAGGCCTCTACAAAATGAAAGAAGCAATCTGATTGGTTGCTATGGGCAACTGGGCAACTTTTACTTTGCACAGGTTTTGATAAATCTCCCCCCAATGTGTGTATGTATGTGTATGTATTTGTATGTGTGTATACAAGTCTATGTGAAATATGTGTTACTGCATGACTTCCAAACAGCTGGAGATATTTTGATAGTATTCAGTCACATGTAACTTTTATGTCCACCAAAAATATAGGATAATTAATTTAACCCTAACCTATCCCCATTTGCGAGGGTCAGGGTTTTTGTATAAAATCTAATGCAAATCTATGGGAAATGAATGTTCCCCCATAAGTTCTGTGCAGCTGAAGATATTTTGATAATACTTGGTCACATGTTACTTATATGTCAAATAAAAATATATAATAGTTAAATTAACCCTAACCTACCCCCATATGTGAACAATGTTTTTTTTTTTTTGTCTTAACTCCTTAAGGACGCAGGGCATACCTGTATGTTCTGCGCCCATGATAAAACGCAGGGTCACGTGGTGACCCCGTGTCATATCGGGTCGGTCTCAGTGGCTACCGGGATCCATGGCTAATAGCGGAAGTCACCAATCATGGTGCTGTTATCCCTTTAGATGCGGCAATCAAAGTTGATTGCCGTGTCTAAAGTAAAGAAAAAACATATTTGAGCTGATTGGGACCACCGTGGTAAAACAGCGGTGTCCCGATCAGCTAGGACGCATCAGGAGGTTCCCATGCCTGACTCCTGGGCGTCTGATCGGCAATTGATTGCTCCAAGCCTGAGATCCAGGCTTGAGCAATCGACCGCCGATAACACTGATCAATGCAATGCTATGGCATAGCATTGATCAGTGCTGGCAATCAATGTACTGCATGTTAAAGTCTCAAATGGGGGCATTAAAATTGCAAAAAAAAGTGGGAAAGTTAATAAATGTGATTTAACCCCTTCCCTTATAAAAGTTTGAATCATCCCCCTTTTCCCATTAAAAAAAAAAAAAAAAAACTATGTAAATAAAAAGAAATATAAACATATGTGGTATGAGGACGGGATATGAGGACAGGATATGAGGTCGCGATATGGGGATGGGATATGGTGAGGGGATATGGGGACGGATATGTTGTCGGGATATGGGGACGAGCTATGGGGACGGGCTATGGGGACAGGATATGGGGATGGGATATGATGTCAGGATATGAGGACGTGAAATGGGGATAGGATATGGAGACAGAATATGAGAACGGGATATGAGGTTGAGATATGAGGACAGCATTTGAGGTCGGAATATGAGGAGGGGATTTGGGGTCGGGATATGTGGAGAGGATATGGGGTCAGGATTTAAGAATGGGATATGAGGACAAAAACTTCCTCCTTTGTTGCTTTTTCTTCCCCCCACAAGGATTAGGTAGGAAAAACCAGGCAGCGCCGGGTACTCAGCTAATATATATATATATATATATATATATATATATATATATATATATATATATATGTGTATATTTATTGGTTACTAGCTTGATTACAATTAATCTTATGCTTATCTTGGTCCATTCTGGCATACACTATCATGTATACATGCATAAGAGCATTCGATGCCAGAAAGAAGCATTTATGTTCTGATTGTTTTGTACTTCATCCTTTAGCAAGTCATTTTTTCATTTCCTTTTTAATTTCTGGCTCCACATGATAGGAATAAAATGTTTAGAACATTGCACTGCACAATAGCCCTTTGATATCTATTTTTATGAAGTTCAGTTGCTAGGAAAAAAAAAATCTCTAGGTATTTTAGAAGTCGACAGCCAACAAATTTGTGTTGATTATTATCTATTGCACTAAGCTGGAGGAAAATCTTCTATTAATTATGGCTTACGCATTTAATGTGTAGGTATGCCCAAAGGGAAAGAAAGAAGAGATTTGTAATAAATGAGTAGATAAGAAATCTCTATTAACGTTACTGGTGAGTAGTGACAGATATATTGCAGAGGTGATGTTATAATGCAGAATTCCTTCAGGCTGTGTTCTTAGCTTGTTCTGCGTGTGCCTAGGATTCAGTGGTACGAGGCCCTGGGGATCCTAATGAATTGGCCTATTACCTCATACTGTAAGCATCTAAATGCTCCTGAGTCAAAGCTCAGTCCCCAAGACTAACACTTTCCTCAAAAAAATTCTAAATGTTGCCAAATCCTAAGGATATGTGTAATATTTTTCATAACTGTTACATTGTTATTTTTTTGCTGAAAATGTGTGATTTTATTGTATATATCACACAACATTTCTGCTGTAAAATCGAGCTTTGTAGCACGTACTTGGCTATTTTACTGTTAACATTATTTTGCGTTGAGGTTATCAAGGTGTTAAATGTGTCTAACACCAGCTTTATATACTGTATTTAGGGGATTTAGATTAGTAACCTTATAAAAACATATACATAGATTTGGCTGCTTTTTCTCAGTGGCTATTCTGTCATTTAAAGTATAAATGCACAACTATGGGTTGAATGGTTACATCTTATTGTGCCTTTGTCCTAGACAAAACCTTAAAGATGAGCAAATAGATTTGGTACACGTGGGATACGGGCCAAATTTCACCGAAAATTCTGATTAGTTCACTAACTTTTAGTGATTTGTTTTGGATTTGTTCCATCCCTTCTCCTTTACACTGGCTTAGCCCCTTAAGGACTCAGGGTTTTTCAGTTTTTGCATTTTCGTTTTTTCCTACTTACCTTTTAAAAATCATAACCTTTTCAATTTTCCACCTAAAAATCCATATTATGGCTTATTTTTTGCATCACCAATTCTACTTTGCAGTGACATTAGTCATTTTACCCAAAAATTCACAGAGAAACGGGAAAAAAAATAATTGTGCGACAAAATCGTAGAAAAAACACCATTTTGTCATTTTGGGGGCTTCCGTTTCTACGCAGTGCATATTTCGGTAAAAATTACACCTTATCATTATTCTGTAGGTCCATACGGTTAAAATTGTATTCTACTTAAATAGGTTTAATTTTGTCGCACTTCTGGAAAAAATCATAATTACATGCAGGAAAATTTATACGTTTAAAAATGTCATATTCTGACCCCTATAACTTTTTTATTTTTCCCCATACAGGTTGGTATAAGAGCTAATTTTTTATGCCGTGATCTGAAGTTTTTGATGGTACCATATTTGTTTTGATCGGACTCCTTGATCACTTTTTATTCATTTTTAATGGTATTAAAAGTGACCAAAAATGTACTTTTTTTTACGTGTACGCCATTAACCGTGCGGTTTAATTATTTATATATTTTTATTGTTCAGACATTTACACACGCTGCGATACCACATATGTTTATTTTTATTTACACTGTTTTATTTTTTTTATGGGAAAAGGGGGGTGATTCAAACTTACTTTTTTTTGCAATGTTATAGCTCCCATAGGGGCCTATAACATTACATACACTGATCTTTTACACAGATCACTGGCGTGTATTAGCTTGCCTGTGATCAGTGTTATCGGCGCTTGACTGCTCCTGCCTAAATCTCAGGCCCGGAGCAGTCATTCGCCGATTGGACACCGAGGAGGCAGGTAAGGTCCCTCCCGGTGTCCTGTAAGCTGTTCGGGACGCCGTGATTTCACGGTCCCGAACAGCCCGACTTAGCAGCCGGGATAGTTTCACTTTCGCTTCAGGCACGGTGGTCAGCTTTGATCGCCGTGTCTGAAGGGTTAATACAGGGCATCACCGCGATCGGTGATGTCCTCTATTAGCCGTGGGTCCCGGCCGTTGATGGCCACCGGGACCACCGCGATATGATGCGGGGTCACCGCGTGACCCCACGGCATATCGCGGGAGCCGGCGCAGGGCGTAAATAAACGTCCTTCGTCATTAAGGAGTTAGACTGTGGCTTAGAGATAAGCAGTGTATGCATCACAGCCTCCACTCACTACATTCGCTGAGCCAGGCACTCTGCAGCTGGTCCAAACACTCAAGGGCTTTCCTGTCTGTGACTCCTAAACATCCTTTGCATTGGCAATCGCAGGGAAATTTGTATTTTCCAAATGTGAGTCAGGATCTAAATCGGAAACAAATCTGACAGTCACCCCAAATAAATCTTGAGAAAGCTGGTCATGTCTAGATGTCATGTACTGTATACAGTATATCCATGATTTGTCCTCAACCCTAATGTGGAGCTGCAATGAGGCTGAAAGTGGTGCTTATCACATGTAGCAAGGCATGCAGATATATTTTTTCTATCGAAATGATGGGCACTGTGGCCAAATCTGTTGTACCACATTTTAACTCAACCTCTTTAATGTCCTAGATCACCAAGGAAGCTGACACTTACACCTTTACTGTCATAAACCACCTGGGCCTTAAAAGGATTATCCAGCTAAATAAACAACCCGTGTACAGTGTCAAAAAGTATAATACAACAACGTACTAATATAATGTCATGAGCTACAGTGCACAGATCTTTATATATCAGCTCTGCTCCCACATGAAGCTGTGACATCATGTCAGGGGCTGTGAATGCTGAGAATTCCCATACGTTGGAAGATCTTTGCAGTATAGCTAATAACATTGCATTATTAAAGGGGTACTCCGCCTCTAGACATCTTATCCCCTATACAAAGGATAGGGGATAAGACGTCAGATCGCCGCGGTGCCGCTGCTGGGGAGCCCCGGTTCGCTCTGTGCGTAATGACGGGCGATACAGGGGACGGAGCCGCGTGACGTCATGGCTCCGCCCATCGTGACATCACAGCCCGTCCCCTTAATGCAAGTCTATGGCAGGGGGCGTGACAACCGCCGCGCCCCCTTCCATAGACTTGTATTGAAAGGAGCGGGCCGTGACGTAACAATGCTCCGGCCAATTTATTGCGCGTCATTACGTGCAGAGCGAACTCGCTCTGTGCAGTAATGATAGCGCCGTGCTGCAGCGGGGATCCCGGGGATCCCCAGCAGCGGCACTGCGGCGATCTGACATCTTATCCCCTTTCCTTTAGATAGGGGATAAGATGTCTAGGGGCGGAGTACCCCTTTAAGTTGATTTATTATACTTTTTTGACACCATAAACATGTTGTGTCTTTTGTTGACAACCCCTTTATTCCCTTTCTGCCCTAGCTCATCAATGAAACAGACTTCAACCTCTTTGCTGGCTTGGAGCACCAAGGATGTTTGCATTAATCTCCTAACTGCCCTAGACTTCTAGGGATTACCCTAGTAATACTATAACCCTGGATGTTATATGGCCCTGGCCCCTTTATTTCAAATTTTAGGGTCAGAGGTCTGATAATTTGAGGTCTAATATGGGAACTGATCAGTTAGAGTTTTAGGACTGGTGGCAAAAATGAGCCGACCGGAGTCAGCATTTGACTCCGGTCGGCTCATTGAAAAGCATTACATATGGGCCGGATACGGCTGGGATATGAGAGCGCCCAGTTTTCCAGTCATATATACGGTCCCATATTGCTTAAAACGTAGTGTGAACCCAGCCTTACTAAGATATAGGGGACAGAGAAGGGGGTTATGACTGCATATGCAAACTCAGTTACATAATTACATAATGGGGCAGATTTATCTAAACCTTTGTAGAGGAAAAGTGGAGCAGTTGCCTATAGCAACCAATCAGATTACTTTGCTTATTTTTAAAAAGACCTCTGAAAAAATAGGAGGAATCTGATTGGTTGCTATGAGCAACTGCACCACTTTTCTCCTCTACACAGTTTTTGATACATCTTTTCCGCATAGTTCAAAAGGTTGAAAAAAGACCAAGAGTCCATAAAGTTCAACTCGTGTCCCTATTGTGTCCCTACTAAGTTGATCAAGAGGAAGACAAAAAACCCTTCTGCTATTTGCCGAGAGTTCCATAGTCTCAATGCTATTTCAGTAAAGAATTTCTGTCTTTCCTCTAGACAAGGAGGATGTCCCCTTGTAATAGATATAGTGCTGAGTATAAATAGGTCATGGGAGAGACCTCTGTACGGTCCCCTGATATATTTATACATAGTTATTAGGTCACCCCTATTTTTTTTTTTACTTAACAACCCTAATTCTGATAATCTTTCTCGTTACTGTATTCCTCCCATTCCCCCATATTACCCTGGTTGCCCATCTTTGAACCCTCTCTTGCTCTACTATATCTTTCTTGTACACTAGGGCCCAGTACTGTACACAGTATTCTATGTGTTGTCTGACTATTGATTTGTACAGTGGTAGAATAATTTCTTTGTCGTGTGTATCTATGCCCCGTTTTATGTCCTCATGATCTTATTTGCCTTGGCAGCAGCTGCATGACACTGTTTTCTACAATTACATTTACTGTTAACTTAAAGTCCTTTTCCATGTCAGCCGTCCCCAGTATTTTCCCATTTCAGAGATATTCACAGCCTGTTTTTTTTCCTCCTTTTGTGAATAACCTCATCTGACACTTCCTAGCCCAGGCATCAAAACTGTTCAAATCCATTTGTAACAGTGCCCTATCCTCTAATGTGTTAACTGCTTTACAGAGTTTAATATCATCTGCAAATATTGATACTGTACTATATAATTCTCTACAAGGTCATTAATAAATATATGAAAAAAAAAAGAATAGGACCCAAAACTGACCCCTGTGGTACCCCACTAGTAGCAGTCACCCAATCAGAATATGTACCATTAATAACCAACCTCTGTTTCCTATCCTTGAATCAGTTGCTTACCCACATACACACATTCTCCCCCAGCCCAACCATTCTAATTTTATTTACCAACTTTTATGTGCACAGTATCAAATGCTTTGGAAAAATCAAGATATAGAACATCCAGCAATTCCCCTTGGTTCAGTCTTGAGCTCACCTTCTCATAAAAGCTGTCACTTTTTTTTAATTTTTTTTACCCCTTCTTATATGTTGGCACCACATATGCTGTGTACCAGTCATAAGGAACAGACACTGTCCCTATAGAGTCCTTATATATTAAAGTGTACCTGTTATTAACAAAAACTTTTTATATAATGTAGATATTACCATTATATGTATATTTGTAATATACATTGGCAAAAAATGTGTATATTTTTGTCCCTACAGCTATTGTCTGGGTGCGTCTGTCAAGAGACCACATACAGGATGTGTGGGGGACAAGCAGGGCTCTGAGCAGTGAGGACAAGCAGGGCTCTGTGCACTGAGGACAAACAGGAGTATGTGCAGTGAGGACAAGCATGGCTCTGTACACTGAGGACAAGCAGGGCTCTGTGCAGTGAGGACAAGCAGGGCGCTGTGCAGTGAGGACAAGCAGGGCTCTGTGCACTGAGGACAAACAGGAGTCTGTGCAGTGAGGACAAACAGGGTTCTGTACACTGAGGACAAACAGGAATTTGTACACTGAGGACAAGCAGGGCTCTGTACACTGAGGACAAGCGGGGCTCTGAGCACTGAGGACAAGCAGGGCTATGTACACTGAGGACAAGCAGGGCTCTGTGCACTGAGGACAAGCAGGGTTCTGTGCAGTGAGGACAAGCAGGGCTCTGTGCAGTGAGGACAAGCAAGGCTCTGTGCAGTGAGGACAAGCAGGGCTCTGTACACTTAGGACGAGCAGGGATCTGTGCACTGAGGAAAAACAGGAGTCTGTGCAGTGAGAACAAGCAGGGCTCTGTACACTGAGGGCAAGCAGAGATCTGTGCACTGAGGACAAGCAGGGCTCTGTGCACTGTGGACAATTAGGGCTCTGTACACTGAGGACAAGCAGGGCTCTGTACACTGAGGACAAGCAGGGCTCTGTACACTGAGAACAAGCACGGCTCTGTACACTTGGGACAAGCAGGGCTCTGTACAGTGAGGACAAGCAGGGCTCTGTACACTGAGGACAAGCAGAGCTCTGTACACTGAGGACAAGCAGGGCTCTGTACACTGAGGACAAGCAGGGCTCTGTACACTGAGGACAAGCAAGGCTCTGTGCAGTGAGGACCAGCAGGGCTCTGTGCACTGAGGACAAGCAAAGTTTTGTGCACTGAGGACAAGCAGGGCTCTGTACACTGAGGACAAACAGGGATCTGTACACTGAGGACAAGCAGGGCTCTGTACACTGAGGACAAGCAAAATTATGTGCACTGAGGACAAGCAGGGCTCTGTGCACTGAGGACAATTAGGGCTCTGTACACTGAAGACAAGCAGGGCTCTGTGCAGTGAGGACAAGCAGGGCTCTGTGCAGTGAGGACAAGCAAGGCTCTGTGCAGTGAGGACAAGCAGGGCTCTGTACACTGAGGACGAGCAGGGATCTGTGCACTGAAGACAAACAGGAGTCTGTGCAGTGAGAACAAGCAGGGCTCTGTACACTGAGGGCAAGCAGAGATCTGTGCACTGAGGACAAGCAGGGCTCTGTGCACTGTGGACAATTAGGGCTCTGTACACTGAGGACAAGCAGGGCTCTGTACACTGAGGACAAGCAGGGCTCTGTACACTGAGAACAAGCACGGCTCTGTACACTTGGGACAAGCAGGGCTCTGTACAGTGAGGACAAACAGGGCTCTGTACACTGAGGACAAGCAGAGCTCTGTACACTGAGGACAAGCAGGGCTCTGTACACTGAGGACAAGCAGGGCTCTGTACACTGAGGACAAGCAAGGCTCTGTGCAGTGAGGACCAGCAGGGCTCTGTGCACTGAGGACAAGCAAAGTTTTGTGCACTGAGGACAAGCAGGGCTCTGTACACTGAGGACAAACAGGGATCTGTACACTGAGGACAAGCAGGGCTCTGTACACTGAGGACAAGCAGGGCTCTGTACACTGAGGACAAGCAAGGCTCTGTGCAGTGAGGACCAGCAGGGCTCTGTGCACTGAGGACAAGCAAAGTTTTGTGCACTGAGGACAAGCAGGGCTCTGTACACTGAGGACAAACAGGGATCTGTACACTGAGGACAAGCAGGGCTCTGTACACTGAGGACAAGCAAAATTATGTGCACTGAGGACAAGCAGGGCTCTGTGCACTGAGGACAATTAGGGCTCTGTACACTGAAGACAAGCAGGGCTCTGTGCAGTGAGGACAAGCAGGGCTCTGTGCAGTGAGGACAAGCAAGGCTCTGTGCAGTGAGGACAAGCAGGGCTCTGTACACTGAGGACGAGCAGGGATCTGTGCACTGAAGACAAACAGGAGTCTGTGCAGTGAGAACAAGCAGGGCTCTGTACACTGAGGGCAAGCAGAGATCTGTGCACTGAGGACAAGCAGGGCTCTGTGCACTGTGGACAATTAGGGCTCTGTACACTGAGGACAAGCAGGGCTCTGTACACTGAGGACAAGCAGGGCTCTGTACACTGAGAACAAGCACGGCTCTGTACACTTGGGACAAGCAGGGCTCTGTACAGTGAGGACAAACAGGGCTCTGTACACTGAGGACAAGCAGAGCTCTGTACACTGAGGACAAGCAGGGCTCTGTACACTGAGGACAAGCAGGGCTCTGTACACTGAGGACAAGCAAGGCTCTGTGCAGTGAGGACCAGCAGGGCTCTGTGCACTGAGGACAAGCAAAGTTTTGTGCACTGAGGACAAGCAGGGCTCTGTACACTGAGGACAAACAGGGATCTGTACACTGAGGACAAGCAGGGCTCTGTACACTGAGGACAAGCAAAATGATGTGCACTGAGGACAAGCAAAGTTTTGTGCACTGAGGACAAGCAGGGCTCTGTACACTGAGGACAAACAGGGATCTGTACACTGAGGACAAGCAGGGCTCTGTACACTGAGGACAAGCAAAATTATGTGCACTGAGGACAATTAGGGCTCTGTACACTGAAGACAAGCAGGGCTCTGTACACTGAGAACAAGCAGGGCTCTGTACACTGAGGACAAGCAGGGCTCTGTACACTGAGGACAAGCAGGGCTCTGTACACTGAGGACAAGCAGGGCTCTGTGCAGTGAGGACAAGCAGGGCTATGTACACTGAGGACAAGCAGGGTTCTGTACACTGAGGACAAGCAGGGCTCTGTACACTGAGGACAAGCAGGGCTCTGTACACTGAGGGCAAGCAGGGCTCTGTACACTGAGGACAAGCAGGGCTCTGTGCACTGAGGAGAAGCAGGGGTCTGTACACTGAGGACAAGCTGAGGACAAATGTTTTTGTTAATGACAGGTACACTTTAAATAGGAAATAGAGCCCTGTATACTGCATTACCAAACTTGCTTAGAATGTGGGGATGAATGACATCTGGACCTGGTGATTTGTCTATTTTTATTAGGTAGCACTGTACTTCTCCTGGGTTAGACAGGGCTTAGTGGGGCTTCTAGTCTGATACCCTGGTGAAAAATAAGACTGTTTAAGACTGCACAGAAGCTGTGTGACTGCAAATGGTTGACTTGTCAGATTGGAAGTAAAGAAATGTTAGGATCTGTAACATAAAACCTGAGATCCTAGAAGAATTTCATATGAAATGAATAAGCACAACTTTTAAGATCTAGAAATGAAATGTTAAAAGGTGAACAGTTTATTGGATATTTTCCTGGATTCTCCTACAGTACAGATTTCATGGCTTCTTTGATGAAGTGATATTGATTTTTTCCTAGATCAAAGTTATTGCTTTTTTGTTAATCTACCATGATTCTAGTTTTTGTGGAGCCCCTTTTTCTTTGTGGAGTTAAAGGGTTGTTTTGGTATCAGAAACTTGTTTTTAAATCATGCCAAGATATATAACTATATATAGCATTGTCACTGGCTTCACCATGTTTTTGCTTGATTTATCCTTGACAAAAAGTTGTGTTGTCCTTTCATGTTAAGTGGGGTGTTGTCTCAGCAACTCCTCGCTCCTCCCTCTCTCAAGATGACACATCACTCTCTGTTCTCACCGAAGGCGTACTGTAGCTGTATCTTATCTCTCAGCTCGAGACTCACCCCCTGAATGATGTCATCAGCTCTGACTAGCTCCTATAGCCTACATCACTATCTCCCTATGGCCCAGATGTACCAATCTGCCTGAGGACAAAATGTCTAGTTTTCCCACAGAAATCAATCATAAATCATGTTTTAAAATGAAAACTGAGCTAAGGTTGGTTGCAGTGGGTCATGATATGGTGGTTTTATTGTCCCTTGTATAGTGGGTACTATTAGTCTTGATGTACTCATTTTAAAGTAGCCTGTGAACAATGAAAAATGCAATCTGATTGGTTGTTATGGGCAACTGCACCACACTTACTCCACATACGTTTTGATTAATCTACCCCATAGAACATGACTTAATAGCTATGTTATGTATTGTGTTAAAAGCTAAACTGCTGTCGTAAGTTTTGTGAAGGGATTTCACCTTGTAGTACTGTAAATATAATGGATACAACTTTTGAGTGCAAATAGTTAAGTTCTAGTTCACAGTCTACAGTTATTTAGGAAATCACCTTTTGCAGACAGTAATATATAGTTTGGTACACACTACATCTTATTTCACTTGTAGCCCCTATACCCAGAAGTATAAGAAAGGGAAACTATCTCCCCCTCTTTCAGGTGCAGGGATGGATTAACTCTAGCCTAACCATTGCTAGAAATTGTTGCTTTGTGGGCAGTCCCTTTGCATTCCCTCTGATATCTGGGATGTAAAGGGGTCATCCACCATAAGGTGTGTGGTGACAGGGGTGCAAGGAATTCCTAATCACTTTGTGACGCCGGGGCACTGTTAGCCTATACACTGTCCAAAATGGAGGCAGCTTTTCCTTGGCCAGACACAGGGAATAAAGAAACACACCAATGTCAGGTTACAGATAACTGCCTTTTGCTGAGCAGGGTGCAGATGTTATTACACGCAGTCTGGGGCATAGTAGAAGGGATGCAATGTAACAATTTGGGAGCCCTGTTGCCTTGCTGGGACTTATGGTGCATTTCACCCACTTGATTAATACTAACTTGAGATTAGAGACTGTAGATTCTCCAAGCTAGCTAGGATTTTGACAAGGTCCAAATGCTTTCTCCACCAGGGCTTGACTTTCCACTGTATGGGGGAACACTTGCAGAATGTCTGGGTAGAATGGAAAAAAGATTTGTTCTTAGGCTTCCCTCAGGATTTCTCCACACACGACTTCACCTCTTTTCCACACTGTACTCACCCTTGTCCCTAGGGCTAGAGTGGGGCAACTACTCCCACCCTACACTTTATACCTGACAATTTTGGGGGTTCCCATTGGGCAGGCAGGGTCACCAGATTTGCACTGCTCCTTGCTCTTGAAGGTACAACACACATATGGGAAACACATTAATATATATATATATATATATATATATATATATATATATATATATATATATATATAATAAAGTGCGCTGAACATTTCAAATACAACAGACAGTCTCTTGGTGGGCCCAACATATGTGCAACAGGCATTCCAGAGGAGATCCTAAGCCCATAGGACAGCCTTTGTTGCCGGGATACCACAGGTGATTTTAGTACACACAGACAGTAATTGACATGCTTAGAAGGATCTGCGCTTGTCTTGGGGCAAAATGGCTATGTTGTGAGATTACTATAATGCTGTGGCATCAAATCTTTTTGTGAACTGGGTATTTTCTGTTCCATGTTTGTAAGTTTGGGGTCACTTTTCTCCCTCCTACACATCAGCCACCCCACCCATTGAAATACAAATGAGCTGAATTCCATTCAAAAGACCAGTGTTTTCTAACCAGGGTGCCTACAGCTGATGCAGAAATACAATTAGTTGCAGAATGATCTCTCTCCCACCCAACAGTCTATCCACCTATTGAAGCAGGACAAGCTCCCTCTGATCACCTGACTAGTGATATCATGTCTCGGCCACACTGCAACCTGGAAAAACCTAAGACCTGAGTAATTTTGTATGCTTGGGGTGAAAATCACAGAAGAATTGTGAGAAAACCGTCAAACACAGGTACAGACAATATATTATGAACTACACTAACTTTACAGCCCTTTTAGCACAGTCAAACAAAAAAGAATCCTGGAATACCCCTTTAGCCTAATAATAGAGACCTTACAGGGGTATTTGGATCCATCTCTTCTTGGGCTCATTACAGCTGCTGACAATCTCCCTTAGACACTAAATGTGTCTATTCTCTAAGTGGTTTTAGTGCCAGGTTATACCATTCATGCTACTGAAGGTACTGCCAATGCCACTTCTATAATCAGTCTAATATTCATTGCTACTGTCTCAAAATGGTTCTAAAATAAGTCATTTATGGGCTTATCTAACCCCACCATGTAAATGCATTGCACTATGCTACGGTGCTGCAACACCAACATGACATAAACATAGGCATCTCAAAGCCGCCAACAAAAACAACATTAAAGTGAAAATGGCAAACAGGAACACAGCTCTTTATGCCATCTCCAAAGCACAACCCCAAGGGCACAAACTCCAATGGGCAATTAGCCTTATGAACAAACATGGCTACTATGAAAAAATTAACATAACCAATGCATACAATCACATAACTCACAGGGCATAATATACCCTCTTTCACAGCCGCTTTAAATTTCATACATATTATGGATATTTTCTTGATTTTTTTATTTTTTTGCTACAGTACGGATTTCATGGTTCCTTTGATGATATGATACTGATGGTTTTCTTTGATTTGATGGATTTCTCTGATTAAAGTGGCTTCTGTTTTGCTAATCTGCCAGATACTTTCCTCTTATAGAGTTAAAGGCATTGGCTGACATTTATCATTGACTTTAGACTCTTTTTTGTGTCTAGAAAGGGCACAAAAAAGGTGCAAGCAGGGTTTATTTGCCTTTTGGTTTAAACATTTCTGCTGATTTTGAGTTGCAATCCTCAGATTTTGGCAATACACATGATATTTTTTCACAAAAATGTGCAAAGCCACTAAAAAGTCTCTAAAAATACACCAGCCCAGACTTAGCGTAGCTTTTTGGTGTATGTGAAGAGAGAAATTTCAGAAAATGTGACCTGCACAAAATTTATCAAATACTCTGTGACCATTTTATAAATTTGGTGATCCTACACATTATCAGCACAAAAAAAAAATGCTTCACTTACACCTGCAATGATAAATGCCGGCCATTGACTTTAGCTGAGGCTAGGGAGTCTGCTGTAGTTTTGAATATTTTCCGTGGCCTCTTGAATGAGTTATTGATGCTTTCTTGGAGTTTTTGAGGCTGATATATAGCTCAATGAGTTTTACAAATTACTATTTCATATTACGTATGATATTGTGATGTGTAAAACTATTAGTAGCTACTTCTTATTCTTACACTAGATAATGAGTTCAAAGGTGTACTGCAACAAAAAGTAACTTATCCTAGCAGTCGGACCCCCATGTGATCTCCTGCATGGGCCCAAGCTCTCTGAGAGGAGTGGGTGCTAGGGACGACATATGCTCCATGTATTTTAAAAGGAGTGCCGGGGATGCCGGGTACAGCACTCGGGTCTCTTTGGCGATCCCATAGAAAATGAATGGAGTGCATGTCAACCCCAACACACGCTCCTTTCAGAGAGCCAGGGCATGTGCAGGACCTAACCTCTGTATAGGGGATAAGTTACTTCTCGCTGCAGTATCTCTTTAAGAATGATGTGAAAGACTCAAATATTAATGATCTAAGAACTACTTGGTTAAGATTCTTGGTGCTAAACTATTCATATAACATTGCCTAAACATTGACTAAACCCATGGATTTTGTCATGATTGGCCAACCATTTCATGTGGCAGATGTAAGGGAATAGAAGAGATGGGCATGTTGGATTTGAAAATGTTAAATCATTTTGTTATTCAGGAGATAAGTCCCTGCCAGAGGTGTCTTCAGAGTACAGAGTGCATGTGTGCGTGGCCAGACCACATATGCTTTTGGATATAGGAAATATGAGCGATGTGTTGGCCAAACAAATGTTCCACCAACAGATTTTTGTGTGGCCATCTTTAAAGGGGCTTAAACCAAATATTATGTTTAAGACAGGTAATTTACTTTACACGTGGATATTATTAATATTTAATAATTTCCTTTAACTCTAGCCAAAATTGATGCATTATGTTAGGCCTAATGTAGAACCTTGGAGGCAGAAATTCTCTCTTTCATGTTTTGTGAATCTCCATGCCATGTACTTCCCCTAGTTTTTTTTTTTATACTATGTACAGCATATTACATACTATACATATTACTTTGAATGCTCTTCAAAAATGCAATCCTTTATAAAATAGGCATTATGCTTAAAATAGTACTGTGTCTAATATATTTTATTTAAAACATTTATTTAAAACAAGTCAAATAATATTTTATTTAAAACATCAGAAAACCATAAAATGTGAAACTGTATGGTTGAATTTCAGTGGTGTTTTATATCAGTGCAGTTTTCATACCTGTTTTTTATTTAAATATATATATATATATATATATATATATATATATTTTTTTTTTTTTTTCAATGAATAAATAGATCGATCAGTAATCTCAATAAAAGCTTCTAGTAAACACTGACAGATATATTGCATGTGTGACGTTTTAATGCAGAATTTCTTCAGGCTGTGTTCTTAGCTTGTTCTGCGTGCTCCTAGGATTCAATGGTACGAGGCCCTGGGGATCCTAATGAATTGGACTATTATGTTATACTGAAAGCATCTAAATGCTCCCAAGTCAACACTCAGTACTTTGTGTCAACATTTGGCTCCGTAAAATGCAAGTTTTTGCCAAAAACCAAGGTTGCATACAGTTCAGTGAATTAAACACTGGCAGATGGTGTTCAACAAATGGCTGCTCAATGACGTTTGGAATACGGGCTTATCCCCACCAAAACCAAGGGAAATTGTAAGCATATCAATTAAATTCTGAATATGCCATAGCAGCTTTTGCTTAAAACCCAACTTAAGGTCAAGGAATATAAAATTATTGTAAAGATTTCAATGCAGTTCATAAGGAAATAGCATCAGAACTGAAAGCAATATTGTAGTTTCCAGGAGAAGAAGAGATTGAACAGACAGACTTGAAGTATAATAATGTTAACATGTGGCTTAAACAACTGCTCATTGGTTATTGAATGGCACTTACTACATTGAGATCTAGACTGTGATAACCATGGAGCACTTTCCTCTGCAGAGAAGCTAAGATGAGCGATCCAAACCTGTTCCAACCGGGTTTGGCCCTAACTTTGCTAAAGGTTCGGCTCAAAATTTAACTTTCGGTGTTTGGCTTTAGCCAGACCTGCTAAAATAGTGTCAGCCACATGGCAGAAAGAAGAAAGAAGAACAATCACACAACCTCAAACAAGCCCATAATGCCTTGCTCTTCCAAAGCTCCTATTACACGGTGATGTCCGGCACAAATCTTCATGGCAACGCCACCTCCCATGTGCAGAGCTACTGCAGCAAAGAAGACCCAGCACAGGGAAAGAGACATTACCATCAATATCCTAGATGGATATCACCATACACTAGGGGCTTGGAAATGCCCTTCGTTCACCAAGCTCCAGATTTGCATAAATAGAAGATCGGGAATTACGGAATATCGAAGGCACAGTAAATATGGAGTGGTATGAATTTAATCTGTGTCATCCGCACTACAAGCCTGTATCAATAGGTCAGTGCAGGAAACATTGTTGACCTTTAAAAGCATAAAAAATCATTTAATGCATTGTTGGTTTAACTAGTTGTTTGTTACAAACTGATACCATCTGTTTTCCCATACCTATACATGGCTGTAAATTTGACAACATTTAAAAAAAAAAAAAAAAAAGATTGCCCAAAAGTACAATCCTGTGTGATCTAGCAGTGTTATACATGAATTTATTGGCTATTGGTGAAGTTCAGGTTTGGACCGTACTAGTTCTGCCATCCTCATCCAAGGAATAGAGGCTACATGTCCCCCATTTAAATAGAGTGGAGATTGAGCATGCACTCTGCTACGCAATCCTATTTCTAACTCCATAAGTATCATAGATTTTGAAGCAGCAGATTGCACTTTTAACCCCTTAAGGACTCAGCCCATTTTGGCCTTAATTTAATTTTTACGTTTTCATTTTTTCCTCCTCGCCTTCTAAAAATCATAACTCTTTTATATTTTCATCCACAGACTAGTATGAGGGCTTGTTTTTTGCGCGACCAGTTGTCCTTTGTAATGACATCACTCATTATATCATAAAATGTATTGCGCAACCAAAAAACACTATTTTTGTGGGGAAATTAAAACGAAAAACGCAATTTTGCTAATTTTGGAAGGTTTTGTTTTCACGCCGTACAATTTATGGTAAAAATGACGTGTGTTATTTATTCTGAGGGTCAATACAATTAAAATGATACCCATTATTATATACTTTTATATTATTGTTGCGCTTAAAAAAATCACAAACTTTTTAACCAAATTAGTACGTTTATAATCCCTTTATTTTGATGACCTCTAACTTTTTTATTTTTCCGTATAAGTGGCGGTATGGGGGCTCATTTTTTGCGCCATGATCTTTACTTTTTTTTTATAACACATTTGCATATAAAAAACTTTGAATACATTTTTTATAATTTTTTTTTTTATAAAATGTATTAAAAAAGTAGGAATTTGGGACTTTTTTTTTTTTTCGTTCACGCCGTTCACCGTACGGGATCATTAACATTTTATTTTAATATTTCGGACATTTACGCATGCGGCAATAGCAAATATGTCTATAAAAAATGTTTTTTACGCTTTTTGGGGGTAAAATAGGAAAAAACTGACTTTTAACTTTTTTATTGGGGGAGGGGATTTTTCACTTTTTTTTTACTTTTACTTTTACATTTTTTTTTTACACTTGAATAGTCCCCATAGGGGACTATTCATAGCAATACCATGATTGCTAATACTGATCTGTTCTATGTATAGGACATAGAACAGATCAGTATTATCGGTCATCTCCTGCTCTGGTCTGCTCGATCACAGACCAGAGCAGGAGACGCCGGTAGCCGCACGGAGGAAGGAGAGGGGACCTCCGTGCGGCGTTATGAATGATCGGACCCCCCCAAAGCAGCGCTGCGGGCGATCCGATCGTTCATTTAAATCGCGAACTGCCGCAGATGCCGGGATCTGTATTGATCCCGGCACCTGATGGGTTAATGGCGGACGCCCGCGAGATCGCGGGCGTCGGCCATTGCCGGCGGGTCCCTGGCTGCGATCAGCAGCCGGGATGAGCCGCGCATGACACGGGCATCGCTCCGATGCCCGCGGTTATGCTTAGGACGTAAATGTACGTCCTGGTGCGTTAAGTGCCACCTCACCAGGACGTACATTTACGTCCTGCGTCCTTAAGGGGTTAAAGGGGTACTCCGGTGGAAAACATTTTTTTTTTAATCATCTGGTGCCAGAAAGTTAAACAGATTGGTAAATTACTTCTATTTAAAAATATTAATCCTTCCAGTACTGATCAGCTGCTGTATGCTCCAGAGGAAGTTCTTTTCTTTTTGAATTTATTTTCTCTCTGACCACAGTGCTCTCTGCTGACACCTCTATCTGTCTCAGGAACTGTAAAGAGCAGGAGAAAATCCTCTTAACAAACCTCTCCTGCTCTGGACAGTTCCTGACATGGACAGAGGTGTCAGCAGAGAGCACTGTGGTCTGACAGAAAATAAATTAAAAAAGAACTTCCTCTGGAGAATACAGCAGCTGATAAGTACCGGAAGCATTAAGATTTTTAAATAGAAGTAATTTACAAATCTGTTTAACCCCTTAAGGACACAGGGTTTTTCATTTTTTGCATTTTCTTTTTCTTCCTCCTTACCTTTTAAAATCATAACCCTTTCAATTTCCACCTAAAAATCCATATTATGGCTTATTTTTTGTGTCACCAATTCTACTTTGCAGTGACATTAGTCATTTTACCCAAAAATCCACGGCGAAACAGAAAAAAAATCATTGTGCGACAAAATCAAAGAAAAAACTCAATTTTTTAACTTTTGGGGGCTTCCGTTTCTACGAAGTGCATATTTCAGTAAAAATGACACCTTATCATTATTTTGTAGGTCCATACGGTTAAAATGATACCCTACTTATACTGGTTTAATTTTGTCGTACTTCTGGAAAAAATCATAACTACATGCAGGAAAATTTATATGTTTAAAAATGTCCTTTTCTAACCCCTATAACTTTTTAATTTTTCCAGGTTCAGGGCAGTATGAGGACTCATTTTTTGTGCTGTGATCTGAAGTTTTTATCGGTACCATTTTTGTTTTGATCTGACTTTTTGATCACTTTTTATTCACTTTTTAATGGTATTAAGTGACCAAAAATATGCTTTTTTGCAATTTTGAATTTTTTTACGTGTACGCCATTGACTGTGCGGTTTAATTATTGATATTTTTTTTATAGTTTGGACATTTACGCATGCGGCGATACCAATATGTTTATTTTTATTTACACTATTTTTTTTTATGGGAAAAGGGGGGTGATTCAAACTTTTGTTAGGGAAGGGGTTAAATAATCTTTATTAACACTTTTTTTAAACTTTTTGTTTTGCAGTGTTATAGCTCCCACACTGATCTTTTACACAGATCACGGGCATGTATTAACATGCCTGTGATCAGTGTTATCGGCGCTTGACTGCCCTGCCTCGATCTCAGGGCCGGAGCAGTCATTCACTGATCGGACAGCTTAGGAGGCAGGTAAGGGCCCTCCCGGTGTCCTGTAAGCTGTTCAGGATGCCGCGATTTCACAGCGGCGGTCCCGAACAGCCTGACTGAGCAGCGTTACCCCGCGGCATATCGCGGGAGCCGGCGGAGGACGTAAATATACGTCCTTCATTATTAAGGGGTTAACTTTCTGGCACCAGATGATTTTCTTTTTTTCATCAAAGCACCCCTTTATCAGCTGGGGGAGGGGTAGTAGATACCAGGTTCTTTAGATTGTTAGGTGCATCCTTCAATAAGCACTTTTTGCACATCCTGAGGTTAGTTGTTAAGTGTTGATTGTATGTCACCACCATTATTTAAGACCAGGGGGAAATTTATCAAGCTGTCGTAAAGTAAGATTCTTATTGTTACCTATAGCAACCAAGCACAGCTTAGCTTTTGTTTCTCATATTTCTCTATGCTTTGGGCAACAAAGAGAATGTTCCTATAACAGAGTGTGATAAATCTCCCAACGTGTTTTTAAGTGGCTGCTCTTTGGCTGTAATAATGTATTCCCTAGCGTCTGCAGCAGCACAATAATGGGTTAACAATCCCCCCTGTGAGCTGGCAGGACCTGTGGAATTTTAAATAATTAAAACATACCACCTTCTAGTATAAATGGACCTTCCCCCTACCCCTCATTGAGGTTTTTCTTCCTGTGAACAGGACAGTGTGTTACCTTCCTCCTAATTTTCCTGCCATCCTGTGAGGTCCGTTCCTGGCTGCTCGCAGTCTCAGCGCTACAGCTTCAGGGTAACTTCCTGCTTCTATGAGCATATGCCTTAGCACTCCGTTGTATTATTGCAGCTCACTTGTGATGCCGCTGACGTCAGGGATGGCGTTATTACAGTCTGGACGGTTTTTACCGATATCCTTTTTTCACTCTGCATTGTCTTGGTAAGACAGCAGCAGTAGCTAGGTATATTGATATTTATATATTGCTTTTTCTTCTCTCTATATTAAATGTACTAAGGAGGGGGCAGGTTGGGGCCATGGTCTCCTTCTTTTGGGCGCCAGATAGGATATTTAAACTGGGCAGTGTCAGTCAGCAGGTCTCTTTGAGCCTGCTTCAATCAATTTGGTTGCTGCTACAGTTTTTTCTGTTGGTCAGAAAATACTACTTCTTAAAGAGGTATGTCTCCATTGTTTTCCTCCTCCTGTGTTATCTACTATAAATAGGTCTTAAAGTGTATACATGTATACATTTCTTCTTAGATGTCATCAAGGGATTCAAGCAGAGATTCTGCAGGGAAATCCACACCAAAAAGAAAACATATTATATGTAAAGATTGTCAGACTCCTCTGCCAGATGGTTACGATTACTCCACATGCCAATCTTGCCGTCCTCATCTCCCAGGAAACCAGGAGCCCACAATTAAGGATATAGTGGTGTGGGTTAAGAACTTTGTTGAAGGTTCTATAAAAGAACTAAAAGAAGCTTTTTCTACTCCTAGAAAGAGATCTCGTTATGGTCATTCTTCCCCTCAGGAGGGCTCATCCCCCATTTTGGACGTTACTATGTTAGAAGACAGAAATGCTTCATCAGAGGAATTGTCTGAAGAAGAATATTTAAATAAGGGGAAGATGTTTTTTTTTTCCACTGAAAAAGCACAAAAATTGCTTAAATTGGTGCAGGCTGAGGGTCAGCCTGGAGATTGTGAAGAAGCTCCCTTGGATAGTGGAGGGCCAAGGTCTTTCAGGATTGATGGTTCAAACTCTGCCCTCATGTAGGCAGAGTGGAATAAGCCAGAGAAGGCTCCTGTCATATCCAAAAGATTTAAAATGATGTATCCCTTGGGGAATCTCAGTCAAAGGACTGGGTTTCTCCGCCCAAGGTGGATACTGCCATAGCCAAGATCTCCAAAAGAACTATGGTTCCGGCAGAGGGTGGCTCAAGCCTTAAAGACCCTATGGATAGAAGGGTCGAGGTTGCCCTTAAGAGATCTTATATTACTGCTGCAAGTCAATCTGCTGTGTCTATTGCCTCTTCTGAAGTCTCACGTACAAGGTTCTGGAAGATATTGACAGAGGTTTCCCAAGGGACGAGATTTTAGCCTCATTAAAACATATACATTTAGCAGTTGACTATCTTTGTGATTCTGCAAATCAACAATCATGTTTTTTTTCTAAAGCTATGGCCCTATCTACTGCGGGGAGGAGAACATTATAGTTACGCCCCTGGTCTGGTGACAACCCATCTATCACCTTTGTAATTTGCTGTTCTCTCCTGGTAGATTTTTTGGCCCTGAATTAGACACTAAGTCGTTACCTCAAGCTTCCAGACAACTCCAGTCTGGTTACGCACTTTCTTTCCTCTTGCACCCCCCAGACAGGTTCATCTCATCTCAGAATCTTCAAGAACCAAAGAAAACATTCCTAGAGATTTCTATCCTAGACCTCTTTAGCCGCCCTGAAGCCAGTACCCTCATCTCAAGAGGGGGAAGGAGCTTACTCCCCAGTTTTTCTTGTCCCCAAACCTTCATAAAAATCATGTCTGATCATAGATCTAAAATATCTAAACAGATTTTTAGTGAAGAACGCGTTTCGGATGGAAACAAACGAGTCCGTCATGCCTCTCACATCTCACATTTCATAGCGTCTCTAGACCTAAAGGACACATGTTTTTACATTCCAATTTTTCCCGCCCACAGAAGGTATCTGTGTATAGCGGTAAACATCAGATAAACATTGAGACACTTTTAGTTCAAGGTACTCCCCTTTGAGATAACTTCAGCTCCGTTTGTATTCAAAGTGATATCAGCTATAGTTGCTGTCTTCAGACTTCAAGGAATAAAGATAATTTTATCCACAAGATCAACCCTTTTCAATAGATGCAATGTCAATTTCCTGGAATTTCAGTCTAGCATACATTTTTCCTCCCACAGCGATGATTCCCAGAGTACTCACTAAGATAAGACAAGAGGATAGCAATAATACCTTTCTGGCCGAAGAGAGTCTGGTTTCCGCTCCTCATGACCATGAGTCGGGGGATGTACTGGGAACTTCCCTTACTGAGCAACCTAGTGTCTCAGGGATCTCAGTTATGCTACAACCTGAGATCCCTTCATCTCACAGCCTGGAGGTTAGTAGGCCCCTTTAGAGGCTAGACGTTTTTCTGAACGTGTCTTGAATACCCTGTCTCACTCTAGAAGTGTTTCGACTAACAAGACTTATACCAGAGTTAAAAAAATTGTTCTTGGTGTATAGAAAGATGTTTTAATCCTTCTTCCCCATCTAGACCTCAGATTCTTGAATTTCTCCAAGACGGTTTTGAAAAGGGACTATCCACAGTACGATTCATGTTCAAGTGGCCATAATATCAGCCTATCTCAAGAAGAAATTGTGTAACTTTAAGGAAGTTAAAGATTTTTTTAAGAGCCTTAAATAGACTAAGGCCCAAAAGAACCCTACTGGTAGCATCTTGGGTTCATTCTTTAGTGTTGAAACAGTTATGTGAACAACCCTTTGAGCCGCTGGAAAATTCTGCCATAATTTTTTTTCTTTCAAGACTGCTTTTTTGATGGTCATTACCTCAGCAATTAGAGTTGGAGAATTACAGGCCTTAGCAACTGATGAGCCTTATTTATCTTTTCACTCAGACAAAGTATTATTAAGATTCCTTCCTGATGAAGAGGAGGTCAGACTGACTACACTAGGCTTGATGTAGTAAGATATTTGATGTAGTAAGTTTTATGTTGACTGAACGAAGGGGTTACGCAAAGACAAGAACTTATTTATTTCCTTTCAGGGTAATAAAAGAGGACAATCCACATCCAAGGCAACAATATCCAGATGGATTTCAGATTGTATTAAAGAAGCTTATACAAGCCAGGATTTACAACCACCCAAATTTGTCAAGGCACAATCGACCAGAGCGACGGCCGCTTCTTGGGCAAAACGGAGTGCGGTGCCTTTGGAGAAGATTTGTGCCAGTGCATCTTGGTCCACGCCAATGACTTTTTTCAGACATTATAAGTTAGATTTTTTGTTTGGAGATAAAACATAATTTGCTAAATCAGTTTTGAATTATGTAAAGAATATACACCCACCCAGGGATAGTACTAATTAAGTTACATGATTGTGCTGCTGCTGACGCTAGGGAAGATAAGATTTAAGTAGTTAATCTTTTTTCCCTTAGTCTGTCAGCAGCACAAGCTTCCCTCCCAAATCATTTGTGTTTTTTTTCCTTTTCTTTAAAATACTTTATGAATAACGTAATGAGGAAAAGGGGGAAGGTCCATTTATACTACAAGGTGGTGTGTTTTAATTATAAAAAATTTCACAGGTCCTGACAGCTCTCAGGGGGGATTGTTAACCCATTATTGTGCTGCTGACAGACTAAGGGAAAACAGATCAACTACTAAAATCTTATCTTATTTCCCATCTATGATAATTTTTTTATTTTTTTTATTTTTGATATTAGGAATAATGATGTTTTAGTCCAAATATGTTTCAAAGTGCCTTTACAATACCCTAGCAAGTCCAGAAGGGGATAATGAATTGGGGCATTATGTATTTATGCATGTTATGCTCTCTTTCTTTACTCTGTTAAATAAAAAAATTGTGAATAAGTCCATCTTAAAGAAGAAACACAGATATTACAAGCATTGCGGCAATATACCCTGAAGAGGTTAATGGTTTCCTGTCCCTTTCCTAGTCATCAGGTTTCCTGAAACAGCAGATCTTTGTGTGATTAAACACAATAGCCAGACATCCATCTCAGCCAAAGAATGCATTAAGATGCGTTTTTTTACTGTACCCTTCCACTTTCTGTCTGGCAACCCTACATAGTTGATTTCATGCCAATACGCTTTGCTAGATTACTCTTGGGTTTTAAACACTATAAAGAAGCGATGCGTTCTAGGCGTTAAAGGTAAAAATGCAGGTACACTCATGTATTTCAGCTTGTAATACAAGAAATAATTAGACTTTATAATGGAATGCCGTAATATTTTTTTATTATTGTTTTAACTCTGAAAGTAAAGCTCCACCTTTTATCATCAAGTGGTTTCAGTTCCAAAATTATTTGTTGGTTTATGTCTTTAAGGGGTACTCCGGTAGAAAACATTTTTTTTTTTAAATCAACTAGTGCCAGTAAATTAAACAGATTTGTAAATTACATCTATTTAAAAATTTTAATCCCTCCAGTACTTATCAGCTGTAGATACTACTGATGGAACTCTTTTCATTTTGAATTTCTTTTCTGTCTGACCACAGTTCTTTCAGCTGACACCTCTGTCCATGTCAGGAACTGTCCAGAGCAGGATAAGATTGCTATGGGGATTTGCTCCTGCTCTTGTTTTTCACCATAATACCCCTTTAAAGGGGTATTTTCAACTTAAAAAGTTATCCCCTATCTACTGTATAGTACATAATAAGCTGATTGATTGGGGTTCAAATAAGCTTCCAAGCGCTGGGATTCCAACCAATTTTTGGAATGGAATAAAATAATACCTTGAAGTATCTCTATGGAGCTTTCAATCATTGCCAAGCTATGTGCTTCCTGTGGATAAATAATTAGTTTGGAATACCCCTTTAATACATCATTATAGCAGGTTGTAACAGAACTGGATGTGGATCCTCTACCTGTGTGGCTGATGACTCGGACCGTATTGGGGAGCGGAGTCTAAGGTGCCGCTGGTCTTCAAGGCAGGATGGGCTTGCTGTGGCAGGCGACACCCAGGTCGCTACCCCTGACACAGCTCAACCACACAGGTAACTGGGTAAGGTGATGTACCGAAGGAGGAGGCTGTAGCGTAGTCAACGTAGCAGAAGTTCAAGGTCTGGATACACGGGTATGAAAAAACAGGCAATAGGGAACGCTTTCTTTCAGGCAATAGGCACTGAAGACCCAGCAGGGGGATTCGGGAGGTGCAACAACCCACAATGTGCCGTCAGGGTCCCCCATCAATCATGGGCGCACTGGCCCTTCAAACCCCAAAGCTCCGGCGTGCACGTGCCCCAAGGTACTGGGACGCGCGTGCCGGAGCCGAGAGAGCGAGAGAACTGCAGGAGCGGGACAAGGTAAGCGACGGGAGTGCAGTGCGCAACAGTACCCCCCCCCCCCCTTTGGTCTCTCCCTCTTTTTACGGCTCAAGAACCCTTTGAGAAGATCCTGATCTAGGATGTTATCCTGTGGTTCCCAAGACCTCTCCTCTGGTCCGATCCCCTCCATATGTACAAGAAAGAAACATTTTCCTCTGATGAGTTTGGAGTCCAGAATTTCTTTGACCAAATATACATCCGAGGTACCCAAGATGGGAGTAGGATAAACGTCCTTTTTAGAGAAGCGGTTAAAGATGACAGGTTTCAAGAGGGAGACGTGAAAAGAATTTGGGATCCGAATAGAGAAAGGGAGATGAAGAGAATAAACCACTGGATTTAG
This sequence comes from Hyla sarda, assembly GCF_029499605.1. NCBI lineage: Eukaryota > Metazoa > Chordata > Amphibia > Anura > Hylidae > Hyla > Hyla sarda. The sequence goes on from NC_079190.1 coordinate 272,259,325, forward strand.
GCATTTCTTGACTTTGCAAGGACCTAAATAGCGTTGGCCCAGTTTATAACAGGGTACTTTGAAGCGGATGTATTTAGATGATAACTACACTTTGTCCCCGGTTGAGTATTCGGGAGGAGGATGCCTTTTCTTGTCCTCTTGAAATTTCATATGGGTCATGGCACAAAAAAGGGAAAGACGAGTCTTCTTCCAGATGGAGGAGAAGTTCCATAGAAGTTCCTCAGCCATAGGGACACCGGAGAGAGAAGACAAGGGCAAAGGTGGACGAGGATGAAGTCCATAGACTACAGAGAAAGGTGAAGATCCTGTGGATTCGGTATCCTTATGGTTGTACGAAAACTGCCCAGGGTAGTAGATTGGCCCAGTCGTCTTGGCGGGCAGAAACAAAGTGGCGAAGGTTATCTCCCAAGACCTGACTCACCCTCTCAACTTGACCATTAGATTGGGGATGATAAGCAGAGGAGAAATCCTGCTTAATTTGAAGATGTGAGCAGAGTGCCCTCCAGAATTTGGAAACGAACTGGACTCCCCGGTCAGAAAAAATATGTGTCGATAATCATGGAGACAGAAGATATGGGAAAGGAACTGTTTAGCGAGTTGAGGTGCAGATGGTAAACCAGGCCAGGGCACAAAGTGAACCATCTTAGAAAATCGGTCCTCAACTACCCAGATGACAGTATTGCCACTAGAAGGAGGAAGGTCTGTAATAAAGTCCTTTGCAGGAGTCTAAGGTGTCTAAGGAGTCTAAGGTGCCGCTGGTCTTCACCAGAGCCTGCCGCAATGCAGGATGGGCTTTCTGTGGCAGGCAACACACAGGTCCCTACCCCCAACAGGCTCAACTACACAGGTAACTGGGCAAGGCGAGGTACCGAAGGAGGAGGCTGTAGCGTAGTCAACATAGCAGAAGTACAAGGCAGGCGGCAAAGGTTCGTAGTCAAAAAACGTAGCAGGAAGATCTGGATATACGGGTATGGCAAAACAGGCAGTAGGGAATGCTTTCTCTCAAGCAATAGGCACTGAAGACCTAGCAGGGGGATGCGGGAGGTGCAACAACCCACAATGTGCTGTCAGGGGCCCCCACCAATCATGGGCGTACTGGCCCTTCAAACAACAAAGCTCTGGCGCACGCGCCCCAAGGGACGGGGACGCGCATGCTGGAGCCCAGAGAGGGAGAGAGTTGCAGGAGCGGGACAAGGCGAGCGACGGGCCGGGACCGGCACGCGGGACACTGGGACACCATGCCCACGGCCAGAGCACAGTGCGCAACACAGAGCACCAAATACCTTGCATAGCTATAGAGTTAAAACACACTGTTTTACTATTGTAAATCTGACCTGCTTTTGTTGGGTTGTGCACTACAATTTTGGTCATTGCACCATAAATTGTGTCTATACCCGAATTTTGGGTACAATGTGGCACAATAAACCTAAAAAAGGGATGTAGTAGCCAGTGCACAGCAGGAAGTGGCAGACTGGCGAGACCTGTAATAACCAGCCTACAGCAGGAGGTTTGGTGGGAATGGTAGCATCAAGCTTACATCAGAAGGTGGCAGACTGGAAATACTTGTAGTATCCAACATAGAGCAGGAGGTGCTGGACTCATAGTAGTGCTGCTTGCTGTGGTGAACACTCTCTCTAATGCTCTATACTGGAGGATAAAGAAGTAGTTTAAAAAAAAAAGTTTTATAGTTTTTTTCCATTTTTTTCCATTTTAAAAGTTTGATCTCTCTCTCTCTCTCTCTCTCTCTCTCTCTCTCTCTCTCTCTCTCTCTCTCTCTCTCTCTCTCTCTCTCTCTATATATATATATATATATATATATATATATGAATGTATATCAAACCTTTAACGTGCTTGTGCGTGTGGTGTGAAGGTTGCTGCAGGGGAGCAACGTCGGCCAGATGCTGTGCCTTCTTGTGCAAATAAATTGGACAATTCCCGCCAAGCCCCTGCAGCCTAAAAATCATAATTTCAGACTCCGAATTAGTGTTGCTTGCGAATATTCGCAATTCAAATTTTAATCGCGAATAATGCATATTCGCGAATTCACGAATATTGTAAAAATAGCACTATATATTCGCAATTACGAATATTCGCTTTTTTTCGCATATGCGAAAATTTATGGTAACGGGAACTATTTCTAGTGCATTAACTCTGTGATTTTTTGCCCATTGAAACCAATAGGCCCAATGTGGTCTATGGGGATCTCACGGCATGTAAAACAGTAAAACAGTAAGATAAGCAGCACTGTCTCAGCAGCACAGTGGAATGGGAGACCACCACTGGTTTGAGTCCTGGGGTGCGACAGAGTGTTACAGTTTTGTGGTTAAACTTTACTTCCTGTCCAGAGGAAAAGTTTCTGAGTTGCCCATAGCAACCAATCAGATCGCTTCTTTCATTTTTCAGAGCCTTCAAAGCTCCCAGCAGTCCTTTTTTGGATTAGTACAGGGGATTTACTAACACCCACTCTATGAGGATGATGCAACTCTATTTTTTTTTTTTGGGAGGTGGGGGGGAACAACAGGTTAATTTTGAATGCAGGTCAGTGCATGCAGGGTAGTCTTTCCCAATGAGATTGTGAGGTGTGTAAAACTTTTTTTTTCTCACTTTGTTTTTTTTTTACATTTCTGGCGCAATGCGACAGAATTTCCCATGCAAAATAATTTCCCGTACGACAGAAGTCATCGGAAACCTGCGACAGATTAGTAAATACCATGGTAAAAAATGGTTAGGAAAGCTAAAAACCTGACAAAACAAACACTCCATTCTTAGTAAATCAGGCCCAATGTGTTCCTCATCCCTTCTGTTATTACTGTGCACATTGCCCAGTTTGCATAAGCCAAAACTGGAAATCTCTGAAAGTTTTACGAGCAGCAGCAATCCTGAAATTAAGGTCAAATCAGGGTTTGCGGGACGCTGATCACTCATCTCTAGTAATAATCGTGGGGGATCGGCTCTTGGTGATGGTAGATTTTAAAGAATTTTTTATTTAGAAATAGAATTTTTTTTCCAATTTTTCGAAAGTATGAAAAAAAAATTAAGGAAGTTGTAACATGCTAAGATGAATACAGAACACAGCTATGAAAAAAAGGTGATACAATTCAATGTGGCAATCCTATAGTATTGTTAGTGATTAGGTATGCTTAAAGGAAACCTGTTATCAGATTTTACTATATATTACTACGCGTGGCATTGTGTTGTATATGGTAAAATCTTCTTCCCCACCATCCCCGGAGATGTTCCCGCCCACAGGGATAGTAGGGATTTGATGTTAGTGTCCTCCGCCAGCTCAGTAAGTAGTCCCCCAGTTAGGGATATCCACAGAGTTGTAGTTGGCAGCAAAACCCAAGATGAAAAGATGTATAAAATGGGTGCCGGCGGAACAGACCCGGTCACGGTCTGCCCAGACAATGCATACACAGAAACTCCGCAGCACTCCAGGAACAGTTCAAGCGTGATTTATTGTCCCATGCAACAAAAATTTATACTTTATCACTTTTTGTTGCATGGGACTATAAATCACACTTGAACTGTTCCTGGAGTGCTGCAGAGCTTGTGTGTATGCATTCCCCGGTTAGGGAGCTATACTCACCTAGTCCAGTATGCTCTTGCTGTAAACAACCCCCCCCCCCCCCCCCTCAGCGTGATTGATAGCTCTAACCACCATTTTGCTCCCTAAGTAGACGAAGCTCAGTGATAATATGGGCAGTGCCCAGTCTGCCAATCACGATGAGGAGGCACGAGAGGATGGGACTAAGTGAGTTTAGCTCCCCGCCCAGGAGCCAGCGGGGGACATATTCAAACTATATATCCTCACCATCCATGCAGGCAGGAACATCTCCCATGGATTTTAAGGAAGAAATGTTACCATGTATAATGCATTGCCATGATGATAGGTTCTCTTTAAAGGGGAACTACCATATTATTGAAAATAAAACCAAAAAACTGTCAGTTAATCATAAGTAAATGTACATTCTGTAGGTGAACACAGAATAACATTAATGGTGCTTGTTCCATTGCATGTTTTATGTACAGAACTTACGATATGCAGTAAACTTTTAAGATGTAAACTTCTAAGCAGCTGTAGAATGTTATAATTTAACTCAGTAGCTGTGTAAAGGGAAGCAAAGACTTTGCTAAATACGAAATGTTTTATTCCGACCACTATAAAGATATATTGAGAAATTAATCAGCACAAAATGTTGAATCTAAAAAGGACATGATAATAAAAAGAGGTGATTCACTTTAAGGACCAGAAGAATGCCCTAGTCCCCCTGCAATCCTAGAGCCATAAGTTCCTTCATTTCATACTGACGTTGGTCTATGAGACTTTTTGCAAGCTAGGATGAAAAGTTTTAGGCTCCATAATTGCTGTACATACAAGTTAGCATTTAACCCTTTGACAACCCTCCCCTCCTTTATTCTTCACCTTCTAAGACCTATAACATTTTTATTTTTTTTCACTGAGTCTTGTGAGGTAGATATAGTTTAGTATTTTATTCAAATTTTGTAACAACATATACTCCTGGACAAAGCCCCGCTCAGGCGAAATGCGTCGGAGGTGTGGTGGGTGACTGGAGAACTTATAGGGGGCTCTTACTTCTTATCTTATTCATCAGCAGGTCCGCTCCATGGCTCTGATCTTGTGCTCTAACTTACCTTTTACCTTGTCTGCATTTCCAGCACAGCACTTACATTGCTAACACATTTTTTTGGTCTACTATTGTATTTTTGCACACTTGTGCTGTTATATATTCTCTCTTCGGAGGTTGCTGCTAGACACATTTGCACTTTACATCAACAAGCACATTAGTGTTTATTTACTTACCTGTATACCTCTATTTGTATGAACTTTTTATATACATTTTTTCTGTGTTAGCACTTTACTGCTGGATTTGCACTGGACCTATACTGCTTATTCTCCCCCCTCTCCCCAGTCCCCCACCTTTTTGTCTGTGTCCATGCCATTTGTGCTTTTTAACCTTCCCTAATGTTTGTATTGGTTTCTATATACTGTGATTTTACATGTGGTCCCCTTTTGCAGTGGTTCCTTTTCTGGATAGGTTATATAACATATACAGTAAGCAACAACATTAAAACATTTAGGGGTATGATTCAAAAACAGAAAAAAAAAATGTCAGTGAATGCTGTGGATATTTGTGCAGAAAGTCTTCTGCAGTTAGAGTGGGAGAAAAACCTTGCACAAAATCGGCATAGAAACTGACCTGCGGCACAGATTTAAAATCTGCAGCCATAAAATATGCAACAGGACCCTCAGGTGCCACATATAATACTGGTCTATTTTGGGGCAGATGTTCTTTGGGTCCCCCTTAGGCACCAGGGCCTGATGCAACTGCTACCTCTGCACCCCCTATAGCCAGTGGCGTTGCTAGGGTTGGTGTCACCCGGTGCGGTAAAAAATGGTGTCACCCCCATACCTCCCCCCTCCCCCCAGTAAGTTTTTAGCCTGTTGTGACAGACACCACTGTTGCAGCGCATTGTGAGAAATTCCAGTATAATAATCAGATATACCAGTTGCCACAGAATGGGAAAGTGTTAAAGAAGTTTTCACCATTTAAATATACAGCTCCCAGAATTACTTAAAGGGGTACTCCACTGGAAAACATTTACTTTTATATCAACTGGTGCCAGAAAGTTAAACAGATTTTTAAATTACTTCTATTTAAAATCTTAATACTTACAGTACTTATAAGCTGGTGTATGCTCCACAGGAAGTTGCGTAGTTCTTTCCAATCTGACCACAGTGCTATTTGCTGACACCTCTGTCCATGTCAGGAACTGTCCAGAGCAGGATAGGTTTGCTATGGGGATTTGCTCCTGCTCCGGACAGTTCTTGACATGGACAGAGGTGTTAGCACAGAGCACTGTGGTCAGACAGAAAAGAAATTAAAAAAGAAAATAACTTCCCGTGAATCGCTTATACAGCAGCTAATAAGTACTGGAAGGATTAAGATTTTTAAATAGAAGTAATTTACAAATCTGTTTAACTTTGTAGCACCAGTTGATTAAAAAAAATGTTTTCCAGTAGAGTACCCCTTTATGCAGTGGTGAGGTTATGCTGGGAGTTGTGGTTTCACTGACCATAACTGTAGAACTGACAAGCGACTACAGCTCTGATAGGACAGAGAGAGGAGAATGTACAATATCAGTGACTACAGGTGACGTCTTCTCTATAGTGAGGAGAATGTACAATGATATCAGTGACTACAGGTGACGTCTTCTCTATAGTGAGGAGAATACACAATGATATCAGTGATTACAGGTGACGTATTCTCTATAGTCTTCCCTTATCTAATTCAGATGGTACATACCGCCTGGTCCAGCTAAAACTTCTGTCTGTAGAATGTGACGCCCAGACGTCTCCTCACTATGTCAGCGCATTCTCATCCTCTATATGAAAACAAGTATTATTATAAACCTGCCAGACACTGTATCCTCTAAATATAATACTACTATACACTATACTCTTTGATTATAAACCTTCCATACACCATACCCACTGAATATAATAATACCACACACTGTACATTCTGAATATAATACCAACACATACTGTACAGTCTGAATATAAATCTGCCACATACTGTACCCCTGAATATAATACTATCACATACTGTACCCTCTGAATATAATACTACCATATACTGTACCCTCTGAATATAAATCTGCCACATACTGTACCCCTGAATATAATACTATCACATACTGTACCCTCTGAATATAATACCAACACATACTGTACACTCTGAATATATTACTACCACCCACTGCGCCCTCTGAATATAATACTTAGAGATGAGCAAACTACAGTAAATTCAACTCGTCACAAACTTCTCGGCTCGGCAGTTGATGGCTTTTCCTGCATAAATTAGTTCAGCTTTCAGGTGCTCCCGTGGGCTGGAAAAGGTGGATATTGTCCTAGGAGAATCTTTCCTATGAATGTATCCACCTTTTCCAGCCCACCGGAGCACCTGAAGGCTGAACTAATTTACGCAGAATAAGTCATCAACTGCTGAGCCGACAAGTTCGTGACAAATCGAATTTACTGTAAGTTTGCTCATCTCTAATAATACTACCACAAACTGCGCCCTCTGAATATAATACTACCACCCACTGTGCCCTCTGAATATAATACTACCACCCACTGTGCCCTCTGAATATAATACTACCACCCACTGTGCCCTCTGAATATAATACTACCACAAACTGCGCCCTCTGAATATAACGTTGCCATACAGTGCACCCTCTGAATATAATACCACAACCGCAGTAACACCCCTCAACATCCTTTAGCTGATGCTAATACCACGGGAGGAGGGTATTGGTGGTGTTGCTAGTGGATGATCGGGGTGCTACTACTGGGGGGGGGTGTTGCTGAAGGATGATGAGGGTGCTACTGACCATCCCCCCTGGCAGTATCACCCCCATCATCCATCGGCAGGATCATCCACCATCAGGATCTGCTGATGGAGGTGCTGCTGGGGGGGGGGGGGGGTAGTTGCTGGCGGATGATGAGGGTGCTACTGCCAGGGGGGGGGAGCATTAGGTAGGCAGCAGTTCCCCCACATTAGGTAGGTAGCAGTTTCCCCACATTAGGTAGCATCTTTTCCCCACATTAGGCAGCATAGATTCCCCACATTTGGTACCAGTTTCCCCACATTAGGTAGCAATTTCCCCATATTAGGTAGCACAGATTCCCCACATTAGGTAGCAGTTTCCCCACATTCGGTAGCACAGATTCCCCACATTAGCTAGCATAGACTCCCCACATTAGGTAGCATAGACTCCGCACATTAGGTATCATAGACTCCGCACATTAGGTAGCATATACTCCGCACATTAGGTAGCATAGACTCCCCACATTAGGTAGCATAGACTCCCCACATTAGGTAGCATAGACTCCCCACATTAGGTAGCATAGACTCCCCACATTAGGCCGCAGGTTCCCTTGCAGGTTCCCCACAATGCGTCAAAGTCTCCCCCCCCACACACACACACACACATATAAAAAAAAACACATACAACACAGAGAGACACACACACACACAAACACACACAGTCAGAGAGACACACACTCACAGACAGACACACAGACACACAGTCACACACACACAAACACACACACACACACAGAGTCACACAAACACACAGTCACACACAGAGTCACACAAATACACAGAGTCACACACACACTCAGAGAGTCACACACACACACACAGAGTCACACAAACACACAGTCACACACAGAGTCACACAAATACACAGAGTCACACACACACTCAGAGAGTCACACACACACACACAGAGTCACACAAACACACAGTCACACACAGAGTCACACACACACTCAGAGAGTCACACACACAAACATAGATAGAGACAGACACACACACTCACCCATCCAGCGCAGCGATCCTTCTCACCGGGCACAATGCGAGTGACGTATCTGACGTCCCCCTGCGAGGCAATGCGGTGTGACGTCAGGCCGGCGCAGACGTGGGAGCGGAGGCCGGGCACAGTACTGGTGAAGGTGAGGGGGGGGGGCGTGATGACGGACGGGCGCACTGAAAGGGGGGGGGTTGCTAACGGACGGGCGCACCGCACACACAGCACGGGGGGGGGGGTGCTGACGGATGGGAGGCCAAAAGGAAAGAAGCAATCTAATTGGTTGCTATGGGCAACTGGGCAACTTTTCCTCTGCACAGGTTTTGATAAATCTCCCTCTATGTCTTTATATGTCTTGGATAATATTGCAGATTTGTTGCAGATTGTATACACCAAACAGACAAGGTAAATTGGCGGCACAGCAGTGCAGACTACAGGAATCTAGGGGTTAATGCTCTCCATTGAGCCTGCAGACAGTCATGAGTAATGTTCCAATTCACACAGGTACAGGGTGCTCTATCTTCAGATAAATAGTATATATAGAAGAAGTAGATGGCACTCACCTTTGTTCGTGTGCAAAAATCATACAATCATGCCAGTAGTGTGAGCATGTCTGACCATAAGCATGGATTTTATGCACTTTAATAAAAATATTTTTGCACATGAACACAGGTGAGTGTCATCTATTTTTTCTATATTTGTGGACTTGTTGCAGATTGGCTCCAGTGTTTACAATAAACCATCGCAAAAGTTTCTGCTGTAGATATTAATAAATATGCCCAGATTTATCAATCTGACTAATGCCAAAACTGGTTTTGCCCAGAACAACCAATTGCAGCTCAGCTCTCATGTTACCAGAACTCACTGAAAGCTGATTGGTTGTTATAAACAAAACTATACAGAGCAACTTCTCCCCTTTTCTCTATACAGGTTTTTTTTTTTTTTTCAATCACTCTGGTTGTGTATGAGGCCTTAGATATATATGACATAAGTAGTCAACAAAGGCCTTTTGGCACTTTTGGGTAGTTTTGCAGCTTTCATATGTTGATACATTTGCTCTGAGTGTTCCTTTAAAGGGGTATTCCAGTGAAAAGCTATTTCTTTATAAAAACTGGCTCCAGAAAGTTAATCAGATTTATAAATTACTTCTATTAAATAATCTTAATCCTACCAGTACTTATCAGCTGCTGAAGTTGAGTTGTTCTTTTTTTGTCTGACAACAGTGCTCTCTGCTGACACATCTGTCTGTCTCAGGAACTGTCAAGAGCAGGAGAGGTTTGCTATGGGGATTTGACTCTACTCTGTACAGTTCCTGAGACAGACAGAAGTACTGGTAGGATTAAGATTTTTTAATAGAATAAATTTACAAATCTGTCTAACTTTCTTAACCCCTTCAGGACGGAGCCCATTTTGGCCTTAAGGACCGGAGCGTTTTTTGCACATCTGACCACTGTCACTTTAAACATTAATAACTCTGGAATGCTTTTAGTTATCATTCTGATTCCGAGATTGTTTTTTCGTGACATATTCTACTTTAACATAGTGGTAAATTTTTGTCGATACTTGCATCCTTTCTTGGTGAAAAATCCGTAAATTTGATGAAAAATTTGAAAATTTTGCATTTTTCTAACTTTGAAGCTCTCTGCTTGTAAGGAAAATGGATATTACCAATACATTTTTTTGGTTCACATATACAATATGTCTACTTTATGTTTGCATCATAAAATTGACGTGTTTTTACTTTTGGAAGACACCAGAGGGCTTCAACGGTCAGCAGCAATTTTCTGATTTTTCACAAAATTTTCAAACTCAGTATTTTTCAGGGACCAGTTCAGGTTTGAAGTGGATGTGAAGGGTCTTCATATTAGAAATACCCCGTAAATGACCCCATTATAAAAACTACACCCCCCAAAGTATTCAAAATGACATTCAGTCAGCGTTTTAACCCTTTAGGTGTTTCACACGAATAGCAGCAAAGTGAAGGAGAAAATTCACAATCTTCATTTTTTACACTCACATGTTCTTGTAGACCCAATTTTTGAATTTTTACAAGGGGTAAAAGGACAAAATTTTTACTTGTATTTGTAGCCCAATTTCTCTCGAGTAAGGACATACCTCATATGTCTATGTAACGTGTTCTGCAGGCGCAGTAGAGGGCTCAGAAGGGAAGGAGCGACAAGGGGATTTTGGAGAGTACGTTTTTCTGAAATGGTTTTTGGGGGGCATGTTACCTTTAGGAAGCCCTTATGGTGCCAGAACAGCAAAAAAAAACCACATGGCATACCATTTTGGAAACTAGACCCCTCGGGGAATGTAACATGGGATAAAGTGAACCTTAATACCCCACAGGTGTTTCACGACTTTTGCAAATGTAAAAAAAAAAAAAAAAATTACCTAAAATGCTTGTTTTCCCAAAAAAAAATTATTTTTAAAAAGGGTAATAGCAGAAAATACCCCTAAAAATTTGAAGCCCAATTTCTCCCGATTCAGAAAACACCCCATATGGGGGTGAAAAGTGCTCTGCTGGCGCACTACAGGTCTCGGAAGAGAAGGAGTCACATTTGGCTTTTTGAACGCAAATTTTTCTCTGGGGGCATGCCGCATTTAGGAAGCCCCTATGGTGCCAGGACAGCAAAAAAAAAAACACATGGCATACCATTTTGGAAACTAGACCTCTCGGGGAACGTAACAAGGGGTTCAGTGAACCTTTATACCCCACAGGTGTTTCACGACTTTTGCATATGTAAAAAAAAAAATTTTTTTTTTACCTTAAATGCTTGTTTTCCCAAAAATTTTACATTTTTAAAAAGGGTAAAAGCAGAAAATACCCCCCAAAATTTGTAACACAATTTCTCCCGAGTACGGCGATACACCATATGTGACCCTAAACTGTTGCCTTGAAATACGACAGGGCTCCAAAGTGAGAGCGCCATGCGCATTTGAGGCCTAAATTAGGGATTGCATAGGGGTGGACATAGGGGTATTCTACGCCAGTGATTCCCAAACAGGGTGCCTCCAGCTGTTGCAAAACTCCCAGCATGCCTGGACAGTCAACGGCTGTCCGACAATACTGGGAGTTGTTTTGCAACAGCTGGAGGCTCCGTTCTGGAAACAGTGGCGTACCAGACGTTTTTCATTTTTATTGGGGAGGGGAGGGGGGCTGTGTAGGGGTATGTGTATATGTAGTGTTTTTTACTTTTTTATTTTATTTTTTGTGTTAGTGTAGTGTTTTTAGGGTACAGTCACACGGGCGGGGGGTTCACAGTAGTTTCTCGCTGGCAATTTGAGCTGCAGCAGAAAGTTTGCGGCAGCTCAAATTTGCAGCCAGATACTTACTGTAATCCTCCGCCCATGTGAGTGTACCCTGTACGTTCACATTGGGGGGGACATCCAGCTGTTGCATAACTACAACTCCCAGCATGCCCGTTGGCTGTCGGTGACTGCTGAGAGTTGCAGTTTTGCAACAACTGTAGGCACACTGGTTATGTATCACTGAGTTTGTGACCTAACTCAGTGTTTCACAACCAGTGTGCCTCCAGCTGTTGCAAAACTACAACTCCCAGCATGTACGGTGCATGGTGTACGGTGACTGCTGAGAGTTGTAGTTTGCAACAGCTGAAGGCACACCGGTCGTGAAACACTGATTTAATTAAAAAAAAACTCTGAGTTTCACAACCAGTGTGCCTTCAGCTGTTGCAAAACTACAACTCTCAGCAGTCACCGACAGCCAACGGGCATGCTGGGAGTTGTAGTTATGCAACCAGCAGATGCACCACTACAACTCCCAGCATGCACTTTAGCTGTTTGTGCAAGCTGGGAGTTGTAGTTATACAACAGCTGAAGGTACACTTTTCCATAGAAAGAATGTGCCTCCAGCTGTTGCAAAACCATAAGTCCCAGCATGCCCATAAGGGAATGCTGGGAGTTGTGGTGGTCTGCCTCCTGCTGTTGCATAACTACAGCTCCCAGCATGCCCTTTTTGAATGCTGGGAGCTGTTGCTAAGCAACAGCAGGAGGCTGTCACTCACCTCCAACGATCCAGACGCTGCAGGTCAGTCCCGCCGCCGCAGCTGCTCCTGGGGCCCCGATCCCAACAGGGGCACCGGGGATCGGGGTCCCCAGCACCCGGGGTGCATGTCCCGCACCCGCTCACGTCCTCCAGAAGAGGGGCGGAGCGGGTGCGGGAGTGACACCCGCAGCAGGCGCCCTGATTGGTCGGCCGGTAATCCGGCCGACGAATCAGGGCGATCGTGAGGTGGCACCAGTGCCACCTCACCCCTGCAGGCTCTGGCTGTTCGGGGCCATCAGAGACGGCCCCGAACAGCCAGTAATTCCGGGTCATCGGGTCACTGGAGACCCGATTGACCCGGAATCGCCGCAGATCGCTGGACTGAATTGTCCAGCGATCTGCGGCGATCGCCGACATGGGGGGGCATGACCCCCCTGGGCGATATGCCGGGATGCCTGCTGAACGATTTCAGCAGGCATCCGGCTCCGGTCCCCAACCGGCTAGCAGTGGGGGCCAGAATTCCCACGGGCGTATGGATACGCCCTCGGTCCTTAAGGACTCGGGATGCAGGGCGTATCCATACACCCTATGTCCTGAAGAGGTTAAGCCAGTTGATATGAAAGAAAAAAAAAAGGTTTTTACTGGAATACCCCTTGAAGGCAAATGTGGACAAACCTATTATTGTTTTTTTAATCCGGAATAGTCCAGAAATGGTTCTCTAAAAAAGATATTTTGAAATACCATGTGTAGTTCTGATACTATGTTTATACATATTTGTATTATGATTGTGTGATCACATATAGAACCTAGATCAAGTATGCATGTATCTCTAATTCTTCAGCTAGACATCTGTATTTCAATTTATACACTGTATGTAATATGCCACGTAGACTCTTCTCGTTATAAACACTTTAGACATATACAACATTGGTTCTTATTATGACCAGATGGCTCACTTTTTTATATAACAACTACAGGCAAAAGCATACTAAGATATTTCAAATTTTTATATTTACACCTACATAATTCAATAGTTTGGTTCTAACAAAGTTTTTATGTTTCTGGACAGGACCTCTATGCATTGGACCTGGATCCGTATCGTTACTCTGGAGTGAATCTAACCGGTTTCCGAATCCTAAATGTGGAAAACCCTTATGTGAGCACCATAGTAGATAAGTGGTCAATGGAACGTCTTCAAGCCCCACCCAAGCCTGAGACTGGTCTTCTGGATGGAGTAATGACGGTACGCACAACTGAGTCAGGGCTTTAGCCTTTATTTATTGACTTGAAGATGTGAGATGTGTAACTCTGCAGATCAATTCAAAAACGTAGATCCATGACTTATATTAACACAGTTATGTGTAGTGCATGAGTCTTTGAAGCAGTCACAATTACCCCTACATTGTAGTTGTATCATGAATTCAATGAGATTTATTATCATTTTCTTTCCTTTTTCTTTCATTTACAAGGATGTTATAAATTACTCTATTACAAAAGTTATAGAAAATCTGGTTTTCTGTAGAAATGCAATGTTCTAAAAGGTTTTCTATAGACCCCAATTGTTAAGGCTTGAGAAGGCTTTCATGAATAACTCCTTTGTCACACTGTGTGTAAAAAAAAAAAAAAAAAAGAAAGATTTCTAAATTTTTCAAACCAAAGAAAAATCTCTAAATAGTTTTTAGAAAAAAAAATCATAACATGTATATTAGGCTTGCATGAGATTCGTCATGCAAAAATGTGAAATAGAATTATAATTATAAAATATAATCATATATAGGAAAAAGGAAAGATCGAAGACTGCTAAAAATTTAGTTGTTGAAAGGAAACAATAAGGATGCATTCACACCATGTTTTAGCCAGATGGCAGCAGGAAAATGTCAAAATCGGCCGCGACCGTATCTTCGCCAGGCCCGTGCTGCATCTCATTCATTTAAATGTGCCGACCGGAGTCACTCGGGTCGGCTCATTATTGGACCGTATCTGGTTTTGTGACTAGACTGAAAACCGTGGTATGACGAGGTTTTCAGTCCAGCCACAAAGCCGGATGCATAGAAACATAGAATGTGTCAGCAGATAAGAACCATTTGGCCCATCTAGTCTGCCCAATAATCTGAATACTATGAATAGTCCCTGGGCCTATTTTATATGAAGGATAGCCTCATGCTTATCCCATGCATGTTTAAACTCCTTCACTGTATTTTCAACTACAACTTCTGCAGGAAGGCTATTCCATGCATCCACTACTCTCTCAGTAAAGTAATACTTCCTGATATTGCTTTTAAACCTTTGCCCATCTAATTTAACCCCTTAAGGACCGAGGGTTTTTCCGTTTTTGCATTTTCGTTTTTTCCTCCTTGCCTTTAAAAAATCATAACTTTCAATTTTGCACCTAAAAATCCATATGATGGCTTATTTTTTACGCCACCAATTCTACTTTGTAATGACATCAGTCATTTTGCCCAAAAATCTACGGCGAAGCGGGAAAAAAAATCATTGTGAGACAAAATTGAAAAAAAAAAAAAAGCTGTTTTGTAACTTTTGGGGGCTTCCGTTTCTACGTAGTACCTTTTTCGGTAAAAATTACACCTTATCTTTATTCTGTAGGTCCATAAGATTAAAATGATATCCTACATATATATAATCATAACTACATGCAGGAAAATTAACACGTTTAAAATTGTCATCTTCTAACCCCTATAACTTATTATTTTTCCGCGTATGGGGCGGTATGAGGGCTAATTTTTTGCGCCGCTATCTGAAGTTTTTAGCGGTACCATTTTTGCATTGATAGGACTTATTGATCGCTTTTTATTCATTTTTTCATGATATAAAAAGTGACCAAAAATGCACTATTTTGGACTTTGGAATTTTTTTGCGCGCACGCCATTGACCGTGCAGTTTAATTAATGATATATTTTTATAATTCAGACATTTCCGCACATGGCAATACCATATATGTTTATTTTTATTTTTGTTTCATGTTTATTTTTTATTTGTCATTCGGCGATCGGACAGCGAGGAGGCAGGTAGGGATCCTCCTGCTGTCCTGTAAGCTGTTCGGGATGCCGCAATTTCGCCACGGCTATCCCGAACAGCCCACTGAGCTAACCGGCATGCTTTCACTTTCACTTTAGACGTGGCGTTCAAAGTATAAAGGGTTAATAGCGGGCGGCACCGCGATCAATGCCGCACGCTATTAGCCATGGGTCCCGACCATTGATAGAGGCGTGGCCCCACATTATAGATCGGGAGCGGACACATGACATACCGGTATGTCATGTGTCCTTAAGGGGTTAAAACTATGTCCTCTTGTGGTAGTTTTTCTTCTTTTAAATATGCTCTCCTCCTTTACCGTGTTGATTCCCTTTATAAATTTAAAAGTTTCTATCATATCCCCTCTGTCTCTTCTTTTTTCCAAACTATACATGTTAAGGTCCTTTAAGCTTTCCTGGTAAGTTTTATCCTATAAGCCATGTACTAGTTTAGTAGCTCTTCTCTGAACTCTCTCTAGAGTATATATATCCTTTTGGAGATACGGCCTCCAGTACTGTGCACGATACTCCAAGTGAGGTCTCACCAGTGTTCTGTACAGCAGCATGAGCTCTTCTCTCTTTCTACTGCTTATACCTCTCCCTATACATACAAGCATTCTGCTAGCCTTTTCTGCTGCTCTATTACATTGTCTTCCTACCTTTAAGTCTTCTGAAATAATTACTCCTAAATCCCTTTCCTCAGACACTGAGATCAGGACTGTGTCAAATATTCTATATTCTGCCTGAGGGTTTTTACACCCCAGGTGCATTATCTTGCACTTATCCACATTAAATTTCAGTTGCCAGAGTTCTGACCATTCTTCTAGTTTGCCTAAGTACTTTTCCATTTGGTGTATCCCTACAGGAACATCAACCCTGTGACATATCTTTGTTTCATCAGCAATAAGACATGCCTTAGCATCGAGACCTTTTGCAATATCACTAATGAAGATATAAAAAAATTGGTCCCATTACAGATCCCTGAGGTCCCCACTGGTAACAAGACCTTGCTCTAAATATTCTCCATTGACTACAACTCTCTGTTGTCTGTCACTCAGCCACTGCCTAATCCACTCAATAATATGGGAGTCCAAGCTCAATGACTGTAGTTTATTGATAAGTCTTCTATGTGGGACAGTGTCAAAAGCCGTACTAAGATTTAGATATGCAATGTCTACTGCTCCTCCGTTATCTATTATTTTAGTCACCCAATCAAAAATCAATAAGATTTGTTTGACATGATCTCCCTGAAGTAAACCCATGTTGTTTTTCATCTTGCAATCCATGAGATTTTAGATGTTCCACAATCCTATCCTTTAGTAGGGTTTCCATTAATTTCCCCACTATTGATGTCAGACTTACTGGCCTATAGTTGCTTGATTCCTCCCTACTACCTTTCTTTTGAATGGGCACGAAATTTGCTAATTTCCAATCTTCCGGGAGTACTCCTGTTACCAGTGATTGGTTAAATAAATCTGTTAACGGTTTTGCTAGTACACCACTAAGCTCTTTTAATAATTTTGGGTGTATCCCATCAGGCCCCTGTGACTTATTTGTCTTTAACTTTAGACAGCAAACATAGAAGAGGAGAGGGGGTAGAAACTGGATCGGGACGTTAGTAGGGGGGGGGCGGAAGGGTGGGGGCGGGAGGGAGGGGAGGAAGGGTTAGAGGAGAGGAGGGGGAAGGTTCGATAGAGGAGAAGGGTCAAGTAGCATGGAAAAACCTGGAGGATATTCAAGAGGACCATTTATTTTGCCTTAGAAGTTCTTATAACTTGCTTGGGAATAAATAAACTACAGGGGAGAGTGACTGATGCGTAGGGACCTGTGTAGAGATGAGCGAACTTACAGTAAATTTGATTCATCACGAACTTCTCGGCTCGGCAGTTGATGTCTTATCCTGCATAAATTAGTTCAGCTTTCAGGTGCTCCCGTGGGCTGGAAAAGGTGGATACAGTCCTAGGAGACTCTTTCCTAGGACTGTATCCACTTTTTCCAACCCACCGGAGCACCTGAAAGCTGAACTAATTTATGCAGGATAAGTCATCAACTGCCGAGCCGAGAAGTTTGTGACGAATCAAATTTAATGTAAGTTCGCTCATCTCTAGACTTGTGTGTAGGCTCAGATCATAATAGGAAAAAGACTAAGGTCATAAAAGTAATTCTTAATTGGTATACATTAAAATAGAAACACATGCTTAAATAAATGCAATGAGATCAGGATGACACAAATATGTAGCAAATCACAGCTGATACTTGATGCTGGACCAGTTACCAACAGCCCCTCTACACTGGCCCTGCTAGTCCGTATGGACCCCTAACTGTTAATGCAGGGAGACCTTCCTATAGAATGCCAACCTGCATCCGGAACCTCCTATCTCTCCCTAGGAATGGAGGGAATGGGAAGGTCCCAGGTGCAATAAGTATTGTAGGAGACCGTTAGTGGTCTAGTAGCTGGTTTTCATAGACCTCCACAAAATATATTCGGTGAGTATAGAAATAGTAAACACTTATATACACTCTGTACAGGTATTACGCACAATGCTAGTCACAATCAAGCAACAATATGGTCTCCTACAATACTTACTGCACCTTCCGATTTCCTCCGTTCCTAGGGAGAGATAGGAGGTTCCAGATGCAGGTTGGCATTCTCTAGGAAGGTCTCCCTGCATTAACAGTTATTGGTCCATACGGACTAGCAAGGCCAGTGTAGAGGGGCCGTTGGTAACTGGTCCAGTATCAAGGATCAGCTGTGATTTGCTACATATTTGTGTTATCCTTATATCATTGCATTTATTTAAGCATGTGTTTCTATTTTAATGGATACAAATAAAGAAATACTTTTATGACCTTAATGTTTTTCCTATTATAACTTGCTTGGCCTCTTTCTGCCTAATCTTGTAGATTTCCCTATCTTCATTGCTCTGGGTTTTTATATAATTACTAAATGCTAGCTTTTTGTTTTTTATGATTTTGGCTACTTCTGCTGAGTAACACAGTGGTCTCTTCCTTTTTCTGCAAAAATGAGACAACCGGAGTGACTATCTGACTCGGGTGAGCACATTTAAATGAATGAGATGCAGTGACCGGTTTTGAAATTTACCTGCCAGATCCGGCTGCCGTCTAACTGAAACCTGGTGTGAACGCACCCTAAAAATGAAGCAGACAAAAATGTGTATTATTTTTTTTCAAAGATAACCAAGTATAAACCATATACAATCATGTACAATGCAAGCAGGCAAGGAAATATATTGGCAATGCCATTCATTGGCTTCATAAAAAAGCAAACAGTTCAATTCCAGCATTAAGTCATTCAAGACATATGGTGTTAGAATTGAAATTAAGTGGTTTTCTGCTCTGGACATTTGTTTTATAAAGCCTACTATGCCAGTTAGGCCAATTTCACTTCTGAATTTTCTCAGTGGAGAATTCTGCCACAGAAATTAAAATTCCGGATCTGCTCAGAAATTCATTGTGGGGACAGCAATGCAGTCCGCGCAGTCTAGCTCCAACTGCTATAAGCCCTGGTTACCCTTGAAATCTCTGGCTAGAAATTTTCCAGCCAAAGATTCCATTGTGTGAACACGGCCTTAGGTTTAAAGAGTAGCTCCCACCCTATTTTTTTTTCTGTCCCTGCCTATTGCCAATCTATCCCTAACCCACTCCCTGCTTTTAATTTTTATTTTTACTATATTAAAAATGCCTTTTGTCTGCCTGGCAGTGTGCTCACTACCAGGCAGACTTCCCCAGCAAGCACTACGTCACTGATGCCTGCTGGGGGGGACTTCCGCCCTTAGTTCATCTACACAGGGTGCCTCCAGCTGTTTCAACACTACAACTCCCAGCTTGCCCTGACATCTATTGGCTGTCAGGGAATGCTGGGAGTTGTAGTATTGAAACAGCTGGAGGCACCCTGTGTAGATAAACTATTAGTTAGTTACATGCGGCGCTAGCCCGTCCCCTCCGTCTCCCTCCCCCCGCGCCATACCCCGTTCCCTAAATCACAAACCACCCCCCGCATACCCTGTTCCCTCCATCACAAACCCCCCTCCCGCATACCCCATTCCCTCATTACACTTACTGCAGAGTCCGGCAGCGGGTGTGCAGGGACAGCGGCGGCGACGATGTGCGGGACGGGAGGAATGGCCTCCCAGCCAGTGGCCGGGGAGCCAATGCGCTCGCTCCCTGCATGTCTGATTGACAGGCAGGGAGCAAGCGCAGGCTGAATGAAAAAGGACCGATCCCCGGCCACATCAGTCCTTTTTCAGGCGTGACGTCACGCCAGGCTGCAGCCGGCCAGTAGGAGGGAGACCCCTAGTGGCCGGTTTTCAAATGTAAATTAAACCATTTTAATAAAAAAAAAAAAAAAGTATATTAGAGATATGTTGTAGTACATAAGTACTACAACATATCAAAAAATAAAGTTGGTGACAGTGCCCATTTAACACTTTTTAAAATGCATTCACCAAAATACCCTTTTAAAAAACTCATGCTGTAGATACCTTCCTGACATATTAATTATGAGCTAGGTATAAGGGGGCATTTACATTTTTAAATGGGTGATACAGATGTTTGGTAGTCACGCAAAAACATTTTTAATGTGATCTTATATACTATACATTAAAAAAATGGATACATTTGCAAGAGGGGAAATATATGTTCATTGATTATACAATTTAGCTTTTGGCTTCCCCGGAGTCCTAAGAGAGTCATTAACTAAAGTAAACATAGAGGTTGATTTGATATTGATTTTATCTATTTTCTGCTCATTATCGGTATATGGAGGTAACAGATATAGAGGAAGTTATTATCTGTCTGTATGATTATCATAACACACCCATAAATATTGGAATCATTGGTTTTGCACTACCGAAATCTCTAGAGTCATACAAAAGAGAATTATAGTTTGAAAGACATTTTTTACTATAACCTATTTAATATCTATCTAGAAATCCACATATTTTCAAAGGACACTTCTGCTGAGAGAATATAAAAATGGAAGAAATGTTAAGTTATTAAAACGCCCAAAAACCCTTAATCACTAAAATATCAATATATGAAATATAGAATTCAGGGAAACTGAACTTTGTTCAATAATGTTAAATATTCCTCCTATTCTTTCTTTTCCAAAAACTTAAAATTATCTCTTTTCTAAACTCTCTACTTAGTTTTAAGGGCGTTGTGTGATATTTGGAGCATCTATTTTTTACTGTTGTTCCTTTTGTAAGCCATTATTATAACCCCATCATTTATCTCCAGCTATTTTTTCACTTTGTGACATCCTTCTGCGACCCTATGTATTTTATAACTTTCTTTTTTCGCCTGGAGATTTCCAAACATACAATTTTCCTTGTAGCCTGTGGTTGTTTCTCTGGAGTGAGCTCCACCTCTAATCACAACCTCTTCAGAGTCCAGATGCCACTAGCCTCCAGTATTGTTCATCATCTGCTCCTGCAATAAGGAGGTCACATACACACTGTGGATGATACGTTGGCAGCTTCAAAGGTTCCAGGTCATTGGGCCAATGTACTCAGGCAGTTCTGGAGAACATTCAGAAATGGCACTAACTCTGATCCTAATGTTGTTCCTTTGGAATAGTATTTGGTTTTCAATAATTGAGGTAGTTTACTCTACAAATTAACATTTCGACACTAGAATCAGCTTTATGTCAATATTACATAAAATTCTAAAAGCATACTCAGGATTGAAAAACTTAACTCCCTAATCGATCAATACAATTTTGATAAACACAAAAATGACTAAGACATTAACTAAAATAAATAAAATATGGAGTTAAAATATTGTTGTAGATTAATGCTACGATAAATCAGAAAGCCAATAAATATATGCCACAGGTCTAGTTTGAACATACGCCCACCACAAAACGATATATTTCTATATTATCTATATAAACTATGTATACTTGTATATCATTATATCATCCTCTACACTATTTTTCTATTGCAGTTACAATGACCATTGATTAATAATAATTACCATTGTTTTCAAGATGTATGTAAAAATATAATGTCCTGTATGAATATAAGCATTAGTATATATCTACTTAAATGGATACACAGGCCCTGTCATCTTATCCCCTATCCAAAGGATAGGGGATAAGATGTCTGATCGTGGGGGTCCTGCCGATGGGGACCACCCACAATCTCTCATTCAGCACCCACCTTTGTAAGGTGAGTGCGGAAAGAGAGATTGCGGGGGTTCCCAGTGGCGAGACCCCTGCAATCAGACATCTCATCCCCTATCTTTTGGACAGGGAATAAGGAATAAGATGTCTTAGGGCAAGAGTACCCCTTTAAATCCAAAAACATCAATTAAAAAATTGCTTCTTGATTCTCATTGAGTACTCTATCAATGCTCTTTGATACTGTTTGTTTATTGCTCACTTAATAAAATTCTTCTGAATATAAAAAAAAAAAAAAAAATTGCTTCTTAGTCTCAATTTTAGAAAATGTTTGTTCTTGTAGGAAACAATTCTGGACCATGTTTCTTACAACTTTGTATTGCACGACTCTTTTGCTGTTTCCCCTGGAAATGTAAAAGAGGGGCATGTTTTGTTGACAAAGGGAATGGTAACACCCAGTATACATTACTACTCATCAGATGGGTATTCATTCCTTCTGGAGAAATTTCTGGCTTGACAGTGGCTAAAACTCAGTAGTTGAAGTGCAAAACTGATGTTTAGGGGAAAATTACCTAAAAAGGTGTCATGACGGAGATGCTTTGCAAAATCCTTCTTCCCAGGATGCCCGGTAGAGTGCTAATGGACTTTGAAGCTCCGCATACCAATAATGGTGATCACCTAAAAAATAAATGTTACCCCTTTCACCTAGATGGCATGCCGATCACAAGCTAAGCCAGAACAACCTGCTATGTACTGACAAGGAACAAAAACCAAAAACAGCACTATCTGCAGATGGGTGCAATTTCCTTCTAGAGATATCTCTGGCTTGGTATTAAATCCAAAACTTTGTAGTTTTAGCATTGGTGCAGGAATGTTTCAGCATACAGTTGTAAGAAAAGATGCTCCAGAATTGGTATTTCATAGGGAAGACAAATCTATATAAATAAAACTTAATGGGAGAGATTCTCAAAGTACTTTGCGCCCAAAAAAAGAACTTCTGTGCCAAAATTTTGGCACAAAAAGTATTGATTACATTTTCAAAGACCTTTGTGCCGCGGTTTACTCTGTTCACGTCAGTTTTGTAAAAATGAGCTTCTATATTGTCTGCTTTACATGATATTTTCAAAGCGGTGAGAGTCTAGTGTACATCAAAAATTTCACACCAGCTTTTTGATCACAGAAATGGTTGTAGTTTTAAATTTTTTTTGTTTTTTGGCAAAATGTGTTACTTAAGTAAATATAAAAAAAAGAAATATTTTTACTGAAAAATTATATATATATATATATATATATATATATATATATATATATATATATATATACTTATTATTATTATTATTATTTTTCTTGGTTACTGCACCTGCACTCACATTTAAGCTCAGAAATGTATTATTTATACAGTTAACACTTGTCTGGGCACTAATAACCATGTAATATTTTGTGATATGTTTCCACCAGAATTTTCTGGGATGTAAAATTTGCCACACAAAATTTGGTGCACATGTTACTTATATGTCAACAACACACTTAGGATAGGTAATTTAACCCTTACCCACCCCCATTTGCCAGGGTCGTTTTTTTTTATTTAAAGTCCCATACAAGTCTATGGGAAATATATGTTACTGCATAACTTCCAAATGGCTAAAGATATTTCGATAATACTTGGTCACATGTTACTTATATGTCCACTTAAAATATAGGATAGTTCATTTAACCATAACCTACCCCCATTTACGAGGGTTGGGGTTTTCATTTAAAGTCCAATGCAAATCTATGGGAAATGTATGTTCCAGCCTAACTTCCGTAAGGCTAGAGATATTTTGATAATACTTGGTCACATGTTACTTATATGTCAAATAAAAATATATCATAGTTAAATTAACCCCTAACCTACCCCCATATGTGAATTATGGGGTTTTGGTTTCAAGTCCCATGCAAGTATATAGGACTTCTGGTGCCTTACTCCACAAGCTCTGCCCTGCATTTTCTGGTGAATGTGTCAGTCACTGGCAAGCCATACCCTCCCTGTATGCCATACCCCATCTTGAAAAGACATACCCACCTTTTAAGCCATACCCCTTTTATGTTCAGCTTACAATATGTTTACAACGCAGCCCCGTCTGAGGGCGGCATAATAGGATTAGTGAGGATTAGATATGGCGATGGGATATGAGGACAGGGTATGAGGATGGGATATGAAGTCGAGATATGTGGATGGAAAATGAGGATGGGAAATGAGGACGGGATTTGGGGATGGGATATGGGGACAGCATATAGGGACAGAATATGAGAATTGGATATGAGGTTGGGATATGGGGACTGGATATAGGGACGGGATAGGAGATTGGGCTATGGGGACGGGATATAGAGATGGGATATGACGTCAGGATATGAGGTCGGGATGTGAGGACGGGATATGAGGTTGGGATATGAGGTCGGGATATGGGGATGGGATATGGGGATGGGATATGAGGTCGAGATATGAGGACAAAATATGAGAATAGGACATGAGGTTGGAATATGAGGAGGGGATTTGGGGTTGGCATAGGGATATGGGGTCAGGATTTAAGGATGGGATATGAGGACAAAAGCTTCCTCCTTTGTTGCTTTTCTTCCCCCACAAGGATAAGGTAGGAAAAAACGGGCAGTGCCAGGTACTCAGCTAGTATGTTCTAAAACAAGCTTGTCATTAGAGCCAAATATGGCACATTCTAGGGAGGATAAGGGAGAGATTGTTTTAGTGTGGGTGGTACATATATTGAATAAAAACCTGTACTATTGCTGGATTGAATGGGTTGCAATTTTTGTTGTTTGGTTTTTGAGTTTTGTATAATCACTATGAATGCTTTACATATATCATATACTCAATAGTTGTAAGATTCTTGTCAATCCCAATGCCATTCCCCTTTATTTTAGACAGATGCTGCTCTGACATACGACGCGGTTCATATTGTATCTGTTTGCTATCAGAGAGCACCCCAGATGACCGTCAACTCATTGCAGTGCCATCGACATAAAGCTTGGAGGTTTGGAAACCGCTTTATGAACTTCATCAAAGAGGTAAGATTCCAGTTTGTCTACGAAACCTTAAAGTGCAACGTTATTTAAAGATGCTGCAAAATGCAAGAAGCAGGAAGATATTGCTACATGATTTTTTATAGGCAACTTATTTTTAATAACAGCTGGGCATTTACTTCTGGTTTTCAAGCTGCACACTATGTAAACTTTTATAGATTTTCTTCTCAGTTTCCTATGAGTTCAACTCTATTATAGGACTCCTGCAAATATGAAGTGATAGGAGACAAGACAAGAATGTTTCATTAAATTTGGAAAATGGGGAGATAGTTTTTATAACATGCAGAGTAGGGAATCGTTGACTATAACAAAATATTGGGTCATTGGAAGTCATGATATCTATGGTAGATTTATTGTTGTATGATATATCTGCTTGTGAATTGGACTACCCATAAAATAACAGTTTAAGTGCATCTTTATGTATGGTGTATCTTCTCACATTTTTTTTTCTCCTGAATTGTTTATTTTATTTTTTTTTTTTTTAGAAATCAACAACTAGATATTCTTAGACCAATGTTTCCCAATCAATTTGCCTTCAGCTGTTGCCAACTACAACTCTCAGTATGCCCCGACAGCCAAAAGCTGTCCTGGCATGTTGGGGGTTGTAGTTTCACAACAGTTGAAGGCACACTGGTAAGGAGACACTGCCCTAGACAGTTGGACATGATTAGCACTGAATCGGTAGTAGAAACTATGTAGAAATATGCCCTATTGAGAAAAATGCTAACACCCATAATAAAGGGGTATTCCAGGATTTGTATTTTATTTGACTATGCTACACGGGCTGTAAAGTTAGTGTAGTTCATAATATAGTGTCTGTACCTGTGTTTTATGGTTGGTTTTGCAATTCTTCTCAGATTTTTGCCCCAAAGTTTATTTTTAACAGCATACAAAATGAGTGTGCAGTGCGGCCCAATACATTATATCACTAATCAGGTGATGACAGGGAGCCTGCCTACTTCAATGGGAGGAGCAACCAAAAGGTGGAGGGAGATCATTCTGCAAGTAATTGTATTTTTGCAACAGCTAGAAGCACCCTGGTTAGAAAACACTGGTCTATTGCATGGAAAGGATCACAGGTTTCAGTGGGGGGAGTGGCTGATGTGTTGGAGGAAGATACGTGACTACATACTTGCAAACAAAGAATCAAGGGACTTGAAGTTGAAGGGAGGAACTCCAACAGGAAATAGCCAGTTCACAAAAAGATAGCCACAGCGTTATGGTTGACTCAGAACATAGCCTTTTAGCCCCAAGACAGGCACAGATCCTTCTTAATTAGGTCCATTACTGTCAGCCAGGTAAGTAATAAAATCACTTTATGGTCAATAATCCCATTAACCCCTTAACGACACAGGACATAAATGTACTGCATGACCGCCAGCATCAGGGTGGTGCTCACGTCATGCATGGCAGGTCTCGGCTGCTATCAGCAGCCAGGGTCCCGCCAGTAATGGCAGAAATGCGCGATCGCGCTTATGTCCGATGTTAACCACGCAGCATCTGCGATGATTGGATTGCACGCAGCGTTGCCGCAGAGAACCAATTGTCCATGATGGCAGACGGAGGTCCCCTCACTTGCCTCCGTCTGTCTCCTGGGGTCTTCTGCTCTGGTCTGAGATTGAGCAGACCAGAGCAGAAGATCACCGATAATACTGATCAGTGCTATGCCCTATTCATATCACTAAACAGTATTCGCAATCAAGTGATTGCTATAAATTGTCCCCTATTGGGACATAAAAAGTGTAAAAAAAGAAAGTAAAAATAAAAGTAAAAATAAAAAAGTAAAAAAAGAATTAGAAAAATCCCCTCCCCCAATACAAATGTAAATTGTCCCTTTTTCCTCATTTTACCCCCCAAAATTATGAAAAAAATAAATAAGTGAACATATTTAGCATTGCCACATGTGTAAATGTCTGAACTATCAAAATATTATGTTCATGATCCCATACAGTGAACGGCGTAAACGTTAAAAAAAAAATAAAAACATAAGTTTCATATTTGCAAATGCGGTACCAATAAAAAGTACAGATCACAGCACAAAAAATTTGCCCTCATACCACCGCTTATACGGAAAAATTTGAAAGTTATCGGTCATCAAAAAAGAGGGATTTTAAACGTACTAATTTGGTTAAAAAGTTTGTATTTTTTTTTAAGCGCAACAATAATAGAAAAGTAAGTAATCATGGGTATTATTTTAATCATATTGACCCTCAGAATAAACTAAACATGTCATTTTTACCGTAAATTATACAGTGTGAAAACTAAACCTTCCAAAATTTGCAAAATTGCGATTCTCTTTTCAATTTCCCCCACACAAATAGTATTTTTTTGGTTGCATGATACATTTTATGGTAAACTGAGTGATGGTATTACAAAGAGCAACTGGTCGCGCAAAAAAAACAATATGAAAATATAAAAGAGTTATGATTTTTAGGCAAGGAGGAAAAAACTAAAATGCTAAAATAAATTTGGCGGAGTGCTTAAGGCCCAAATGGGCTGAGTCCTTAAAGGGTTAATACATTTACAGGAGAAATGGTAGAAGAATGGCACAACACAGAATCCTAAGAAATGATGCTCGTGCAACAGGATTTTATGAGGAATGCTAACATTTACTAAAATAAACATTTTGTGCTGCCTCAATAGATACTGTACACAAATAGATGATTGATTGATAGATAGATAGATATACAGCAACAGAAGAATGCAGCAGCACACTGCCAGCACAAGGATATAGGTGCAACATGAATATGCAGTTAAAACATGGAGAGCTATACAGCTATGGTGTAATAGATGCAAATGTGAAACTATGAAATAGTGAGGCACTTAGCTCGCAAATTTGTCTCCGCCGGCGGTCAAATAGCTTGGACCGTCCCACCGCAATAAAGTAGCCTCCTGGGACGGACCCTACTGTCACGATGCCGGCTGGCAGGTAGTGGACCCTCTGTGCCAGAGAGGGATTGGCGTGGACCGTGCTAGTGGACCGGTTCTAAGCCACTACTGGTTTTCACCAGAGCCCGCCGCAAAGCGGGATGGTCTTGCTGCGGCGGTAGTGACCAGGTCGTATCCACTAGCAACGGCTCACCTCTCTGGCTGCTGAAGATAGGCGCGGTACAAGGGAGTAGGCAGAAGCAAGGTCGGACGTAGCAGAAGGTCGGGGCAGGCAGCAAGGATCGTAGTCAGGGGCAACGGCAGAAGGTCTGGAAACACTGGCAAGGGACACACAAGGAACGCTTTCACTGGCACTAAGGCAACAAGATCCGGCGAGGGAGTGCAAGGGAAGTGAGGTAATATAGGGAGTGCACAGGTGATAACTCTAATTGGAACCACTGCGCCAATCAGCGGCGCAGTGGCCCTTTAAATCGCAGAGACCCGGCGCGCGCGCGCCCTAGGGAGCGGGGCCGCGCGCGCCGGGACAGAACAGACGGGGAGCGAGTCAGGTAGGAGAGCCGGGGTGCGCATCGCGAGCGGGCGCTACCCGCATCGCGAATCGCATCCCGGCTAGCAGCAGGATCGCAGCGCCCCGGGTCAGAGGACGTGACCGGGGCGCTGCAGCGGAGGAGGTGAAGCGAGCGCTCCGGGGAGGAGCGGGGACCCGGAGCGCTCGGCGTAACAGTACCCCCCCCCTTGGGTCTCCCCCTCTTCTTGGAGCCTGAGAACCTGAGGAGCAGACTTTTGTCAAGGATGTTGTCCTCAGGTTCCCAGGATCTCTCTTCAGGACCACAACCCTCCCAGTCTACTAAAAAAAAATTTTTTCCTCTGACCTTTTTGGCAGCCAAAATCTCCTTGACCGAGAAGACGTCCGAGGAGCCGGAAACAGGAGTGGGAGGAACAGATTTGGGAGAAAAACGGTTGAGGATGAGTGGTTTGAGAAGAGAGACGTGAAAGGCATTAGGGATACGAAGAGAAGGAGGAAGAAGAAGTTTATAAGAGACAGGATTAATTTGACACAGAATTTTGAAAGGACCAAGATAGCGTGGTCCCAACTTGTAGCTAGGGACACGGAAGCGGACATATTTAGCGGAGAGCCATACCTTGTCTCCAGGGGAAAAAACGGGGGGAGCTCTTCTTTTCTTATCCGCGAACCTCTTCATGCGTGAAGAAGCCTGTAAGAGAGAATTTTGGGTCTCTCTCCATATAATGGAAAGGTCACGAGAAATTTCATCCACAGCGGGCAGACCAGAGGGCAAGGGGGTAGGGAGGGGGGGAAGAGGGTGACGGCCGTACACCACGAAAAATGGGGATTTGGAGGAAGATTCAGAGACCCTGAAGTTATACGAGAATTCGGCCCATGGAAGGAGATCTGCCCAGTCATCCTGGCGGGAGGAAACAAAATGTCGCAAATAATCACCCAGGATCTGGTTAATTCTTTCTACTTGTCCATTGGACTGGGGATGATATGCAGAGGAAAAATTTAATTTAATCTTGAGTTGTTTACAGAGAGCTCTCCAGAATTTAGACACGAATTGGACCCCTCTATCCGAGACAATCTGCGTAGGCAACCCGTGAAGACGAAAAATGTGTACAAAAAATTGTTTAGCCAACTGAGGCGCAGAAGGAAGACCAGGAAGAGGAATGAAATGTGCCATTTTGGAGAATCGATCAACGACCACCCAAATAACGGTGTTGCCACGGGAAGGGGGTAAATCAGTAATAAAATCCATACCAATCAGAGACCAAGGCTGTTCGGGGACAGGCAGAGGATGAAGAAAACCAGCGGGCTTCTGGCGAGGAGTCTTATCCCGGGCACAGATAGTGCAGGCTCGCACAAAGTCCCCAACATCCGTCTCCAGAGTTGGCCACCAATAGAAGCGGGAGATGAGTTGCACAGATTTCTTGATGCCCGCATGACCTGCGAGATGGGAGGAGTGACCCCATTTGAGGATTCCGAGGCGTTGGCGTGGAGAAACAAAGGTCTTTCCTGGAGGAGTCTGTCTGATGGAGGCAGGAGAAGTGGAGATCAGGCAGTCAGGTGGAATGATGTGTTGCGGAGGGAGATCAACTTCTGAGGCATCCGAGGAACGAGAGAGAGCATCGGCTCTAATGTTCTTATCGGCAGGACGAAAGTGAATCTCAAAATTAAATCGGGCAAAGAACAGAGACCACCGGGCCTGGCGAGGATTCAGCCGTTGGGCCGACTGGAGGTAGGAGAGGTTCTTGTGGTCGGTGTAGATAATAACAGGAAATCTTGATCCCTCCAGCAGATGCCTCCATTCCTCAAGTGCTAATTTAATGGCTAGAAGTTCTCGATCCCCGATGGAGTAGTTCCTCTCCGCTGGAGAGAAGGTCCTAGAGAAAAAACCACAAGTGACAGCATGCCCGGAAGGATTTTTTTGTAGAAGAACAGCTCCAGCTCCTACTGAGGAGGCATCAACCTCCAATAGGAAGGGTTTGGAAGGGTCAGGTCTGGAGAGCACGGGAGCCGAAGAAAAGGCAGACTTGAGTTGTTTAAAGGAGTCTTCTGCTTGAGGAGGCCAGGACTTGGGATCAGCATTTTTCTTGGTTAAAGCCACGATAGGAGCCACAATGGTAGAAAAATGTGGAATAAATTGCCTGTAATAATTGGCGAACCCCAAAAAGCGTTGGATAGCACGGAGTCCGGAGGGGCGTGGCCAATTTAAGACGGCAGAGAGTTTGTCTGGATCCATCTGTAGTCCCTGGCCAGAGACCAAATATCCTAGAAAAGGAAGAGATTGGCATTCAAACAGACATTTCTCAATTTTGGCATAGAGTTGGTTGTCACGAAGTCTCTGAAGAACCATACGGACATGCCGGCGGTGTTCCTCTAGATTGGCAGAAAAAATTAGGATATCGTCCAGATATACCACAACACAGGAGTATAATAGATCACGAAAAATTTCATTGACAAAGTCTTGGAAGACGGCAGGGGCATTGCACAGTCCAAAGGGCATGACCAGATACTCAAAGTGTCCATCTCTGGTGTTAAATGCCGTTTTCCACTCGTCCCCCTCTCTGATGCGGATGAGGTTATAGGCGCCTCTTAAGTCCAATTTAGTGAAGATGTGGGCACCTTGGAGGCGATCAAAGAGTTCAGAGATGAGGGGTAAGGGGTAGCGGTTCTTAACCGTGATTTTATTAAGACCGCGGTAGTCAATGCAAGGACGTAGGGAGCCATCTTTTTTGGAGACAAAGAAAAATCCGGCTCCGGCAGGAGAGGAGGATTTACGGATAAAGCCCCTTTTTAGATTCTCCTGGACGTATTCGGACATGGCAAGAGTCTCTGGGGCAGAGAGAGGATAAATTCTGCCCCGGGGTGGAGTAGTACCCGGGAGGAGGTCGATAGGGCAATCATAAGGCCTGTGAGGAGGTAGAGTCTCAGCTTGTTTTTTGCAGAAAACATCCGCGAAGTCCATATAGGCCTTGGGGAGACCGGTTACTGGAGGAACCACAGAGTTACGGCAAGGGTTACTGGGAACCGGTTTTAGACAGTTCTTGGAACAAGAGGACCCCCAACTCTTGATCTCCCCAGTGGACCAATCCAGGGTTGGGGAATGAAGTTGAAGCCAGGGAAGTCCAAGGAGAATCTCCGAGGTGCAATTGGGGAGGACCAAAAGTTCAATCCTCTCATGATGAGATCCGATGCTCATAAGAAGGGGCTCCGTGCGGAAACGTATGGTACAGTCCAATCTTTCATTATTTACACAATTGATGTAGAGGGGTCTGGCGAGACTGGTCACTGGGATGTTGAACCTGTTGACGAGAGAGGCCAAAATAAAATTTCCTGCAGAACCAGAGTCCAAGAAGGCCACTGTAGAGAAGGAGAAGGCAGAAGCAGACATCCGCACAGGCACAGTAAGACGTGGAGAAGCGGAGTAGACATCAAGGACTGTCTCACCTTTGTGCGGAGTCAGCGTACGTCTTTCCAGGCGGGGAGGACGGATAGGACAATCCCTCAGGAAGTGTTCGGTACTAGCACAGTACAGGCAGAGGTTCTCCATACGGCGTCGTGTCCTCTCTTGAGGTGTCAGGCGAGACCGGTCGACCTGCATAGCCTCCACGGCGGGAGGCACAGGAACAGATTGCAGGGGACCAGAGGAGAGAGGAGCCGAGGAGACGAAACGCCTCGTGCGAACAGAGTCCATATCTTGGCGGAGTTCCTGACGCCTTTCAGAAAAACGCATGTCAATGCGAGTGGCTAGGTGAATAAGTTCATGTAGATTAGCAGGAATTTCTCGTGCGGCCAGAACATCTTTAATGTTGCTGGATAGGCCTTTTTTGAAGGTCGCGCAGAGGGCCTCATTATTCCAGGACAATTCTGAAGCAAGTGTACGGAATTGTACGGCATACTCGCCAACGGAAGAATTACCCTGGACCAGGTTCAACAGGGCAGTCTCAGCAGAAGAGGCTCGGGCAGGTTCCTCAAAGACACTTCGGATTTCCGAGAAGAAGGAGTGTACTGAGGCAGTGACGGGGTCATTGCGGTCCCAGAGCGGTGTGGCCCATGACAGGGCTTTTCCGGACAGAAGACTGACTACGAAAGCCACCTTAGACCTTTCAGTGGGAAACAGGTCCGACATCATCTCCAGATGCAGGGAACATTGGGAAAGGAAGCCACGGCAAAACTTAGAGTCCCCATCAAACTTATCCGGCAAGGATAAGCGTATCCCAGGAGCGGCCACTCGCTGCGGAGGAGGTGCAGGAGCTGGCGGAGGAGATGACTGCTGAAGCTGTGGTAGCAACTGTTGTAGCATAACGGTCAGTTGAGACAGCTGTTGGCCTTGTTGCGCAATCTGTTGTGACTGCTGGGCGACCACCGTGGTGAGGTCAGCGACAACTGGCAGAGGAACTTCAGCGGGATCCATGGCCGGATCTACTGTCACGATGCCGGCTGGCAGGTAGTGGACCCTCTGTGCCAGAGAGGGATTGGCGTGGACCGTGCTAGTGGACCGGTTCTAAGCCACTACTGGTTTTCACCAGAGCCCGCCGCAAAGCGGGATGGTCTTGCTGCGGCGGTAGTGACCAGGTCGTATCCACTAGCAACGGCTCACCTCTCTGGCTGCTGAAGATAGGCGCGGTACAAGGGAGTAGGCAGAAGCAAGGTCGGACGTAGCAGAAGGTCGGGGCAGGCAGCAAGGATCGTAGTCAGGGGCAACGGCAGAAGGTCTGGAAACACTGGCAAGGGACACACAAGGAACGCTTTCACTGGCACTAAGGCAACAAGATCCGGCGAGGGAGTGCAAGGGAAGTGAGGTAATATAGGGAGTGCACAGGTGATAACTCTAATTGGAACCACTGCGCCAATCAGCGGCGCAGTGGCCCTTTAAATCGCAGAGACCCGGCGCGCGCGCGCCCTAGGGAGCGGGGCCGCGCGCGCCGGGACAGAACAGACGGGGAGCGAGTCAGGTAGGAGAGCCGGGGTGCGCATCGCGAGCGGGCGCTACCCGCATCGCGAATCGCATCCCGGCTAGCAGCAGGATCGCAGCGCCCCGGGTCAGAGGACGTGACCGGGGCGCTGCAGCGGAGGAGGTGAAGCGAGCGCTCCGGGGAGGAGCGGGGACCCGGAGCGCTCGGCGTAACACCTACACTGTGAATATGCCTCTGTGTGAACAGTTCAGTAAGCATGGCAGGATCTGGAACATCCAAGCCACCTTATATACACACCTGATAGAGGTGGGTGGGGTGCAAGGCCAACATGGAGGTAGCCACTCCCCCGTATGTGCAATACAGACAAAGAATAAGTCAGCCAGCACTTTAGTTGATACCAAACTATTATATGGACCTGGCCTACAGGTGCACGCTACTAGGCTAGATATACAGCAACAGAAGAATGCAGCAGCACACTGCCAGCACAAGGATATAGGTGCAACATGAATATGCAGTTAAAACATGGAGAGCTATACAGCTATGGTGTAATAGATGCAAATGTGAAACTATGAAATAGTGAGGCACTTAGCTCGCAAATTTGTCTCCGCCGGCGGTCAAATAGCTTTGACCGTCCCACCGCGATAAGGTAGCCTCCTGGGACGGACCCTACACTGTGAATATGCCTCTGTGTGAACAGTTCAGTAAGCATGGCAGGATCTGGAACATCCAAGCCACCTTATATACACACCTGATAGAGGTGGGTGGGGTGCAAGGCCAACATGGAGGTAGCCACTCCCCCGTATGTGCAATACAGACAAAGAATAAGTCAGCCAGCACTTTAGTTGATACCAAACTATTATATGGACCTGGCCTACAGGTGTGTCACGATTCGGCAGGCTGGAGGTGGATCCTCTGTGCCAGAGAGGGATTGGCGTGGACCGTGCTAGTGGACCGGTTCTAAGCTGCTACTGGTTTTCACCAGAGCCCGCCGCAAAGCGGGATGGTCTTGCAGCGGCGGTAGCAACCAGGTCGTATCCACTAGCAACGGCTCAACCTCTCTGACTGCTGAAGATAGGCGCGGTACAAGGGAGTAGACAAGAGCAAGTTCGGACGTAGCAGAAGGTCGGGGCAGGCAGCAAGAATCGTAGTCGATATGGCAATAGCAGGAGGTCAAGTACACAGTATGGACAACACAGTAAACGCTTTCACTAGGCACTAAGGCAACAAGATCCGGCAAGGGAGTGCAGGGGCAGTGAGCAGATATAGTCTGGGAGCAGGTGGGAGCCAATTAAGCTAATTGGGCCAGGCACCAATCATTGGTGCACTGGCCCTTTAAGTCTCAGAGAGCTGGTGCGCGCGCGCCCTAGAGAGCGGAGCCGCGCGCGCCAGCACAAGACAGCAGGGGACCGGGACGGGTAAGTGACCTGGGATGCGATTCGCGAGCGGGCGCGTCCCGCTGTGCGAATCGCATCCCCGACGGCCATGACAGTGCAGCGCTCCCGGTCAGCGGGACTGACCGGGGCGCTGAGGGGAGAGAGACGCCGTGAGCGCTCCGGGGAGGAGCGGGGACCCGGAGCGCTAGGCGTAACAGTACCCCCCCCTTAGGTCTCCCCTTTTCTTTGTCCGGTAACTGCCTCCCCTGGGATGAGGACACCGGGAAAGAATGGAGGGTTTCCTCAACGGCAGGCAGTACAGCAGGAGTGGGAATGGGGAGGGAGGGCAGAGGGCGAAGCCTGGCACGGGGCAGTGTGACACGAGGACGGGGGCCATGAGGAGGCACTGAGGCTTGCCTGACGGGACTGGGAGGGGGGGAGAGGCACTTCCTATGGCAGGCAGAGTCCCAGTTCTTGATCTCTCCTGTGGACCAATCAAGGGTTGGGGAATGGCGTTGAAGCCACGGTAGTCCAAGGAGAATTTCGGAAGTGCAATTGGAGAGGACCAAAAACTCAATTTTTTCGTGATGAGGTCCGATGCACATTAGGAGGGGTTCTGTGCGGTAACGCACGGTGCAATCCAACCTGACTCCGTTGACCGCGGAAATGTAGAGCGGCTTGGCGAGACGGGTCACCGGGATGCGGAATTTATTCACCAAAGACTCCAGAATAAAATTCCCAGAGGCACCAGAGTCCAAGCAGGCCACGGCTGAGAGGGAGGAGTTGGCTGAAGGAGAAATCCGCACGGGCACCGTGAGACGTGGAGAAGCCGACTTAGAATCAAGAGACGCCACACCCACGAGAGCTGGGTGCGAGCGTGCGTTTCCCAGACGTGGAGGACGAATAGGGCAATCCACCAAGAAATGTTCGGTACTGGCACAGTACAGACAAAGATTTTCCTCCCTACGGCGATTCCTCTCTTCCTGGGTCAGGCGAGACCGATCCACTTGCATGGCCTCCTCGGCGGGAGGCCCAGGCGTAGAATGCAACGGAGACTGTGGGAGAGGTGCCCAGAGATCTAAGTCTTTTTCCTGGCGGAGCTCTTGATGTCTCTCAGAAAAACGCATGTCAATGCGGGTGGCCAAATGGATAAGTTCTTGCAGGTTGGCAGGAATCTCTCGTGCGGCCAGCACATCCTTGATGCGACTGGATAGGCCTTTTTTAAAGGTCGCGCAGAGAGCCTCGTTATTTCATGATAATTCGGAAGCAAGAGTACGAAATTGGATGGCGTACTCGCCCACTGAAGAATTACCCTGGGCCAGGTTCAGCAGGGCAGTCTCGGCAGAAGATGCTCGGGCAGGTTCCTCAAAGACACTTCGAATTTCCGAGAAGAAGGAGTGTACAGAAGCAGTGACGGGGTCATTGCGGTCCCAGAGCGGTGTGGCCCATGACAGAGCTTTCCCAGACAGAAGGCTGACTACGAAAGCCACCTTAGACCTTTCAGTAGGAAACTGATCCGACATCATCTCCAAGTGCAGGGAACATTGCGAAAGAAAGCCACGGCAAAACTTAGAGTCCCCATCAAATTTGTCCGGCAGGGACAAGCGGAGGCTAGGAGCGGCCACTCGCTGCGGAAGAGGTGCAGGAGCCGGCGGAGGAGATGGTTGTTGCTGCTGTAGCTGTGACTGAAATTGCTGTAGCTGTGACTGAAGCTGCTGTAGCTGCGACTGAAGTTGCTGTGTCATGGTGGTCAAGTACGACAGCTGGTGATCTTGTTGGGCGATCTGTCGAGCTTGCTGGGCGACCAGCGTAGTGAGGTCAGAGACAACTGGCAGGGGAACCTCAGCGGGATCCATGGCCGGATCTACTGTCACGATTCGGCAGGCTGGAGGTGGATCCTCTGTGCCAGAGAGGGATTGGCGTGGACCGTGCTAGTGGACCGGTTCTAAGCTGCTACTGGTTTTCACCAGAGCCCGCCGCAAAGCGGGATGGTCTTGCAGCGGCGGTAGCAACCAGGTCGTATCCACTAGCAACGGCTCAACCTCTCTGACTGCTGAAGATAGGCGCGGTACAAGGGAGTAGACAAGAGCAAGGTCGGACGTAGCAGAAGGTCGGGGCAGGCAGCAAGAATCGTAGTCGATATGGCAATAGCAGGAGGTCAAGTACACAGTATGGACAACACAGTAAACGCTTTCACTAGGCACTAAGGCAACAAGATCCGGCAAGGGAGTGCAGGGGCAGTGAGCAGATATAGTCTGGGAGCAGGTGGGAGCCAATTAAGCTAATTGGGCCAGGCACCAATCATTGGTGCACTGGCCCTTTAAGTCTCAGAGAGCTGGCGCGCGCGCGCCCTAGAGAGCGGAGCCGCGCGCGCCAGCACAAGACAGCAGGGGACCGGGACGGGTAAGTGACCTGGGATGCGATTCGCGAGCGGGCGCGTCCCGCTGTGCGAATCGCATCCCCGACGGCCATGACAGTGCAGCGCTCCCGGTCAGCGGGACTGACCGGGGCGCTGCGGGGAGAGAGACGCCGTGAGCGCTCCGGGGAGGAGCGGGGACCCGGAGCGCTAGGCGTAACAAGGTGCACGCTACTAGGCTAGATATACAGCAACAGAAGAATGCAGCAGCACACTGCCAGCACAAGGATATAGGTGCAACATGAATATGCAGTTAAAACATGGAGAGCTATACAGCTATGGTGTAATAGATGCAAATGTGAAACTATGAAATAGTGAGGCACTTAGCTCGCAAATTTGTCTCCGCCGGCGGTCAAATAGCTTGGACCGTCCCACCGCGATAAGGTAGCCTCCTGGGACGGACCCTACACTGTGAATATGCCTCTGTGTGAACAGTTCAGTAAGCATGGCAGGATCGCCGCCGGCGGAGACAAATTTGCGAGCTAAGTGCCTCACTATTTCATAGTTTCACATTTGCATCTATTACACCATAGCTGTATAGCTCTCCATGTTTTAACTGCATTTTCATGTTTCACCTATATCCTTGTGCTGGCAGTGTGCTGCTGCATTCTTCTGTTGCTGTATATCTAGCCTAGTAGCGTGCACCTGTAGGCCAGGTCCATATAATAGTTTGGTATCAACTAAAGTGCTGGCTGACTTATTCTTTGTCTAGATAGATAGATAGATAGAGTATGAGAAAGGCACAGAGGGATATGAGATAGACAAAAAATTATATACATGGATGGATTAGATAGAATAGATTATAGATAGAAAGAAAGAGACAGACAAACAAATAGAAAGGGAACAATAGAGACAGACAAATAGATATGAGATAGATAGATAGATAGATAGATACTGTAGATAGCCAAAAGAAGAAAGCAGCACTCCCCAAGTTATGCACAGGTACCTCCCAGCCAGGGTCCCGGTCCAGGATCCTCTAAGTATATTCCAAGGAAAAACAGTGGCACTCCAATATGGTGTAAAATTGAGATTATTCATTCAACTCAATGTGCAGCAACGTTTCGATGGTCTCACACCATCATTATCAAGCAACTTGCGTAGCACCATGTGACTATTTATGGCCATATAGGGCCAAGCAAGCAATTTACATAATTAACCTCTTAAGGACCCAGGACGTATGGGTACATCCTGGGTCCCGGTCCTGCGATATAACGCGGGGTCACACGGTGACCCCGCATCATATCGTGGTGGGCCCGGCGTCATAGTGAAGCCGGGACCCGCCTCTAATAGCGCGTGGCACTAAAAACGAAAGTGAAAGTTGCCGGTTAGCTCAAGGAGCTGTTCGGGATCGCCGCGGTATAATCGCGGCATCCCGAACATCTGTAGCACAGGAGGAGGTCTTCTTACCTTCTCCTGTGCTGTCCGATCGCCGAATGAATGCTTCAAGCCTGAGATCCAGGCTTGAGCATTCAATCACCGAAAACACTGATTGATCCATTCCTATGGAGATGGATCAATCAGTGTAAAAGATCAGTTGATGCAATGTTATAGCCCCCTATAGGAGCTATAATATTGAATAATAAAAGTGTAAAAAAATCATTACCCTTTCAATTAACCCTTCCCCTAATAAAAGTTTGAATCACCCAGCATTTCCAAGAATAAAAAAAACAT
This sequence comes from Hyla sarda, assembly GCF_029499605.1. Lineage (NCBI taxonomy): Eukaryota > Metazoa > Chordata > Amphibia > Anura > Hylidae > Hyla > Hyla sarda. The sequence goes on from NC_079190.1 coordinate 272,297,768, forward strand.
TATGTAAATAATAATAAAAATAAACATATGTGGTATCGCCGCATGTGGAAATGTCCGAATTATAAAAATATACTGCTTTTTAAACCGCATGTTCAATGGCGTACGCGCAAAAAAATTCCAAAGTCCAAAATAGCGCATTTTTGATCACTTTTTATACCACAAAAAAGTGAATAAAAAGTGATCAAAAAGTCTGATCAGAACAAAAATGACCTGAACACAGAAAAATAAAAAGTTATAGGGGTCAAAAGATGACCATGTTAAACGTATAAATTTTCCTGCATGTATTCATGATTTTTTCTGAAGTGATACAAAATCAAACCTATACAAGTAGGGTATCATTTTAACCGTATGGACCTACAGAATAAGGATAAGGTATCATTTTTGCCGAAAAATGTACTGGGTAAAAACGGAAGCCCTCAAAACTTACAAAATAGTGTTTTTTCATCAATTTTGTCGCACATTGATTTTTTTTCCCGTTTCATTTTTGGGTAAAATTTTGGGTAAAATGACTAAAAAAAATAAGCCATCATATAGAATTTTAGGTGAAAATTTTTAAGAGTTATGATTTTTTAAAGTTAAGGAGGAAAAATTGAAAATGAAAAAACGGAAAAAGACCGGGTCCTTAAGGGATTAAGTGAATACAGCGGAAAAAAACATACTGTGACATAAGAACAAAATGCAATCATAAGGAATAGCCATATGCGGGGGGACGGAGTCACTTACCATAAACAACATTACAATTGGTGTAGTGTACAACGTGGACACAGGTATTTCCGGGTTGCGCCGGTGAACCGGATGTGACAATGGGAGTTGCTCTCACGTGTCAAGTCATGTGACAACAGTTGCTATAGAGCTAAGACGCTATCCTCCGTGCATGCGCACGACAGGTTCGGAGGGTCACAGCGCCATTATGTGTATGAGAATCAGTGCCCATATCCCGTAATGTCCCCACAGCAATCTTCTATTAGAATAATTTCCACAACAAAACCTGGGGTGCCACAGAAACCGTAGCATACCAAGTCCTACTAACTAGGGCAATCCTTAACGTTGCCATAGGCGACAAAACAGGATCGCCCACGGTGCATATGTTACATCCGAAGAAGTGTGACACAAGCTTGGGGATGGCACATAGATTGCACAGAAGTTAACCCCTTAAGGACCAAGGGCGTACAGGTACGCCTTTGCTCCCTGTTACTTAAGGACCAAGGGCGTACCTGTACGCCCGTGGAAATTTCGGTCCCCGCCGCGCGCCGGGCGGGGATCGCGCCGGAGTGACTGCTGATATCTATCAGCAGGCACCCCGCGCAAATGCCCAGGGAGGTCATTAGATCCCCCATGTCGGCGATCGGCGCAAATCGCAAGTGAATTCACACTTGCGATTTGCGCAGATTCCGGGTCATACGGGTCTATGGTGACCCGGTGACCCGGAATAGAAGGGGGATCGCGGGTGTCCTAGACACCCATGATCCCCCTGTAGCGATAGGAGTGAGGTGGCAGGGTTGCCACCCCTCCTATCTCTGCTATTGGTGGTCTAGACGCGACCACCAATAGCAGATCGGGGGCGGAGGGGTTTACATTCGGTTTCCCCGTCCTGCCTACCCACAATAGGCGGGGCAGGACGGGGAAACCGACAGGGACCGGCGCCGAAGATACACTTACCCATCGGCGACGGCAGCGGGCGACAATCAGCGGTGGCAGCGGGCGACGATCGGCGGAAGAAGAGGACCGCGACGCAGCTTCCTGGATCCGACGGAAGCCGGTGAGTTACTTAGCAACATCTGGAGGGCTACAGTCTGAGACCACTATAGTGGTCTCTAAACTGTAACCCTCCAGATGTTGCAAAACTACAACTCCCAGCATGCCCAGAGAGCTGTTTAGGCTTGCTGGGAGTTGCAGTTTTGCAACAGCCGGAGGTCTACAGTTTGAGACCACTGCAAAGTGATCTCTATACTGTGCACCTCCAGATCTTGCAAAACTACAACTCCCAGCATGCCCAGACAGCAGTTTGCTGTCTGGGCATGCTGGGAGTTGTAGTTTTGCAACATCTGGAGGTCCACAGTTTGGAGACCACTGTGCAGTGGTCTCTAAACTATAGCTCTCCAGATGTTGCAAAACTGCAACTCCCAGCAATCCTAAACAGCAAACAGCTGTCTCTGCATGCTGGGAGTTGTAGTTGTGATCCCTCCAGCTGTTGCATAACTGCATCTCCCAGCATGCCTTTCGGCAATCAGTACATGCTGGGAGTTGAAGTTTTGCAACAGCTGAAGGCACACTGGTTGGAAAATACTGAGTTAGGTAACCTAACTGAAGGTTTTCCAACCAGTGTGTCTCCAGCTGTTGCAAAAGTACAACTCCCAGCATGCACGGTCTGTCAGTACATGCTGGGAGTTGTAGTTTTGAAACAGCTGGAGGTTTGCCCCCCCCATGTGAACGTACAGGGTACATTCACACGGGCGGGTTTACAGTAAGTTTTCTGCTTCAAGTTTGGGCTGTGGCAAATTTTTCACCGCAGCGCAAACTCCTAGCGGTAAATTCACTGTAAACCCGCCAGTGTGACTGTACCCTAAAAACACTACACTACACTACACTAACACATAATAAAGAGTAAAACACTACATATACACCCCCTTACACTGTCCCCCTAATAAAAAATAAAAAACGCATTGTACGGCATTGTTTCCAAAACAGAGCCTCCAGCTGTTGCAAAACAACAACTCCCAGCATTTCCGGACAGCCACTAACTGTCCAGGCATGCTGGGAGTTTAGCAACAGCTGGAGGCACCCTGTTTGGGAATCACTGGCGTAGAATACCCCTATGTCCACCCCTGTGCAATCCCTAATTTAGTCCTCAAATGCGCATGGCGCTCTCTCACTTCAGAGCCCTGTCGTATTTCAAGGAAACAGTTTAGTGCCACTTATGGGGTATCTCCGTACTCAGGAGAAATTGCACTACTAACTTTGGGGGCTTTTTTTCCTTTTACCCCTTATGAAAAAGAAAAGTTGGGGTCTACACCAGCCTGTTAGTGTAAGAAAAAAAATTTTTTTACACTAACATGCTGGTGTTGTCCTTTACTTTTTATTTTCACGGGAGGTAAAAGGAAAAAAAAGACCCCCAAAATTTGTAACGCAATTTCTCCTGAGTACGGAGATACCCCAGATGTGGACGTAAAATGCTCTGCGGACGCACAACAAGGCTCAGGAGTGAGAGTGCACCATGTACATTTGAGGCCTAAATTGGTGATTTGCACAAGGGTGGCTGATTTTACAGCGGTTCTGACATAAACACAAAACAATAAATACCCACATGTGACCCCATTTTGGAAACGACACCCCTCACGGAATGTAACAAGGGGTATAGTGAGCCTGAACACCCCACAGGTGTTTGACAAATTTTCATTAAAGTTGGATGGGAAAATGATGAAAAAAAAAAAAAATTCACTAAAATGCTGGTGTCACCCTAAATTTTTCATTTTCACAAGGGAAAATAAAAAAAGCCCCCCAAAATTTGTAACCCAATTTCTTCTGAGAAAGAGCATACCCCATATGTGGATGTAAAGTGCTCTATGGGTGCACTACAATGCTCAGAAGAGAAGGAGCGCCATTGGGATTTTGAAGAGAAAATTTGTCCGGAATTGAAGGCCACTTGTGTTTACAAAGCCCCCATAGTACCAGAACAATGGACTCCCATATGTGACCCCATTTTGGAAACTACACCCCTCATGTAATGTAATAAGGGGTACAGTGAGCATTTACGCCCCACAGGTGTCTGACAGATTTTTGGAACAGTGATCCGTGAAAATGAAAAATTAAATTTTCCATTTGCACAGCCCACTGTTCCAAAGATCTGTCAAACGCCAATGGGGTGTAAATGCTCACTGCACCCCTTATTAAATTCTGTAAGGGGTGTAGTTTCCAAAATGGGGTCACGTGGGGGAGGGGGGTCAACTGTTCTGGCACCACGGGGGGCTTTGTAAATGCACATGGCCCCTGACTACCATTCCAAACAAATTCTCTTTCCAAAAGCTCAATGGTGCTCCTCCTCTTCTGAGCATTGTAGTTCGCCCGTAGTGCACTTCAGGTCCACTTATGGGGTACCTCCATACTCAGAAGAGATGGGGTTACAAATTTTGGGGGGTATTTTCTGCTATTAACCCTTGCAAAAATGTGAAATTTGGGGGGAAACACACATTTTAGTGAAAACTATATATATATTTTTTTACATATGCAAAAGTTGTGAATCCTGTGTGGGGTATTAAGGCTCACTTTATTCCTTGTTACATTTCTCAAGGGGTCTCGTTTCCAAAATGGTATGCCATGTGTTTTTTTTTTGCTGTTCTGGCACCATAGGGGCTTCCTAAATGCGACATGCCCCCCGAGCAAAATTTGCTCTCAAAAAGTCAAATATCACTCCTTCTCTTCGGAGCATTGTAGTTCGCCCGTAATGCACTTCATGCAAACTTATGGGGTGCCTCCATACTCAGAAGAGATGGGGTTACAAATTTTGGGGGGTATTTTCTGCTATTAACCCTTGCAAAAATGTGAAATTTGGGGGGAAACACACATTTTAGTGAAAAATTTTTTTTTTTTTTTACATATGCAAATGTCGGGAAACCCGTGTGGGGTATTAAGGCTCACTTTATTCCTTGTCACATTCCTCAAGGGGTCTCGTTTCCAAAATGGTATGCCATGTGTTTTTTTTTTGCTGTTCTGGCACCATAGGGGCTTCCTAAATGCAACATGCCCCCTGAGCAAAATTTGCTCTCAAAAAGTCAAATATCACTCCTTCTCTTCGGAGCATTGTAGTTCGCCCGTAATGCACTTCATGCCAACTTATGGGGTGCCTCCATACTCAGAAGAGATGGGGTTACAAATTTTGGGGGGTATTTTCTGCTATTAACCCTTGCAAAAATGTGAAATTTGGGGGGAAACACACATTTTAGTGAAAAATTTTTATTTTTTTTTTACATATGCAAATGTCGGGAAACCCGTGTGGGGTATTAAGGCTCACTTTATTCCTTGTTACATTTCTCAAGGGGTCTCGTTTCCAAAATGGTATGCCATGTGGTTGTTTTTTTTGCTGTTCTGGCACCATTGGGGCTTCCTAAATGCGACATGCCCCCTGAGCAAAATTTGCTCTCAAAAAGTCAAATATCACTCCTTCTCTTCGGAGCATTGTAGTTCGCCCGTAATGCACTTCATGCCAACTTATGGGGTGCCTCCATACTCAGAAGAGATGGGGTTACAAATTTTGGGGAGTATTTTCTGCTATTAACCCTTGCAAAAATTTGAAATTTGGGGGGAAACACACATTTTAGTGAAAAAAAATATATTTTTTTTACATATGCAAAAGTCGTGAAACACCTGTGGGGTATTAAGGCTCACTTTATTCCTTGTTACGTTCCCCAAGGGGTCTAGTTTCCAAAATGGTATGCCATGTGGGTTATTTTTGCTGTTCTGGCACCATAGGGGCTTCCTAAATGCAACATGCCCCCCAAAAACCATTTCTGAAAAACGTACTCTCCAAAATCCCCTTGTCGCTCCTTCGCTTCTGAGCCCTTACTTCTATTAAAAAATCATAATCCTTTCAGTACTTATGAGCTTCTGAAGTTAAGGTTGTTCTTTTCTGTCTAAATCCTCTTTGATGACACCTGTCTCGGGAAAGGCCCAGTTTAGAAGCAAATCCCCATATCAAACCTCTTCTAAACTGGGTGTTTCCCGAGACAGGTGTCATCAGAGAGGATTTAGACAGAAAAGAACAACCTTAACTTCAGAAGCTCATAAGTACTGAAAGGATTACGATTTTTTAATATAAGTAATTTACAAATCTGTTTAACTTTCTGGAGCCAGTTGATATATGTATATATATATATATATATATATATATATATATATAAGTTTTTTCCTGGAATAGCCCTTTAAGAACTGTTATATAACATAATAATAAACAGAACCTGAGGAAGACGACTGCTCCGGCGTTGAAACGCGTTGTTCTGAATAAATGACCCTTGGTTATCCACATTGATCCTACTTTTCTATAAGCCATCAATCAGCATTGCTGTACATACCACGATCCATTGCCTGCGCCTGAATTAACCCTTAGTGGTTTGTAGGTTTTATTGGAATACTGAACACCACAAGGTGGTGGAGAGGGACCGGCTGCACTTTGGACATTTTCCTATACACGATCACCAGAGTTGTGCCTGTTTGTCAGCACAACTCTTTGGGGTAAGCGCAAATAATTATTATATGCGGTTCCTACCCATCTTTTATTGCACTACGGAGCGCTCTTTGTGTTTTTTTATAATAATAAACAGGAAATACACATCTACAGGATATGTTAAGGAGATTATGGAGTGCTTCGTCCGCTCCTTGCCTATCTCTAAAAAACGGAAAATGAAGAGCATATTACTTCATTTTATACACATACACACAGACAGTAATAGCATATAGGATATTTATGCATTATATATGTCATGAGAAATTTTTAAATCCACGTTATGCCCACACGGTTTTACGTTGTCCTACTGGTGGATCCACCACAATTCTTTAGGTTTTAATTTGGCTTTAGGTTTTAATTACGATTACCACCACGTTTCGGTAGTGGTACATGGTCAATTAGACTAAGTTTCAAATCCCTCTCACTGTGGCTGCTGTCTAAAGAGTGTTTTGGAACCGGTAAATCTGCCTGGCCCTTCTGGATAGTGTAACAATGTTGATTAATTCTACTTTTAGCATAATTTGTAGTTTCTCCTACATAGAGTAATTTACATGGACATTGTAACACATAAATAATAAATTCTATGTTGCATGTGAGGTAATGTTTGATTGGGAAACTGTTACGCCGAGCGCTCCGGGTCCCCGCTCCTCCCCGGAGCGCTCGCCACATCCTCGCTACTGCAGCGCCCCGGTCAGATCCACTGACCGGGTGCGCTGCGATACCGCCTCCAGCCGGGATGCGATTCGCGATGCGGGTGGCGCCCGCTCGCGATGCGCACCCCGGCTCCCGTACCTGACTCGCTCTCCGTCGGTCCTGGCTGGCAGGGCGCTCCCTAGGGCGCGCGCGTGCCGGGTCTCTGCGATTTAAAGGGCCACTGCGCCACTGATTGGCGCAGTTGTTCTATTAGTGTGTTCACCTGTGCACTCCCTATGTATACCTCACTTCCCCTGCACTCCCTCGCCGGATCTTGTTGCCATTGTGCCAGTGAAAGCGTTTCCTTGTGTGTTCCTAGCCTGTGTTCCAGACCTCCTGCCGTTGCCCCTGACTACGATCCTTGCTGCCTGCCCCGACCTTCTGCTACGTCCGACCTTGCTCTTGTCTACTCCCTTGTACCGCGCCTATCTTCAGCAGTCAGAGAGGTTGAGCCGTTGCTAGTGGATACGACCTGGTTACTACCGCCGCTGCAAGACCATCCCGCTTTGCGGCGGGCTCTGGTGAATACCAGTAGTAACTTAGAACCGGTCCACTAGCACGGTCCACGTCAATCCCTCTCTGGCACAGAGGATCCACCTCCTGCCAGCCGAATCGTGACAGTAGATCCGGCCATGGATCCCGCTGAAGTTCCACTGCCAGTTGTCACCGACCTCACCACGGTGGTCGCACAGCAGTCGCAACAGATAGCGCAACAAGGCCACCAGCTGTCTCAACTGACCGTGATGCTACAGCAGCTACTACCACAGCTTCAACAATCATCTCCTCCGCCTGCTCCTGCACCTCCTCCGCAGCGAGTGGCCGCTTCCGGCCTACGACTATCCTTGCCGGATAAATTTGATGGGGACTCTAAGTTTTGCCGTGGCTTTCTTTCACAATGTTCCCTGCACTTGGAGATGATGTCGGACCAGTTTCCTACTGAAAGGTCTAAGGTGGCTTTCGTAGTCAGCCTTCTGTCTGGGAAAGCTCTGTCATGGGCCACACCGCTCTGGACCGCAATGACCCCGTCACTGCCTCTGTACACTCCTTCTTCTCGGAAATTCGAAGTGTCTTTGAGGAACCTGCCCGAGCCTCTTCTGCTGAGACTGCCCTGCTGAACCTGGTCCAGGGTAATTCTTCCGTTGGCGAGTACGCCATACAATTCCGTACTCTTGCTTCCGAATTATCCTGGAATAATGAGGCCCTCTGCGCGACCTTTAAAAAAGGCCTATCCAGCAACATTAAAGATGTTCTGGCCGCACGAGAAATTCCTGCTAACCTGCATGAACTCATTCATCTAGCCACTCGCATTGACATGCGTTTTTCCGAAAGGCGTCAGGAGCTCCGCCAGGATATGGACTTTGTTCGCACGAGGCGTTTTTTCTCCCCGGCTCCTCTGGTCCTCTGCAATCCGTTCCTGTGCCTTCCGCCGTGGAGGCTATGCAAGTTGACCGGTCTCGCTTGACACCTCAAGAGAGGACACGACGCCGCATGGAGAATCTTTGCCTGTACTGTGCCGGTACCGAACACTTCCTGAAGGATTGTCCTATCCGTCCTCCCCGCCTGGAAAGACGTACGCTGACTCCGCACAAAGGTGAGACAGTTCTTGATGTCAACTCTGCTTCTCCACGCCTTACTGTGCCTGTGCGGATATCTGCCTCTACCTTCTCCTTCTCTACCATGGCCTTCTTGGATTCCGGATCTGCAGGAAATTTTATTTTGGCCTCTCTCATCAACAGGTTCAACATCCCGGTGACCAGTCTCGCCAGACCCCTCTACATCAATTGTGTTAACAATGAAAGATTGGACTGTACCGTACGTTACCGCACGGAGCCCCTCCTAATGTGCATCGGACCTCATCACGAAAAAATTGAGTTTTTGGTCCTCTCCAATTGCACTTCCGAAATTCTCCTCGGACTACCGTGGCTTCAATGCCATTCCCCAACCCTTGATTGGTCCACAGGAGAGATCAAGAGCTGGGGTACTTCTTGTTTCAAGGACTGTCTTAAACCGGTTCCCAGTACTCCCTGCCGTGACCCTGTGGTTCCCCCTGTAACCGGTCTCCCTAAGGCTTATATGGACTATGCTGACGTATTTTGCAAAAAACAAGCTGAGACTTTACCTCCTCACAGGCCTTATGACTGTCCTATTGACCTCCTCCCGGGCACTACTCCACCCCGGGGCAGAATTTATCCTCTGTCCGCCCCAGAGACTCTTGCTATGTCTGAATACATCCAGGAAAATTTAAAAAAGGGGTTTATCCGCAAATCCTCCTCTCCTGCCGGAGCTGGATTTTTCTTTGTGTCCAAAAAAGATGGCTCCCTACGTCCTTGCATTGATTACCGCGGACTTAATAAAATCACGGTAAAGAACCGCTACCCCCTACCTCTTATCTCAGAACTCTTTGATCGCCTTCAAGGTGCCCACATCTTTACCAAACTGGACTTAAGAGGTGCTTATAATCTCATCCGCATCAGGGAGGGGGACGAATGGAAAACTGCATTTAACACTAGAGATGGACACTTTGAGTATCTGGTCATGCCCTTTGGCCTGTGCAACGCCCCTGCCGTCTTCCAAGACTTTGTTAATGAAATTTTTCGTGATCTCTTATATTCCTGTGTTGTTGTGTATCTGGACGATATTCAGATTTTTTCTGCCAACTTAGAAGAACACCGCCAGCATGTCCGCATGGTTCTTCAGAGACTTCGAGACAATCAACTTTATGCCAAAATGGAGAAATGTCTGTTTGAATGTCAATCTCTTCCTTTCCTAGGATACTTGGTTTCTGGCCAGGGACTACAAATGGACCCAGATAAACTCTCTGCCGTCTTAGATTGGCCACGCCCCTCCGGACTCCGTGCTATCCAACGTTTTTTGGGGTTCGCCAATTATTACAGACAATTTATTCCTCATTTTTCCACTATTGTGGCTCCTATCGTGGCTTTAACCAAGAAGAATGCCAATCCTAAGTCCTGGTCTCCTCAAGCGGAAGACGCATTTAAATGGCTCAAGTCTGCCTTTTCTTCTGCTCCCGTGCTCTCCAGACCTGACCCATCTAAACCCTTCCTATTGGAGGTTGATGCCTCCTCAGTGGGAGCTGGAGCGGTCCTTCTACAAAAAAATTCTTCCGGGCATGCTGTTACTTGTGGTTTTTTTTCTAGGACCTTCTCTCCGGCGGAGAGGAACTACTCCATCGGGGATCGAGAACTACTGGCCATTAAATTGGCACTTGAGGAATGGAGGCATCTGCTGGAGGGATCAAAATTTCCAGTTATCATTTACACCGACCACAAGAATCTCTCCTATCTCCAGTCTGCTCAACGGCTGAATCCTCGCCAGGCCAGGTGGTCTTTGTTCTTTGCCCGTTTTAACTTTGAAATTCATTTTCGCCCTGCCGACAAGAACATTAGGGCCGATGCTCTCTCTCGTTCCTCGGATGCTTCGGAAGTAGAGGTCTCTCCGCAACACATCATTCCTCCTGACTGTCGGATCTCCACTTCTCCAGCCTCCATCAGGCAAACTCCTCCAGGGAAGACCTTCGTTTCTCCACGCCAACGTCTCGGGATTCTCAAATGGGGTCACTCCTCCCACCTCGCTGGCCATGCGGGCATCAAAAAGTCTTTGCAACTCATCTCCCGCTTCTATTGGTGGCCGACTCTGGAGACGGATGTTGTTGATTTTGTGCGGGCCTGTATTGTCTGTGCCCGGGATAAGACTCCTCGCCAGAAGCCTGCTGGTCTCCTTCATCCTCTGCCTGTCCCCGAACAGCCTTGGTCTCTGATTGGTATGGACTTTATTACAGACTTACCCCCATCCCGTGGCAACACTGTTGTTTGGGTGGTCGTTGATCGATTTTCCAAGATGGCACATTTTATTCCTCTTCCTGGTCTTCCTTCAGCGCCTCAGTTGGCAAAACAATTTTTTGTACACATTTTTCGTCTTCACGGTTTGCCCACGCAGATCGTCTCGGATAGAGGCGTCCAATTCGTGTCAAAATTCTGGAGGGCTCTCTGTAAACAACTCAAGATTAAATTAAACTTCTCTTCTGCTTATCATCCTCAATCCAATGGGCAAGTAGAAAGAATTAACCAGGTCCTGGGTGACTATTTACGGCATTTTGTTTCCTCCCGCCAGGATGACTGGGCAGATCTTCTACCATGGGCCGAATTCTCGTACAACTTCAGAGTCTCTGAATCTTCTTCTAAATCCCCATTTTTCGTGGTGTACGGCCGTCACCCTCTTCCCCCCCCCCCCTACTCCCTTGCCCTCTGGTTTGCCCGCTGTGGATGAAGTGACTCGTGATCTTTCCACCATATGGAAAGAGACCCAAAATTCTCTTTTACAGGCTTCATCTCGCATGAAAAAGTTTGCCGATAAGAAAAGAAGAGCTCCCCCCATTTTTTCTCCCGGAGACAAGGTATGGCTCTCCGCTAAATATGTCCGCTTCCGTGTTCCCAGCTACACACTGGGACCACGCTATCTTGGTCCTTTCAAAATCTTGTGCCAAATTAATCCTGTCTCTTACAAACTTCTTCTTCCTCCTTCTCTTCGTATTCCTAATGCCTTTCATGTCTCTCTTCTTAAACCACTCATCATCAACCGTTTCTCTCCCAAACTTGTTTCTCCCACTCCTGTTTCCGGTTCCTCTGACATCTTCTCCGTAAAGGAGATACTGGCCTCCAAGACGGTCAGAGGGAAAAAAATTTTTTTGGTCGATTGGGAGGGCTGTGGTCCTGAAGAGAGATCCTGGGAACCTGAGGACAACATCCTAGACAAAAGTCTGGTCCTCAGGTTCTCAGGCTCCAAGAAGAGGGGGAGACCCAAGGGGGGGGTACTGTTACGCCGAGCGCTCCGGGTCCCCGCTCCTCCCCGGAGCGCTCGCCACATCCTCGCTACTGCAGCGCCCCGGTCAGATCCACTGACCGGGTGCGCTGCGATACCGCCTCCATCCGGGATGCGATTCGCGATGCGGGTGGCGCCCGCTCGCGATGCGCACCCCGGCTCCCGTACCTGACTCGCTCTCCGTCGGTCCTGTCCCGGCGCGCGCGGCCCCGCTCCCTAGGGCGCGCGCGCGCCGGGTCTCTGCGATTTAAAGGGCCACTGCGCCACTGATTGGCGCAGTTGTTCTATTAGTGTGTTCACCTGTGCACTCCCTATGTATACCTCACTTCCCCTGCACTCCCTCGCCGGATCTTGTTGCCATTGTGCCAGTGAAAGCGTTTCCTTGTGTGTTCCTAGCCTGTGTTCCAGACCTCCTGCCGTTGCCCCTGACTACGATCCTTGCTGCCTGCCCCGACCTTCTGCTACATCCGACCTTGCTCTTGTCTACTCCCTTGTACCGCGCCTATCTTCAGCAGTCAGAGAGGTTGAGCCGTTGCTAGTGGATACGACCTGGTTACTACCGCCGCTGCAAGACCATCCCGCTTTGCGGCGGGCTCTGGTGAATACCAGTAGTAACTTAGAACCGGTCCACTAGCACGGTCCACGCCAATCCCTCTCTGGCACAGAGGATCCACCTCCTGCCAGCCGAATCGTGACAGAAACATTTGCCTTTCACAGGGTGAATGAACGTATTACCTTTATTCATGTACGTGCAATTCACACATACCCGACAAGGGAATGACCCCTTGTTAGGAGTAGATATAAACCTTTGTGGAGATTTTCGAATGCCCACATCTGCTTTTACTAATCAATCTTTTAGATTGGTTGGGCGTTTGTATGACATGATGGGCAGATTGGCAAATTCTTGGATGTGTCCCATGCCTTTCTCCAGGATATGCCAATATTGTCTAACAATGTTAGAAATGTTATTGGACATGGTGGAAATAAATGCAATCCTTGTTAGTTTTGTCTGTTGGTTTAGGATCAATTAAGGTCTGTCTATTCATAGCAAGCACTTTCTCTTTAGTTTGTGTAACACATTTTTCTGGATAACCCCTCTGTTTAAAACTGCTCATCATATTGTTTAATGCAGGTTCTACTTTTTGGTCTGTACTGATGATGCATTTTGCTCTGATCATCTGGCTGACCGGTAGGGATCTAATCATACTTTGTGGATGATTACTGTCAAACGTTAACATAGAGTTACAATCTGTTTGTTTTATGTAGATGTCTGTCTCAAGATGATTGTCCACTATATAGACTATTGTATCCAAGAATTGGATATGGCTCATGGAGGAAGTCAAGGTGAACTGTGTGCTTGCAGTGATGGAATTAAGGAAGCTGTGAAACTCTGTCAGTTAGTCTGCTGTTCCAGACCAGATCAACAAGATATCATCAATATATCTCCACCACCCCAGCACAAGGCTGAAGTGTGGAGTTACATAGATGGATGATTCTTCAATGATTGCTACATACAAATTGGCGTAGGTTCATGCCATATTTGTGCCCATGGCCATCCCAGTCGGTTGGATATAAAAAGCGTCATTAAAATAATTTTTGGTCAGTACCAGTTGTAAAAGTTGGATGAGAAAGTCTGTCTGTTCTGTAGAGAAATTTGTGGAAATGATGGACCGCACTGCCTGTACACCCCCCTCATGAAGAATGGAGGTGTACAGGCTAGTGATGTCCAGAGATGCCAGTATGATGTTTTGTGGGACCTGTATATTTCCTATTTTTATTCAAAAAGCCTCAGGTGTCCTTCAGATAGGACTTAGTGCCATATACAAATGGTCTTAGAATTCCTATCTAATAAGATGGAGATGTGACTTGTCAGAGATTCACACCCGGGGACAATCAGTCTCCCGGGTGGATTTGGCACACTCTTGTGAATTTTTGGCAGTAAATATAGTACCGGAGTCACTATTACAGAATGTATTGTATCTGTATATAATACTGTATATATACGTGATCGAATGCCATATTATTGTTTTGGAGTATATGGCTATTCCTTATGATTGCACTTTGATCCAATGTCACAGTATGTTTTCTCCACTGTATTCACATAATTATGTAAATTACTTGATTGGCCCTGCATGGCCATAAATAGTCACATATTGCTACACAAGTTGCTTGATAATGATGGTGTGAGACCATCGAAATGTTGCTGCACACTGAGATGAATAAATAATCTCTTTTTAACACCGTATTGGAGTGCCACTGTCTTTTCCTTGGAAGATAGATAGATCGATAGACAGACAGATAGATAGACAGGCAGACAGACAGATAGATAAAAATTACATAATGATCAGATTACTTATGTAATGTTTTACTGTACATTATCCATATGGGTGAGAAAACGGTGTGATAATAGCCTTCATGACTACAGGGAATTTCAACTTTTCTGCATTGTGCCTGAAGGCTCTAGCAGATTACAAGCACTAAAGATGTAGGTTAACATAGATCTCCGAGAAGATTATGACTGCCTGTGGCTGCAATGCATTAACGGAATATAGGCTTCCAAAATGGCAGCCTATATTCTCTGCAGGGCCTACGAGTAAAGCTCAGATAATATGAAACTAATTTTAGCCCCATAGTTATTATAGAAATAAAATGTTTCCTTATTCCAAATGGAATACTAAATAAGATGCAAAATGAACCTTCACTTACATTACTTACAGTGTAGCATAGCTGCCATTAATCCAAATTTACTGCTAAAATCCCTTGGTCTCGGTGTCCTGGGGAGTATGCAGCAGTATGATTCCCTACCCTATCCTTGGTGCCTAGACAACACATGCTTTCCAATCTACTATTTCATGTCTTCCTCCTCCAGAGACAAATTAAGTAATGTGGCTATAGGGATGTTTGACTAAAGTTAACCTCTTAAGGACGCAGGGCATACCCGGTCCCAGTCTATAACAGCAGATTGTTCCCGACAGCTAATGAAAGCCGGGACCCTGGGCTGAGGAAGTTGATCGTCGCATCTAAAGTAAAAAAAATTGCATCCTGGCAGCTTAGTCGGGCTGATCAGCAACACCGTGGTAAAACTACGGTGTCCCGATGAGCTAGTACGCAGCAGGAGGGTCCCTTACCTGCCTCTGGTGTGTCCGATTGGCGATTGACTTCTCCATGCCTGAGATCTGAGATGTAGTTCTATGCCGATGATCAGTGTTAGGAATCAATGTAATGCATGTTATAGCAAAAAAAAAAACGTGGAAAAAAGTTACTAATGATGAATTAACCCCTTCCCTAATAAAAGTAAGAATCTCCCCCCTTTTCCTATTTTCCCCAAAACTGTGTAAATAAAAATAAAAATGAACATATGTGATATTGCAGCATGCTTAAATGTCTGAACCATAAAAATATATAATTAATTAAACCACACAGCCAATGGCGTACATGCAAAAAAAATTGTGTATTTTGGTCACTTTTTATAGCACAAAAAAATTTATAAAAGCGATCAAAAAGTCTAATCAAAACCAAAAGGGTACCGATAAAAACTTCAGATCACAGCGCAAAAAGTGAAAAGTGAGCCCTCATATCGGCCCATATACAGAAAAGTAAAAAAAAGTTATAGGGGTCAAAACATGACAATTTTAAACGTATACATTTTCGTGCATGTATTTATGATTTTTTTCCAGAGGTAAGACAAAATCAAACCTATATAAGTAGGGTATCATTTTAACCGTATGGACCTACATTACTGAAAAATGCAATGCGTAGAAACGGAAGCCCCCAAAAGTTTAAAAAAAAATAAAATTTCTTCAATTTTGTCACACAATGAATTTTTTTTCTGTTTCGCCGTGGATCTTTAGGTAAAATGACTAATGTCACTGCAAAATAGAATTGGTGACGCAAAAAATAAGCCATAACATGGAATTTTAGGTGCTAAATTGAAATGGTTATGAATTTTAAAAGGTAAGGAGGAAAAAACAAAAGTGCAAAACTGAAAAACCCTGAGTCCCCAAGGGGTTAAGATACCCCATGGAGCATGAGTATGTTTTTTCTGTACAGTGCTGCAGCTGCTCCCTTTCGTCACAGGCTGCATTCTGCAGTATTATCCTAGAGTTTTCAAACCAAGGTACCTACAGCAGTTGCAGCCAAAGGCTGTCCGGGCATGCTACGAGTTGTAGTTTTGCAACAGCTGGAGGCACAATGGTTGGGAAACAATACATTATCCAATTGTTCCCACTTCCCAACCTGAGCTGGCTGTAGGCACCAGACTTATCAACAGCTATTTCATCTCAATTTCTACATTATCACAGGCATAATATGTAAATATATGATGTACCATATTTATTGGTGTATAACACGCACCGGTCTATAACACACACCCACATTTTTCCAGGACAGGTAAATATGAAAGCTGGGGATGGGGAGGGCCACTGAATCGGGCAGCGGCAGAACTCTGGCCAAGCAGAAGCCGCTGTAGTTAAATGATTTAAAGCGGTTTATTGGTGAGTTTATCGGTGTATAAAACGCAGATAGACTTTTAGCTTACAATTTTAGTTTAAAAAATTTGTTATATGTCGATAAACACGCATATATTTTGTTAAAGTACCCTGTAATTGAAAAAAACATTAAAACAGTAAAACATGTGCCCAATAAGTGCATCTATTGTATCAATCTATCATCCCTCCTCAATCCATCTGCTACTTTATCATCAGTTGAAAAGTATATCTTGCTATCCACACTAAACTACTACTCAATAACAGGTAGGTCCATCTTTTTAGGGTGATCATGGCTTAGAGGTGTAGTGGAACAGATTATACAAGGTGGCAAATCTTCTTTATACTCAACTTGGCCCATGCCCAGTGAAGAAGCTCCATCCATTTGTACACATTTTTTGGAGGAGTATGAGTAGATCTCACAAGCCCTTCCAATATATTTAAAATATGTTCAATGGGTTTACAGTTCAGTGGGTTTGGGGCCAAAGAAGTGTGAAAATGTAATTGTCATGTTTCTCCAACCACTCCCTAATGATCCAAGCTCAAATACACAGAATATTGTCCTGTTGAAAGTTAGCCCAGCGGTCGTAAAGATCTCCTGAAGATTAGTGGTTCATGGGGTCAGCTAACAGATCTCTATAGCGTTCACCATTTAGCAATTGTGGTATGATGACTAATAGTCCAAAGGCATGTCAGGAAATTGCTCCCCAGACCATGACACCAACACCACCGGCCTGTTGAATCCCAATGGTCCACTTACAGGATAAGGCTTCATTCTGTTTACAACAAATGTGGACTCCACATGATTCAGCAGGAGATGGAACTCATCACTACAGACAATCTTCTTCCATGTGTCCAAAGTCCATTGATGTCTTTCCTTGGCCATGCGACATATTGTTTGTGATGAAAGATTGTCAAGGGCACTGTGGTTGGTCTTCAGTTAAGATACAACCCATGATTATTGTAAAATTAGATAAATAGTAGATAGAAAGATAGAGAAATACTTTAGGTGATGATTGAGCAAGGAATGGAGGAGGGTTCACAGGTGGCTGGCAGCAGTACCAATGTTCTTTTTGAGGAGGAGTTGGATGAGGAGAATGAGGAAGTGAGATCTGAGGAGGATTTGGAGATGGAATCTGTCAAAGGGATAGGGGATAAGGAACCTACGACACAAGAGGATGCTGATGACGACAATGATGACCAACCATGGCAGTATGGGATGGAGGCAAGGATACAAGGTGTTTGCTTTTTTCCTTGCACACTGACAGGTGTATTGTGTGCATAAAGGAAAGAGATAAGTCCTAGATAACCACACTCTTAGACCCTAGGTTTAAAGCCAGAATTGGGGAATTATTTAGAGCTTCCGAGAAGGATAAATTGAATTTATATAGGGACTAGATTCCTAGCCAGCTTGCTAATGGCTTTCCAAGAGCAAACACCTGCCAAATGGGGGTCCAGTCTCTGCAACCCACTGAGTAAATGCCCCACTCCCTGCAAGAGGCTGGAGCAGCAGCAGCATCTTCCCATTGGAATACATGATGACAAAGTTTTTACATATGATATTTCAACCTGACATAAATTGTCACCAAAGGGGATATACTGCTACTACCAGTCAGATATACACATACACAACCTGCCATGATCCCAAATTAAAGGATAAGCTTTCCAACTTATCAATGTTCACAAAAAGTATTTCTTTTTTATCTATTTTGAGACACTTGCAACTTGCAACAAGGGAGAAGTTTTGATATATATTTTTTCAACTTTTCAATGTTTACAAAAGCTATTTATTCTTGACAATTTTGCAACTCCTAAAAGAAAGAATTTTTGGAGTGCTTGGGCGCCATTGCGTCTTCTGATACTTTCATGTGCATTTTAACACCAACAGGCATTTGCCAGAAAAAAGGGATACTTTATGAGCCTTTATTGTAGTGTTAAAAGCAAACAAAATCTGCTAATGCAGTGTGTTTTTACCATAGATTACTGCATGTCACCGTAACTTTGACATTAATTTAGCACTAAAACTACTTGAATGCATTCCTAAGTGACCCTATCAGTGTTATACTGGGCTTTACGGCACTTAAGTAGAGTCATACACATGTTTTTAGGCTTATTTCATTGTTGATTCACAGAGAATCTGTTCACTGCAAACAGGTTATTTTCAGAAAGTTTGCAGAGCCTCCCGAGCCATACTTTTGAAAACGTTTACTCAACTCTATTCCTAAAATTTTTCTGGGAAAGTTGGCCACCATTATGTAATATAATGTCAATAATGGTAGTTCTAGGGTATATTTAATCAACTAAGGCTGGGTTCACACTACATTTTTACAGTACGGGAACTGGGTTTTCGCTCCCTCCAGCCAGATCTGGTTCCCATACTGTAAAAACGTAGTGTGAACCCACCTTTACACTGAAATTTTTTTATGATGCCTAAAGCAACCCATCACAGTGCAACATGACAGAAGCTACAGTACAACACTGTGCTGGCTGTGTTGTATGATGGATAAAAATGGTATCTGACAGATGGCATTGAGCTATATATTATAATGCTCCAGTAATGTTATTTTGACAGGAATGCTACACTATTCTTGCAATTAAATGTAACAGAGGCTACTACTGCCGAAACGTTGCTCTTGATGTGGGGTTAATAAAGACTACCCAGTTTCTTTGAAGATCCTTGACCTGTCTGGTGCTGTGATTTTGGACTGCTTGTACAAATATCCTGGGCTGGCTGCCTGGGCAACCACGAGCTCAGAGGTCGAACCCCGATGCTGTCCCACCACCTTCTTCGGGTATTTTGTAATTATCCTATATATCAGGTTCTTTGCTTAAACACAAATGTCTGAGCTTCTTGCCCAAAACATGGCACATTCAGTGGCACCAGAACTAGAGTATGGGAGTAACTGTATCTCCAAAACCTGCAGTCACTCCCAAAACCCCGGCCCAAACTCCAGTCTTAGTACTGTTTACTAGGACAAGTTTCATCACACAGGACATGTTTCCACTTCAATCAGCAGGCAAACAACAGTACTTTATGCAAGTCCGGCACCTTGCCAGCTTTTTTAGACAGGTTGCAGGATAAATAAAAACATAACACAGGAACAAAAAAAAACCCTAGACTGTCTAGTCACTAACTAAACAATCCAGCGTATCCTGACTATCAACTGGTGGGCTTTTCCAGGCCAGTTAAACTTGTGCCTCCTACAACCTTCTACTAACTGTTCACACACAGCGTTTGCAACCTCTTGCTGTGTGTCTCATCCACATCAATCTTGGGGCCATGTACAACTCGGGCTGTGTGTTCCTCACCAGGACCCCTGCCTCCCCCCTACAGCTACCTTGCTGTCTTCTGGGGAGAGCACCAACTATTCTGTCTGACTTCCTTTTAAACGTACTTCCCCTTTCTGCTACCTTGTTAATTAGTCCACAGGTGGAGGTTTCTCCAGGGTTAGCTAGGGCAATAGACCCTTTCCTTGCCACAGTGTCACTATATATATATATATATATATATATATATATATATATATATATATATATATAATGTTTTCAAATGCATATCCTTACTATTATTTTAGTGTGCTGGAAGGATGAACATGGCACTTTAAAAAATTATGTATATATATATATATATATAGAGAGAGAGAGAGAGAGAGAGAGAGAGAGAGAGAGAGAGAGAGAGAGAGAGAGAGAGAGAGAGAGAGAGAGAGAGAGAGCAGCACACCATAGGGGCAGCTAGGAGCAGGTGCAACTCAGTGGCAGCAATCCAGGGTGTAGTAAAAAACGTATGAAGATATTTATTCCATTGTAGATGCAGAAGGCAACGTTTCAGCTGCTGTCATGCAGCCTTTCTCCATATATATATATATATATATATATATATATATATATATATATATATATATATATAATTATTTTTTTAAGTGCAATGCTCACCATTCCAGCACACTGAAATAATAGTAAGAATATGCATTAGAAAACATTTCACTTTGAGCAAACTCATAAAGCAATAGTGTCCTCTAGGGGTTGGTTATTATAGTTTATATGCACAGACTTTGAGCTGCCTTTTTTTTTTTTTTACAAGGGCTTGAGTTCTGCACCTTAATAGATTTTAGGAAAATACTTCAATTTAGAAATAAGCAAAGAAGTATCATCAATTTCCCCAATGTGCTCCTGGAATCTTGTTGCAGAATATTTTTATACTGAATGTTATTGAACCATGAAACTGAAATGACCTCTGGTAAAAAATAAAGGATTAAAAATTTAAACAGTCTTCATTGTTAAGAGCTAGAATATTTGAGAAGGTTATAACAAGGATCCAATGCAAATTTTGGACAGGGAATAAAGAGGAGTTCGGGGGAGAGTTGTTGTTATATTTTAACATTAGGAGACAATGGTAATCATTTTATCTATAACAATGCTCCAGATGGCCACCAATCAATGCGAATGGTGACCACATTTTTCCGTCTTGTTTTTTTTGTAAGGTAATTTCTCCTGAGTCGGGAAATACCTCATATGTGGACGCAAAGTGCTCTGCAGGCGCACAACATGGCTCAGAAGTGAGAGTGCATCATGTACATTTGAGGTCTAAATTGGTGATTTGCACATGGGTGGCTGATTTTACAGTGGTTTTGACATAAACGCAAAACAATAAATACCCACATGTGACCCCATTTTGGAAATTACACCTGGCACTGAACATAACAAGGGGTACAGTGAGCCTTAACACCCCACAGGTGTTTGACGAATTTTCGTTAAAGTTGGATGTGAAAATGAAAAAAAAATATCTTTCACTAAAATCTGATGTTACCCTACATTTTTCATTTTCACAAGGGGAAATAGGAAACCCCCCCAAAAAAATTTGTAGCCCCATTTCTTCTGAGTATGGAAATACCCCATATGTGGATGTAAAGTGCTCTATGGGCAAACTACAATGCCCAGAAGGGAAGGAACACCATTGGGCTTTTGGAGAGAGAATGTGTCCGTAATTAAAGGCCAAGTGTGTTTACAAAGCCCCTATGGTGCCAGAACAGTGGAACCCCCCCCCCCTACATGTGACCCCCATTTTGGGAACTACACCCCTCATGGAATGTAATAAGGGGTACAGTGAGCATTTACATTCCACTGGTGTCTGACAGATTTTTGGAACAGTGGTCCTTGAAAATGAAAAACTAAATTTTTCATTTGCCCAGACCACTTTTCCAAAGATCTGTCAAACGCCAATAGGGTGTAAATACTCACTGCACCCCTTATTAAATTCTGTGAGGGGTGTAGTTGCCAAAATGGGGTCAAGTGTGTGTGTGTGGGGAGGGGGGGGGGTCCACTGTTCTGGCACCACGGGGGGCTTTTTAAACGCACATAGCCCCCGACTTCTATTCCAACCAAATTCTCTCTCCAAAAGCTCAATGGCGCTTCTTCTCTTCTGGGCATTGTAGTTCGCACGCAGAGCACTTTACATCCACATGTGGGGTATTTCCAACTTTTGCGGAAATTTGTCAAACACCTGTGGGGTGTTAAGGCTGAATGTACCCCTTGTTATGTTTCTTGAGGGGTGTAGTTTACAAAATAGTATGCCATGTGTTTTTTTTTATTTTTATTTTTTATTTTTATTTTTGCTGTTTTTGCTGTTCTGGCACCATAGGGGCTTTCTAAATGTGACATGCCCCCCATAAACCATTTAAGCAAAATTTGCTTTCCAAAAGCCAAATGTGGCACTTCCGAGCATTGTAGTTTGCCCGCAGTGCACTTGACATCCACACTAGTGTTGCTTGCGAGTATTCGCAATTTGAATTTTAATCGCGAATATCGCATATTCACGAATTTGCAAATATAGCAAATATTGCACTATATATTCGCAATTACGAATATTCGCTTTTTTTTGGTTCACAGTACACATCACAGTGACCACTCCCTCTCTGCTCTTCGCATATGCGCATATTCGCGAATATTGAGCCCTCCCTTCTTTAATGATACAGGGAACTAATGGGCTAGTGCAGTGGTCTCGAAACTGCGGACCTCCAGCTGTTGCAAAACTACAACTCCCAGCATGCCCGGACAGCTGTTGTCCGTGCATGCTGGGAGTTGTAGTTTTGCAACATCTGGAGGTCCGCAGGTTAGAGACCACTGCACTAGTGCATTAACTCTGTGATTTTTTGCCCGTTGCAACCAATAGGCCCTCTGTGGTCAATGGGCATCTCACCTTATGTAAAACTGTAATATAAGCAGGAGGGTCTTGGCAGTACAGTGGATCGGAGACTGTGCGCTGGTTCTAGTCCTGGGGTGGGACAGAGTGTTGTGGTTTAACTTTTTTACTCGTGATTAACAACTGTAGGTCAATTGGTAATTAAGAAAGCCTTTGAACCGTGGGAACTAGGTCAATTGACAATTAACTGAGTGTTTGAACCGTGGGAACTAGGTTAATGGGGTACCAAAAATGGGTATTGGGGTTAATTGAAACTGGATGTAATGTGTAAGGCTGGGTATGAATGAATGAATGAATGAATGAATGGGAGGTTAGGCAACATAATGGGATATTTATCAATACATGTGTAAAGTAAAGGTTGCCCAGTTGCCCATAGCAACCAATCAGATTGCTTCTTTCATTTTTCAAAGGCCTTGTTAAAAATGAAAGAAGCTATCTTATTGGTTGCTTTGGGTAACTACACTACTCTTCCTCTACACTGGTTTTGATGAATCTCCCAAATAGAGGGAGATTTATCAAAACCTGTCCAGAGGAAAAGTTTCTGAGTTGCCCATAGCAACCAATCAGATCGCTTCCTTCATTTTTCAGAGGCCTTTTCAAAAATGAAAGAAGCAATCTGATTGGTTGCTATGGGCAACTCAGAAACTTTTCCTCTGGACAGGTTTTGATAAATCTTCCCCATAGGGGGAAATTTGTCAAAACCCGTGCAAAGGAAAAGTTCATTTTTCCTGGAAAAGCTGCTAAGTTGCCCATAGCAACCAATCACATTGCTTCTTTCATTTTTCACAAGGCCTCTGCAAAATGAAAGAAGCGATCTGATTGGTTGCTATCGGCAACTCCGCAGCTTTTCCTGGAAAGTAAAGTTTAACCACAACACTGTATCACTCTGTCACACCCCGGGACTCGAACCACCGCATGGTCTCCCATCCACTGTACTGTCAAGACCTTCCTGCTTATCTTACAGTTTTACATACCATGAGATCCCCATTGACCACAATGGGCCTATTGGTTTCAATGGGCAAAAACTCACAGAGTTAATGCACTAGCCCATTAGTTCCCTATACCATTAAAGAAGGGAGGGCTCAATATTCGCGAAAATTCGCATATGCACATCGATTTTCGCATATGCTCATACATTTTTGCATATGCGCATAGAAAAAAAACGTGAATATAACAAATATGCGAATTTTGCAAATATTTGACGAATATTCGTTCATAAATTAGAAAAATATTGCGCATTCGAATATGGAATATGCCGCTCATCACTAATCCACACATGTAGTATTTCCATACTCAGAAGTGATTGGGTAACAAATTTTGGAGAGCTTTTCACCTACTCCCCTTAGTAAAAATGTAAATTTGGGGGAAAACTAGCATTTTTGTGAAAAAAAATAATAATTTACACATCTAACTTTAACGAAAAGTCGTCAAACACTTGTGGGGTATTAAGGCTCACTGTACCCTTTGTTACGTTCCTTGAGGGGTGTAATTTCCAAAATAGTATGCCATGTGTGTTTTTTTTTAGCTGTTCTTACACCATAGGAGCTTCCTAAATGGGACATGCCCCCCCAAAACCATTTCAGCAAAATTTGGTTTCCAAAAGCCAAATGTGACTCCTTTTTTTCTGAGCATTGTAGTGCACCCGCAGTGCACTTGATGTCCACACATGGTGTATTTCCATACTCAGAAGAAATGGGGTTACAAATTTTGGGGGGCATTTTCTCCTATTATTCCTTGTAAAAATAAAAAATTTGGGGAAAAAACAGCATTTTAGTAAAAAAATTCATTTACACATCCAAATTTAAGGAAAAGTCGTCTAACAATTCCTTGTTCATGCCTGCCCCCTCGTGATGTCACGGCCTGCCCCCTCAATGAAAGTCTATGGGAAGGGGGCGCAATGGCCATCACGCCCCCTCCCATAGACTTGCATTGAGGGAGCGGGACGTCACGAGGGAGCGGGCATGAACACGGAAGCCCGCACACAGCATTCGGAACTCAATGTTCCAGATGCTGGGTAGCGGAGTAACACTTTAGGGCTCACTGTACCCCTTCTTACGTTCCTTGAGGGGTGTAGTTCTCAAAATAGTATGCCATGTGGATTTTTTTTGCTGTTCTGGAACCATAGAGGCTTCCTAAATGTGACATGCCCCCCAAAAACAATTTCAGAAAAACTCACTCTCCAAAATCCCATTGTCGCTCCTTCCCTTCCTTACTCGAGAGAAATTGGGTTACAAAAGTTGGGGGGATTTCTCTCCTTTTACCCTTGTAAATATTCAAAAACGGGGTCTACAAGAACATGCGAGTGTAAAAAAATGAAGATTTTGAATTTTCTCCTTCCCTTTGCTGCTATTCCTGTAAAACACCTAAAAGGTTAACACACTTTCTGAATGTCAATTTGAATATTTTGAGGGGTGTAGTTTTTATAATGGGGTAATTTATGGGGTATTTCTAATATGAAGGCCCTTCAAATCCACTTCAAAACTGAACTGGTCCCTGAAAACTTTGAGGAAAAATTGGAAAATGTCTGCTGAACTTTGAAGCCCTCTGATGTCTTCCAAAAGTAAAAACATGTCAACTTTATGATGTCGACATATTGTATATGTGAATCAATGTATAATTTATTTGGAATGTCTATTTTCTTTACAAGCAAAGAGCTTCAAAGTTAGAAGAATGCAACATTTTAAAATTTTTCATCAAGTTTTGGAATTTTTCACTAGGAAATTATGCAAGTATCAACGAAAATTTACCACTGACATAAAGTAGAATATGTCACGAAAACAATCTTGGAATCTAATTCACAAGTAAAAGCATCCCAGAGTTATTAACTCCTTAAGGACTTAGGGCGTACCTGTACGCCCTGAGTCTGCTCCCGTTCTATAATGCGGGGCCACAGCGGTTTATAGCGGGTCGGGCCCAGCCTCTAACAATGGCCGGAACCCGTGGTTTATGGCGTGCGGCACTGATCGTGGTGCTGCGCGCTATTAACCCCTTAGATGCGGCATTCAAAGAAAATGCGGCATCCCGAACAGCTTTAGGACAGCAGGAGGGTCCCCTACCTTCCTTCTCGCTGTCCGATCGCCGAATGACTGCTCTGGGCCTGAGATCCAGGTATGAGCAGTCAAGTGGCAGAATCATCGATCAATGGTTTCCTATGAGAAACCATTGATCAATGTAAAAGATCAGTGTGTGCAGTGTTATAGCCCCCTATGGGAGCTATAACATTGCAAAAAAAAAAGTGAAAAAAAGTGAATAAAGATCATTTAACCCCTTCCCTAATAAAAGTTTGGATAACCCCCTTTTCCCATTTAAAAAAAAAAAACTGGGTAAATAAAAATAAATATGTGGTATCGCCGCGAGCAGAAATGTCCGAATTATAAAAATATATAGTTAATTAAACCGGTAATGGTGTACGCACAAAAATGGTGTACACACAAAAATGGTGTACGCACAAAAAACTCCAAAGTCCAAAATAGCCTATTTTTGGTAACTTTTTATATAATGAAAAAAGGAATAAAAAGCGATCAAAAAGTCTGATCAATACAAAAATTGGCCCCCATACTGCCCCGTACGCAGAAAAATAAAAAAGTTATAGGGATCAAAAGATGACAATGTTAAACATATACATTTTCCTGCATGTAGTTATGATTTTTTCCAGAAGTACGACAAAATAAAACCTATATAAGTAGGGCATCATTTTAATCATATGGACCTACAGAATAAAGATAAGGTGTCATTTTTACCGAAAAATCTACTGATGAGAATCAGAAGCCCCAAAAAATTACAAAATGAAATTTTTTCTTCAATTTTGTCAATTTTTGGGTAAAATGACTAATGTCATTACAAAGTAGAATTGGTGGCACAAAAATAAGCCATTATATGGATTTTAAAACGGAAAAACGCTCAGTCCTTCAGGGGTTAATGGGGGTTAATGCTTAAAGTGACAGATGTCAGATGTGCAAAAAATTCTCTGGTCCTTAAGGTTAAAATGGGCTTGGTCCTTAAGGGGTTAAAATACCACTCTGCTGTCTCATTTTCTTTATGTAAAGTGTGGGGTTGTACTGATTATGCTTAATGCATCACTGAGACCTTAGAAGCAAAACCGTGAAAATCATGAAAACATTTGAACTCATTGTATAAGAAAACCAGGTACAGTATGGTAGTCTGCTGGAAAAGGTGTAAAGTATTTAGCAGTAACCCAATGAAATCTTATTATGTGTGCATCATTACAACAGGTTAGGACCTATTCTAACAAGGCATTAAAATCTGTCTTTGAAATTAATTTTTCTACTGCTAACACATTTGCATAACCCGAATGCAGGCAGTCACAAAAGTGCCATTTCTAGCTGCATAGAGTTTTCCTTTCAAAGTGACACATCCAAAGTGCTACCTGTGGAGATAAGCTATTTACAGTATTTCTAAAAGTATCTCTTTGGTACATATCTATAGAAGGATTTTATGCAAACTTATACCATTAAAGAGCAAAAAATGATAGTCTGTGTAATACCATTTAAGTGAAAGTGATAAAATATTTGTAATTATGAAATGTATTATTTATTTCTTGCTAAATTTAGATATGACTCCTATACAGTATAACGCTATGCAATATTACAGTAATTGCACAGATGTTTTAGAATCAGTCCAAAAAGAAATCAAGAACCAGAAGGGTAAACAGGCATCAGATGTACATTTCTAGGATTGTGAGCAAAGAAACATTATTAGAAAACTATACAACACCTGTATTTTTAACAATGAACTGTTTTAATATATCATGCATTTTCAGGTACATATACAGTGGGGCAAAAAAAGTTTTTAGTCAGCCACCAATTGTGCAAGTTCTCCCACTTAAAAAGATGAGAGAGGCCTGTAATTGTCATCATAGGTATACCTCAACTATGAGAGATATGAAGAGAAAAAAAATTCCATAAAATCACATTGTCTGATTTTTAAAGAATTTATTTGCAAATTATGGTGGAAAATAAGTATTTGGTCAATAACAAAAGTTCACCTCAATACTTTGTTATATACCCTTTGTTGGCAATGACAGAGGTCAAACATATTCTGTAAGTCTTCACAAGGTTTTCACACACTGTTGCTGGTATTTTGGCCCATTCCTCTATGCAGATCTCTAGAGCAGTGATGTTTTGGGGCTGTCGCTGGAGAACACAGACTTTCAACTCCCTCCAAAGGTTTTCTATGGGTTTGAGATCCGTAGACTGGCTAGGCCACTGGCTAGGAAACTACAGGACCTAGCCAGTCATTGTCATGCTGAAAGACCCAGCTACGTTTCATCTTCAATGCCCTTGCTGATGGAAGGAGGTTTTCACTCAAAATCTCACGATACATGGCCCCATTCATTCTTTCCTTTACATGGATCAGTCATCCTGGTCCCTTGGCAGAAAAACAGCCCCAAAGCATGATGTTTCCACCCCCATGTTTCACAGTAGGTATGGTGTTCTATGGACACAACTCAGCATTCTTTCTCCTCCAAACACTACGAGCTGAGTTTTTACCAAAAAGTTCTACTTTGGTTTCATTTGACCATATGACATTCTCCCAATACTCTTCTGGATCATCCAAATGCTCTCTAGCAAACTTCAGATGGGCCCGGACATGTACTGGCTTAAGCAGGGGACACGTCTGGCACTGCATGATTTGAGTCCCTGGCGGTGTAGTGTGGATTGTTTTTCTCATTGTGTCTCTCATAGTTGAGGTCTACATATGATGAAAATTACAGGCCTCTCATCTATTTAAGTGGGAGAACTTGCACAATTGGCGGATGACTAAATACTTTTTTGCCCCACTATATAATGATAATTAAGGATGACTTACTGCATTACCATGTGCATGTACCTGATTAATGATTTAATACTGGGAAAGTGCCGTCTGGCACTATGACAGTTTAGTAAGCTCAGCAGTGCAGCACAGCCAATTATCCCTGAACCTAGCCAGGGACCACTCGCAGCAGTCCCTGGCCTGGGATCGCTTCTATTGGTCTGTCAGTACTGACAGACCAATAGGGGTGACATTCGCGACCCCCCCCCCCCTCCAGTGCTTCAGACCGTGAAGACATCGGAGGAGAGGCCCTGTTACAGGAAACCAGCCACAGACTGAAACCCTTTTTGTTTGCTTTGTGCGCAAACCCATTTAGTAAAAGTCACCATACTATATTTGCCTGTTACTTAATGCCTGTTTTATAACTGATATGGAATATAGTTTTTTTTTTATGTTTTTTTTTTTTTTTCTATTCAATAAAACTATTCGGATGGCCCATGTATACAAAATAATATATTCAAGGCTCATTTTCGCCTTAGAGGCATAGTGTATTGTATTTGCCATTACAAGGGCAACAACGTTACGGCTCATTTTTAAATTTTATTTCTGTATTATTTTTGTTTGTTTTTTGCTATATTTTTGTTATATAAAACGGCAATAGTTAAAATAAATAAAAAATATAAATATTCAAATATAATCCACACAAAAACATAACACACTCTGCAATCTCAGCCTATTTCATCTCCACTCTGCAGTCACTATAAGTCTCTTCATTTTCTGCACACAGGCATTAGCAGGACCGTATAACCAGAAAGAAGCCTTTTTTTTTTCAGGAGTGCATGACAATTTGTCCCTTGGTAGCTTCCTAGTTGCTAGACCTCAGTTCTTCTGTCTTTCTTTACTCACCTACATATGAAGTGATCCCTCGCACACAGCTCCAGAGATCACATCAATATGGAATGTCATTTAACCTGAAATGTCTTCACCACCCCATCATTGTATCTTTCTCATTTATTGTTTGTGTTTCATATACCTTCTATATGCACTTCAGGAAGTCTTTCCATGGAAAGAGAGAGAAAATAGCACAAACCATAAATTCATTAATTCGCTCTCTCTCTAAAAAACAAGTACATCAAATTTCTATGCAGGTATTAATGCACCTGGTGTGAAGACCAACAACAGAATTTGTGTATTCATCACTGGAGGCTACAGAAAGTGAACACAGAAATCAACAGGAACAGGTGGGGGGCTGATACAAGAATCACTTGGGGGCACTACCACTGACATAAATGCAATATATCGCAGAAACTGTTTTCTTTGTGAACTGCTGGGGGGATTTTGTGGGATAACACTTTTAACATTATGTATAGGCATTTATTATTTTATATAAAAAAATTATTTATATATATATATATATATATATATTATTTTTTTTTTTCTTATTAACTCCTTAAAGGGGTACTCCACCCCTAGACATCTTATCCCCTATCCAAAGAATAGGGGATAAGATGTCAGACCGCCGCGGTCCCGTTGCTGGGGAGCCCCTGGATCGCCGCTGCGGCACTGCGCTATCATTGCTGCACAGAGCAAGTTCGCTCTGTGCGTAATGACGGGCGATAAAGGGGACGGAGCAGCGTGACGTCATGGCTCCGCCCCTCATGACATCATGGCCCGTCCCCTTAATGCAAGTCTATGGCAGGGGGCGTGACGACCGCCACGCCCCCTCCCATAGACTTGTATTGAGGGGGTGGGTCATGACGTCACGAGGGGCAGAGCCATGACATAACGATGCTCCAGTCCCTGTATTGCCCGTCATTACGTGCAGAGCGAACTCGCTCTGTGCAGTAATGATAGCGCGGTGCCGCAGTGGCGATCCCGGGGCTCTCCAGCAGCGGGACCGCGGGGATAAGATGTCTGGGGGAGGTGTACCCCTTTAAGGACCCAGCCCATTTTCACCTTAATGGTCTATTCACACATTCAGTATTCTGTGCAGATTTGACCCGCAGATTTGATGCGCAGGATTTTCTGCTGTAGATTTCAATGTAAACTGAACACAGCATGAAATCCTGCGCATCAAATCTGCACAGAATACTGTACATGTGCATAGACCCTAAAGGGGTACTCCCGTAGAAAACTTTTTTTTTTTTCTTCAGATCAACTGGGGCCAGAAAGTTAAACAGATTTGTAAATTACTTCTATTAAAAAATCTTAATCCTTCCAGTACTTTATAGGGGCTGTATACTACAGAGGAAATGTTTTTCTTTTTAGATTTCTCACGACCACGATGTTCTCTGCAGACCTCTGCTGTCCATTTTAGGAACTGTCCAGAGCAGGATAAAATCCCCATAGCAAACATATGATGCTCTGGACAGTTCCTAAAATGGAGCACTGTGGTCATGACATAAGAGAAATCCAAAAAGAAAAATATTTCCTCTGTAGTATACAGCCCCTAAAAAATACTGGAAGGATTAAGTTTTTTTTTATAATAGAAGTAATTTACAAATCTGTTTAACTTTCTGGCACCAGTTGATTAAAAAAAAAAGTTTTCCACGGGAGTCCGGGCATTTTTTGCACATCTGACCACTGTCACTTTAAGCATTAATAACTCTAGAATGCTTTCACTTATGAATTTAAATCCGAGAATGTTTTTTTGTTACATATTCTACTTTATGTTAGTGGTTAACTTTTGTCGATACTTGCATCATTTCTTAATGAAAAATGCAAAAATTAGAAGACAAATTTAAAAATGTTGCATTTTTTTTAAATTTGAAACTCTCTGCTTAGATTCACATAGACACATTTTTACTTTTGGAAGACATCAAGAGGGCTTCAAAGTTCAGCAGCAATTTTCCAATTTTTGAATTTTTTTTAAAAAAGTTTAATTTTTCAGGGACCAGTTCAGTATTGAAGTGGATTTGAAGGGCCTTCATATTAGAAATATGTAAAAAAAGAAAATGGCAGCAGCACACTTGGTCAACAAAATGGAGGCTCTTAGCGCACTTTTTGATCAAAACGTGTCCCCCATCCACCACGCGGAGGTGGCCTCTTATCGGATGGGTCCCTAAACACTCACCTACCTCAGGCTAGGTGACATGTTGGATCCACTAACGATCCAAACCACCTCCTGTGAAAATAGGGGAGGGGATGCACGGCTACAGAGGGAGCCACTCCCCACAAAATTGCACAGCAAAGAAAAAAAACTGAAAATGTAGCCAGCACCTAAACCCAATACACGGGTGCACGCTGCTGTGGCAAGTACAAAACATGTAAAAAAAGAAAATGGCAGCAGCACACTTGGTCAACAAAATGGAGGCTCTTAGCGCACTTTTTGATCAAAACGTGTCCCCCATCCACCACGCGGAGGTGGCCTCTTATCGGATGGGTCCCTAAACACTCACCTACCTCAGGCTGGGTGACATGTTGGATCCACTAACGATCCAAACCACCTCCTGTGCAAATAGGGGAGGGGATGCACGGCTACAGAGGGAGCCACTCCCCCCAAAATTGCACAGCAATGTTTAGGGACCCATCCAATAAGAGGCCACCTCCGCGTGGTGGATGGGGGACACGTTTTGATCAAAAAGTGCGCTAAGAGCCTCCATTTTGTTGACCAAGTGTGCTGCTGCCATTTTCTTTTTTTACATGTTTTGTACTTGCCACAGCAGCGTGCACCCGTGTATTGGGTTTAGGTGCTGGCTACATTTTCAGTTTTTTTTTCATATTAGAAATACCCCATAAATGACCACATGATAAAAACTGCACCCCTCAAATTATTCAAAATGACATTCAGTAAGTGTGTTAACCCATTTGGTGTTTCACAGGAATAGAAGCAAAGTGAAGGAGGAAATTCAAAATCTTCATTTTTTACACTCGCATGTTCTTGTAGACCCAGATTTAGAATTTTTACAAGGGGTAAAAGTAGATAAATCCCCCCAAAATTTGTAAACCAATTTTATTGAGTAAGGAAATACCTCATATGTGTATGTAAAGTGTTCGGCGGGCGCAGTACAGGGCTCAGCAGGGAAGGAGCGACAATGGGATTTTGGAGAGTGAGTTTTTCTGAAATGGTTTTTGGAGGGCATGTCACATTTAGGAAGCACCTATGTTGCCAGAACAGCAAAAAAAAAAACACATGCTATTTTGGAAACTACACCCCTCAAGGAAAGTAACAAGGGGTACAGTGAGCCTTAACACCCCACAGATGTTTGATGACTTTTCGTTAAATTTGGATGTGTAAATGTTTTTTTTTTTTCATTAAAATGCTGGTTTCCCCCCAAATTTTAAATTTTTAGAAAGGGTAATAGGACAAAATGCTCCCTAAAATGTGTAACATCATCTCTTCTGAGTATGGAAATACCCCATGTGTGGATGTCAAGTGCACTGTGGGTGCACTACAATGCTCAGAAGAGGAGGAGTCACATTTGGCTTTTGGAAAGCAGATTTTGCTGAAATGGTTTTTGGGGGGCATGTCGCATTTAGGAAGCCCCTATGGTGCCAGGACAGAAACAAAAAACACATGACATTATTTTGGAAACTACACCACTCAAGGAATGTAACAAGGGGTACAGTGAGCCTTAACACCCCATAGGTGTTTGACAACTTTTCTTTAAAGTTGGATGTGCAAAGGATAATTTTTTTAACTAAAATGCTGTTTTCCCCCCATTTTTTTTTCTTTTTAGAAGTATATAAAATGCCCCCCAAAATACGTAACCCTATCTCCTCTGAGTATGGGAATACCCCATGTGTGGACATCAAGTGCACTGCGGTTGCACTACAGTGCTCACAAGAGAAGGAGTCGCATTTGGCTTTTGGAAACCAAATTTTGCTGAAATGGTTTTTGGGGGGCATTTCACATTTAAGAAGCCCCTATGGTGCCAGAACAGCAAAAATAAAAAATAAAAATAAAACACAGGGCATTCTATTTTGTAAACTATACCCCTCAAGGAATGTAACATGGAATACAGTGAGCCTTAACACCCCACAGGTGTTTGATGACTTTTCGTTAAAGTTGGATGTGTAAATGATTTTTTCTTCACTAAAATGCTGTTTTTCCACCAAATTTTACATTTTTTACAAGGGGTAATAGGAGAAAATGTCCCTCACTATTTGTAACCCCATCTCTTCTGAGTATGAAAATACCCCATGTGTGGACATCAAGTGCACTGTGGGCACACAACAATGTTCAGAAGAGGAGGAATCACATTTGGCTTTTGGAAAAAAAAAATTGCTGAAATGGTTTTTGGGGGGCATGTCGCATTTAGGAAGCCCCTATGGTGCCAGAACAGCAAAAAATAAAAATAAAAAAATGACATGCTATTTTGGAAACTACAACCCTCAAGGAACGTAATGTTCATTAAAGTGGGATGTGAAAAGGAAAAATGAGATTTTTTTTCACTTAAATGCTGGGGTTACCCAAAATGTTTCATTTTCACAAGTGGTAACAGGAGAAAATGCTCCCCACAATTTGTAAATATATTTCTTTGGAGTAAGGACATAACTCATATTTGGATGAAAACAGCTCTTCGGGAGCACACCAGGTCTCGGAAGAGCAGGAGCGTAGTCAGGGGCCTTGAGCATTTACATGAAGCCAGAACAGCGGGACCCTTCCCTCTAGGAGCCTTACATGGGGTACACTGAGTTAATAAAGTGGGGTAGAGTGGGCCGTAAAATGATAAAATAGGTTATGTTCCCAGAATGATGAACCAGAGCATAGCCAAAACTAAAAAATATGCCCACCCCAAACCCTATTATAACACTCAGGAACTCTGAAGACAGGAACTCTGGTGTATGTGTATCCATTGGACCTGTGTGGCAGATGACTCGGACCGTACCAGGGAGGTCTAAGGTGCCGCTGGTTTTCACCAGAGCCCGCCGCAAAGAGGGATGGACTTGCTGCTGCAGGCAACACCCAGGTCGCTACCCCGGGCATGGCTCAACCACACAGGCGGCTGAGGAGATGCAAGAAACAGGAGGGATAAGGCAACTCGTAGTCTGGATAGCAGAAGGTCAGGGCAGGCAGCACAGTAGCGTAGTCAGGACATAGCAAGAGGTCAGTAGGCAGGCGGCAGAGGAGCAAGGTCAAGTCACAGGAGCAAGAGATCTGGTACACGGCAAGGCAATACAGTGGAACACTTTCTCAGAGGCACAAGGCAACAAAGATCCGGCAGAGAACTGAGGAGGGTGGAGGAATTTATAAATAAGCCACAGATGGATTACACCAATGAGCATACTGGCCCTTTAAATCTTAAAGCTCTGGTGTGCACACGCCCTAAGGGACGGAGACACGTGCGCCGGAGCAGAGAGGCAGAGGCAGGAGAAACACCTGGAGAGTGACAGACAGGGGCACGCATGTGGGTGATGCGAGTCCCAGCCCTGTCGGCAGCAGAAGGTAAGGGGACCATGTGCTCACGGCCAGCGTGTGTGACCGAAGCGTATAACGTAATACCTATGCTCTGAATCATCATTCTGGGAATGTGATTTGTGTGGCTGTCCCTATCCTGTTGCCTCAAATGTGCACACCGCTCAGGTGGAGAGAGAGCGCTGCACATTTGAGGCAACATAACCCCCCCACCTCACCCACGATGATAGTGACTCAGTGACCCATGACCCATTTTATGAAAAAATACCCCCCAGAGGTCTTTTTTTTTTTTTTTATTCAGGTTTTTTCTGTAATTTAGTTGTTTATGGGGTTAAAATATGGAATGTACTCTGGGCTTGGTACATTGGGGTCAAATTATGGAAAATTAACATAAATAGGGAAAATGCTGTACTCCATGGAAGTGTGATACTCCCTGAAGCAGTTTTTTATCGGGACAAGTGTCACATTGAGTGGTGGTGTCCTTCCGAATCCCCCTCTTGTGACACACTCTACATTTTTTCTGGGATCATTCTTTCTTTCCAGTGTGGGGGATTTAACCTGGAAATTGTTGGCCTGGGACGATCCTTGCACCTATAACTTTAGTTTTTTTGGAACTCCGGCCTGCCCTTTCCCGGTCGCCAAATATCAGGACCTTTTGGGCTTTTTCTTGAAACTGGAGGAATGTCCCTGTGTTGCCAGTGTACTGGTACAGTACAAAAGAGTTGTGCATGGCAACTTGTACCAAGTAGACCACAACTTTTCTGAACCATACCCGTGTTTTCTGCAAAGCATCGTATGGCTTGAGGACTTTATCAGAGAGATCAACTCCCCCCATATACCGATTGTAGTCCAGAATACAATCCGGCTTGAGGACCGTTGTTGTGGTACCTCGCACAGGGACAGGTGAGCTGCCGTTACCATGAATAGTGGTCAGCATAAGGACATCCCTCTTATCCTTATACCTGACCAGCAACAGGTTTTCATGGGTAAGGGCACGGGACTCACCCTTGGGCATAGGTGTCTGGATCAAATTTAGAGGGAGTCCTCTATGGTTCTTCTGCACAGTCCCACAAGCGGACGTGGATCTGGCGGCAAGGGGTGGAAACAGTGGCATGCTGGTATAAAAGTTGTCCACGTAAAGGTGGTAACCCTTATCCAGCAATGGGTGCACAAGGTTCCAAACGATTTTCCCGCTAACACCCAGAGTGGGGGGACATCTGAGGGTTCAATATGGGAATCTTGTGCCTCATATACTCTCACAAAGTTTGGAGAGTGTCACGACAGACTGTGGCCATTAATGTAGGGCGGTAGCTATCAATTACAAATGCCCTTCCATGTTAGAACACAAAGCTTGCAATCCAATGTTGGCATTTAAATTTATTAAAAAGGAAAAAAAAATTGCCCTCCACCTTTTACTAGTGTTGGTGGCCACAGGAGAAACTTTAAAGGGGAGAAGACAGTTTAATGATGTTGCTATGCTCTCTCCACTGTTTCTGAGTTATTGATAAAACAGTATGGACATTCAATAAAAAACACTGGAATCTTCTTACTTGCAGTTATCGGATCCAGCCATCAGTTTTCTCTTCTGTGGTAAATTAAGAGGAACACATAGGCAGGATAACATAGAAGAGCAACAATTGCCCACACACAATGTAACAGAAAGGAAAATGCGGTAAAAAAAGAAAACTGTTTGGGAGGTGCTGCACAGATTTCAGTCAAGAAAGAAAAACTGAGGCAGCACAGGACAATGAAAATGTTATTGGTGTTTTGAGAAATCGCAATTCGGAATAAACTAATGCCTTCCTAAGGTCCACTTACAGTTCTAAAACTAAATAAATATATATATACAAATATAGAGAATTTTCTTACTTTAAAATATAAAGAAAGGCAATATTTTGTCGCTATTAGAATGTGTTGCCACGGGGTTGGCTTTAAAAAAAAAT
Organism: Hyla sarda; assembly: GCF_029499605.1. Lineage (NCBI taxonomy): Eukaryota > Metazoa > Chordata > Amphibia > Anura > Hylidae > Hyla > Hyla sarda. The sequence goes on from NC_079190.1 coordinate 272,334,273, forward strand.
ATATATTGACAATTAAATAGTAAGATACTAAGTAGGAGGTAGTGTACATAGGTCGAATACAGATGGAAATAAAATACAGATGGAAATAAAAACAATGTTTAGCCAGACCCAATCATGTGCAAGAAAAATACATTTTTTGTAGGACATAGTAAAAAATATGCAAAATTATGCAAAAATATGAATCATAAAGTATGGTTGTATGTAACAATATGTCAACATAATAAAGTGCCATGTGCATGAAGCAATATTCTGTAAGGTTTTGTGGAATAAAATTAGTATAATGGTTGTTTAAACCAGACTGAGAGCCAGACTGGGAGCCATATATTATGTAAACTGTGAATTGTTAATCAGTGCACTAAGGGTTAAATGATGACACAAGAAGGTTTACATAATTACACTGTAGGTCAGTGCACAGTAGGTCAGTACACTGAGAGTTACTACTAAGGGTTAAATGAGGATACGGGAAGACTTGTATAATTATTATACTGCAGGTATGTACACTGAAAGTCATATAATATGTGAAGCCATTAAAGTTGGAGACTCACCCCAGATGCTGGACATGTATGGTGCTGGGGTACCGTGGGGACAGGGAACAGTTAAAAATGGGTTATAGGGTGGAGGGAGGAAGATAGCTTGTTTCTAGGAGGAAACAAATAACTGGAATTATGAGTCCTGTTCGTGACTGTGCTGCTGCGGTCTGTGGCAGCATGCCGGGAGTGCGCATCTTTGGCAGTGTGAGTGCCGATATGTCACTTCCGGTATTGGTTGCCATGAGGACAGAGGACGCTGTGAAGCTGTGTGCTCAGTATGCACTGAGCAACGCCTGCTAACTCCAGTGCAGAGGCTGAGAGAGCTATTTATATGGAGTTAAATGGAATAAATTGAAAAAGAACTGATGAGAGTATCGTTTATGTTGGATATATCTGCTGGTTAAGAAGGGATGAGGTTGTATGAAATGGGGATAAGTGGCAGGGATATATGTAGGGTTGGGTGAAAGAGGAGCTGGGGGAATCCCTTTATCAGGGATACTATAGTCTTTTGATCTTCGCATACAGATTGATCTCTCAAAGTCTTATTATGTGTGGATAATCTTATTTCATCAAGCAACTAACTAACATTTGGTATGCGGTGATCATCTTGCCACACTTACAAGTCTATATAAATTTTTTGGCCATATCTACCAACACAACATCAGGCCATTATCTATAACTATATAATCTCTGTGTGCCTACCTCCTTACTGTATTATTGTGTACTCTGGACCTAAAACTTTTCTCTATGTGACTGACCGATATCTTTTGACCCACTGATGCCGTATGACATTATCTTTGTTTTGTATCTAATAATATATATGTTTTGTATCTAATATTTATATCTGTTGTGCCTACGAATCATGTTATCTAACATCTATGTTACTATTTATTTAATGTTGAGATTATCATACCCTTTGTCATCTAGTATTGTTACTATTAGACCAGCATTGGCCTCCTCTCATTCCCTGATGAGCCCTACAAATTATCGTCCAAAATGCGTTGGTTAGAGAGGTTTGCCTATTAAGTATAATTTCTGTGATTACATTTTCCTTTCCCCATCCACACATTGTTTAGGAGTTACCAACCTAGATAGGTAGGAACTCTAGTGTAGATTTTCACCTGTACCCTATCCCCTTATCCCATCACTATTTTTGTGTATATTGTCTTATTTCTATCTTGTGGGCACTCTATTATTTTGAGTAAAAAATACTAAAATTATCTTTTGCCTAATTGGTTTTTCCTTGCTAATATATAATAGTTACATTTTCTACGCCAAGAGATTTATCTATCACTCTGGTTTTTTAAGGTACCAGTTATATTTTTCCTTTATAGTGGTATATATTTACTAAGGTTTCCACATAAAATGTGGTTGATTTGAGGTGAGGAAAACCCAACAGATGAGAGCATGTATAAAAAAAGCAAAATGTAGGGAAAGTGGAAAATGTAGGGAAACCTTAATAAATACCGTGGAAAATAAATTGTTGGGAATTAAAACCCACAAAGAAACCTACACTCCACTCTTAGTAAATAAGGACCATTGTGTGTTAGAATGAAGTTGAGTCCATTTAGTAAGAAGTTAATATGTTGTTCTTCAATTTTTTTTGTATGGTGTAAGAATTCTGCAGTTTTCAAACCTAGTTCGTGTTTGTTACATAGTTACATAGTTACATAGTTAGTACGGTCGAAAAAAGACATATGTCCATCAAGTTCAACCAGGGAATTAAGGGGTAGGGGTGTGGCGCGATATTGGGGAAGGGATGGGATTTTATATTTCTTCATAAGCATTAATGTTATTTTGTTCCAGGAATGTATCTAATCCTGTTTAAACAACGTCCAGAGTGAGAAAAAGGTATCCCGGTTGCAAATGAATTTCCATGAGGACCCTAATCAAACTATCGGAATCCTTCAAGTAGTATGGTTGGGTTACCACAATTTCTTGTAGGAGCAAATCCAGAAAGTGAGACAGCTGACTGGTCAATGATCCAATGCCTGAGAAAATGGGTCTACCTCGTGGGCATTTCAGATCCTTGTGGATCTTAGGGAGGTGGTAAAAGAACGCAAGCTGTGGGGATGAAACTGTAAGGAAGTTCTTCTCATTTTTGTTAATTATTCCACCAGAGTATGCTGTGGAGATGAGTTGTGTATATTCTTTGAGATAGGCTTCGGAGGGGTCCTCAGATAGCTTGGTGTAGTAGGAGGTGTCTGATAGAATGCCTTTGGCCTCTATCAGGTAGTCTGTCTGATTCTGTATTACCACCTCATCTCCTTTGTCTGCACTCCGAATAACCAGCTATTTATTATCTTTTAATGATTTGAGTGCTTTATGTTCCGCTTTTGCGAGGTTATTATTTACCAGAAGAAGATGTGATGGTGTAGAGGGTAGGTTGGCAAGTTCTTCCAGGACCAGACTATAAAAGGTATGGAAGGGATGTCCTTTATGGGGGTGTGGATAGAAGTTGGACTTCCCTTTTTAATGTAGAAACACACCATGTAACAGAAAAATTGAGCATGGTGTATCAAAATCGAAGTCCCATACTATTCCAGTAAATTGCACAACTGAGATTAAGGTGCATACAATGACATCAGTAGAAGTCATAATGCCAGTGATATCTGAGAGTAAAGGCACTGCATCTAACATGGAGTAAGGGACTGACATTATAAAACATAAGCAGAAGTCCAGATAAGGCCCATAGAAAATAGACAACACTGAACACAAAAGACCAACATCACAGTAGATGGAGACAGGGCGGGTACTGGGGAGGGAAGGATCAAAGAGGATACTGGTCAGAGAAGTCATTCCAATGCTCCCAAACAGAGCAGAACACCTCAACAGCAGTGTTATTCAAAGAAGCAGTGAGCGACACCAGGCATCGGGTTTCTACGATGGGGGAAAGAAGGTTATGTACCGAAGGGGGAGCAGACCTGTTAAAACATTTAGCAACCAATGTCTTAACAGCAAGCAACAACCCAGGAAAGGAGGAGACAAATGTATAAGGTAGACCAAAGGCTCCAAAGGGACAAGGGCTGCAAATACATCTGAGACCAGGCGCTCGACTGTAGACCAATACTCCGTGATTAATGGACAGGAACGAATTAGCTGTGATTTCAACGACCTTTGTTGTAAATATATTGATCTGATTGCTAAGTACAAGTGCCATACTTTTTCAGATATTTTTGTAGATTTAACCTATGACAATTTTTCACAATTATATTATGTATTTTATCATTAGTGTACCATGTTTTATCCATATTTTACTATAGCTATGGATACCATTTCTTACCAACACTGGGTTCAATTATACTTTACTTTTCTGGCTCCTTGCCAGGAAAATGTCAGCGAAAGAAGAAAGGAAGTGTGTAAATAATTTGTAAGACTCTATTCTTTTTTTGCAAATGCCTGGAAGCATCCTAGCTGCTCAGTGCTTGCTGTTTCAGAAGGCTTACTGTATGACAGCTTATCAGAGCTCCTTCTGCCCTTAAAAAAAATAATAAATAAATAAACTTCTTTATTAAAGTGAACACACAATCCTTAAGCATCTACAAATTAGAAACAACTACCAAATCATGTAGGCCTGTCTTCTTTAATGGCATTCCTCTTTGTAGAAATATCAATAATGCATAAAGTGCCAGTGGCATAGTATTGCAATGATGCATCTCCATTTAAATAATAGAATTTACAATGCTGAAAAGCAATGATGTACATATTTTGGCATCTAAAATACATTTAGAAAGTTCCTGTTTGCAGATAGGAAAGACTTCCAGAAGGTCAAACATCACTGCAGAACTCTGTCAATCTAGACTTCATGGCAGAGTGGCCAGAAAAAAGCCTCCCTGGAATTTGTGAAAGAACATCGAAAGGACCCTCAGACTGGTGGCAACATCATGCCGTGGGGTCTTTTTTAGCAGCTGGGACAAGAATAATGGTCAGGGTTGAGGGAGAGCTTAATGAAGCAAAGTACAGAGATATTCTCTGGACTTCAGACTAGGATGAAGGTTCACCTTCCAACGAGAAAATTACCCAAAGCACACAGCCATGAGTGGAATAGTGAGAATTCTGGGAATGTCCTTGAGTGGCCAGAGCCTTGAGACCTTGAGACAGAGCCCTGACTTAAACTCAATTGAATATCTCTAGAGAGACCTGAAAGTGACTGTCCACTGGTTGCCATCCAACCTGATAGAGCATGAGAGTAAGTCCATCACAAGGTGACACGTGAGCAGTTGGTTACAGTGAGTGGTTAACTGCCATCAGGCATAGTGCTTCACAGATATAATCTCAAATAGGTTCATGATTTAGTTATGTGTAACTGACCTGGACCGGCATCATTTACCAGGGGAAATATTTTTTAGGCTCCCCAAGTAGATATTTGTAATCATAATTTGCTCAATCCAATGCATTAAATTGATTTATCTGTGAAAGGAGGCTGTAAGAGCAGATCTGTTACTGAAGGCACTGAGCCATTTAAAAGGCCTCGAGGTGCCATGACTAGATCACGGGGAGCCAATCTGACTCCCTGAACACCAAGGATGTGCTGCACTATTGTTTAAACACTGCTGACAACTAAACAAGTAAAAATTGTCAATAAATATCAGGTGGTATAAGTACTGGCAGTTTTGTGTTAGCAAAAACTTCAGAAGAGAAGGATTTAGGAGCAGTGATTTCTGGTAACTAGTGTTGCTCACGAATATTCGCAATTCGAATATTATTTGCGAATATCGCATATTCGCGAATTCGCGAATTTCGCGAATATAGCGCTATATATTCGTAATTATGAATATTCGTATTTTTTTTTGTTTGTTTTTTTTTTTTTCACAGTACACATCACAGTGATCACCCCTCTCTGCTTCCAGCTTGTGTGGTGTAAAGAAGGTGTCACGATGCCGGCTGGCAGGAGGTGGATCCTCTGTGCCAGAGAGGGATTGGCGTGGACCGTGCTAGTGGACCGGTTCTAAGTCACTACAGGTTTTCACCAGAGCCCGCCGCAAAGCGGGATGGTCTTGCTGCGGCGGTAGTGACCAGGTCGTATCCACTAGCAACGGCTCAACCTCTCTGGCTGCTGAAGATAGGCGCGGTACAAGGGAGTAGACAGAAGCAAGGTCGGACGTAGCAGAAGGTCGGGGCAGGCAGCAAGGTTCGTAGTCAGGGTGGATAGCAGAAGTACTGGTACACAGGCTTAGGACACACAAAACGCTTTCACTAGGCACAAGGGCAACAAGATCCGGCAAGGGAGTGCATGGGAGGAGGTCAGATATAGTCAGGGACCAGGTGGAAGCCAATTAAGCTAATTGGGCCAGGCACCAATCATTGGTGCACTGGCCCTTTAAGTCTCAGGGAGCTGGCGCGCGTGCGCCCTAGAGAGCGGAGCCGCGAATCGCATCCCCGACGGCCATGACAGTGCAGCGCTCCCGGTCAGCGGGACCGACTGGGGCGCTGCGGAGAGAGAGACGCCGTACGCGCTCCGGGGAGGAGCGGGGACCCGGAGCGCTAGGCGTAACAGTACCCCCCCCCTTAGGTCTCCCCTTCTCTTTGTCCGGTAACTGCCCCCCCTGGGATGAGGACACCGGGAAAGGATGGAGGGATTCCTCAACGGCAGGCAGTACAGCAGGAGTGGGAATGGGGAGGGAGGGCAGAGGGCGAGGCCTGGCACGGGGCAGTGTGACACCAGGACGAGGGCCACGAGGAGGCACCGAGGCTTGACTGACTGGACTGGGAGGGGGGGAGAGGCACTTCTTAAGGCGGGCAGAGTCCATAACGACCTTAGGGAGACTGGATACAGGAGGAACCACAGGGTCACGGCAGGGAGTACTGGGAACTGGTTTAAGGCAGTCCTTGAAGCAAGAGGTACCCCAGCTCTTGATCTCCCCTGAGGACCAATCCAGGGTTGGGGAATGGTGTTGAAGCCAGGGTAGTCCAAGGAGAATTTCAGAAGTGCAATTGGAGAGGACCAAAAACTCAATTTTCTCATGATGAGGTCCGATGCACATTAGGAGGGGCTCCGTGCGGAAACGCACGGTGCAATCCAACCTGGCTCCGTTGACCGCGGAAATGTGGAGTGGCTTGACAAGACGGGTCACCGGGATGCGGAATTTATTCACCAAGGACTCCCGAATAAAATTCCCAGAGGCACCAGAGTCCAGGCAGGCCACGGCTGAGAGGGAAGAGCTGGCTGAAGAAGAAATCCGTACAGGCACCGTGAGACGTGGAGAAGCCGACTTAGCATCAAGAGACGCCACACCCACGAGAGCTGGGTGCGAGCGTGCGTTTCCCAGACGTGGAGGACGGATAGGGCAATCCACCAAAAAATGTTCGGTACTGGCACAGTACAGACAAAGATTCTCTTCCTTACGGCGATTCCTCTCTTCCAGGGTCAGGCGAGACCGATCCACTTGCATGGCCTCCTCGGCGGGAGGCCTAGGCGCAGATTGCAATGGAGACTGTGGGAGAGGTGTCCAGAGATCTAAGTCTTTTTCCTGGCGGAGCTCTTGATGCCTCTCAGAAAAACGCATGTCAATGCGAGTGGCTAGATGAATGAGTTCATGCAGATTAGCAGGAGTATCTCGTGCGGCCAGAACATCTTTAATGTTGCTGGATAGGCCTTTTTTAAAGGTCGCGCAGAGGGCCTCATTATTCCAGGAAAGTTCAGAAGCAAGAGTACGGAATTGTATGGCGTACTCGCCAACGGAAGAATTACCCTGGACCAGGTTCAGCAGGGCAGTCTCAGCAGAAGAGGCTCGGGCAGGTTCCTCAAAGACACTTCGAATTTCCGAGAAGAAGGAGTGTACAGAGGCAGTGACGGGGTCATTGCGGTCCCAGAGCGGTGTGGCCCATGACAGGGCTTTTCCAGACAGAAGGCTGACTACGAAAGCCACCTTAGACCTTTCAGTAGGAAACTGGTCCGACATCATCTCCAAGTGCAGGGAACATTGCGAAAGAAAGCCACGGCAAAACTTAGAGTCCCCATTAAATTTGTCCGGCAAGGACAGGCGGAGGCTAGGAGTGGCCACTCGCTGCGGAAGGGGTGCAGGAGCTGGCGGAGGAGATGATTGCTGCAGAAGTTGCGACTGAAGTTGCTGCACAATGGTGGACACTTCCGACAGCTGGTGGGTTAGATGGGTGATCTGTCGGGATTGCTGGGCGACCACCGTGGTGATATCAGAGATATAAGGCAGAGGAACTTCAGCGGGATCCATGGCCGGATCTACTGTCACGATGCCGGCTGGCAGGAGGTGGATCCTCTGTGCCAGAGAGGGATTGGCGTGGACCGTGCTAGTGGACCGGTTCTAAGTCACTACAGGTTTTCACCAGAGCCCGCCGCAAAGCGGGATGGTCTTGCTGCGGCGGTAGTGACCAGGTCGTATCCACTAGCAACGGCTCAACCTCTCTGGCTGCTGAAGATAGGCGCGGTACAAGGGAGTAGACAGAAGCAAGGTCGGACGTAGCAGAAGGTCGGGGCAGGCAGCAAGGTTCGTAGTCAGGGTGGATAGCAGAAGTACTGGTACACAGGCTTAGGACACACAAAACGCTTTCACTAGGCACAAGGGCAACAAGATCCGGCAAGGGAGTGCATGGGAGGAGGTCAGATATAGTCAGGGACCAGGTGGAAGCCAATTAAGCTAATTGGGCCAGGCACCAATCATTGGTGCACTGGCCCTTTAAGTCTCAGGGAGCTGGCGCGCGCGCGCCCTAGAGAGCGGAGCCGCGCGCGCCAGCACATGACAGCAGGGGACGGGAACGGGTAAGTGACCTGGGATGCGATTCGCGAGCGGGCGCGTCCCGCTGTGCGAATCGCATCCCCGATGGCCATGACAGTGCAGCGCTCCCGGTCAGCGGGACCGACCGGGGCGCTGCGGAGAGAGAGACGCCGTACGCGCTCCGGGGAGGAGCGGGGACCCGGAGCGCTAGGCGTAACAGAAGGCTGTAATACTACTGTGTGAGACTGGCGTGCGAAAATTCGCATATGCAAAATTCGCATATGCTAATTTTCGTATATGCGAATTTTCGCATATGCTAATTTTGTATATGCTAATATTCGCATATGTTAATTTTCGCATACGCGAAATTTTGCATATGCGAAAATATAACGAGAATATAACGAACATGCGAATATTCGCGAATATATGACTAATATTCGTCCATATATTCGCGAATATTCACGAATTCGAATATGGCCTATGCCGCTCAACACTACTGGTAACCTGAAAGTGAGTTAAGAGTGCAACCAGGCTATAGGGAAAGTAGGAAGAGAGCTTTAGGGAGACCACATCTGCATACTGTGTTTAGTTTAGGAAACCTCACTTACAAAAAGATATTGATAAAATAGAATGGGTCTAAAGATGGGCTACACAAATAGTGAAAGAACTTAAGCATAAACGATATCAGGAAAGATTAACCCCTTAATGACCCAGCCCATTTTCACCTTAAAGATGCAGCCCTTTTTTGCAAATCTGACCACTGTCACTTTAAGCATTCATAACTCTGGGATGCTTTTACTTTTCATTCTGATTCCCAGATTGTTTTTTCATGACATATTCTACTTCATGTTACTGGTAAATTTTTGTCGATACTTGCATAATTTCTTGGTGAAAATTTTGAAAATTTGATGAAAATGTGAAAAAAATGTTTTACTTTGAAACTCTCTGCTTATAAGGAAAATGGGCATCCCAAATAAATGATATATTGATTCACATATACAATATGTCTAATTTATGATTGCATCATAAAGTTGACATGTTTTTACTTTTGGAAGACATCAGAGGGCTTCAAAGTTCTGCAGCAATTTTCCAATTTTTCACAAAATTTTCAAAATCGGAATTTTTCAGGGACCAGTTCAGATTTGAAGTGGATTTGAAGTGCCTTCATTTTAGAAATACCCCACAAATTACCCCATTATGAAAACTGCACCCCTCAAAGTATTCAAAATGACATTCGGCAAGTGTGTTAACCCTTTAGGTGTTTCACAGGATTAGCAGCAAAGTTAAGGAGAAAATTCTAAATCTTCATTTTTTACATTAGCATGTTCTTGTAGATTAAGTTTTTACATTTTTACAAGGGGTAAAAGGAGAGAAATCTTCCTAAAATGTGTAACCCAATTTCTCTTGAGTAAGGAAATACCTCATATGTGTATGCACTAGAGGGCCCAGAAGTGAAGGAGCGACAATGGGATTTTGGAGAGTGAGTTTTTCTGAAATGGTTTTTGGGGCGTGTCACATTTAGGAAGCCCCTATGGTGCCAGAACAGCAAAAAAAACAAAAAAACAAAAAAAAAACACATGACATACTATTTTGGAAACGACACCCCTCAACACCCCACAGGTGTTTGACGACTTTTCGTTGAGGTTGGATGTGTAAATTATTATATATTTTTTCACTAAAATTCTGGTTTTCCCCCAAATTTTACATTTTTACAAGGGGTAATAGGAGAACATGCCCCCCAAAATTTGTAACCCCATCTCTTTTAAGTATGGAAATACCCCATGTTAGGACGTAAAATGCTCTGCGGGCGAAGTACAATGCTCAGAAGAGAAGGAGTCACATTTGGCTTTTGGAAAGCAAACATGGCTGAAATGGTTTTTGGGGGGCATTTCGCATTTAGGAAGCCCCTATGGTGCCAGAACAGAAAAAAAACACATGGCATACTATTTTGGAAACTACACCCTTCAAGGAATGCAACAAGGGGTACAGTGAGCCTTCACACCCCACAGGTGTTTGACGACTTTTCGTTAAAGTCAGATGTATAAATGAAACATTTTGGAAACGACACCCCTCACAGAATTGAATAAGGGTTGCATTGAGCATTACACCCCACTGGCATTTGACAGGTCTTTGGAACAGTGGGCTGAGCAAATGAAAAATTTAATTTTTCATTTTCACGGACCACTGTTCCAAAAATCTGTCAGACACCTGTGGGGCGTAAATGCTCACTGTACACCTTATTACATTACGTGAGGGGTGTATTTTCCAAAATGGGGTCATATGTGGGGGGGGGGGGGGCGTCCATCGTTCTGGCACTATGGGAGCTTTGTAAACACAAATGGCCTTCAATTCCGGACAAATTTTCTATCGAAAAGCCCAATGGCGCTCTTTCTCTTCTGAGCATTGTAGTTCACCCGCAGAGCACTTTACATCCACATATGGGGTATGTTCTTACTCAAAAGACATGGGGTTACAAATTTTTGTGTGGCTTTTTTTCCCTATTTTCCCATGTGAAAATGAAAAATTTAGGGTAACAGCAGCATTTTTGTAAAAAAAAAAATGTCTTCATTTTCCCATCCAACTTTAACGAAAATTTGTCATATACCTGTGAGGTGTTAAGGCTCACTATACCCCTTGGTACATTGCATGAAGGGTGTAGTTTCCAAAATGGGGTCACACGTGGGTATTTTTTTTTTGCGTTTGTGTCAGAACCGCTGTAAAATCTGCCACCCCTGTGCAAATCCCCAATTTAGGCCTCAAATGTACATAGTGTGCTCTCTCTCCTGAGCCTTGTTGTGCATCCGCAGAGCATTTACCTCCACAAATGGGGCATTTCCGTATTGTGTTACAAATTTTGGGGGTCTTTTTTTCCTTTTACCTCTTGTAAAATATAAAAGTATGGGGCAACAACAGCATGTTAGTGTAAAACTTTTAATTTTTTTACACTAACAGGCTGGTGTAGACGCCAACTTTTCCTTTTCAGAAGGGCTAAAAGGAGAAAAAGCCACCAAAATTTGCAATGCAATTGCTCCGAAGTACATAAATACCCCATATGTGGCCCTAAAAAGTTTCCTTGAAATACGTCAGGGCTCCGAAGTGAGAGAGTGCCATGCGCATTTGAGGACTGTATTAGGGATTGCAAAGGGGTGGACATAGGGGTATTCTACGCCAGTGATTCCCAAACAGGGTGCCACCAGCTGTTGCTAAACTCCCAGCATGCCTGGGGTGTATATGTAGTGTTTTACCCTTTATTATTTGTTAGTGTAGTGAGGGTAGTGTTTTTAGGGTACATTCACACAGGCAGGTTTATGGTGAGTTTCCCGCTAGGATTTTGCGATGCGGCGGAAAAATTGCCGCAGCTCAAACTTGAAGCAGGAAACTCCCTGTAAACCTGCCTGTGTGAATGTACCCTGTACATTCACATAGGGGGGGGGGGCAAACATCCAGCTGTTGCAAAACTATAACACTCAGCATGCATTGACAGCAGGATACAGCAGGAGGTAAATGTTGTTCACCTCCTGCTGTTGCTAAGCACAACTCCCAGCATGCACAGCCAAAGGGCTCTTCCAAAGATCTGTCAAACACCAGTGGGGTATAAATGCTCACTGCACCCCTAATTAAATTCTGTGAGGGGTGTAGTTTCCAAAATGGTGTCACATGTGGGTGGTCCACTGTCCTTGCACCACGGGGGCTTTGTACATGCACATGGCCTCCGACTTCTATTCCAACCAAATTCTCTCTTCAAAAGCTCAATGGCCTTCCTTCTCTTCTGAGCATTGTAGTTGCCCACTGAGCACTTTACATCCACATATGTGGTATTTCCTTGTAATAATGTTACAAATTTTGGGAGGCTTTTTCTCCTACTACCCCTTGTGAAAATGAAAAATTTGGGGTAACATCTATATCATCTTTAACAAAAGTCATCAAACACCTGTGGGGTGTAAAGGCTCACTGTACCTCTTTTTATAACCCTTGAGGGGTGTAGTTTCCAAAATAGTATGCCATGTGTTTTTTTTTTTTTTTTTTTTTGCTGTTCTGGCACCATAGGGGCTTCCTAAATGTGACATGCCTCTTAAAAATAATTTCAGGCTCACTTTCCAAAATCCCATTGTCACTCCTTCCCTCTTGAGCCCTCTGCTGCGCCCGCCGAACACTTTACATATCAGGTATTTCCTTACTCGAGAGAAATTGGGTTACAAATTTTACAGTGATTTCTCTCCTTTTACCCATTGTAAAAGTAAAAAAAAATTTGGGTCTACAAGAACATGTGAGTGTAAAAAAGGAAGATATAGAATTTTCTCCTTGACTTTGCTGCTATTCCTGTGAAAGGGTTAACACACTTTATGAATGTCATTTTGAATACTTTGAGGGGTGCAGTTTTTATAATGAGGTAATTTATGGGGTATTTCTAATATGAAGACACTTCACATCCACTTCAAAACTGAACTGGTCCCTGAAAAATTCAGATTTTAAAATTTTGTGAAAAATTGGAAAATTGCTGCTGAACTTTGAAGCCCTCTGATGTCTTCAAAAAGTAAAAACATGTCAACTTTATGATGCAAATATAAAGTAGACATATTGTATTTGTGAATCAATATATAATTTATTAGGGATGTCCATTTTCCTTATAAGCAGAGAGCTTCAAAGAAAAATGCTAAGTTTTCACATTTTTAAAACATTTTTGGAATTTTTCCACCAAGAAATGATGCAAGTATCAACAAAAATTTACCACTAACATAAAGCTGAATGTGTCACGAAAAAATAGTCTCGAAATAGAGTCAAAAGTAAAAGTATCCCAGAGTTATTAGTGCTTAAAAGGTTACTCTGCTGCTCAGCATTTGGAACAAACTGTTCGGCGCCGGGAGCTTGTGATGTCATAGCCCTGCCCCTCAATAGGTCACACCCCGTCCCCTCAATGCAAGTCTATGGGAGGGGGCTTGACAGCCATCACACCGCCTCCCATATGAATGCATTGAGGCGGCGTAATGTCAAGAGGGGGGGGGGGCTATGATGTCACGAGTTAGGAACATTTCCAAACACTGAGCAGCGGAGAACCCCTTTAAAGTGACAGTGGTCAGATGTGCAAAAATGCTCAGGTCCCTAAGGTGAAAATGAGCTGGGGTTAAGGACACAGATCTTTTGGCCAATTTTAGAATTTGTGTTTTCTTCTCCTTGCTGTCTAAGAGCCACACTCTCTCATTGTTCCATTCACAGACCCATATGAGTTTTTTTTCCCCCCGCACAATATTGTAATGACACCTTTCATTTTACCATAAAATGTGCAGCGCAATGAAAGTAAAATATTTGTTGGTGGAACTGAAAAAATGCAATTTTACTACTTTTTAACGGTTTTGTTTTTCTACCGTGCATTTTACAATACAATTGACACGCTATTTTCATTCTGTGGACCTATATGGGTAAAACTACGGTATTTATATAGTTTATTTTCTATTGCTGTAGTACAAATTTTTTTGACAAAATAAGTATGCTTAAAATTGCCCTCTCCTGACCCCCTGTAACCTTTTTTGTGTTAATTTATATGAAGCTGTTTGAGGGATAATTTTTTGCCCTGTGATCTTCAGTTTTCATTTGTATCATTTTTGTTTAGATTAGACTTTTTATCATGTTTTTTCTTGGCAACACAATTATGCTATAGTATTGCATAGCAATAGCAGATCAGACTGGGAGCCGCAAAAGTCAGATGAGGGGACTTCCGGCAGGCATGTAAACCCACAGGCATGCCCATTCAGTATTGTTTTATTTAATTTTATTTTCAATGTTTTTTAAGGAAGTGCACACTGCAGATGTCACACAGTATGCATCTTATTCTTCACCTGCCTAACTTCCATATTACTCATCTGCAGGGAAAGTAAGAAAGCACTATGGAGGAGAAAATGTGTCCAGAGGAAAAGTTGCTGAGTTGCCATAGCAACCAATCAGATCCCTTCTTTATTTTTCAGAGGCCTTTTCAAAAAATAAGGAAGGGATCTGATTGGTTGCTATGGGCTACTCAGCAACTAGATTGTCAGCAGCCAGAAGGGGAAGAAAACTGATTTTGCTGAGAAATTAGTAGAATTAGTATATTTTTATCCTGTGAATTGCCAAATAAAGGCAATATGATACATACTGTAATTTTTTTTTTTAATTCTGGTTCTTTTATTTACTTTACTTTCTGTAAATCAGGACAGACATTTGCAACTCTATATACATATATTATTTACATAGGGAAAACTCACATTTGATGTAAACAAAAAGTTAAAGGAGTACTCTGATGCAAATATTTTCTGGGGCAAAAAAAGCATCAAGCAAAGTTATATAGCGCTTTCCATATGGCCCCTTTCCCAGTCTTCTCCTGCATTTTTCCGCTGACCGGAAGCTGGGTCCTTTACCTGCATTTGATGACGCTCGACCGCTTATTCCGAGCACTCCACTGGCAACTTAGCCCGGTGACTCATACCTCCCATGAGTCATTGCGGGCTCTGCTGGCCTCCCAGCCCGGAGTCGGCTACTCTCCCTCACTAATATATTCATATATGCGCTGAGCTGAGCTGCCATAGGCTCAGCTCAGCAAACGCGAAGGGGGCGTCATTTATTATAATTTCTGGAGGGGGCCGAGCAGGGGAGATACAGGCCGGATGTGACGAGCGGGCATGCTGGGAGATGTAGTTTTTACAGCGCGGGCCGGGCACATAATGCGAAAACGGCTGGGCCCTTCTACACGATTGAGGGCTCCATCAAAAGGTATTTTAATGGGCTACATTATGGCATAATTTTTTTTTTTAAGGAGGCTGCATCGGAGTTTTCCTTTAATGGGTTCTACTATGTTAAATGGTTCAAACAATTCTTATAGGCATTTCAAAACATCCACATATGTTCAAAATCCATTCATGTTATTCCCCTCTATCCTCTATTTTATCCAGGCTGCTCACATTTCTCAAGTGAGTCTGGCTTACTTTAGACAAATCCTCTTAATCTTACAACAAATCTTTAAAGGTTTTCTAGTCTTTTCTGGTGTGTAAATGTTCACATAAAGGGGACCCGAAAGAAGGCCTCTGTTTAATTTCCCTGGTACACATAGCATTATGCCATGAGCAGACTACCATATGTGATGAGCATATTGATCACTCCTAGGCAGTCACTTTTCCTAAATAAACATGCAAGTTTAAATTGTCTGTGCTTCATTGGCCAGAATATTTAGCAATTTTACCATATTCTAGACTGTACTGTAAATAGAGGTGGTATAGAAACCACCCCCTTTAATTTAAGATTGCACTTGAAATTGTCAGTGATAATTCAGGATTTATATGTTCAGACATGGCTAATTTGTTTTCACTGCAGTTTTTTTTTTTTTGTCACAAATATCCACTGAAATATCCCCGCAAAGTAAAATCCATAAAATTAATGCTACATATCCACAAAAAGTGCTATGTCTAACCATGATTTTAGACATATTAATACGTGTTTGTAGTGGTACAGATTTAACTACATGGTCTAGTCATCCCTCTCTGAGCCTTACTGTAAAAAAAAGGTCAAACTTATATTTTTAGTCCTATGTAGAATTGAAAGGCAACTTGTATGACTTAGCAAACCCCATTCTGACAAAAATGTTTTGGAGGAATCACTAATGCAAATCTTTGCACTGATACCTTAGCTGCCATTTACCGTATTTATCGGGGTATACCACGCACCGGCCTATAACACGCACCCTCATTTTACCAAGGATATTTGGGTAAAAACTGTGGCCAGGAAAGGCAGGAGGAGAGAGGCCGTCGCTGCCCGCTTCTTTCCCCCTGCCTTTCCTGGGGTCTGGAGCCCTGCTGCCGCCGCTTCTCTCCCGCTGGCTATCTGCGCCGCTGCCCGTTCTCTCCCCCTGACTATCGATGCCCCATTGCCGGCACCGATAGCCAGGAGGAGAGAAGCGGCGCCGACAGCCAGGGGGAGAGAAGGGGCAGCGGCACCCATTGCCGGCGCCGCTGCCCCGTTGCCTCCCCCCATCCCCGGTTGCAAAATTACCTGTTGCCGGGGTCGGGTCCGCGCTGCTTCAGGCCTCCGGCGTGCGTCCCCTGCGTCGTTGCTATGCACTGCACGGCGCGGCGCACTGACGTCATGCGTCGCGCCGTGCATCGCATAGCAACGACGCAGGGGACGCACACCGGAGGCCTGAAGCAGCACGGACCCGACCCCGGCAACAGGTAATTATGCAACCGGGGATGAGGGGAGGCAACGGGGCAGCGGCGCCGGCAATGGGTGTCGCTGCCCCTTCTCTCCCCCTGGCTGTCGGCGCCGCTGCCCCATTGCCGGCGCCGCAGCAGGGCTTTAGACCCCAGGGCAGGCAGGGGCAGAGAAGCCAGCAGCGCTGGCTGTCTCTGCACCTGCAAAGCCGCTGCAGTTCATTGATTTAAAGCGCCCGCTTTAAATCATTGAACTGCAGTGGCTTATCGGCGTATAACACGCACATAGACTTTAGGCTAAAAATTTTAGCCTAAAAAGTGCGTGTTATACGCCGATAAATACAGTATGTTATTTTAGCCCCTAGATAGATAGATGTGGTCCTCACCAAATCACCTATTACTCTAGGACAAAGGGTTCTTTACCTCAAACCTGCACCCACCTTTATATGTTGAATAGTTTTAGTTTGGCTTACAATTAAATACCAGTGCTGCCGAAAAAATTAACTTTCTTCTTGCAATTCAGACGTGTCAGTAACAATATTGTTACGCCTAGCGCTCCGGGTCCCCGCTCCTCCCCGGAGCGCTCACGGCGTCTCTCTCCCTGCAGCGCCCCGGTCAGTCCCGCTGACCGGGAGCGCTGCACTGTCATGGCCGTCGGGGATGCGATTCGCACAGCGGGACGCGCCCTCTCGCGAATCGCATCCCAGGTCACTTACCCGTCCCGGTCCCCTGCTGTCATCTGCTGGCGCGCGCGGCTCCGCTCTCTAGGGCGCGCGCGCGCCAGCTCTCTGAGACTTAAAGGGCCAGTGCACCAATGATTGGTGCCTGGCCCAATTAGCTTAATTGGCTTCCACCTGCTCCCTGGCTATATCTGATCTCCTCCCTTGCACTCCCTTGCCGGATCTTGTTGCCTTGTGCCAGTGAAAGCGTTTAGTGTGTCCAAAGCCTGTGTTACCTGAACTTCTGCTATCCATCCTGACTACGAACCTTGCCGCCTGCCCCCGACCTTCTGCTACGTCTGACCTTGCCTCTGCCTAGTCCTTCTGTCCCACGCCTTCTCAGCAGTCAGCGAGGTTGAGCCGTTGCTAGTGGATACGACCTGGTTGCTACTGCCGCAGCAAGACCATCCCGCTTTGCGGCGGGCTCTGGTGAAAACCAGTAGCCTCTTAGAACCGGTCCACTAGCACGGTCCACGCCAATCCCTCGCTGACACAGAGGATCCACTACCTGTGAGCCGAATCGTGACAGTAGATCCGGCCATGGATCCCGCTGAGGTGCAGCTGCCAAGTCTCGCTGACCTTCCCACGGTGGTCGCTCAGCAATCGCAGCAGATTGCCCAACAAGGACAGCAGCTGTCGCAGTTGACCGCCATGTTACAGCAACTTCTGCCTCTGCTACAGCAGCAACCATCTCCTCCGCCAGCTCCTGCACCTCCTCCGCAGCGAGTGGCCGCTCCTAGCCTCCGCTTGTCCCTGCTGGACAAATTTGATGGGGACTCTAAACTCTGCCGTGGATTTTTGTCTCTGTGTTCCCTGCACATGGAGATGTTTTCGGACTTGTTTCCTACAGAACGGTCTAAGGTGGCGTTCGTAGTAAGCCTTCTTTCAGGAAAGGCCTTGTCTTGGGCCACACCGCTCTGGGACCGCAATGATCCTGCCACAGCCACAGTCCAGTCCTTCTTCGCTGAAGTCCGGAGTGTCTTCGAGGAGCCAGCCCGAGCTTCTTCTGCCGAGACTGCCCTGTTGAACCTGGTCCAGGGTAATTCTTCAGTGGGCGAGTACGCCATCCAATTTCGTACTCTTGCTTCCGAGTTATCATGGAATAACGAGGCTCTCTGCGCGACCTTTAAAAAAGGCCTATCCAGTCGCATCAAGGATGTGCTGGCCGCACGAGAGATTCCTGCCAACCTCCAAGAACTCATCCATTTGGCTACCCGCATTGACATGCGTTTTTCTGAGCGACACCAAGAGCTCCGCCAGGAAAAAGACTTAGATCTCTGGGCACCTCTCCCACAGTATCCGTTGCAATCTACGCCTGGGCCTCCCGCCGAGGAGGCCATGCAAGTGGATCGGTCTCGCCTGACCCAGGAAGAGAGGAATCGCCGTAGGGAAGAAAATCTCTGTCTTTACTGTGCCAGTACCGAGCATTTCTTGGTGGATTGCCCTATCCGTCCTCCACGTCTGGGAAACGCACGCACGCACCCAGCTCACGTGGGTGTGGCGTCTCTTGGTTCTAAGTCTGCTTCTCCACGTCTCACGGTGCCCGTGCGGATTTCTCCTTCAGCCAACTCCTCCCTCTCAGCCGTGGCCTGCTTGGACTCTGGTGCCTCTGGGAATTTTATTTTGGAGTCGTTTGTGAATAAATTTAGCATCCCGGTGACCCGTCTCGTCAAGCCGCTCTACATTTCCGCGGTCAATGGAGTCAGACTGGATTGCACCGTGCGTTACCGCACAGAACCCCTCCTGATGCGTATTGGACCCCACCACGAAAGGATTGAGCTCTTCGTTCTCCCCAACTGTACCTCTGAGGTCCTCCTCGGTCTGCCATGGCTTCGGCTTCATTCTCCCACCCTTGATTGGACCACCGGGGAGATCAAGAACTGGGACTCTGCCTGCCATAGGAAGTGCCTCTCCCCCCCTCCCAGTCCCGTCAGGCAAGCCTCAGTGCCCCCTCATGGCTCCCGTCCTTGTGTCACCCTGCCCCGTGCCAAGCTTCACCCTCTGCCCTCCCTCCCCATTCCAACTCCTGCTGTACTGCCTGCCATTGAGGAAACCCTCCATTCTTTCCCGGTGTCCTCATCCCAGGGGAGGCAGTTACCGGACAAAAAAAAGGGGAGACCAAAGGGGGGGGGTACTGTTACGCCTAGCGCTCCGGGTCCCCGCTCCTCCCCGGAGCGCTCACGGCGTCTCTCTCCCTGTAGCGCCCCGGTCAGTCCCGCTGACCGGGAGCGCTGCACTGTCATGGCCGTCGGGGATGCGATTCGCACAGCGGGACGCGCCCGCTCGCGAATCGCATCCCAGGTCACTTACCCGTCCCGGTCCCCTGCTGTCATCTGCTGGCGCGCGCAGCTCCGCTCTCTAGGGCGCGCGCGCGCCAGCTCTTTGAGACTTAAAGGGCCAGTGCACCAATGATTGGTGCCTGGCCCAATTAGCTTAATTGGCTTCCACCTGCTCCCTGGCTATATCTGATCTCCTCCCTTGCACTCTCTTGCCGGATCTTGTTGCCTTGTGCCAGTGAAAGCGTTTAGTGTGTCCAAAGCCTGTGTTACCTGAACTTCTGCTATCCATCCTGACTACGAACCTTGCCGCCTGCCCCCGACCTTCTGCTACGTCTGACCTTGCCTCTGCCTAGTCCTTCTGTCCCACGCCTTCTCAGCAGTCAGCGAGGTTGAGCCGTTGCTAGTGGATACGACCTGGTTGCTACTGCCGCAGCAAGACCATCCCGCTTTGCGGCGGGCTCTGGTGAAAACCAGTAGCCTCTTAGAACCGGTCCACTAGCACGGTCCACGCCAATCCCTCGCTGACACAGAGGATCCACTACCTGTGAGCCGAATCGTGACAAATATGATGCAAGTAACTTCCACCTGAAGACGTGTCAGTAACAAAATGGTGCCAAGGGCTCCCACCTGAATGCGTGTTTGGTATGAAAGTTTTAATATCTTATCCAACCAATAAGTATGTGTTATTGCTCTGAGACTTGTCAGTAACCATGTGACATGAAAACAACCACATGGATGTGTGTTTGATATAATGAGAGATATTAACGCTGCCGATGGAACGATAGATATTGATCGACTGTGGTGAACATTGATAAATGTGATGATACCTGATGACAACTACCGTGATGGACTGCATAGCAACAACACACTAATTATGTTTTTTTATTGACTTTGTACATAGCAACAACACACTAATCGTATATATATATATATATATATATATATATATATATATATATACTTTTTTTTAAATTAATTTATCAACTTTTTATTTATGGACTTTGTATATAGCAACAACGAACTAATTGTGTGTGTGTAAATATATATATATATATATATATATATATATATATATATATATATATATATAGTGGTCTCTCAACATACAATGGTAATTCATTCCAAATGAATGATCGTTGGTTGAAACCATCGTATGTTGAGGGATCCGTGCAATGTAAAGTATAGGAGAGTGGTCTCCAACCTGCGGACCTCCAGATGTTGCAAAACTACAACTCCAAGCATGCCCGGACAACCAACGGCAGGTTGAAGACCACTGGTATACAGTACTCACGTGTCCCCGCCGCTCACCGCTGCCCTGGATGTCGCCCTCCATCGCTGTCGCGCGTCCCCAGACCATCTCTGCGGCACCTCTTCATCGCCGTCATCACGTCGCTGCGCACGCCGCTCCTATTGGATGATGGGACGGCGTGCGTGATGACGTGATGACGATGATGGAAAGCGCAGGGGATCCCGAAGAGGACGATCCGGAGCGCCAGTACAGGTGAGTGACACCTACCGGACCACACGAGGCACCTTAAACGGTTGTCTGGCAGCACCTGAAGCAGTCTGCGCTGCCGGATAGCCGTTTATGCGATGGCCCGACATAAAAAAGCATTGTATGTTGATTCTGCCTTCAACATGCCATCGCATGTTGAAATTATCATATGTCGGGGCCATCGTAGGTTGGGGGGGTCACTGTGTATATATATATATATATATATATATATCTATCTATCTATCTATCTATCTATCTATATATATATATATATATATATATATATTTTTTTTTTTTTTTTTTTTTTTTTTTTTGCTATCACATGGCATAATTGCAATATCTGCCTCCACAATCTCAATTGCACATTTCCCCAACCCTACAGCCCTAGTTTAGATACTACAGTAAAGTGTGCCTGGGATACATGCCAGTCACGCATGCATGAAGACACTACGGAACAATCATTAAATGCTCCATAGAAAAATGCGTGTAATGGCGTGTAATGTTCTATAATATCCTTCTGTATACTAGAAGGCACAAAGAATGCAAGTGCAATGCGCCAAACCTCTGCAACCATACCTGTGATTGGAGCACTTGAAGTGGAAGCTACAGGCACACAGGGTGGACTCACACAGGGTGAACTCACCTCCTGGTCTGCTGGCCCAGAAATCACAGATTTTTTTTTTCTACAGGCACGGTATGAAGGGCAGACCTATCCCTTTCTAGAGATTCAAGTCTGCTCTGAAATCCTGTCATAGAAGACAGCATGGAGCTCATTGTCTCCTGGAGCTGAGTTATGACCACCAATATAATCTAAAAAACTTCTTATGACAAGCTTGTGACACCCAGAATTGCAAAAGGAAACCCAGCAGTAATGCGAGAATGCTTAATTTGCCTGTGTAAGCAGTATTAACCACCGATCACCGCACTTAAACATGACAGTATACAGTAATGCCATGGCAGGCTGAAATAAACCAAGCCGTTACCCCGTATTAACGGGGTACCAGCACTCACGTATCCTGGCTAACTGGACAATTTTGTACCAAACACCAAGACCTCCTCTCCTCTGTACTAGTAGCAGTGCTTCTGGTAACAGAGAACAGCACAAACGAAAGACACACCACGAGGAAGGGGATTGTGGGCATAAAATAGGCTTTATATCAGCTTTAGTTCTGTAAAATGTTTTATCAAACAGACTGATTCTTTTAGAATGGCCACTAAAATAACTATTGGGGCAAAATGTAGGCCACCCACTTTGTATTTTTCTATAGTTTGAAATAGTTACATAGTTACATAGTTACATAGTTAGTACGGTCGAAAAAAGACATATGTCCATCAAGTTCAACCAGGGAAATAAGGGGTCCATGTTCTGAGCCTGGTATTGCATTACACCCTTATTAACTTATTAAAAACCATGGGCGTACAGGTACGCACTTGCATCCTGGTACTAAAGGACGCAAGAGTTGTCTTTTTTTTTTTAAACTAAAACAACCCATATAACAAGAATGCCTAGCAAAAAAATGGAATGCATTAATTACAGATGTAATGTAGTGTAAATTTATGTTTGGAAATCCCACACGGAGTGTGGCAGAAGAAGCTGTTTGTAAAACTTGGTGCAGGTGCAGTGTGGAGGGTTGGATGAAAGTGATATTCAGTGATTTATGACGCTGAAACCTTTATCTAGTGTAACATATAAAGATGATGGCTGCCTATCATAAAAAGGACCAGAGGGATGAGAATTATTATCTCAACAGTCAATGTCCAGATGTAGACAGAAATTTTAGATAGGTTTGGTGCTAATAAAGTAATTTTTTCATATAATGAATTTATATTAATGTATCTTACTACAAGGCAAAGTATGTTAAATATTTTTTTCAGAAAAAAGGCCTATCAAGTCAATGTCATGGCCGATCTCGATGAACTGTCTTAATTTATGGTGAAAATGAATAAAAGTGGTCCGATTTTCCAAAGCTGATCTTAAACCCTATCTTTAAGAAATGTGGAACCAGATTAATGTAGCATATTGTTTATCATCATAGAAGTCTTCAAGCAATGCAGAACATCATAAAAACCAGAGGAGATATCACAAAATACTAACTAGGATTTTTTTCTGTTTATGATTCTATAATGGTTTTATCCAGTTTTCCATTATCTTATTTCCTCAACTTGATCTGGAAAAACATGTAACATTAATGAAATAATTTCCTCTATGTGTTAGAGGTATGATTAATTTCAGCATAATGTTCCTCTATAATACAAACATGTCATATTTGTGATTATGGGCAGTAAAAAAAAAATCCATAAAAAGTCCATAATTTTGCCAGGAGTTACATGCAGATGAACAACTATTTAGTCTTTACTATAGCAATAGGGATCCCAAAACAAAGCAGGCCAGTCAGGAAAATTTCATTTTCTGAAAACTTTCTGTAGATCGTGTCAGCAAATTGCAAGCGGTACATAAACCAACCTACTGCCTTCTGACAGACTGTCAGGGGAGCCTTGCTTTATTTTCAGAATGAGCTGTGTTATTAATATCAATACATTAGGGAATTGCTGTTTATGCAGTTCTTTAATATATTACAACTAAACTTATGAAACATGTAGTATTTTGCTGTTTATAGGGCTTCTCTTTATAAGCTATTAATTCTGACTGTAAACTGCAAATCATGCAGATCTGTAAAGTCTCTTAGTTTGGAAGCATAAATGCAGTTTTCATTAGAAGACATTGTTATCTGATTCTCTGTTATTTGTCCCTTTGCAGCTATGAATGTGCCTCTATAATGACATATGAGAACACAGCTATAGTCTCACTCAATTTCTGAGCTATTTGTTGGTTCTTATTTTAGTCTGTATTTTTACCAAAAACCAGAAGTGGAACCACACACACACTCAAAAACTTTAATAGAAAGATTTACACCATTTTCTGTGTTTTTGACCAAAATAAAGGCCAGCTTAAAATAGCTTAAAAAGGAGAAAAAAAATAGCCTAACACATAGAAGGCAAACGCAACAGTATAATAGTATGTCATATTTTTGGATGTGCTTTAACCCCTTAATGACCCAGCCAATTTTCAGTGTAGGACCCGGCCATTTTTTGCACATCTGACCATTGTCATTTTAAGCATTAATAACTCTGGGATGCTTTTACCTTTCATTCTGATTCCGAGATTGTTTTGTCGTGACATATTCTACCTTATGTTAGTGGCAAATTTTTGTCGATACTTGCATCATTTCTTGGTGAAAAATTCCAAAATTTGATAAAAAATTTTGCATTTTTTTTTTATTTGAAGCTCTCTGCTTGTAAGGAAAATTGACATACCAAATAAATTATATATTGATTCATATATACAATATGTCTATGTTTGCATCATAAAGTTGACATGTTTTTACTTTTGGAAGACATCAGAGGGCTACAAAGTTCAACAGCAATTTTCCAATTTTTCACAAAATGTTCAAAATCGGAATTTTTCAGCGACCTGTTCAGTTTTGAAGTGGATTTAACGGGCCTTAAAATTAAAAATACCTAATAAATGACCCCATTATAACAACTTCTCTAAAGTATTCAAAAGAATACTTTAAGTATTCTTAAAGTATTCAAAATAACATTCAGTAAGTGTGTTAACCCTTTAGGTGTTTCACAGGAATAGCAGCAAAGTGAAGGAGAAAATTCTAAATCTTCATTTTTTACACTTGCATGTTCATGTAAGCCCAGTTTTTTGAATTTTTGCAAAGGGTAATAGGAGAAAGGGTCCCCCAAAATTTGTAACCCAATTCCTCTTGAGTAAGGAAATATATCATATGTGTATGTCAAGTGTTCGGTGGGCGCAGTAGAGGGCTCAGAAGGGAAGGAGCAACAATGGGATTTTGTAGAGTGAATTTTGATGAAATGGTTTTTGGGGGGCATGTCACATTTAGGAAGCCCCTATGGTGCCAGAACAGCAGAAAACCCCACACATGGCATACCCTTTTGAAAACTACACCCCACAAGGCACATAACAAGGGGTCCATTGAGACGTAACACCCCACAGGTGTTTGACGACTTTTCATTAAAGTCAGATGTGTAATTGAAAAAAAAGTGCACTTTTTTTTTCTCAAATTTACCATTTTTATAAAAGGTAATGGGAAAAAATACCCACCAAAATTTGTAACCCCATCTCTTCTGAGTATGGAAATTCCCCATATTAGGACGTAAAAGGCTCTGCGGGCGAACTACAATGCTCAGAAGAGGAGCCACATTTGGCTTTTGGAAAGCAAAATTTGCTGAAATGGTTTTTGGTGGGCATGTCACATTTAGGATGCCCCTGTGGTGCCAGCACAGCAAAAAAAACAAAAAACACATGGCATACTATGGCAAACTACACCCCTCAAGGAACATAACAAGGGGTACAATAAGCCTTAACACCTCACAGGTGTTTTACGCCTTTTTGTTAAAGTTGGATATGTAAATGAAAAAAAAAAAGTTTTTTACTAAAATGCAGTTTTCCCCCCAAATTTTACATTTTTACAAGGGCTAATAGGAGAAAATTACACATGGCATACCCAAAATTTGTAACCCCATTTCTTCTGAGTATGGAAATACCCCATGTGTGGACGTTAAATGCTCTGCTGGCAAACTACAATGTTTAGAAGAGAAGGCACTTATGGAGAGTAAATTTGTTTGGAATGGAAGTCAGGGGCCATGTGCGTTTACAAAGCCCCCGTGGAGACAGAACAGTGGACCCCCCCACATGTGACCCCATTTTGGAAGCTACACCCCTCAAAGAATTTAATAAGGGGTGCAGTGAGTATTTACACCCCACTGGCGTTTGACAGATATTTGGAACAGTGGGCTGTGCAAATGAATAATTACATTTTTCATTTTCACGGACCACTGTTCCAAAAATCTGTCAGACACCTGTAGGGCTTAAATGCTCACTGTACCACTTATTACATTACATGAGGGGTGTAGTTTCCAAAATGGGGTCACATGTGGGGGGGTCCATTGTTCTGCCACTATGGGGGCTTTGTAAACACACGTGGCCTTCAATTCCGGACAAATTTTCTCTTCAAAAGCCCAATGTCTCTCCTTCTCTTCTGAGCATTGTAGTGCACCCGCAGAGCACTTTACATCCACATATGGGGTATGTTCTTACTCAGAAGAAATGGGGTTACAAATTATGGGGTGCTTTTTTCCTATTTTCCCTTGTGAAAATGAAAAATTTAGGTTAACACAAGCATTTTAGTGAAAACGTTTTTTTTTTTTTCATTTTCCCATCAAACTTTAACGAAAATTCTTAAAACACCTGTTGGGTGTTAAGGCTCACTATACCCCTTGTTACGTTCCATGAGGGGTGTAGTTTCCAAAATGGGGTCACATGTGGGTATTTATTTTTTTGTGTTTATGTCAGAACCGCTGTAAAATCAGCCACCCCTGTGCAAACCACCAACTTAGACCTCAAATGTACATAGTGCGCTCTCACTCCTGAGCCTTCTTGTGTGCCCGCAGAGCATTTTACGCCCACTTATGGGGTATTTCTGTACTCAGGAGAAATTGCGTTACAAATTTTGGTGGTCTTTATTTCCTTTTACCACTTGTGAAAATATAAAGTATGGGGCAACACCAGCATGCTAGTGTAAATATTTTTTATTTTTTTACACTAACAGGCTGGTGTAGCCCCCAACTTTTCCTTTTCATAAGGGGTAAAAGGAGAAAAAGGCCCCCAAAATTTGTAGAGCAATTGCTCCCGAGTATGCAAATACCCCATATGTGGCCCTAAACTGTTTCCTTGAAATAGGACAGGGCTCCGAATTGAGAGAGTGCCATGCACATTTGAGGACTAAATCAGGGTTTGCAAAGGGGTGGACATGGGATATTCTACGCCAGTGATTCCCAAACAGGGTGCCTCCAGCTATTGCTAAACTCCCAGCATGCCTGGACGGTCGTTGTTTTGCAACAGCTGGAGGCTCCGTTTTGGAAACACTGCCATATGATAAGTTTTTCTTTTTTATTTGGGGGACAGTGTAAGGGGTGTACATGTAGTGTTTTACTCTTTATTTTGTGTTAGTGTAGTGTAGTGTTTTTAGGGTACATTCGCGATGTCGGGTTTATGGTGAGTTTCCCGTAGCTCAAACTTGAAGCAGGAAACTCACTGTAAACCCGCCCGTGTGAATGTACACTGTACATTCACATGGGGGGGAGGGGGGGAAAACCTCCAGCTGTTTCAAAACTACAACTCCCAGCATGTACTGACAGACCGTGCATGCTGGGAGTTGTACTTTTGCAACAGCTGGAGTCACACTGGTTGGAAAACCTTCAGTTAGGTTCTGTTACCAAACTCAGTATTTTCCAACCAGTGTGCCTCCAGCTGTTGCAAAACTACAACTCACAGCATGTACTGATCGCCGAAGGTCATGCAGGGAGATGCAGTTATGCAACAGCTGGAGATACGCAACTATAACTCCCAGCATGCCGAGACAGCTGTTCGCTGTTTGGGCATGCTGGGATTTGCAGTTTTGCATAATCTGAAGAGCTACAGTTTAGAGACCACTGCACAGTGATCTCCAAACCGTGGCCCTCCAGATGTTGCAAAACTACAAATCCCTATCAATATGAACACGTATACGAACCTTAGGTGTGCACATATAGGGTGGCTTCCCAATGTCTATCTCAGGGCTCCATCACCTGAGAATATTCAACCGCAAACTTCATAAAGAAAGACATATACCGGGAATTGCACTTAAAAGTTCCTTTTTATCTCAATTTTCATTTGTTACAAAAAAATGCAGTGAGAATTCAGAACATATTCACCCAGTGCATAAAAACTGATTCAGAGATCCTTCATATGGTGTCTTCAGAACTTTCCATCCGGAGCTTGCTGTCTGTAGAACGGCATGTTCCTGGCCGCATGGACGCTGATTCTGAGGGGGTGAAGACAAGCTCCCTGGCGTGCGAGCCACTGGAGAACGTTTCAGGAGTCTCCTCCCTTTCTCAACTGGAGTTGTGCAAATCGCCGGTGTGAATTCATCGCTGTCATGGGGGGTCTGATGAACCCCCTGGGCATTTGTGCGGGGTGTCTGCTAATCGATATCAGCAGTCACCCCAGTCCGGTACGTCATGGGTCCTTAACTACCAGGGTCCCATGACGTAGGTGTACGTGAAGGGTCCTTAATGGGTTAAGGACTCAGACCATTTTTCACCTTAAGGACTCAAAACAATCTTCGTTTTGCAATTCGTATTTTCATCCTCATTTTCTAAAAATCATAACACGTTCAATTTTGCACCTACAGACCTATATAAGGGCTTGTTTTTTTGCGTCACCAATTGTACTTTGTAATGCCATTACTTATTTACTTGGGGTGAAAATGTGCACTTTTCGGTAAAAATTACAATTATCTTTATTCTGTAGGTCCATACGGTTACAGAGATACACAATTTATGTAGGTTTTAAATATTTACGATAGCAAAGAGAATTCAGTGACTCACCGCGTCTTCAAGCCGCGACCAACGGAGACCGACATGAGAAACTGGGAGGGTGACGGGAGGCTCAAAGGCTACAAACGGGTAGTTTCATGCAGATGCACTTCTTCCAGCCCCTCTTGAGAGGCCGGAAGAAGTGCACCTGCATGAAACTACCGGTTTGTAGACTCAGAGCCTCCCGTCACCCTCCCAGTTTCCCATTTCAGTCTCCGTTGTCTGAGGCTTGAAGACTCGGTGAGTCACTGGATTCTCTTTGTTATCACATATTTTGAGATTGTTCTTTTTTCAAGCACCATTGCATCACCACTATATATTATTTGGACTGTGGTTCATTGGTTCTCCTTGTGTTTTATTCTAATTATGGCTTAAACCTGAAGTAATAGTTTGTCAGGTGCCTCCTATTTTCTATTTACCCTTTTATTCATTTTAATTGTTTTACTACTTTAAAAAAAAACTATATGCACCAAAATTAATATGTTTTAAAATTGTCATTTTCTGACCCCTATAACTTTTTTTTTATTGTTCCGCGTACAGGGCTATATGAGGGCTCATTTTTTGCTCCATGGTCTGTAGTTTTTATCAGTACTATTTTTGTTTTGATGGGGTTTTTTGATTGCTTTTTATTAATATTTTATGGTATATAAAGTGACCAAAAATGCACAATTTTTTTTGTTTTTTTTGTTTTTACGTGTACCCCATCCACCGTGCAGTTTAGCTAACCTTATATTTTAATGGTTCGGACATTTACGCACGCGGCGATACCAGATGTGATTATTTTTGTATTGTATTACATTATTTTATTATTATTACTTATTAAAGGGAGTGATTCAAACTTTTATTAGGGGGGCTTATTCACATTGATTCTCTTATTTTTTTTAACACTTTTTACTATTTTGATAGCCCCCTCAGGGGGCTATATCATGCAATCTTTTGATTGCATACACTAATCAATACTATGCCATAGCATAGCATTGATCAGTGTTATCGGCGCTCTGCTGCTACAGCCTGCTGAGCAGGCATGGAGCAGTAGATCGCCAATCAGATGACAAGGAGGCAGGTGATGACCCTCCCGTCATCCTATAAGCTGATCGGGACATCACAGTTCTGTTGTGATAGTCCCAATCTGCTCCGCTAAGCTGCCGTGATAGTTTTACTTTCACTTTAGATGCTGCAATCAACTTTGAATGCTGTGTCTAAAGGGTTAATGGCGGGCATCGGCCCGATAGGCAGTGCTCTGCACTAACCTGTTCTCTGTTTGTGAGAACGGTTTAAATCCTGTTAGCGGGACTCAGGACGTACAGGTATGCCATGCGTCCTTAAGTGATTAAGATACAGTACTTTAAAAATGTATTTGAGATGGCTTGTTCTAAAAGCAATCAAATGGCCAAGATTTGTCCGAAGATTAGAGTAGACTGAGGAAAAGAGGTTGCTCCACCAGGAAAGTATTTCATTTTTGGCCTGGTCTGCAGAAAACATGACAAAGCTGTGTACTTACCCAGCCCACATCCTCTACCACTGCAGTTTTCCCCAGCCCCCCATTATCCTCTGCTGCACTCTTCACTTCTGCTGACGTGCCAAGCGGACATGAATTGCCAGCTCAACATAAACAGTATAGTGATAAGCCCTTGAGTGGGAATTTCCTGCTTTGCATGTCAGCATTAAAGGGAAACTCCGGTGGAAACAAGTAGAAAACAAATGTTTTCAAATCAACTGGTGCCAGAAAGTTAAACAGATTTGTAAATTACTTCTATTTAAAAATCTTAATCCTTTTAGTACTTAGTAGCTGCTGTATAAAACAGAAAAATTTGTGAATTTATTTTCTGCCTGACAACAGTGCTCTCTGCTGACACCTCTGTCCGTGTCAGCAACTGTCCAGATTAGAAGCATATCCCCATAGAAAACATATCCTGCTCTGGACAGTTCCTGACACGGACAGAGGTGTCAGCAGAGAGCACTGTTGTCAGGCTGAAAAGAAATTCACAAATGTTTCTGTAGTATATCTGTAGGATACAACAGCTGATAAGTACTGGAATGTTTAAGATTTTTTTATAGAAGTAATTTACAAATATGTTTAACTTTCTTGCACCAGTTGATTTGTAAACTTTTTTTTCCACTGGAGTTCCCCTTTAATAGTGAAGAAGAGGACGATGATGAAGACTGGGCACTGGGGAATTTGCAACGGTGTGGGAGCGGATTAGGTAAGTATACAGTTTTTTTATGTTTCCTGCAGACCAGTCTACATATGATAAAACTGTCCCTGGTAAGATTACTCCAGGTCCAAAGGCCTCTGTGCAAGATAATTAGAAATCAAAGTATATCTTTTAGGTATCATGTTGAACCATGAGTCATTGGGAGGGTCCTTGATTGATAGAGCTCTTCCTGTTTTGTTTAGTAAGCAATCTTTCTATCAAGCAGCTGGTCAAGCAGAAGCTATTAGGGATCTCCCAATTGACTTGAGCAGGAAGAAAGTGATGACAGATTCCCTTTAAAGGCATGCTTTGCCCCTAGACATCTTATCTCCAGTCCAAAGGATAGGCGATAAGATGTTGGATCGCTCTGTGGCTGATGATGGGCGATGCAGGGGACAAAGCACTGTGAAATCACTACTCTGCCCCCCCGTGACATCACGCCCCACCCCCTCAATGCAAGTCTATGGTAGGGGGCGTGGTGGCCATCATGCCCCCCCATAGACTTGCATTCAGGGGGCAGGGCGTGCCTTCACAAAGGGATGGAGCTTTGACATCAAAATACTCTGTCCCCTGCTTCACCTGTCAACAGCCACAGAGCGATCCTCACTCTGTGCAGCTGAGAAATGGGGTACTGCAGGAGAGATCGCAGGGGGTCCTCAGCGGCGGGACCCCGCGATCAGACATCTTATCCCCTATCCTTCGGATAGGGGATAAGATGTCTAGGGGCAGAGTACCCCTTTAAGGATTTTGCATTGGGACACACAAGCTTGGCTTGCACATCTTTGATACTTACACTATGATATCTCAATCACTAGATGAACTCCTGTAGGATTATCTATGGAAACCATTAAAACTGTGATATGAAGATTTATGCCAAGCTCAGGAGTTTAGTTTTGTTGTGTTGACGAGATTGTCTCTGCATCATTTTATAATTACTTAACATTTTTCTTGTTTTTAATGTATTTCTTTTTATTACTTCAAACATTTATTTGAATTCTTTCTTACTTGCTTGTCTTTTTTCATTTGCTACACCATATATTATAACTACTGAATTCTCCAATGACTTCAGCAATGCACACAGTATTTATGAGGAGTAGGACCCAGCAGTTCTAAATATATCTGAATATGCTGAGGAGGGAAGGTGAAAGCTATGATTTTACATAAATCTGCATTATTCACCTTTAGCAAGCATTAACTTGAACACCAGAATGTCAGCACGTGGACAGTTTGCATGAGGCTAACGTCTTCCTTCTTGACATTTTACAAAGTATGCTAATAGAAATATTTTTTATTTATTTTACTTCTGCCACCATCTCATTACAAGAAATACTTCTGTTGTATTCCTGTTTAAAGTGGGGCACATTAGTTAAAGGGGTACTCTGGCCCAAAGACATCTTATCCCCTGTCCAAAGCATAGGGGATAAGATGTCTGATCGCGGGGCTTGGTGAGGCATTAGCTAAGAAGAGAGTTTTGACAGAACTGATCATTCTAAATATGTCTTCTGCCTATGGCCATCTCTGCTTTTATGCTTATTTTAATGTTATTGTCAGTACAAGAGGCAGATTTTAAAGGACAATTGCAGCGCAATATACACTTATCCCCTATCTACAAGATAGGGGATAAGTGTTTGATCGCGGGGGTCCGACCGCTGGGACCCCCCCGCGATCTCCCTAACGGGGCACCGCCATTAGCGCTCATAGTGAGTGCTAAGGCACGTAGCGTCAACCTAGAGGTCGACGGTGACGCCCTTGTCTCCTCCCCGTCCCAATACAGTTCTATTGGGGGAGGCAGGGAGGCACGAACGCTGCCTCCTCGCCTCTCCCATAGAGAAGTATGGAGGAGGCGTGCCGGCCGCAACGTCATGCTGCGGCTGGCACGCCCCCTGCACGGGACAGCCGCGGCCCCGTACAGGAGATCACAGGGGGTCCCAGCAGTCGGACCCCCCACGATCAAACACTTATCCCCTATCCTGTGGAAAGGGGATAAGTGTTAATCACGCTGCAGATGTCCTTTAAGGCCGGTTTCACACATATCTAATGGGCCACATGGATACTTATTGCATGGTAATGCTACATGCATTTTACCATTAATTACAGAAGTTTTCCAACCAAATTTGTTTCCATGGTTAGTTAGAATTAGAAAAATATAGCCACTTTCTTTTAAAAACAGCAACTAACCTGTCCTACAACTTGGGTCCATTTATTACTTAGAACTAAGCAGCAATATCACACACAAACTAAGCACAAGAGTTGTGCTATTCCTGAAAGATGGCAGCTATGTTTTCTTAATCCTAGATAACCACTTAAAGTGTTAAGACATGTGAAAACGTGATTTGAGCATGCTTTACCTGTGTGGCATTTTGATATGCAGTCATAGTCTGCGGTACAAACTACTGTTGCATGTAAACCCAGCCTAAGATAAATTTAGGTGATTTTGTATATTTTAAAACGAACCAGGCCCAAAATTGAGCTGGATGGCTGTATTCGGGTATAACTTATGGCATGTGATTATATTGATCTGGTTTGGGTAGAGCTCGAACTCTGCACTGTTTGGTCAGGCAGAATCTGCTAAAATAACATCAGCCACAGAGCAGAAGGAGGAAGAATTGCATGATCACAAGGAATCCCATAATACCTTTCAACAGCTTTTCTAGTCAATTAGAAGGGAGTATAGAGGTGATGTCAGGGTTGCTAAAAAAAAGCCTATACACATAACTTCAGCAGCCATATTAGAGATGGCAGGTGTTAGGTGAAGATTTCTGTGAGGGACACTAAGCAGTGAACAACACAGATAGTAGTAGGACCACACATACAGTACTTAATAATTGTAGTAAGGCAGCACTGCAGAGTGTTCTACAAAATCGGTTTTCATTGCTTGTTAAATGAGACACATTTTTTTTTTTTTTTTACACATAGAGCGTTATGTGTCATTTTTGTCATGGCTTGAGTCCTACAGGAGCACATGGAAAAGACATTCCTTCACTTTTTTGCATAGCAGGAACGTTGTTCCCATTGCAGGAGTCCTGCAGGGTTGGCTGAATCTGCTGTCAGTCTCCTGTGAAATCATGCAGGCAGACAGGTAAAGTACTGTGACAGGACAGCCTAAAATTAGTTGAGGTTATGGTTAGGGGCGTGGCTGGAAATCTTGGGTGAGTTCCCATACCTTTTTCCCCAAGATTTGTCCCCTGATTTTTGTGCATTTAATAGCATGCAAATCCTGTTGCTATGCTCCAATATTTTTCACGGCTTGTAAAAAGCCATTGCTTCTTCATTTTTCAGGTACAAAACCTGTTTCTACTTCCAAACGGCATCATTTTTGGACCATTTGGAGAAAGCCATTGCTTATTCCTATACTTTCATGTGCATAGTAACACTGGCAGGGATCTGCTTCTAAAAAGGTATAATTTTTGGACATTAATTAAAAAAATTAATGCTTAAAAAAATCTAATAGCATAGCATGTTTTTTTCAGCCTGTTAATACAACCACCAAATACAATTTGTTTACCCGTAGTCATACATGTTGCAATAACTTTGAATTAAGTTGGTCTTAAAAACAGCTCAAATGAACATAGATACACTCCTGACAGTGTTTTACATGGCTTCTGGTGCTCTTAAACAGTATTATACACATGTTTTGGATAATGGTGAAGTACAGTTCCAAACAGGACTAGTTCAATCAGATCGAGAACTTTTTGATACAGTTCGGAGAACCGGCAGAATTAAACTTTTATAAGGTAGGCTTAAAGGACATCTACAGCTTAAATACACTTATCTCCTATCCACAAGAGGGGGGATAAGTGTTTGATCATGGGGGGTCCGAACATTGGGACCCCCATGATCTCCTTCAGAAGGCGTGCCGGCTGCAGCATGATGCCACAGCCGACACGCCTCCTCCATGTAGTTCTATAGAGCTGTATGGGGAGGGGGCATATCGTCGACCTCAGTGAGGTCGATGCTACACGCATTAGCTGCAGCACAGCGCAGCAATGCTGGGGCCCCGTTCAGGAGATCGCGGGGGTCCTAGCGGCCAAACCCCCGTGATCAAACACTTATCCCCTATCTTGTGGACAGGGGTTAAGTGTATTTAGGCTGCAGATGTCCTTTAAGTATTTAATGCAGAGGTAACAGTAAGAGAGACATTCCCTCCATGCAGGGAATATAAAAACTGACATGTTACAGAGTGGTACTAGATTAATTATAGTCAGGAATGGTAGCATTACATCAGTTATTAAGTGAGCGCCGGTATGTTGTGCTTTTAGTGGAAAGTACAGTAAATGAAAAGAATTCAGTAATTACCAGTTAATATTTACCTTTCTACAATATAAGTTAGTAGGTATAGACTTTTCGCTAACAGCTTTTTTGTTACAAGTCATTCCTGTAATCTATTGCTTTCGCAAGTGCCCAATTTGACTGCTTTACTTTATTAAGTTCTTTTAGATTTATTAAAAGTTGACATTTCTAAATATTTTCTACTATTGTCCTGCCATACGTTTACCATTTCATGCAAATAAAGCAAACAGTATGTTGTGGGTGGCTATTTGTTCTTGCTCCATGATGTTCTTTACATACATCCAATAGTGCTATACTAAAGCCCTGTGCCAACTTCTGACATAAGGCATGTGGTGCACTAATATATATTCACTGTGCCTAGAAGTGCCGTTTTTATAGATTTTTGATGGCAGTTTAAGACTCCTAGGGCACAAAAACATTTTTTTAAGGGTTTTTATTTTGGAAAAAAAAAATTAACAAATAGCTTCAGTACAGTATATATTTGAAATTTCCATAATTGTTCCAACCTACAGCAAAGTCAATACTATAAGAAAATAAATTCAAGAAGACAAAAATATAAATATTGTTATATTTAGTTTTATGCCACCCCCCAAGAATAATTAATTATAACCCCACCAAATGAAGTGCATACAAGTACTCCCTCGCATCCTGTTGCTTAAGGATCGAGGGCGTACCTGTATGCCCTGATGCCGTTAACGGGGTTTAAATCATTCTCACGAGCGGGGTACCCTTTAAACCCATCCTTAAGGGGTTAATATAATCAAAAAAATGATATGTACCCCAAAATACTAACATTGCCATACTGCAAAACCAAGCTCTGTTATCACCATATAGATGGAAACCAATAAAGGTCATTACCCTTGGAAAGCATGGATGAAAAAGAAAATGTCATGTCCATAAGGCCTAAAATAGGGTGGGTCATTAAAGGATTAGTGCCTCCCTATATGTTAAAAGTCTGCATAGACATGCAGTATGTAAATAAGCAATTATTAATACATACTATTAGAAATGACTGAATATTATTCGATGAATTATTCATATTTGTTTCAGATTCTTATTTGGATTTACAATTTTATAATTGCCCTTTGATTGTCCAAGCACAGTAAAGTATGCAGTGGGGGCAGAGACTCATGTTAAGGACAGGAATCCCTGCTCCTGTACTGTATATTGAGGGGCTGCAGTTGGAGTAAGTGGAAGCTATAATGCAAACAACATCACTGCTTACCAACATACTACTCAATGTGCAGGAGAAGGGATAAAGAATATCCAAAAAATTTGGATTTTAACAAATCCAGTTGTACCTGGCTGATGTGTTGTAAAAATAAAATGATAACTAATAGAATAATTTTATGCTAAGAAGTGTGATTTTATGTATTTATACTTTTTTAAATGCATGAAAATAGTATTTGTAAAATAAAGTGTTATAATATAAAAAGCCAATTTTTTTCAAACCTTTGTAAAAGAGTATATATATATATATATATATATATATATATATATATATATATATAGGGTTTTTTTTTGTACAATGTCCTACTTTGTGTAGCAGCTGTGCTCTGTATAGAAACTTTGTCCTTGCTGTCTGGAGTCGGATGTACACATTTACTATTGCAAACCTGAATGTTTTGTCGGGTTGTGCGCCAGATTCTGTCGCATTGCGCCAGAAATTCTGTCTGCGCCAGATTTTGCACCAGAATTTGCGCCAGAATTGAAAAAAAAAAAAACACTAACTCTCCATTTTGCTGAGAAAACCTGAAAAAGGGGCGTTGTCTCCGAAAAGGGGCGTGTTCCTGAGATTTTCACATAAAAACAACATATTTTCTAAGGGTTACACATAAAATGTGGTGGATTTGAGCTGAGGAAAACCTTACAGATCAGAGCATGTGTAAAAAAAGCAAAGTGTAGGGAAAGTGGAAAATGTAGGGAAACCTTAGTAAATACCGTGGGAAAATAAATTGTAGGGTATTAAAACCCACAAAGAAACATAGACAACACTCTTAGTAAATCAGGGCCATTGTCAGTAAACTGGCTACCGCATGCAATTATGGTTTTACTCACATGTGGTGATCATTATACAGTACAGCCACAGTGTCTTGGCCTACCCTTGCGATATAGCACAACCCCAACATCTCCGCCCGCCCCCTTCATGACACCTAGGATAACTTTAAAGGGGTACTCCACTGCCCCAGCGTTCGGAACATTTTGTTCCAAACACTGGGTACGGGCTGCGGGGGTCGTGATGTCCAAACGCTGGGGCAGTGGAGTACCCCTTTAAAGTCAATATGCAAGCTTTAATGTTTAAACCACTTGTATTCATGGGGGTAAAATCGACAACAGGGATTCCAGGCAGTACAAATAGTCTAATAGACAGATGGGAAAAGAGTGATCTGCAAGATGAAATAGAAAGAGAAAAAGGGGTATGGGACATTAAAGAGTAGATACATTATTACATATAATCACTGATCAGTTTTAAACCTGGATCCTAGATAAAAGCTGTTTCTTTTTGTCAAAACACTATCATCTTATTTGTTGTTCTTGAACACCAAGAGACTTGACAAGGTCAGACTATTAGGGGATTAATTCAATTCAAGAAGGGCTTTAGAGATTTTTTTTTAGACACCTAACATTCATATTTATATCATGGTATAAAGGAGACCTTTCGCGAAAAAGCATCCTGTGAAAGTCTATAAGATGTAGTGCAGACATTTTTTTTCACTTTTCTTTATCTATGTGTGGATTATGAAAACATATTCTTTTCTCATGTATTTTTCCGGAGTGGATGAACTTTTCCTAGTATGGTGTTTGACTTTATTTTAGCAAAGTGTCCTGCTGCCCACAAATCCCACATGATTGTGCACAGCACTCTAAACCAATCCAATGTCTCTTGACTTTTTCTCCTGACCCCTTTCACAGCATACCAAGAAACTGCAGCTTTACCCCCCTTTACTTTCTACAGTTTACTGTATTACTGTTTAGTTTTATGTTTCTAAAATTTACAGAAAGGCTGCTGAAAGGTGAGGAAGATGACACTTTCTTCCTGATAAACTATTTTACTAGTTACGTTAAAACTTCTTTGAGAAGAGTGGTCTTTTGTGGAGCTTTCTTCTGAAAGAAAATGTCCACTGTGCATTATGTGTGGTCAACTGAAACTCCATCTGTCACGTTGGGCAAGGATAAAGTGCAGCCCTAGTCTTGCCTATTCCCTCTGTCCCTGTCCTAAATAATGGGTTCACAACCACAGAGATGGTCCTTTCCTAGATAAGTGAGGGACAGTCAAAAATGTGTCAAAATATTGTCAAAACAATAAAATAAAATACAATATTGTCAAAACAATAAAATACAATAAGTGTAGGATGTTGGGGAACAGCTGTAGGCACACAAAAGTAACAGAAATAAAACTAAACACACACACACAAAGTGAAGTCCAAACAAGCCGAGTCTAAACCAGGAGATAATGGAGTACAATAACAGCGAGCAAAAGAGAAGTCTAGAGACAAGCCAAAAGACCAGAGAACAAGATAAGACAATGAGATGCAGAGAATGCTAGCTACAGTATAAGAACTTTCACAGGCCAGGCATGAATACAAGAGGCTTCCATATTTATCCCTGTGCTGCTAGCAGGATGATCCTAATAGGTTCAGCAAACTGAACCACACCCAGAAGGACAGAAGCGTAGTCCCAGCAACCAAAATAAACAACAGGGCTAGAAAGCACTAACCTCACAGGTTCTGGCAGAACCATTCATCACACAGTCACTTGAAATCTGGTTTAAATAAGTGGGTGGTCTTCTCAAAAAGGGGGTTTCAAATTGCATGTATTCACTACTTGTTTATAACCCCATCATCCCGAAAATCTAAAACAAAAGAATGCTTTCATGACTAATTTAAGGGGCTGTAGAATTTTTATTGAAGTAAATGTCCGTAGACCTTCATATTTTACAAATGATACCGTTTTTGTTGTTGTGAAATATTCTAAATCAAAAACTGGTTTACAACTTAGCGTAGAAGGGTTCAGTTTCTGATCTAAAATGTATGTGTGGTGGACCACCGGTGTATGGCGGGACCACGGGTGTAGCGGTGTAGGTGTTTGGGCCAGATAGTATTAATCCCTGGGGCAAGGTGATATTAACCCCTAGTGTTCGTGACACCAGAGTGGTTTTTGGTACCTGAACCACACGAATGGTATCTCCGCTATTCCA
This sequence comes from Hyla sarda, assembly GCF_029499605.1. Lineage (NCBI taxonomy): Eukaryota > Metazoa > Chordata > Amphibia > Anura > Hylidae > Hyla > Hyla sarda. Next base: position 272,373,287 of record NC_079190.1, read on the forward strand.
ATGGCTAGTTAAGGAAAGGAGAGTCCACAACCATTCATGGTTTAACGGAGGCTTTACTGAGTTTAAGGCAGATGGTATTATCTTCACAGCTAGGCAGATTCCAAGAGAGGTGGCCAGGAACCCAGAAGGACCTCACAGCTTGCTGGGACAAATTAGACTTGTAATAGACATGAGACAATTATCTTGAGGCTTGACTATATGCAGGACTTGACTATTTGTAGTGACAGCAGACATAGACTTTTGACTTTCTGGAATGACCGTAGCTTTGTGGTCTTCCAGATGCTGGTCACTAGCACTGAGACATCTGTACTGGCTGGTTCTCAGTAAAGGAAGAGAAGATAGTGAATTGTAATGGCCAACCACCCCTTTATATAGTGGGGGACTGGACTAAAGCCTATTGGTCAAGCTGCGGGTCATAGATTAAGCTGGTGCCCTCTGGGTAAAATCATGTGACAACATAACATTACATGACATTTCACAGGTCCTTTAGACAACTCGCAGGACCTTTACACTAGCTATACATTAGGACACTGACTACACATAAGGTAGGACAAATGACATTATAGAAACAGCAGGCGAGACCCTGCAAGGGAGCCCCCAGGTCACCAAGGGACTCAACCTGACAGGGCCTAACTGCAGAGCAAGACCATGTCCTGTACTGGGACATTACATATGCTTTACGCTAAGCATTTTATACACCTGGAAAAGCAAAACAGGATGAATACTAATATCTATTTACATTCATAGGTGGAGTATATTTGTGTGCCGGACACAATGTCAGCCATGAAGCCGCTGAGTTTACTAAGAGATGTGCGTCTCTTAGTAAATTCAGTGGACCAAAAATAGATAGAGCTTTATTTCTGTGCCACAAACCTTAATGCTGCACTGGGTTTCTGCCAGGTCAGCTTTTTAATGTGGAACCATTTGGTGGCACCAGTTACTTTACTTTTGCCAGGCTAATTGATCCATGTATGGTTCTTGCCCTGGTCTAACTTTGGAGTGCTGATTCTGTATTTTAGCCATTTCAGCTCATAAGGGAGATTTTTCATAAATTCCCCCGATAGTCTTGCTGTTGTCATGTGCTCTGCATTGGTTGTTTAATGTTGCATAGTTCAGTATCTGGTCAGAAAACTGAAAAGTTCTGGTGGATTTCAGAGTTCTTGCTGAGATCTCTGGTCCTGGAGTTCTCAGCTTGTTCCCATTTAGATAGTATTGTCTCTTTATACTCCACTCTTTGTCTTTGTCTGCCATTTTTACTCCATCTAAGACACCCTGCATAATATTATCAATGGTTCCTGTTTCTACTGAGGATTTTTTTTTTTTACATGGTATTTGATATTTTTCCATCACATCACTACTGGCTGGTCACAATATTCTGTCAGTTAAAGCTGCATGCATTTTGGGATATGGAATGTGTGCCCCTAATCTGTGGATGGGCCCCCTTTTCCTAAGATTATGCCCCGACTCATGTGCCATCTATGCTATGCTATGCAAAGTGAATTCTCATTTCAGTGAGCAACATGTAGACCTGAAGTAAATAATTGTAAATCGTTAGTACAATTTGTATGTGATGAAAGTTTTCATGTCTTGAATTTCAGCCTTTAAAGCTGTGACTAGAGATGTCGCAAATTGTTTGCCGGCGACCAGTTCCCGGCGACCTTAGCATGTTTGCGTTTGCATCGCTGGGCGAACATATGTGAAGTTTGATTCGCCCCCTATACTTTAACATTGCGGTAAACTTTGACCCTGTGAGTCAGAGTCAGCAGACACATTACAGTCAATCAGCAGCAGTCCCTCCCTTCCAGACCCTCCTACCTCCTGCACGGATGCCATTTTACCTTCATTCGGCATGCTGCAGGCTTAGAAAGTGGAAGGACAGAGAAGCTGCCTAAAGGGGGGCTCTATGTGCTGCCTAAAGGGGGGCTCTATGTGCTGCCTAAAGCGGGGCTCTAACTATGTGCTGCCTAACATGGGGGAATCTATGTGCTGCCTAAACTGGGGATCTAACTATGTGATGCCTAAAGGGGGGATCTAACTATGTGCTGCCTAAAGGGGGCTCTATGTGCTGCCTAAAGGGAGGCTCTACCTATGTGCTGCCTAAAGGGGGGGGGGGCTCTAACTATGTGCTGCCTAATATGGGGGAATCTATGTGCTGCCTAAAGGGGAGATCTAACTATGTGATGCCTAAAGGGGGGCTCTATATGCTGCCTAAAGGGGGCTAAAGCACGTTATTCCTAAGAATTTAGGAATGTTAGGTGATTTATGCCCTTTATGGAATAAAACCAGACTCTGCTTCAACTATGTAATTTTCCATGGGAGTTTTGCCATGGATCCCACTCCAGCACGCCACAGTCCAGGTATTAGTCCCCTTGAAACAACTTTTAAGTCACTATTGTGGCCAGAAAGAGTCCCTGTGGGTTTTAAAATTCGCCTGCCCATTGAAGTCAATGGCGGTTTGCACGATTCGCCCGTTCGCGAACATTTGCGAACTTTATGTTCGCAAATTTTATGTTCCCGACATCACTAGTTGTGACATGATTGTTTTCTAGCCTTCAAAAAAAAAAAGGGGGGGGGGGGGAAATTACATCCTACAGGCTACAAAGCCAGTTTTGGTAGTTGGTTGACAATGAAGGCAGCGAGGACTATATGACAGTTTATTGAAATTTATAGCTTGTTTCATGGATAAAGCAATGATGAGGTGATTATTAATTAACCAGGGCCTTTAGGAACCTGCATGGAGAAGGGAGGAAAGAATACCATGTAAAAAGTCATTACAATGTAACATTGTGCTGGAACACTGAGAGATGATTTATGAGTCCCGTTAATTGTCATAAATGTCCTACTTTTATTCACAGGCCCAGTGGGAAGGGCTGACCGGACGAATTGTCTTCAACAAAACCAGCGGGCTTCGAACTGATTTTGATCTTGATATCATAAGTCTCAAGGAAGATGGCTTAGAAAAGGTACTACACAGAATATTGACTTAATATGTGGCGTGTAACTTTAATGTTCTCTTCTGCATGCAATAATAGCCCTCACTACTACCACTTTTATGGTTACCAATATTTTTCATTGTACCCATGTTTCATGCTGAATTTGGTAAATTTATTTTGCAACATTCAGAAGCATTCCATGATTATTTTTTTTAATATAGCGCAGCATAGGCCCTATTGTTACAGAATGAGATAGAGGTTCTTATGTATGCCTTATGCTTACCTGTTTTAGCTGATGTGGCAGGCATGGGTTTTCAGCAATACTGATTTGGAGAAGGAGTTTTGTCACTGGAATAACTTGGCTAAATTGAAGCAGCCAGCAGCCTAAACTTGGTTGATGTAATTTCACATAAAATTTTTCATGCAAGTTTGATATTTTTTCTTGCAAAATTTTGTTTTTTTAGAGCAATATTGCCATGGGGATAAAATTATTTTACCTATAATCACAATTATGGTGTTTCATTTAAAGTTCTGTGTAGAAGAGGATAATCAGGCACTACAAGTGTGTAAGCAACATAGTCAAATTCACTTTAACAGCCACAAGTGTGAATAGTGGTCATGAAAATAGGTCAGCGTGGTGCTCAGTGTCTGAAATAAAGGCGCAATATGAACTGAAGATAGGAGTAAAAGACATGGCAACTCACCAGGTATGACAACTGTGGAATGGTGGTTTATTCGGGATGCAAAGCAGAATCACATATACAAACAGATACGCTAACATGGGGATAAGGGAGAGTGTTGAACAGGTGTGGGGACAAGGCAACGTCCGTTTCACATCAGATGGTGCTTCTTCCAGCCTCACCTTCATCTTGATCTACGTGTACTTAAATATGTGTACTTAAATACCTATGTGACAGAGGTGAAAGGGGGAGGGGTCTACTAACACCAGCAGGACAGGTAAATAACACCAACAGTACCTGTCCTATTGGTGTTAGTAGTCCCCTCCCCCTTTCACCTCCGCCACATAGGTATTTAAGTACACGTAGATCAAGATGAAGGTGAGTCTGGAAGAAACGTCATCTGGCGTGAAACGGACTTGCCTTGTCCCCGCACCAGTTCCACTCTCCCTTATCCCCATGCTAACATGTCTGTTCGGATATGTGATTCTGCTTTGCATCCCGAATAAACCAATGTTCCTCAGTTGACATACCTGGTGAGTTGCCGAGTCTTTTACTCCTATCTCCAGTTCATAGTGTTTCATTTAAAGCCTTCAAGCTGTGTTCACACATTGCATTTTATTTTTACATGTTTTTACCATGTCCTTGCTGATTTTTTTTAACCATGATTAGCGCAATTGGGAGACATTATGGCAAAAACTGAAAAAAACTGGGCAAAAATTCAAAGTGTATAACTATTACATATTCTGATCCCAAAGATATAGCAAGATGCAGAAAAGATAAGAATAGAGAGGATGTAGGGACCTTGATGCTTCCAGGAGATCTTTTTTTGGCATCTTTTTTGTGTCCAATAAAATCATTATTATTGGCCATACATTGCCCTGTGCAAGGAAGGGATGTACGGACGAAAATAATAAAGCTTAGGGCTGCACAAGTGATTTTATTTTGTGGAATCCAGATAGCAGAATTCCGTGGGGAAATTCTGCTGTGGAAAATCTGTAATTTTAAAGAGACTGGAAATCCCATTGACCACATTGTCAACTTCACGTGGCACAATAAGTGAATTTTTAAGCTATATTCCACTAGGAAATACCACTGTGTAAGGCTATGTTCACACTGTGGAATCTCTGCACTGAATTCAGCAGAAGAGTTCCGCTAGGAATTCAGCCAAAATGTACTGCCCACTGATTTCAATGGGATTCTGCAGTCCCATTCAGACAGCAGAATTTCAACTTTCAGCAATAATATAAGGGGGGGCACAGCTTTTGGTCACAGCTGGAGGCCAACTATGGGTCTGGTCACCGGCGGATCCACAGCGTAAAATACGTTGCTGATCCAATGCGTGTGGCCCTACCCTAAAAGTAATTTTCGCAACACTTCCAATTTTATTAGCATCGTAAAAACTATAGATATAGCAAACACAATAGATCGACTTGCATGCAATAGTCTTTAAAGGGGTACTCCCACCCTAGACATCTTATCCCTTATCCAAAGGATAGAGGATAAGATGTCTGATCTCGGGAGTCCCGCCGCTGGGGACCCCCGCAGTATTGCATGCGGCACCCAACTGTTTTTTGTCCGGAAGCGCTGGAGGGTCTGAGTCGTGACTATGGGAATGGAAGTCCATGACGTCAGGACTCCGCCCCCGTGTGATGTCACACTCGTCCCCTCAATGCAAGTCTATGGGAGGGGGCGTGACATCTTATCCTCTATCATTTAGATAGGAGATAAGATGTCTAGGGTGGGAGTACCCCTTTAACGTTTACTTGATACATACTCGTAAGATATATAAAGCACCGGTGAAATCCATTTTGTAGCTGTTTACCATTGTATGTTGTGTGGATGCTGTAATCTTCAATTCTAAAAATGTAAAGTGCTTTATATTATTAACAGAAAATTACTTATGGCTGTGTCTTTATAGGAGCAGGCAGGTGACATTTTTGGGTGATTCTTCTTTTTATAGAAAAGCAATATGAGTGCTCAACTCCCCTAGGGAAAAAAGTTTGCAATGTTTATTGAATTAATTTACATGTTGATTGGATGGAAGTGACTATTCTTTGGAGCAATTGAGGGCCAGAAATAGTCGCTCTGATTGAAATTGCATGCTATTCTTGTATGTTAGAGTTCCCACTGGTATACAGCATCTTTGCAAAGTGGTATCATGTAGCTGAGAAAAATTAAACAGGCTTCTTTATAAGCCATAAAGCTATTAAATGATCATTGGTGTAAGGGAGGGTTGATCTACAACAGTGGTCTCAAACTGTGGCCCTCCAGATGTTGCAAAACTTCAACTCCCAGCATGCCCGGACAGCCGTTGGCTGTCCGGGCATGCTGGGAATTGAAGCTTTGCAACATCTGAAGGGCCACAGTCTGAGACGACTGATCTACAGAGTTAAAGGGCAATTACCTAAAGCCTCTTTATTAAACAGATACGGCGGTCACTAGACGGCAACGTTGATGTAATCTGCAGTTGGTGACTGTTCATCTAAAACATCCAATTTTTTTCTATATCTTATAGCTGGTAAATATGTGCTTTTACCCTGATAAGGTAGCTTGAAAGGGCGCTAGTGGTGTATCTTCGAAGGAAGCTTACGATTACGTTCACACAAGCGGATTTTGACAGCGTATTTTGCTGCGGATCCACTGGTGAAGGCCCGCTCTATGCTGTCTTTACATGTGCCTGCTCGTAGTGGCAATAAGCCGATACGAGCAGACACACTGTGATGTGCGAGTCGCAGGGAACTCGCACATCGCGGGAGCTCTCTGCCTAGCTCAGAGCAGGGAGAGTGGCCGCAATGTGCGAGTACGCCGCGCACATCGCTGTAGTGTGTCTGCTCGTCGCGGCCTATTGCAGCTACGAGCAGGCACATGTAAAGACAGCATGGAGTGGGCCTTCACCAGCGGATCCGCAGTGTAAAATACGCTTTAAATCTGTTCACAGATGACAGCTATGACAGATTCCCTAACAGATGACAGCTATAATGGTCTGAGTGCCAGCACTTAAAGGATTCTCCTTTCTGCAAAAACATAGAGGGAGTTTTATCAAAAGCTGTGCAAAGGAAAAGTTGCCCAGTTGCCCATAGAAACCAATCAGATTACTTCTTTCATTTTGCAGAGGCCTTTTTAAAAAGGATAGCAGCTAGCTGATTGGAGCTATGGGCAACTGGGTAACTTTTCCTCTGGACAAGTTTTGATAAATCTCCCCCTTAGTGTCTGATCATGGGTGGTCCATCTACTGGGACTTCCTGGGATCTCCAGAATGAGGTCTATCTCTAACCTTAAGCAAAAATTATCTACCATATCACTGATCACAATAATTTTCCACCCCATGATTGGCAGACCAAGACATCACTCTCGAGACCAGTATGTCTCAGAAGGTGGTGGCCGGAGCACTAAAATTTGACAGGCTTCATTCTGTAGATCGCAAGGGTCGCACTCCCCACGATCAGACACTGTGTATAGGGCATAAGTTTAAAGTGTACCTGTCGTTAACAAAAACATTTGATATGATATAAGTGATACCATTATATGTATATTTGTAATATACATTGATTTAAATATTCGTATATTTTTGGGTCAGCAAATGCTGCCTCTGCAGATATTGCATGTGTGTCTCTGTGAGGAGACCAAATACAGGAAATGAGGGCAGGATAAGCAGGGCTCTGTGCAGGCTCCTGGCTTGTCATCCTGCTGTGTGAGCCGGGGGTGTTTCATAGAGCCTCAGTGCACAGAGTCCTGCTTGTTCTCACTGCACAGAGTCCTGCTTGTCCTCAGTGCACAGAGCCCTGCTTGTCCTCAGTGCGCAGAGCCCTGCTTGTCCTCAGTGTACAGAGCCCTGCTTGTCCTCACTGCACAGAGCCCTGTTTGTCATCACTGCACAGAGCCCTGCTTGTCCTCACTGCACAGAGCCCAGCTAGTCCTCAGTGTAGAGACCCCTGCTTGTCCTCAGTGTACAGAGCCTTGCTTGTCCTCAGTGTACAGAGCCCTGCTTGTCCTCAGTGTACAGAGCCTTGCTTGTCCTCAGTGTACAGAGCCCTGCTTGTCCTCACTGCACAGAGTCCTGCTTGTCCTCAGTGTACAGAGCCCGGCTTGTCCTCAGTGTACAGAGCCCTGCTTGTCCTCAGTGTACAGGGCCCCACTTGTCCTCCCTGCACAGAGCCCTGCTTGTCTTCACTGCACAGAGCCCTGCTTGTCCTCAGTGCACAGAGCCCTGCTTGTCCTCAGTGCACAGAGCCCTGCTTGTCCTCAGTGTACAGAGCCCAGCTTGTTCTCAGTGTACAGAGCCTCGCTTGTCCTCACTGCACAGAGCCCTGCTTGTCAAAACACCCACCTTTAGTAGTTCCTTAAATTGGGCTCACCTAGCAATCTAATTATCACAGGTGTCCTAGATTGTTTTCAGTGATCAAAAGATCCCTGAGACACAATTCCATCCATGAGTTAAATTGAAAAACAACATTTAAATATAATTTGGAACAGGGTGTAGTTTCATAAATTTATCGTTCATGAATTGAGTTTTTGGAATGAATAAAAAGATTAATATGGAATTTAGAGAGTATGTCATATTTCAAAATCTCTTGTGCCATTTTTATACCTTGTGGATCTGTGGATCAATGGTATGTCCAATTTAGTATCCATAAATTGTAATATTATTACTCTCTAAAAGCACATCCAGGCCTCATTTAAACTTTTTTATTGAGTTCACTATCCACTTCTTCTGGCAGAGAGTTCCATAGTCTTGCTGCTCTTAGGCTCTGTTCACATGGGGCGAATGCCTGCACGAAAAATTTCCATGTGGACATCCCTCTGACAGCGGAGTGCCAGCAGAATATGCCGGCTCTAGGACCGATTGGAAGTGTGCTGTCTCTTAGACGGCAATGCATTTCAGTGCAGACCCCACCAAAAGAATAGACATGTCTATTCTTTCTGTGTACTTCAAAATCTGGATTTTCACCTTGTGCACAGTGCAGCAGAATCCCATGGAAATGGGACTCTGCTGAAGCAGAATGTTCATTTCCATCATGTGAACATAGCCTTACATTAAAGAAACCTTCTTTCCTTGGCTGTCAGGGAAAGCTGGGAGTTGTAATTCTGCAACAACTGGAGGCACACTGTTTGGAAAACACTGCTCTAAATGTAGAGGATGCCCCTTTATTATAGATACAGTCCTGGGTTTAAATGGATCATGGGAGAGATCTCTGTAGTGCCCCCTAATATATTTATACATAGTTAGTTGGTCTCCCCTAAGGATACTTTTATACATAACTAATAATTTTGCCTGCTGCTGAAATTCTGCTTGTGGAATTTCTACTGATCCATTGACTTCAATAGATAGCAACATAATCTGCCTTCAGTTAAATGTGAAGATACCCTTCTTTTTTCTAAACTAAATAACCCAAATTCTGATAATTTTTCTGGAACTCCCATTCCCCGTATTACTCTGGTTGCCCGTCTTTGAACCCTCTCCAGCTCCACTATATCTTTCTTGTACACTGTGGCCCAGTACTGTACACAGTATTCTATGTGTGGTCTGACTAGTGATTTGTACAGTGGTATAATTATTTCTTTGTCGTGGGCATCTATGTCCCTTTTGACGCCCCCCATGGTTTTATTTGCCTTGGCAGCAGCTGCCTTGCACTGGTTGCTAAATTTACTATTAACTAAGACCCCTAAGTCCTTTTCCACATCAGTCGTCCCAAGTGTTCTCCCATTTAATACATAATCCCAGCCTGGATTGTTCCTCCCCATGTGCATTACCTTACATTTATCAGTGTTGAACCTCATCTGCCACTTCCCAGCCCAAACCTCCAACAAACAAGCTTGTATGCCGAACAGTTTGTGGCCCAGCATCCCAATGCTTTTTTGGCTAGGCCCGACAGATGGACCCCCACCAATGCAGCTGAGATTAGGACATTTTGTGGCCTCATGCTGCATATGGGCCTGGTCAAAAAGCTGACTATTAGGCAATACTGGAGTGAGGATGTTCTGTATCACACTTCCCTCTACAGTATGGCCATGACACGGCCACGCAATCCTCAAATGTTTGCATTATGTGGATAATGCAACGTGCCTGTCCCGAAATGATCCCACATATGACCGCATATTCAAAATCAGGCCGGTCATAGATCATTTCAGTAAAAAATTTGCAGAGGCCTATGTCCCCCAAAAGCAGGTGGCCATTGACGAGTCCCTTATTAGCTTCAAAGGTAGACTCCATTTCCGCCAGTACATTCCCAGTAAAAGGGCAAGGTATGGCGTGAAATTATACAAGCTCTGTGAGAGTACCTCAGGGTACACTTACAGATTTAGGGTGTACGAAGGGAAGGATTCCCGCATTGAACCCCAGAATGCCCCCCCCATCCTGGGAGTTAGCGGGAAAATTGTGTGGGAACTGATGTACCCACTACTTGATAAAGGTTACCACTTATACGTGGATAACTTTTATACAAGCATCCCCCTCTTCAAGTCTCTTTCCACCAGAGCCACTGCTGCTTGTGGCACTGTGCGGAAAAGTCAGCGAGGCCTTCCGACAAATCTCCCACCAATCCCTAGGGGTGAATATAGGTCCGTTACTAGTGAAAATCTTCTGTTGGTTAGATATAAGGACAAGAGGGATGTCCTTATGCTGACCACCATTCAAGGTAATGGCAGCACCCCTGTCACTGTATGAGGTACCACTAATACGGTCCTCAAACCGAATTGTGTCCTGGGGAACAATCAGTATATGGGAGGCGTTGATCTCTCAGATCAAGTCCTCACTCCATATAACGCCATGCGCAAAACCAGAAGATGGTACAAAAAATAGCGTTGTACATGGTCCAGATGGCATTGTACAGCGCTTTTGTACTATTCCACAGCGCAGGCAACGCAGGGACATTCCTGCAGTACCAGGAGGTAGTGATCAAGACCCTGATCTTCGGTGACCAGGAAGGAGCGGGCCCAAGTACCTCTGGAACTGTAGGCCCGCATATCGTACCAGGGCAACATTTTCCAGGAGAGGTCCCCCCCCCCCACTGGAAAAAAGGGACGGTCCCAGAAAAGTTTGTGCTAAAAAAGGGAAAAGAAAGGACTCCATTTTCCAGTGTGACACCTGTCCTGAAAGACCAGGCCTCTGCATCAAAGAATGCTTCAAGGTGTATCATACGTCTGTGGAGTATTTATGACTTACCCCATTTTTATTCTTCCCCAAATTTAAGTGCGTTGTACACGAGCCATGCGGTGTTGTACACCACTTTTTTGTTCTTTTCCAATGCATTGGTGACGTTGTACAGGAGCCTGGCACCACGGCTATGTACAGCGCTTTTCCGACGCACTGGCAACACAGGGACATTCCAGTCCCTGGTTGTAATAATCCTCCAAAAGTCCCAAGAACATTGATCCAGGGATTTATTCTGATTGCCATATTTGGAGTCTGGAAGGAATTTTTCCCCCTGGAGGCAAATTGGCATCCGCCTCAAGGTTTTTTTTGCCTTCCTCTGGGTCAACACAGTAGGGCAGTGTTTCCCAACCAGGTTGCCAACAGCTATTGAAAAACTATAACTCCCAACATGCTAGGGGTCACAGTTTTGCAACAGCTGGAGGCACCCAGGTTGGGAAACACTGACATAGGCGGAGATTTACTAACTGCGGTGTTTTAGTACACCGCATGTAAGTAAAACTCTGCAACTATCAGCCACCCCTGGGCAAATCACTAATTTGAAGGGGTATTCTGGGGTCTGGTAGGTTATTTTAACCTATTTTCATCTTATCCCCTATCCAAAGGATAGGGGATAAGATGAATGATCGCAGGGGTCCCGCCGCTAGGGACCCCTGCGATCTAGGCGCAGCGCCCGGCATAGTTTGCCTCCGCCCTGGACGGGGCATGACACTGATGTCATGTCTGGCCCCCTCCATTCACTTCCATGGGAGGGGGCGTGACCGCCGGGTGCAACTTCCCAGACGGCCGTCACGACCCCTCCCATACAAATGAATGGAGGCCGCCTCGCCCACAATACTGCACCATTTACAATATGCCCAACTTAGACACTTTTACACTGCCACCCGCACTGCGTTACTACCATATCGCTCCCTTTCCCCATTCGAGAAACTCTTTATATCTTCCTCCAGGGCTGTCCGCCCGATCAGCTATGTTTACGCTCTTTTCCTGGACTCTCTACATTCCGATCCGTTGCCTTTTAGGCTCGGATTGGAGAGAGAACTTGACTGTGAACTTGACTGTGATACACTGTCACACATATGGGTCCATTGTCCCTCACTGCGCCCTTTCTGGTCCCAAGTCCTAATGTCATACACAAACTGACCTCTATACGTCTTGACCTTGAGCCAGCCCCTTTACTCCTGTCAATTTTTCCCTCTTCTATCCCTTCGCAGCACACCCGACTTCTTAGATTTATGCTACTAGCGGCTAGGTCTGTCATACCTAGGATGTGGAAATCCCCTACCCCGCCGTCTCTCACGGCGTGGATCCAGGAGCTTTCATACATCCACCGCATGGAGGAGCTTATTGCTGACTCCCGCCAACTCCAATTGAAACACTATGCTGTCTGGAACCCCTGGACCACCTTCCTAACATGGGGGGCTCTCTTTTGCGTTTCCCGGGCGTGTTACCCGCAAATTAAGTATCCAATAGCTGCCGCTTGGGGTCCTTCTCTGTGTCCGCCCTCTGCCAAGGTATTTGCTTTCTTCTCCTCTGCCTCCCATCTATTTCTCCACTCTTTCTCTCCTCTCTCCCCTCCCCTTCCTCATCCCACCCGCAGATTATATTTCCTCTCTTTCTTTCTTCTCCTTCCCTCCCCTTACTTCCCTAGTCCCCATTATAAGTTTAGATGATCATTCATTTGTTGCCGCGGACACATTTCCTATCTGGGGTTTCCCTCATGGTACTACCCCTAGTAGTTTTCTCGAGATTATTTCCTGTGACGGGTTTGGGGTCCGAACTTGTTGATTCTCACCCCTGTGTTTTAACATATTACTTCACCTATGATAGTCTGCTGGGGACCCTATAATGTAGCATTTATGCACCTGAGATGAGATGACCTATGTGCTTATTTTTGTTTTTATTTTCGGCCATGTTGACTTTCTACGATTCATGCATTGTTTACATGTCATATCTTGAAAACCTTAATAAAAACATACTGTTAAAAAAAAAAAAAGAAAAGATACAATAAAATAGTAAAAAAAAAAAAAATAAATCAATGGAGGGGGCCTGACGTGATGTCAGTGTCACGCCCCATCCCGGAAGCAGCGCCAGCAAACTATGCCAAGGGCAGCACCAAGATCGCAGGGGTCCACAGCGGCGCGACCCCGGCGATCATTCATCTTATCCCCTATCCTTTGGATAGGGGATAAGATGAAAATAGGTTAAAATAACCTACTAGACCCTATAATACCCCTTTAAGCCACAAATGTGCATGGCGCTCTCTCACTCCTGAGTCCTGTTGCATGTGCCTGGCAACAGTTTAGGACCACATATGGGGTATTTCTGTCCACGGGAGAAATTGCTTCACAATTTTGGGGGGGCTTTTTCTACTTTTACCTTTTGTAAAAATGAAAAGTTGGGGGCTATACCAGCATATTAGTGTAAAAAAAAAAAAAATTCTACACTTGCATGCTGGTGAACACCAAAGTCCTAAAAAAATGCACCATACACTCCCATGTGCCCCAGTGACACCCATAGGGGAGTGTGTACTAATTCTGTCAAGGACAGGGGAACTCCATAAATATATGTATACAGAGAAATTGGAGATATAACACCACCTTAAGTATAAACATATAAATCTTATAAATGAAGTATTGCAATAGAAATCCAACACAAGAATATCTGGCGCAGAGTAAGAAAAGTACATACAAATGAGTACATGAAAAATGTCCACACACTATATATAGTGTGTGGACATATATTCCATATATTGCTATATATAGCGTGTGGACATTTTTCATGTACTCATTTGTATGTACTTTTCTTACTCTGCGCCAGATATTCTTGTGTTGGATTTCTATTGCAATACTTCATTTTTTTGCATCTACATGTTTTTTATGTAAAACATTTCAATAAAGATTTATATGTTTATACTTAAGGTGGTGTTATAACTCCAATTTCTCTGTATACTTGCATGCTGGTATAGCCCCATACTTTTACGTTTCACAAGAGGTAAAAGAAGAAAAAGACCCCCCAAATTTGTAAAACATTTTCTCCCCAGTACAGAAATACCCCATATGTGTATGTAAAGTGCTCAGCGGGTGCACAACAAGGCTCAATAATGAGAGCACACCATGTACATTTTAGGCCTAAATTGGTGATTTTTACAGGATTGGCTAATAGTTGAAGCATTTCTGACATAAACTCCCCCCCCCAAAAAAAACACCCACATGTGACCCCATTTTGGAAACTACACCCCTCAAGGAATGTAACAAGGGGTGCAGTGAGCATTAGGACCTTACAGGTGTCTTGACAGATTTTTGGAACAGCAGCAGTGAAAATAAAATAAAAAATATTTTTCTGCTAACCTGTTGCTGTAGCCCCAAATTTTTCATTATCACAAGGGATAAAAAGAGTAAAACCACCCCAAAATTTGAAATACAATTTCTCCCAAATATGGAAATACCCCATTTGCCGATGTAAAGTGCCCTGCTGGCGCACTACAGGTCTCAGGAGGAAAGGAGCACCACTGGGCTTTTTGGATAGTGGATTTAGCTGAAATGGAGGCATGTTCTGTTTGCAAGGTCCCCATTATGCCAGGGCAGTGGAAACCCCCCACAAGTGACTCGGGTGAAATGGGGCTATAGATTTTGGGGGGCTTTTTTTCCTATTACCCCTTGTGAAAATGAAAAATTTGGAGTAACCATCATTTTACTGGTAAAAATCTAATTTTTCACTTTTATGAAATACTGTTCAAAAAACATGTGAGGAGTTAAGTCTAACTTTACCCCTTGTTACGTTCCCCGAGGGGTCTAGTTTCCAAATTGTAATGCCATGTTGGTTATTTTTTTTGCTGTCCTGGCACCATAGGGGCTTCCTAAATGCGGCATGCCCCCAGAGCAAAATTTGCTTCCAAAAAGCCAAAATGTGACTCCTTCTCTTCTGAGACCTGTAGTGCGCCAGCAGAGCACTTTTCACCCCCATATGGGGTGTTTTCTGAATCGGGAAAAATTGGGCTTCAAATTGTGTGGGGTATTTTCTGCTTTAACCCTTTGTAAAAATGTAAAATTTTGGGGAAACCAAGCATTTTATGTAAAAATGTATATATTTTTTTTACATATGCCAAAGTCGTGAAACCCCTGTGGCGTATTAAGGTTCACTTTACCCCTTGTTACGTTCCCCAAGGGGTCTAGTTTCCAAAATGGTATGCCATGTGTTTTTTTTTTTGCTGTCCTGGCACCATAGGGGTTTCCTAAATGCGACATGCCCCCAGAGCAATATTTGCTTCCAAAAAGCCAAATGTGTCTACTCCTCTTCTGATACCTGTAGTGCACCAGCATAGCCCTTTTCACCCCCATATGAGGTGTTTTCTGAATCGGGAGAAATTGGGCTTCAATTTTTGGAGGTATTTTCGGCTATTACCCTTTTTAAAAATGTGAAATTTTTGGGAAAACAAGCATTTTAGGTAAAAAATTTTTTTTACGTTTGCAAAAGTCATGAAACACCTGTGGGGTATTAAGGCTCACTTTATCCCATGTTACATTCCCAGAGGGGTCTAGTTTCCAAAATGGTATGCCATGTGTTTTTTTTTTGCTGTTTTGACACCCTAGGGGCTTCCTAAAGGTGACATGCCCCCCAAAAACCATTTCAGAAAAATGTTCTCTCCAAAATCCCCTTGTCGCTCCTTCCCTTCTGAGCCCTCTACTGCGCCCGCCGAACACTTTACATAGACATATGAGGCATGTGCTTACTCGAGAGAAATTGCGCTAGAAATACAAGTAAAAATTTTCTCCTTTTACCACTTGCAAACATTCACGAATTGGGTCTACAAGAACATGCGAGTGTAAAAAATGAAGATTTTGAATTTTCTCCTTCACTTTGCTGATATTCCTGTGAAACACCTAAAGGGTTAAAACACTGACTGAATGTTGCTTTGAATTCTTTGGGGGGGGGGGGGTGTAGTTTTTATAATGGGTCATTTGTGGGGTATTTCTAATGTGAAGACTCTTCAAATCCACTTCAAAACTGAACTGGTCCCTGAAAAATATTGAGTTTGAAAATTTTGTGAAAAATTGGAAAATTGCTGCTGAACTTCGAAGCCCTCTGGTGTCTTCCAAAAGTAAAAACTCATAAATGTTATGATGCAAACATAAAGTAGACATATTGTATATTTGAACCAAAAAAAATATATTTTGAATATCCATTTTCCTTACAAGCAGAGAGCTTCAAAGTTAGAAAAATTCAAAATTTTAATTTTTTTCATCAAATTTGGGGATTTTTCACCAAGAAAGAATGCAAGTTACCATAAAATGTTACCACTATGTTAAAGTAGAATATGTCACGAAAAAGTAATCTCGGAATCATAATGATAAGTAAAAGCATTCCAGAGTTATTAATGTTTAAAGTGACAGTGGTCAGAATTGCAAAAAACATCTGAGTCCTTAAGGTGAAAATGGGCTAAGTCCTTAAGGGGTTAAACTAACAAGCCTACAATTTCAAGGGTCCCTTCTTGACCATGTTTTGAATATTCACACTACATTTGCTATGTGCTAGTCCTGGGAAAATGACCCAATCATTATAGAGTCCTTGAATATTAGAAATATGGGTTTGTCTATTACATTACTTAACTCCCAACAGGTGATTTGTCTATTTTGATATATTTTAGGCTGCTCTGTACTTCTTCCTGTGTTAAACAGGTGACCTGTACTGGGGAGTTTACCTTATCTCATTGTATTTCACCTGGCTTTTCTTTTTTCTCAGTGAATACAATGGAGAAGAATGTGTTTAATATATTTGCTTTTTCCTGATCCTCCATCTACAACACTTCACTTTCATTTTTAACCTTTTTACTATTTATTTAGTTAAAGGGGTACTCCGGTGAAAACCTTTTTTCTTTTAAATTAACTGGTGGCAGAAAGTTAAACATATTTGTAAATTACTTCTATTAAAAAATCTTAATCCTTCCTGTACTTATTAGCTGCTGAATACTACAGAGAAAATTATTTTCTTTTTGGAATGCTCTCTAAGGCATCACGAGCACAGTTCTCTCAGCTGACGTTATTATAATAATAATAACACTTTATTTATTGCTGTCCTTAGTGGGATTTGAACCCAAGTCCCCAACACTGCAAGGCATTAGTGCTAACCACTGAGCCACCATGCACCTGCTATGCATGGTTGCTAAAATAGACAGAGATGTCAGCAGAGAGCACTGTGCTCGTGATGTCATCAGTGTTCCAAAAAGAAAGGAATTTCCTCTGTAGCATTCAGCAGCTAATAAGTACTGGAAGGATTAAGATTTTTTAATAGAATTAATTTACAAATATGTTTAACTTTCTGCCACCAGTCGATTTAAAAGAAAAAAGGTTTTCACCGGAGTACCCCTTTAAAGAACACTTTGGGGTTAGTGTTGCTTTGGCAATGAGTCTTTGTGTCTCCCCTTTTACTACTTTTAACTATGTTATCAGTTTTGTTCCTATAGCTTTTGAATGCTCCTAAACTGCCCTCCTGTTCTAGTTGCCTAGGACAACTCGGTAAAAAAAATTACCATTCTGCCTGGACTGCTTCTGCCACTCCCCTGCTCCTGCTGGAGTCGCTCTCATGTCCTCTTGCCTGATCTACTTCTGACTTTTGGTGCCCTACATGTCACATTGTGCAGTGCTAATCACAGGTCAAAGCAATGTCACACTTTAGCAGGTGATAGGCTGAGTGGCATTGGGATTTATTGAGGCAGGCCCGGCCTTCTTTCTGCTGCCCGCCCCGATACATCACACTGCCACTCAGCCTATCACTGACCAAGGCTGGCACATCTCCTTGCTTGCCCTCACCTCCCAACCTCTCCTCGACTGACATACAAAGCTCTGTACATCAACCAAGGAGGGGCTGGGAGGTGAGGATAAGCAAGGCTGTGGCACTTGAAAAGCTCAGCTCTGCCTCTTTAAAACTTAGCTGAGAAATAAAAAGGGGATTTCATAAATTTGGCAACCACGCTCCAGGAAAGGTACAGTTTAATTTTATACACTAACAGCTATTCAACAGTGTCTGCAGCTCTTACCAGCAAATAGAGATGACAGTGTCACTTTAAAATTAGCTGCCTTATATTGTTTAGTGCTGCCAGCCTTACTTTCAGCAGGGCTGGTAAGCCAACCAAAGAGCTGGAATGAAGAGTCCATTATGGTCTGCGTGTGTTCTCATAGCCTGAGCTTAGTTTGTGATTGTTTCCCTATGAAGCCTCACAACTGGACTTTGTTCCAATATTGGACCTTTTGTGTTTCTGATGTTCTGCTTAGACTTCTGAGTAACCCGTTGCCTGCTGATTCTTCTGATATACGACCTTCTGTCTATTTGACCCTTAGACTGTTAATATGCATACGTCTTATGTCTTAGGGGGGATTAAACTGGCAGAGTCACTGGTAGAGAAGGATCTGGGTGTACTTGTGGATCACAGACTACAGAATAGCATGCATTGTCAGGCTGCTGCTTCCAAAGCCGGCAGGATATTGTCATGTATCAAAAGAGGTTTGGACTCAAGGGACAGGGACATAATACTCCCCCTTTATAAAGCATTGGTACGGCCTCACCTGGAATATGCTGTTCAGTTTTGGTCGCCTGTCCATAAAAGGGACACTGCGGAGCTGGAAAGGGTGCAGAGATGTGCGACTAAACTAATATGGGGCATGGAACATCTTAGCTATGAGGAGTATTTAAAGGAGTTACAATTGTTTAGTCTTGAGAAGAGACGTTTAAGGGGGGATATGATAAACGTATATAAGTATATAAATGGCCCATACAAAAAATATGGAGAAAAACTGTTCCAGGTTAAACCCCCCCAAAGGACGAGGGGGCACTCCCTCCGTCTGGAGAAGAAAAAGTTTAGTCTAAAGGGGCGACACACCTTCTTTACCATAAGAACTGTGAATTTATGGAACAGTCTACCTCAGGAACTAGTCACAGCAGGAACAATTAATAGCTTTAAAACAGGGTTAGATACATTCCTGGAACAAAATAACATTAATGCTTATGCAGAATTATAAAACTACATCCCTTCCCCTTATCCCCTTACACCTTTGCCTTCAATTCCCTGGTTGAACTTGATGGACGTATGTCTTTTTTCAACCATACTAACTATGTAACTATGACTGTACCCTGATTACCCAATCCCCACACATTCTGTTGATATGGGACCTCTTGACACTGATCTGGATTACTGACCACACTTACCCTTCCTTTTAGTCCTAGTCTTCCTGTGACTTAGCTAAGTAAGGGACCTTCACCATGGTTAAGGGTCACCATGGAGAAAGTTGCTCCAAGAGGTAGGGGCAAGGGTTTTGGGAAAGATTAGGGCTTTACATCCCTACCCTGTCATTTGACTCTTTAAGACAAGGACTTCACATGACTTCTGCAGGAGTCCTGTGGTATCTGCACCCAGACATTGGCAACACGTTATTAAGTAGAGCTTCTATGGATTGGATTTACTTTTAGTCCATTTAATGAATGATCAATCAGATTAAGATCTGGTTAATGTGTAGACCACGTAACTATTCGGTGGGTTTAGATCAGATGGGCTAGCCTTCATGCTCCAGCCTTTGCTCATCAGAGATTTTTTGGCAACCTTAACCCTGTTTACAGCTAACCTGTTAATGATTAAAAAAAAAAATATGATAAAATAATCAATGTAATTTACTTACATCAGTAGTATATCACAGGTACATCATGTTGTCTCTACAATGTACATATATGGCATTTCTGTTCTGAGACAAAAGGAATATTTCAATAGGAAGAGGAGAAAAAGCCTGTCCAAGACACCTCTAGCAGCATTTTATTCTATGGAAATGTGTTGGATTTTAATTTGCCATGTCCTTTTTTTCCCCATACATCTGTCATTAAAAACTATCAGAACTTTCTATACACATTACATTTTTGTATTTTGCCTACTTTTATTTAATGTGTATGGCCACCTTAATTCTGTTGGAACAGATTTACACAAAATCAATTATTGAACCTTTTAATTGTCATAGACATGTTCAAGAACTGTCATTTTTTTTTTTGATCACAGCAAAATATGTTACTTAATCTACAATTTACAGGGGGAAAACATTTTTTAAACGAACCACGCAAAACTACTTGAATCTGCACTAACTTGAGAAAGCAAAATCGAGTTGCTAGAACTTTCTTTTTTAAGAACGTGCTTATCTTACAAGCCACAAAGTCACTTCCTAGTATTTACTACAAGTCTTTCAAGTGAAACTGCAGATTAAAGTCGTGGCTTCACAGCATGTGAGCAATGGACCTGAGCTCTCTGAAAGGCAGGTATGCATCTTAGAGTTTGGAGGACTGATTTATCGAGAGCCTGTGACAGAGCAGTCTTTTTACATTGAAGAGTTTTGATCTCCCATGATGCTTCATGTCTACAGACTTCTGTGCAAGAAGTCATTTGCGATTGATTTTTCTTGATGTTGCCAAGTTTTAATGAAATGTGCAGTATCTGTAGGGACAAAAAGGCGAGAGAATCGTCTTTCTCCAGGTTTTGCATGCATGGCTAACCTTTCTGCAGGAGACGTCCCAGCGGTCCCCATCTTATTAGGGTTGCTGTCACTGATTCTCTTCTTGAATATAGCATCATAAATCATGGTTTGTGCCTCGACCAACCCAGACCCAGTCCTCCAGCCATTCTTTAGTACTAAGAAAACCTAAATCTAAAATAGACATACTCTTAAGAGCTATACTACTTTCATTCAACTAATTTTAAAGCAGCAATTTTACTAAAGATATTATAATTTTTGACATTTTAGAAAGTTATTTCAAGACTTTTATATACCCGGGACTTCTTTTTTTCTTTAAAGGGGTATTCCGGTAAAAAACATTTTTGTTTATTTTTCATATCAACTGGCTACAGAAAGTTAAACAGATTTGTAAATTACTTCTATTAAAAATCTTAATCATTCCAGTACTTATCAGCTGCTGAATTTGGGTTGTTATTTTCTGTCTGACAACAGTGCTCTCTGCCGACACCTCTGTCTGTCTCAGGAACTGTCCAGAGTAGGAGCAAATCCTAATAGCAGACCTCTCCTGCTCTGGACAATTCCTGAGGTATCAGCAAAGAGCACTGTGGTCAGACAGAAAAGAACAACAAGCACTTCCTCCAGGTAATGATGGAATTAAAAAAGGTGCTAAGAAATCCTCCAGTTCAACATTTAGACACATATACTACCCACAATGCAGTGCATTTCGCAGCACACAACCACTTAATGAGGCTTGTGAAGTGGCACATGCCAGAGACGCCCTAGAGACTGAGACAAGAAGCATTAGATACTATGGATAATGTAGATATGCCATTGGAAAAATGTAGTGATCTAATTTCTTACTCAAAGCCTCTTAGATGCATTGGGGGAGATTTATTAAAACCTGTGCAAAGCAACAGTGGAGAAGTTGCTAATTGAAACCAATCAGATCGCTTCTTTAATTTTTTCAGAGACCTTTTTAAAAATTAAAGAAGTGACCTAATTTGTTGCCGTGGGCAACTGCTCCACTTTTCCTCTCAACAGGTTTTGATACATTTTCCCAAATGACCTTTACGTACAACCTTATGGAAACTGAGATAGATACCATAGGATTATTTATAGCAAATTAGTGTAAGAGATTTCTTTTGTAAAGTGAGAAACATTTTTTTTCTAAATTAACTGGTGCCAAAAAGTTAAACAGATTTGTAAACTACTTTTATTTTAAAAATCTTAATCATTCCAGTACTAATCATCTGTTATATGCTCCACAGGAAGTTCTCTTCTTTTTGAATTTCTTTTCTGTCTGACCATAGTGCTCTCTGCTGACACCTCTGTCCATTTTAGGAACTGTCCAGAGTAGAAGCAAATCCCCAGAGCAAACATCTCCTGCTCTGGACAGTTCTTGATATGGAAAGAGGTGTGAGCAGAGAGCACTGTGGTCAGACAGAAAGAAAATAAAAAATAAAAAGAACTTGCTGTGGATCATATAGCAGATGATAAGTACTGTAAGGATTAAGATTTTTTAATAGAAGTCATTTGCAAATCTGTTTAACTTTCTGGTACCAGTTGATTTTAAAGTTTTCCAGTGGAGTACCCCTTTAACCTCTTGGGGACGCAGGGCATGTCATATCGGATCGGTCCCGGTGGCTAACGGTAGCCAGGACCTGGGGCTAATAGTGTGTGTCACCGATCGCGGTGATGCGTGCTATTAACCCTTTAGACGCGGCAGTCAAAGTTGATCGCCGCATTTAAAATGTAAAAAAAGCATCTCAGTCTGGCAGATCGGGATCACAGCAGTGAAACAGCAGTGTCCCAATCAGCTAGGACGCAGCAGGAGGGTCCCTTTCCTGTCTCTGGAGCGTCCGATCGGTGATTGATTGCTCCAAGTCTGAGATCCAGGATTGAGCAATCGACCACCGATAACACTGATCAATGCAATGCTATGTCATAGCATTGAACAGAGCTGGCAATCAATGTACTGCATGCTATAACCCCCTATGGGGGCTATAACACTGCAAAAAAATTGTAAAAAAAAGAGTTAACAAATGGGATTTAACCCCTTCCCTAATAAATGTTCAAAAAAACATGTAAATAAAAATAAATATAAACATATGTGGTATTGCCACATGCATAAATGTCTGAACGATAAAAATATATCGTTAATTAAACCGCAGGGTCAATGGCGTACACGTAAAATCCAAAAATTCCAGAGCCCAAAATGGATAAAAAGCTATCAAAAAAGTCTAATCAAAACTAAAATGGTACCGCTAAAAACTTCAGATCACGGCACAAAAAATTAGCCCTCATACCGCCCCGTACACAGAAAAATAAAAAAGATATAGTGGTCTTCGTTTTTGTTGCACAATGATTTTTTTTTGTTTCGCAGTAGATTTTTGGGTAAAATGACTGACGTCATTACAATGTAGAATTGGTGGCGCAAAAAATAAGCCTGTAGGTGCAAAATTGAAAGGGTTATGATTTTTAAAAGGTGCGGATGGAAAAACGAAAGTGCAAAAGCAGGAAAACAAGGGGTTAAGTATCCAGTGGTAGCTGAGAGGATATATTGTTAGGCAACTGCAATTAATTGAGTATTTTATACTTTTTAAACTGTTTATATATTTTATTTTTTATTTTTTTACATAATAGCCCATAATAACAACAGGTAGCAATGGTTGTGCTGCAATATGGTTATTTAAAATGCTGGCTTGTTTAAAAAATTGGTTTAAATAATTCTATTATGTTAGCACTATTTTTATAACACCTCTGTGGGGGAGATTTATCAAAACCTGTGCAGAGGTCATAGCAACCAATCAGGTCACTTCTTTCATTTTTAACAAGGCCTCTGCAAAATGAAAGAAGCAATCTGATTGGTTGCTATGGGCAACTCAGCAAGTTTTCCTCTAGACAGGTTTTGATAAATCTCCCCCTATATGTGTGCATTATAATGATACCTGAGTATCCATATAGAACACTTATGTTGACTTGTCCATGTTTTATGATTATTAAAGGAAAACGCTCATCCTTGTTTACCCACACTAAACTCAGTACACTGGGTTACAGTGTGGGTGAACAGGAGATCCATGAAGGGTCAATTAGTTAAATATGTACCTGTAGTCCGGACATAGGAGGCGGGCCCCCGGGTGAATTTGAAAATTCATGGACTCTGGTCATGTGAGTGCTTGCGCCTACTGAAAATGTTTTACTGTTCACCCGGGTGCTTCATGCATTCATAGCAGCACTGCTCCTTGCTTCCCTATAATGTCCTCCATGCTGCTGCCACTTCTGAGGGTGTGCTAAAGATAGATATTGGGGAGTAGGATCTCTTCTTCTGTGTTCATGGGACAATAAAGATGTAGTCCTTCCACTTTGGAGCTGAGCTCAGAGAAAACTAACAATTACCTGTGGAGGGAAAAAAAAATTGGGAACATGTAATATATGAAAAGGCAGGTACACTTTAAAGACAACAAAAACATATAAAACATTCTAGAATTAAACCTTGAGAAATAGTTAATACCTCCCTTCTATGCTGTGTGTTTATTCATTGCATTTGTCACTTATCCTTTATTGAACAAGAGAACACAATTTATGGTAATTGATATAGTACATTGGTTGTTGTTTTTCCAAGCCATGCTGTTCTCGTAATCTGTTTGTTGAGTCAACATGAGTATCCATAACAGGGATCAGCTGCATCTTTCAGTCAATAGGTAATCCTACAATAAACTGGATGAGCTTCCATGGAGACTCTGCTTTAGCCCATGGGATACTTGAACATACTAAAAAAGCTCTGAAGTGCTTATTGATAAATGTCAAATATTGCAAACAAAACAGAAGTATAAACCATGCTGGTGGCGCCTACACAAATCTACAAAACTGGAGAACTAGTTGTTAAAGCTGCTGTGATTTTCTTTTTTCTCTTTACGTTATATAAGGTGATGAGTGTTATGGGTCGTACTTCTGTATTTTCTTACATTCATTAGCAGTGTGTGTTGTATTCTTTCTAAAAACACAAATTCAACCTGATTGGATACAGACGAGGCCCTTAGACCCATTTGTAGATAATTAAATATAATTATGTTCTTTCTTTATAATTTTTTGTATTTAAAAAAAAAAACTTAGTACATCATTTAGGATTTATCCTGTACACAGAATCCAAGCTCATTAAAAAGTGAAACAGCTAGCCAAACTTGTCCTCTTACGAGGTTGTCATATTGGAAACTAACTGTAGCTGGCAGGTGATCAGCTGACTGTGTTAGATCCTGCTCCTGGTACCCTTGTCAAACAACTCATTTTGCCAAGGGAAGCTGCAGGTAGCCTTATACAGAACAGCTATACATTTTGGCTTAAAAAAAAGTCATATGGGCTCCCAAACTTGGGATCAGAATCTAAGTATTCCCCTGATTTCCACCCTTTATCCCACTCCAGGAAGCAGAATCTGGGCTTCTGCTGCAGGGACGATACCAGGTTGCTACTACAAGAGTGGATCCAGCTAGGTGGCAGCAGGACTGACAGGCCAGAACTCTTCGGTGCCAAGCATCGGGGATAAAGGCAGGTGGGACTAGCTGATGCTGTAGGTGGTAGCAGCGCAGCACAACAGAGTAAACGGCGGATCGACAACCACGGTGCCGGTCCCCACCTGCGCTTAAGTACATAGTCGGTCACAGGCCAGAAACATAACAGGAAAACTACCAAACAAGAACATATACAAGACAGAATATATACAGGCAAACAGGGCAGAATATAGTGTACTAACAAGCAGAGCAGAATATAGTGTACTAACAAGCAGTTCAAAAACCGGAATCTAGATGAACAGCAAATATGAATAAATGAACTAGACAAGGTATAGAATGAGTAAACAGCAGAAACCAGGAGATGAACAGAAGAACTGAATGCTAAACACCAAAGTGATCAAGAACACAGGACACTGTTCACACTAGACTCAGATAACTAACATAAACAGATTAAGTACAGAGGACACAGATCAGTGAGTAAGCACAGAGGACACTATAGACCAATCAATGATAAAGCACAGAGGAAACACTAGATCAGTGCATGTACTAAACTCTAAAGATCAGCAAACAACTCTGGACACATACAAGGAACAAACTAGACACCCCACTCCATAAAAGGAGTAGAAAGCAATAATAACTCCAGATAGACTTCTAGCCAGCAGGCACACTCCACCATGTGATCAGGATACTATCCTAGAAGGAAACAGAAATATAATACACAACACACTAGACTGAGAGACAGATGAATCTGAACAGACTCAACAAAACCAAACTCCGAACAACATGGAGGAGCCAGGATACCAGAACAGGAATTATACAAACGAGACTCACAGTATGAACACAGACTAAGATACAAGGCTAAAGCAGAACAGACATACATAATCCTAAAAAACGATAAATGTACTACAGACTAAGATCTACAATAAACAGGACTATTAACCATGGTTAAAAAAACTCAGAAATATCACAATATAAATACAAGGTGCACGATTAAAGGGGTATTCCAGGAAAAATATTAGTTTTTTTTTATATCAACTGGCTCCAGAAAGTAAAACAGATTTGTAAATGATTTCTATTAAAACATCTTAATCCTTCCAGTAGTTATCAGCTGCTGAAGTTGAGTTGTTATTTCTTTCTGACAACAGTGCTCTCTACTGACACCTTTGCTTTTCTCAGTAACTGTCTGAAGCATTAGCGGTTTGCTATGGGCATTTGCTCCTACTCTGGACAGTTCCTGAGACAAGCAGAGGTGTCAGCAGTGAGCACTGTTGTCAGACAGAAAATACCAACTCAACTTCAGCAGCTAATAACTACTTTAAGGATTAATATTTTTTTAATATAAGTCATTTACAAATATGTTTAACTTTCTGGAGTCAGTTGATATAAAAAAAAATCCTGGTATACCCCTTTAACCCCTTAAGGACACAGGACGTAAATGTACGTCCTGGCGAGGTGGTACTTAACGCACCAGGACGTACATTTACGTCCTAAGCATAACCGCGGGCATCGGAGCGATGCCCGTGTCATGCGCGGCTGATCCCGGCTGCTGATCGCAGCCAGGGACCCGCCGGCAATGGCTGACGCCTGCGATCTCGCGGGCGTCCGCCATTAACCCCTCAGGTGCCGGGATCAATACAGATCCCGGCATCTGCGGCAGTTCGCCATTTAAATGAACGATCGGATCGCCAGCAGCGCTGCTGCGGGGATCCGATCATTCATAACGCCGCACGGAGGTCCCCTCTCCTTCCTACGTGTGGCTCCCGGCATCTCCTGCTCTGGTCTGTGATCGAGCAGACCAGAGCAGGAGATGACCGATAATACTGATCTGTTCTATGTCCTATACATAGAACAGATCAGTATTAGCAATCATGGTATTGCTATGAATAGTCCCCTATGGGTACTATTCAAGTGTAAAAAAAAATGTAAAAAAATGTAAAAGTAAAAGTAAAAAAAAAGTGAAAAATCCTCTCCCCCAATAAAAAAGTAAAATGTCAGTTTTTTCCTATTTTCCCCCCAAAAAGCGTAAAAAACATTTTTTATAGACATATTTGGTATCGCCGCGTGCGTAAATGTCCGAACTATTAAAATAAATGTTAATGATCCCGTACGGTGAACGGCGTGAACGAAAAAAAAATTTAAAAAGTCCAAAATTCCTACTTTTTTAATACATTTTATTAAAAAAAAAATTATAAAAAATGTATTAAAAGTTTTTTATATGCAAATGTGGTATCAAAAAAAAGTACAGATCATGGCGCAAAAAATGAGCCCCCATACCGCTGCTTATACGGAAAAATTAAAAAGTTAGAGGTCATCAAAATAAAGGGATTATAAACGTACAAATTTGGTTAAAAAGTTTTTGATTTTTTTTAAGCGCAACAATAATATAAAAGTATATAATAATGGGTATCATTTTAATCGTATTGACCCTCAGAATAAAGAACACATGTCATTTTTACCATAAATTGTACGACGTGAAAACAAAACCTTCCAAAATTTGCAAAATTGCGTTTTTCGTTTTAATTTCCCCACAAAAATAGTGTTTTTTGGTTGCGCCATACATTTTATGATATAATGAGTGATGTCATTACAAAGGACAACTGGTCGCGCAAAAAACAAGCCCTCATACTAGTCTGTGGATGAAAATATAAAAGAGTTATGATTTTTAGAAGGCGAGGAGGAAAAAATGAAAACGTAAAAATTAAATTGTCTGAGTCCTTAAGGCCAAAATGGGCTGAGTCCTTAAGGGGTTAAGCAGACATGGACAGAGTAGCATAATATGTAAGGTGCATGATAAAACATAGTCAAAGTAGTTCAATCACCAGCAACCAGAGTGCAGCAAAGCTAGGGTTTAAATAGCCACACCTGAGTTGAAATTGGCCAAGAGCATTAATTCTTCCAAGCACAGAAAGAATTATAACATAAACTGCTCAGACAAGAATACCATTGTCTGAACAGACTCCATACATAAAAACACAAAAATCCAAAAACTGACATTACACGGATATTGTCTTATACGTCTTATTAATTAAGTTCTTAAGAAGTCATATAATGTGGAATGAAACAGAGTGGTCCTCAAAACTGTTGCCACATATGGGCAGGTAACAATGAAGCCCTAACTCACCCACAGCCACTGTCCCTACCTATTGTCTATCCGCCCTAAGCGACGGATCAACAACCACGATGACAAACCCTTCCTGCTAAGTGCTGGGGCAGCGTTGTCAAAATAATAAAATACAAAAACAGTAGGACTCGAAGAACAGTTGGAGACACACAAACTAACAGAGATACACTAAGATACACACGGTCAAATCAATGTCAGTCTAGCTGAGGTCAGTATCAGAAGATAGCGGCGTGCTCCTGCCTTGTCCCATTATGGATGCACAAGTTGAATTAAATGACTTTAGTAACTATAACACTCACTGGAGGGCAAGAGTAATGAATAGGACTGCATTCATGAATGCTGTGTTTTTATTTTGTGCTTGATAAAAAGTATTTGAAAAAGTTTGGAAGTATTTTTCTTTCCCTTTCTAGAAATGTTCTTTTTGGTAAGATGTTAAGCATACATAATATGCATTACTGTTATGTATTCCTAGGTGGGAACGTGGAACCCAACTGATGGGTTAAACATCACAGAAGTTGCTAAAGGACGAGGACCAAATATTAGCGAGTCATTGACAAACCGTACACTCATTGTTACCACAGTGCTGGTAAGATCATTATTTTTAACCTTTTTTTATTTATTTATTTTCAGAAAAAACAAGAGGATAGTATTGGTTTGACTGGTTATATAGTTCTAGTTTATTTGAATAATTCCCATTTTGGGAAAACAATAGAGAATAGAAGTCACCCACTTCTAAAAACAATTTGAAATAGATCTGCATAGGGAGCAGGAATAACGATCACCTTGGCGCTCTCCTGGTGAAGGAATGGTAAAATACCGAAGCAGACCAAAGGTCCGCTTTGGTATTTTACCATTCCTTCACCGGGAGAGCACCAATGTGATCATTATTCCTGCTGCCAATGCAGATCTATATCGAATTGCTACCGCCCGCCCTGAAGACTTCAAAATTTACTTGAAAATGTTACTAAATTTGTGCTGGAGCATGGAATGATAAATGCCATCAAAATCTGTATTTACTTTTTTTAACGTAATCTTTTTATTAAATTAGATTTTAATTTTGTCTCAGTCAGGCAATTTATTTTATCTTTATATTTATATCAAGTTAAAGATGCCTTATTCTGTTATGTTAAAAAATTCTAATACCCTGCAAGAAGGATGCCCTGATAGAGATGCAGTTTAATCACACGGAAAAGCTACTGGATGAATTTCTAGATGAGTGACTTCCTATTTTATTTTGCCTTTTCTAGATGCTAATATTAATATAACTTATTCAAGGAGAGATATATGACCCAAGCAGCAATAACCCCTCTCCCACAGCAATTTCACAGCTCAGAATATTCCATATCGAGGGCACCTCTAGCCACAAAATCGATTTAGAAAAGAAGTGGATGCCTTCAAATACAATGCCTGTCCATTTTTAGCAATAAATAGGCAAAGAGGCTGCTAGAAAGACCTCCACACAGTTAAGAATTATCCTAACATGAAGATGTAAAATGAAATGTACATTACACGATTTTAACATCTACAGCTATTAAAATATGCATACTGCTATTCCATGGCAGCAGAAAATTAATAGCAGCGCATGATTTATAAAAGCTGTTGGCTCTCTAATAATTGCATATTTGCATTTTATAAATACATTACTATAAATACATTTTTATTTCTTCTTCAACAGGGCAGGGTGTACACAGATGTGTACGACATATTTTCTGCCGACACAGAATGTCCCTGTTCTATGGAGCTTACCATTTAATTCAGTTGTCTAAAAAGCATTGAACTTCACAATGTCACTCCTATAGGTGAGAAGGGTGGCACATATGAAAGTCAAGCAGGTTAAAATAAAAATTCAGGGGCAGATTTATTACTCTAAATGTAGCATAATTCGGTCTCATTTAGCATAAAAAGATGCACATGCACCACATGTATTATGTGTTTTACATATTTTTTTTTTCTTACTAATGGTGGTTTATCACAAGTGATGACATGCAAAGTGTCCTTTCTTAGGGCGCTATTACAAGGGCCAATGCAAAGTCTAAATAAGCTGGTCTTGTAGGTTGATGCTCATTTAGTAAACACAGGATTGTATGTTCGACTATTTGCTGCCATCAATCGTCAGCCATATATTCCCAATTACGGGTGAATTCACACCACATTTCCACTCTTTGGCAGCCACATCTGGTGGAAGAATATTAAAATCGCTCCCAGCAGTAACCGTGCCATAACCCATTCATTTTAATGAACCAATTTGAGTCAGATAGCTATTTTGGAGGTAAAAAAAAAAATGCTGTCTTGTTCCTGCAGCTATTTCCTGTGTGTCTCTGTGCGGAGACAAAATACAGGAAGTGAGGGCAAGACAAGCAGGGCTCTGTGCAGGCTCCTGGCTTTTCTATCATCTTGCTGTGTGAGCCTGGAGCATGTCACAGAGCCTTAGTGTACAGATTCCTGCTTGCCCTAACTGCACAGAGCCCTGCTTGTCCTAAGTGTACAGATCCCTGCTTGTCCTCAGTGTACAGAGCCCTGCTTGTCCTCAGTGTACAGAGCCCTGCTTGTCCTCAGTGTACAGAACGCTGCTTGTCCTCAGTGCACAGAACCCTGCTTGTCCTCAGTGTACAGAACCCTGCTTGTCCTCAGTGTACAGAACCCTGCTTCTCCTCAGTGCACGGAGCCCTGCTTCTCCTCAGTGCACGGAGCCCTGCTTCTCCTCAGTGCACAGAACCCTGCTTGTCCTCAGTGCACAGAACCCTGCTTGTCCTCAGTGTACAGAACCCTGCTTGTCCTCAGTGTACAGAACCCTGCTTGTCCTCAGTGTACAGAGCCCGCTTGTTCTCACTGCACAGAGCCCTGCTTGTCCTCACTGCACAGAGCCCTGCTTGTCCTCACTGCACAGAGCACTGCTTGTCCTCAGTGTACATAGCCCTGCTTGTCTTCACTGCACAGAACCCTGCTTGTCCTCAGTGAACAGAGCCCTGCTTGTCCTCAGTGTACAGACTCCTGCTTGTCCTCAGTGTACAGAGCCCTGCTTGTCCTCAGTGTACAGACTCCTGCTTGTCCTCAGTGTACAGAGCCCTGCTTGTCCTCAGTGTAGAGAGCCCTGCTTGTCCTCAGTGTACAGAGCCCTGCTTGTCCTCAGTGTACAGAGCCGTGCTTGTCCTCTGTGCACAGAGCCCAGCTTGTCCACACTGCACAAACTCCTGCTTGTCCTCGGTACCCAGATCCCTGCTTGTCCTCAGTGTACAGAGCCCTGCTTGTCCTCAGTGTACAGAGCCCTTCTTGTCCTCAGTGTACAGAGCCCTGCTTGTCCTCACTGCACAGACTCCTGCTTGTCCTCAGTACACAGAGCCCTGCTTGTCCTCACTGCATAGACTCCTGCTTATCTGCCCACACTTCTTGTATTTTGTCTCTGCACATATACACAGGCAATGTATATTAGTAATTTACACCTGTTATTATCTACATTATGTAAAAAGTTTTTGCAAATGAGTGTCAATTTAAGGGTGAACATATTTTTTCATGTTTACATTCTGGTCCTAAAGTACATCAAGCTATCTTGTTGTAAAAAAAAATGTCTGATGCTCATGGCAACCAACCATAGCTCAGTTTTTATTTTACAAGATAAATATGACAAATAAAAGCTGAGCTTTTGTTATTGGCAACAAAGAGATTCTTATTATAAGAAAGCTTGATATATCCCCCCCCCCAATAATGAATAGACCATGATTCATCAGTTTGCCTGTAATCAAATCCTTGCTCCATAACAACCAACCACAGCTCGCTTTACAGAGCTCGTTAAGCTACAAAAGCTGAGCTGTGATTCGTTGTAATGGACAAAACCAGACCGTTTTGGTTTCATATAAATTTGTATGTATTTATTATTTACTGTTTCTTCCTGCCTTGTAGCCTATTTGTTTGAATTGTAGGCTTTATATTTTCTCAAATTAATAAGACACAATAACCAAAAATACTATTTATAATACATAAATCAATATTGTTAAAAAAGTGAATAAAGTTTAACATATCGGAACTATTTTTTTTTTTTTTTAAACAGGAAGAACCTTATGTTATGTTTAAAAAGTCAGATACACCACTTTTTGGCAAGGATCGGTTTGAAGGCTTTTGCATCGATCTTTTAAAGAAGATTTCAGAAATCCTTGGATTTGAATACGATATACGTTTAGTTGAAGATGGCAGATACGGATCGCAAGATGAAAAAGGACAATGGAATGGTCTAGTTAAGGAGCTCATTGACCATGTAAGTGATTAGTTTGAAGTTTAAGTTTAAATTGCTCGCATATTGATCGATAATCTTTTTACCTTTGTGTGTTCCTTTGGATGGTAGCTGTAGCTTGTTAAAATGGAAAAAAAAGCACTGCAAAAAGCAAGAAATGTCCAGGTACCCTCTGACTGCACAACTTATTTAAACATATCCTAAATCTGATAATTTTCTTTATTTCATTTCAGTATTTAAACACTTTATTCAGTATTTGGAAAACAATCATTCGAAGAAAGAATGTAGTACATTATTTAAAAGTGTATATTTGGAAATGGTGCTTTACCAGTATGCAGTACATTATTAGTAATTGGCTTTTACAGAGAAAAATACTTATTTTTGTATACTTATTTTATTTCTGTAACACAGTACATGATGGTGTGTGACAATAATAAATGTTAAGGCAGTGATAATGGTACATTAAATCTATATTACTACAACTACTACTGCTATTACTACTTCTACTTCCACTGCTATTTTACATAAAAGACCAGGGACTCACATGTCAGGAATCTCTGTTCCTGTACTGTAAACTCTTTTTTGAGGCATCCAGTATATGTTCTACCACTCAGTACTTACAGGACCAGAAATTTCTGTCTTTTGACAGGTGTCCCTGCTCCAGAAAAAATTTGAATTAGTCATTTATTTCAAATTGAATTTGACACTAATTCAAACAGACCATCCCACAGAAAGTTCAAAGTGCCCATACTGACCAATGTCCACTGCTGAAAAGACCTGGAATTGTTAGATGAGATAAGAATTAAAAAGAGAAGCATTGAAAACGATGCCTTGGTCTTCTGAACCACATTGTCCCTTATATCATAACAGACTGCATGTGCATAACTTACCTGGGGAAGCTATAGGAGTGGGACTGCATTGTGGAAACAAAAAATCAACCCAAAAGAGGAAGTGAGCCAGCTCTGGGCAATGTTCTTCTGGGAAACCTGCTATGTTTTCTTTAGTTTAGTTAAGGATTGTGATTTTTCATTAACCCAATTTAATATCACAACATTCTATCAGAAAATTCCAAAGCCTTAATTCAGGCTGAATTCACAGGGGTACTCCGATGAAAAACTTTTTTTTTTTTTTTTTTGTTAAATCAACTGGTGCCAGAAAGTTAAACAGATTTGTAAATGACTTCTATTAAAAAATTCTTAATCCTTCCTGTACTAATTGGCTGCTGAATACTACAGAGGAAATTATTTTTGAAACACAGAACTGCTGACATCTCTGTCCATTTTATGAACTGTCCAGAACAGCATATGTTTGCTATGGGGATTTACTTTTACCCTGGACAGTTCCTAAAATGGACAGAGATGTCAGCAGAGAGCACTGAGCTTGTGATGTCAGCAGAGAGCTCTGTGTTTCAAACGGAAAAGAATTTCCACTGTAGTATTCAGCAGCTAATAAGTAAAGGAAGGATTAAGATTTTTTAATAGAAGTAATTTACAAATCTGTTTAACTTTCTGGCACCAGTTGATTTAACCCCTTAAGGACGCAGGACGTACTCAAACGGCCCCTTTTCCGAGTCCTTAAGGACTCAGGACGTTTGAGTATGTCCTGTCCATTCACGGCCCCCCGCCGCTAGCCGGAGGGGAGCCGGTGCCCGATGCCTGCTGAAATCAATCAGCAGGAATCGCGGCATATCGCCCAGGGGGGTCATGATGACCCCCCATGTCGGCGATGGCCGCAGATCGCTGGACAATTCAGTCCAGCGATCTGCGGCAGATTCCGGGTCAATCGGGTCTCCAGTGACCCGGTGACCCGGAATTACAGGCTGTTCGGGGCCGTCTCTGATGGCCCCGAACAGCCATAGCCAGCAGGGGTGAGGTGGCACTGGTGCCACCTCACGATCGCCCTGATTTGTCGGCCGACCAATCAGGGCGCCTGCTGGGGGTGTCACTCCCGCAACCCGCTCTGTCCCTTTTCCGGAGGACGTGAGCGGGTGCGGGACGTGCACCCCGGGAGCTGGGGACCCCGATCCCCGGCGTCAATGTTGGGATCGGGGCCCCAAGAGTGGCGGCGGCGACGACGAGGGACTGCCTGATGCGGTGTGGATCGTTGGAGGTGAGTGACAGCCTCCTGCTGTTGCTTAGCAACAGCTCCCAGCTCCCGGCATGCTGGGAGCTGTAGTTATGCAACAGCAGGAGTCAGACCACCACAACTCCAAGTATGCCCTTATGGGCATGCTGGAACTTATAGTTTTGCAACAGCTGGAGGCACATTTTTTCTATGGAAAAGTGTACTTTCAGCTGATGTCTAACTACAACTCACAGCTTGCACAAACAGCTAAAGTGCATGCTGGGCGTTGTAGTGGTGCAACTGCTGGTTGCATAACTACAACTCCCAGCATGCCCGTTGGCTGTCAGTGACTGCTGAGAGTTGTAGTTTTGCAACAGCTGAAGGCACACTGAGTTAAGTAGCAAACCAGTGTGTCTCCAGCTGTTGCATAACTACAATCTCCAGCATCCCCAGCCAAAGTAGCGTGCCTCCAGCTGTTGCATAACTACAAGACCCAGCATGCCCTTCCGCTGTCCGTACATGCTGGGGGTTGTAGTTTTTGCAACAGTTGAAGGCCCACTGGTTGCAAAACACTGAGTTTGTAACCAAACTCGGTGTTTCATAACCAGTGTGCCTCCAGCTGTTGCAAAACTACAACTCCCAGCATGCACTGATAGACCGTACATGCTGTGAGTTGTAGTTTTGCAACAGCTGGATGTCCCCCCCCCCCCCAATGTGAACGTACAGGGTACACTCACATAGGCGAAGATTTACAGTAAGTATCCGGCTGCAAGTTTGAGCTGCAGCAAATTTTCTGCCGCAGCTCAAACTGCCAGCGAGAAACTACTGTGAACCCCCGCCCGTGCGACTGTACCCTAAAAACACTACACTACACTACCACACAATAAAATAAAAATAAAAAACACTACATATACACATACCCCTACACAGCCCCCCTCCCCTCCCCAATAAAAATGAAAAACGTCTGGTACGCCACTGTTTCCAAAACGGAGCCTCCAGCTATTGCAAAACAACTACTCCCAGTATTACCAGACAGCCACTGACTGTGCAGGCATGCTGGGAGTTTTACAACAGCTGGAGGCACCCTGTTTGGGAATCACTGGCGTAGAATACCCCTATGTCCACCCCTATGCAAGTTCCTAATTTAGGCCTCAAATGCATATGGCGCTCTCACTTTGGAGCCCTGTCGTATTTCAAAGCAACAGTTTAGGGTCACATATGGGGTATCGCCGTACTCGGGAAAAATTGTGTTACAAATTTTGGGGGGTATTTTTTTTTTTTTTACATATGCAAAAGTCAAATGTGACTCCTTCTCTTCTGAGACCTGTAGTGCGCCAGCAGAGCACTTTTCACCCACATATGGGGTGTTTTCTGAATCGGGAGAAAGTGGGCTTCAAATTTTTGGGGGTATTTTCTGCTATTACCCTTTTTAAAAATGTAAAACTTTTGGGAAACCAAGCATTTTAGGGAAAAATGTTTTTTTTTTTACATATGCAAAAGTCGTGAATCACTTGTGGGGTATTAAGGTTTACTTCACCCCTTGTTATGTTCCCCGAGGGGTCTAGTATACAAAATGGTATGCCATGTGGTGTTTTTTGCTGTTCTGGCACCATAGGGGCTTCCTAAAGGTGACATGCCCCCCAAAAACCATTTGTCGCTCCTTCCCTTCTGAGACCACTACTGCGCTCGCCAAACAATTAACATAGACATATGAGGTATGTGCTTACTCGAGAGAAATTGGGTTTCAAGTACAAGTAATAATTTTCTCCTTTTTACCCCTTGCAAAAATTCAAAAATTGGGTCTACAAGAACATGCGATTGTAAAAAATGAAGATTGTGAATTTTCTCCTTCACTTTGTTGCTATTCCTGTGAAACACCTAAAGGGTTAAAACGCTGACTGAATGTCATTTTTAATACTTTGGGGGGTGCAGTTTTTATAATGGGGTAATTTATGGGGTATGTCTAATATGAAGACCCTTCAAATCCACTTCAAACCTGAACTGGTCCCTGAAAAATAGAGAGTTTCAAAATTTTGTGAAAAATTGGAAAATTGCTGCTGAATTTTGAAGCCCTCTGGTGTCTTCCAAAAGTAAAAACACGTCAATTTTATGATGCAAACATAAAGTAGACATATTGTATATGTGAATAAAATTCTTTTTTTATTTGGAATATCCATTTTCCTTACAAGCAGAGAGCTTCAAAGTTAGAAAAATGCAAAATTTTCTAATTTTTCATCAAATTTTGGGATTTTTCACCAAGAAAGGATGCAAGTTACCACAAAATTTTACCACTATGTTAAAGTAGAATATGTCACGAAAAAACATTCTCGGAATCAGAATGATAACTAAAAGAATTCCAGAGTTATTAATGTTTAAAGTGACAGTGGTCAGAATTGCAAAAAATGGGTCCTTAAGGTGAAAAAGGGCTCAGTCCTTAAGGGGTTAAAATAAAAAATTTAAAAAAAAGTTTTTCACCAGAATACCACTTTAATGCATTGCATCCCAGCTATACCTCAGATCTCTTCACGACAGGGTTGTCTTTCCACAGTAGTCTTGAAAACGGAATGCTGCATTGCGATTTGTTTACATGGACAATAAAAACTGTTGAAGGAGATTTATCAAGCTCCGTAGTAGGTTTTCTTTTGCGTAAAAAAATTGCACGTACTTGAGCACATGCAAATTTTCTATATATGCTGCGACTTTTAGATTTTTGCTTATTCCAAAGCACATTTCTGAAATCTGCTCACGGAGTAATTTTTTTTTTTTTTTTTACTTTGCAGTGGTCATGTATTTATCAAATGCAAATGAAGAAAAAAAGTTGCATCTCCATTTAAAAGTTGCATATGTATTCCACGTTCAACCTGCAGAAAAGGACATTAACCCACTTTAACAACTGTTCTTGTTCTGCATCATGAAACAAAGCTACTACATTAACCCCTTAAGGACCAATACAAATAAACCTGTACGCCCCTGAAAGACCAGGCCTGTTTTTTCAAATCGGGGATGTCTGTCTTTATTAGAGAATAACTCTGGTAATGTTTTGCCAATCACGATAATTCTGACATTGTTTTTTGTCACAAGTTGTCCTTCATGTACATAGTAAAAGTAAGCCGATATCATTTGTAGTTTTTTTTTACAATGCAAAAAATCATGACATTTTTACAAAAAATTAAGATTTTTTGCTATTTTAACACTAATAGGTTGCATATATTTATACATACTGACCAACTAGTTTATGAAACTTATACTTTCAGATGTCTACTTTATTTTTACATCATTTTTTTGTTTTTAATTAACATTTTAAATTCGTTAGAAGCCTAACAATTTAACTTGAAATTTAGAAAATATTGAAAATTTGAGAAGTACATCTTTTTTTTGTGTGCTATGCAAGGTTTGCAGAAATTAAAAGGTAGTAGAACATAGGAACACCCCCCCCCCCCAAATGACCCCATTTTAAAAACTAGACCCCTCAAGGTATTCGCTAGGGGGTACAGTGAGTATTTTAACACCATAGTTTTTTGGCAGGAATTATTACAAAGTCAGTGTTAAAAATTCGAAATTTGCAATTTTTCACAAATGCATCATTTGGGGGGCATATTTTTTGTACATCACTTCTGATATTGAAAGAAATGTACCCTATATTTTATTTAGCTGGTTGTCCCATGTTCGGAAATACCCCCGCTTTGGCCATATATGGTTCCTTGGCCGTGTGGTAGGACTCAGAAGGAGAGGAGCGCCATTTGGCTTTCAGGGCAGAACAGTACCCCCACCCCCACAAGTGACCCCATTTATATACTGCACCCCTACTAGTTATTGGCTGCACCAGGGACCATTCTGATTGGTCCTTGGTCGGCTGGCAGTATAACGCGTTTGTTTGTGACAGTTAAGGCTCCTGATGGATATATCCGCCATGTTGTGGGAATAAGCACCCGCTCATGGCGAATATATCCATCACTGCTGCGGCTGGGTAGCTCAGTGTGTCCGCTCATGACTGCTGGCGGGAAATCCGCCGCTATGAGTGGACGCACAAAGCTACCCAGCAGCAGCAGGGAGCTCATTACCGTGACTGCTGCATAATGTGTAGGATCACATGGTGGACATCCGCAGCATATTACATGCTGCGGATGTCCGCCAATGCGATCCTACACATTATGCATTTTTTAAAATTAGATTCATTTAATAAATGTACTTTTAATATATATATATATATATATATATATATATATATATATATATATATTTATTTATTTTATTTTTTCTTTCTTTATTTTTTTTTCTTTATTTATTTTTACACTTTTATTACATTTTTATTTATTTTTACACTTTTATTTAATTTATTTATTTTTACACTTTTTAATGCTTCGGAATACTTAGTATTCCAAAGCATTGCAGTTATATGCTGCCTGCCAGTTTTCACTAGCAGGCAGCATATTAGGACGTGCCTCTGGTATTCAGGCAATACCCAGGGCAGACCTGGGGGTCTTTGTAGGATCCCCGGCTGCCCAGGTATGCAGCAGCACCCCGCGATCGCGCTGCGGGGTGCTGCAGAGGAGACAGAGGGAGCCCCCTCCCTCTGTCAGAACTCCTTACAGCGCGCAGTCACTTCTGACCGCGGTTGTAAGGGTTAAACTGCCGGGAGTGAAGTGAACTTCACTCCCGGCAGTGCTGCAGGTCCCGGCCAGCCGCGGCCACACACAGCACCCCTCGATCGCGCTGCGGGGTGCTGCAGGAGTGACAGAGGGAGTTCCCTCCCTCTGTCATAACACTTACAGCCCGCGGTCACTTCCGACCGCGGCTGTAAGGGTTAAAACTGCCGGGACCGAAGTTTACTTCGGTCCTGGCAGTGCAGTAGGGTCCCGGCTGTGTGATACAGCCGAATCCCTGCCGCGATCTCGTGGGTGCACTGGGCAGCACCCACGAGAATAATGGACGAGTATAGACGTCCAGGTGCGGGAACGCCCGCCAACCTGGACGTCTATACTCGTCCGTGGTCGTTATCGGGTGAATGTTAATGTTAATTATAGAAAAAATTATTATATAACTAATTACTATTAATTTTAAGGTTTAAAATACGCACTGCACACCTTGTTTATTTTAGGAAACGTACATGCTAGTGTACACACAACATTTTAAAATTATTGTTGTGTTAAAATAGAATAAGGCACAAAATAATTGTGTAAAAATTTTTACAGACTATGGAAATATGTGGCACGAAACTTTTTTCTTAAAAAAAAAATCCATAGTAATACAGCTTCATGCACATTTCGGGGTGGGTAATGTACCTAGACATTTTTTCTTCTTCTTTGGGGCTTCACTATTGTTTATGTGCCTGTTGGTGCTGTGCGGTCTTCCTTCCTGACCTAAACTCCGGCCTCAGCGCAGCGATGCAAGACTCCGCCCCCCAATGACACAAAATGTGGGCTCAAAAATAAACAAAAATGGCTCCAGAGTAGGGATATTCATGGTGCGGCATAGTATGTTTTTAATACTTCTAAATTTCTGAGGAGGGTGGATGGGTTGTTGCAGTATAGTTGGAGTATAGCTATTTACTGCCAGGCATGCCAGTCAGGGTTTCCCCTGATGCGTTATGCCCCCAACCCCCCGTTATGTTCATTTTGAAATCTCCCGCTGGGAGCCCTTAATGGCTGGCACCAAGGAGCTATTCAGGGCTCCCGGCAGGGTTTTTAAACTACTACTTTGTCCCCCAAATTTATGCCCCCATGCATGTTTACAATAATTAATTGGCCCAGTGTGTTTATAATAATTCATTGGCCCAGTGTGTTTATAATAATTCATTGGCCCCAGTGTGCTTATTTCCCTTCCCGCTGCCTGCTCCTCATCTTCTTGGATCAGAGCAACAGCGGGACATGTGGCAATCGTCGGTGGTGAATAAAGCCGACACGTCCCCTCTGCTTCCCGGCTCCTAGCGCAATCAGCGCACCGCATGGGACATGTCTATTTTTCCTGTTCATTTCTGTACCCAACGGAGATGAGCCATAGAGAATAGACATGTCCCGGCGGTGCACTAATTGTGCTAGGAGCAGGGTAGCAGTGGGGACATGTCGGGCGGTGGCGGCGGTGAATGAATGAAGCTTACATGTGGGACATGTCGGCTTTATTCATTCATTCACCACCACCGCTTCCCGACATTTCCCACTGCTGGCCAGCTCCAAGAAGGTGAGGAGCAGGCAGCGGGAGGGGGAATAAGCACACTAGGGCCAATGAATTATTATAAGCACAATGGGGCCAATAAATTATTATAAATACACTGGGACCAATGAATTATTATAAACACACTGAGGCCAATTAATTGAATAATGAATAATGGGTTATTTGCGTAGTCTGTCAACATTCTTACACAATTATTTTGTGCCTTATTCTATTTTAACACAACATTAATTTTAAAATTTAGGGGGTATGCAAGCATGTCCTAAAATTAACAAGGTGTGCAGTGTGTATTTTCAACCTTAAAATTGATAGTTAATTCATATATATATATATATATATATATATATATATATATATATATATATAATTAATATGATATAATTATATTAATATAATATAAATAATTTTTTCTATAATTAACATTAATGTAGTAGCTTTGTTGCATGATGCAGAACAAGAACAGTTGGACCTGGAATACATATGCAACTTTTAAACGGAGATACAACTTTTTTTCTTCATAAATGGTGACTATCACATTTGATAAATACATGACCACTGCAAATAAAAATAAAAAAAATTAATTACTATGTGAGCAGATTTCAGAAATGTGCGTTGGAATAAGCAAAAATCAAAAAGTCGCAGCATGTATAGAAAAGTACATGCGACTTTTTTATGTAAAAAAATATCTACTGCGGAGCTTGAGAAATTTCCTTTGTAGTTGTTACATAGTATTTGAAGCTGAAGATTTGATGATGTGTTCAGTCTTTAAGTTTGCATTGAAATTTGCAGTATAAAATCTGCAGCTTCAAACCCCATGCACAGGATACTGTATGCCATGCCAGGATGAAATTAAAAAAAAAAAAAAAACCCTCATGGTTACTTCTCCATAACAGCTGGACCGCTTCTTTCTTCCTCCACAGTGCAGTTTCCGATAAATGACGTTATTGCAGCTGCAGAGGTCATGGTCTCCTATCAGTATAAGTCGCAGGTCCTGATAGGCAGGTTTCACCTTTATGCGTGTGTGGCATACAAATGAAAGTGGTGCTTGCTCCCTTGGGGATCCAGGGCAAGTCTCTTGGATCTCTCTGGATCTCTGCTGCCTGTGCCCTCTAAGGCTGGGTTCACACTACGGTTTGTAACTACGGTTCCCGTATACGGCTGGGAGGAGGGATGGGCGGGGCTTAACTGCGGCGCCCGCACTCAGCCGTATTCGGGAACCGTAGTTAATGTATGTCTATTAGCCGACTGGAGTGAACGGCTGAGTGCGGGTGCTGCGATTAAGCCCCGCCCACCCATCCTCCCAGCCGTATACGGGAACCGTAGTTACAAACCGTAGTGTGAACCCAGCCTAACAGTGGCGGACCTATGCTTTGGCAGTTTGAGTCAGCCGGGCAGTGGGCCCCCGGCAGGGCCCGTGCTAGCCAAAGCATAGGTATGCTACTTCACAAGGGGACACTATATTGGCAGGTGGTTTTTATGTTATGGCTCATCCATACATAATAATGAAAAACAGTTGTCAGAGTTCAGTGTATGGTAGCGACAATGTCCAAAACTACCTTTAAAATATAAAAAGTACTCTTGAAATATGAAAAGTAACCTCCAATAGATAATGTGTGATGTGTTGTTTTTTTCCATTAGTAGCGTTCTCTTTTTAAACCAAGTTAATCACTATGATATTGCAAAATGTCATAGTCACGTTCATACTTCCGTATTAAAAAATCATGCTAAAGAGACGGCTTAAAGCAAGGGTTAACTCGACTTCATTTTGCTGCTCTTGGAAATGCTCCTCTGTCTGACATGAAATAACCGCTCTGAAATTACCCCTACTGTTTCACATGCAATCACTGATTCGCTTTTCAAGGGAGAAAAGGTTACGGGGAAATTTCTGATAATTTCATTGGTTAAACTAGTGAGAGTCATTTTAATGGATGCAATGTCCTCTGCTTTACCAAGAGCCATCATTATTAGCATTATGAAAACAGGTCTCCATGGCAACAAGCTCTGCCGCTAATCAGGCTGTGATTGGTCAGCTCCGAAGCTTCAATTTTCGGAGTTATTTAATGTCTATTTAATTGCATAAAATGAGATAACATTAGTGTGTGGTGGGCTTGGAGACCCCCACCCCAGTCAACCTATTGCATGTTACCGAAGCTTCTTTGGAGCTTTTTCTGCAGTTTTATTTTTCATAGAACTTTAGTATTGAACGCTAATTTTTAAAAGCTGTTCTGAAATAGATGTGCTTGTGACAAAGCCAGAAGAATGGGAGTTATTATTTTATTGCTGTCTGCGGCGTTGGTGGACATCTTTTTGTAAATGTTAATGTTACGCCGAGCGCTCCGGGTCCCCGCTCCTCCCCGGAGCGCTCGCAACATCCTCGCTACTGCAGCGCCCCGGTCAGATCCACTGACCGGGTGCGCTGCGATACAGCCTCCAGCCGGGATGCGATTCGCGATGCGGGTGGCGCCCGCTCGCGATGCGCACCCCGGCTCCCGTACCTGACTCGCTCTCCGTCGGTCCTGTCCCGGCGCGCGCGGCCCCGCTCCCTAGGGCGCGCGCGCGCCGGGTCTCTGCGATTTAAAGGGCCACCTGTGCACTCCCTATGTATACCTCACTTCCCCTGCACTCCCTCGCCGGATCTTGTTGCCATTGTGCCAGTGAAAGCGTTTCCTTGTGTGTTCCTAGCCTGTGTTCCAGACCTCCTGCCGTTGCCCCTGACTACGATCCTTGCTGCCTGCCCCGACCTTCTGCTACGTCCGACCTTGCTCTTGTCTACTCCCTTGTACCGCGCCTATCTTCAGCAGTCAGAGAGGTTGAGCCGTTGCTAGTGGATACGACCTGGTTACTACCGCCGCTGCAAGACCATCCCGCTTTGCGGCGGGCTCTGGTGAATACCAGTAGTAACTTAGAACCGGTCCACTAGCACGGTCCACGCCAATCCCTCTCTGGCACAGAGGATCCACCTCCTGCCAGCCGAATCGAGACAGTTAACAGTATATACACTTGGTAGAATGCACCAGACAACTATAATTATGGATACATTCACACGAGCATTATTCTCTTTATCTGCTTTTTTTTTGATCGCTTGTACATCAATGTTTCCATAGTTTCCTAGCACATCTTTGGCCCTATTTACCTTACAGCATTAAGAGGTGTGAGACACTGACCACATGACTGTCTCTCATCTCTGAATTGGAAGCAGTTGTTGACTTCCAGACATCCTCGAGTCATATAACACATGCATCCTGCTTTGTATGAACCATGTGTAAGTCAACTGTCTACACAACAAATCGTATCAGCTTCTACTCTAAATGTACGACATAAAGCCAGGCACATGAGCACTCAATTATTTCATCTGTATCCATATATTGTGGAGGACTTGAGTAATAATGCCTGTTAACCATCAGCCTTGCATAGCTTAAAAAGCACAAACAGGTTCAAAGTACTGTGCAAGGCCATGAAATGAAATGTATTATTCAGTGTAGGTTTCCTTTATATAAAGAAGCATTTAGAAAGTAATGATCACTAGAAAAACAAGAAGGGCCTAGTTATGTTAACATTTCCTGCTTCACAAAAGGGCCATTACATTGATTTTTCTGTGAAAAACGATTCCAGAATAAATGCACTGTCATAAGAACAAGCCATTAAGCATATAGTATATACGTAGCAATGCTAGAGTATGTCTAGTAGCGTCCATTTATTAGCGTCTATGTTGTATCTGAGATTCGAGTAAATCTTGTATTATTACTCAGAAAGTTATCATGGTACACACTCAATCTACAAAACACTGGTAGAAACTGTTAAATTCTGCACTATATACAGATAATATAGGAACACATTGTACATACAGTAAAATGGAACCTTTAGGAAATTGTCACAAATGTACGAATGGTGTGAAAAGAAGTTTCATATTTATCACATGGAAGTTGCATGGCATTGAGTTTGTAAAGTAACTCTTCTTAAGAAGGAAAAAAAGCTTGCTCCTTACTGACACATATTTGAGGTAGCATCCCTTCAAATCAATGTTTGACGTTTAAAGAGCCTTGAAACACGACTGGGGATTCTGGCTTGGCAGATAATCCCTAGTCATGTTTCAAGGCTCTTTAGAAGTTGAACATTGATTTGAAGGGATGCTACCTGTAATGAGTGGTAGTGAGGAGCAAGCTTTTTTCCTTCTGGAGGAAAGGAACTTTGAATACTTTTTTCCATGGGGCATAGCATGGCTTATAAGACTTTATACACCAGGAAACACAGAACCCCATAGTATGCACATGTGAAGAGGCAGAATTAATGTGTAATGTCTACATCTTTAAAACTGCAGCAAAAAAAAAAAAAAAAATGACTATGATACCTGTATGATCAGTAACCCACTGCAGTTTTTGTGGCATAGGATTTAATGAGGAAAAAACACCACAGCATTGGAGGGAATATGGAGTATGGCGTATCATCGGTCATGAGCATAACTACTACTAACAGTAAAGTTTACAATGTACATGTTGGATCGACCCTCTAAATAAATTCCTGGTTGGCCCAAGAAAACCCAGGTCATACTGAATATACATTTTAAAGAGAAACGTCTTTAGAGGCATGTCAGTTACTGAATTTA
Organism: Hyla sarda; assembly: GCF_029499605.1. Taxonomy (NCBI): domain Eukaryota; kingdom Metazoa; phylum Chordata; class Amphibia; order Anura; family Hylidae; genus Hyla; species Hyla sarda. Next base: position 272,418,221 of record NC_079190.1, read on the forward strand.
AACTAGATCCATTATATACAGGCATCTGTCAAAATCTTGGCCCCTCTATTTTAAGGAATTCCACGAGTACAAAATTTACTTGTTCATGCTTGAGTGGTCTTTGATTTTTTGTCTTATACTTTTCCTTGACTTTTGTTGTCATCCCTGTGTTACATTGCTCCTTGCTTCTCTAGCTAGGTATCTGAACACAAGAGCGGGCAACTTAGTTGTTGCTATAGGTAACTACATCTCTTTTTCATTGATTTTGTTTAATTTGTTCATGTGCTTCATCCTAGTTAAAATGAATGAGCCTCACTTTGCTTTATTACTGTAGTCTATGATTCACTGTGAAACATGCAGCATTTTATGGATGGTACCAGCCAGCTTCTTCCTGCCCCATAGGGCTTTTCAATAGACCTTTTGTTATACTCAGATAGCATAGTATAGGGATGAGCTGGCTGGGATGACCCATTCTTAGGGTTCACACGGACAGATTACCTGTGGAAATTCCACAGCCGATTTGCTGCAGACCATCCACAGTGGATTTTGCTACCATTGCCTTCATTGGGTATGAAGGAAAATCTGCAAATCTGCATCTATTGCAGTTTTCATGCTGACCTATTGAAGTCAATGGTAGCAAAATCCAAATATGTCATCAGAAAAATAAAAGTTGTGACCCTTGAAGAGCAAGGGAGAAAAGATGAAGAAACTTGCCATGCCATAAAGGCCAAAGCTGAGTGTGGTAATAAGAAGTTGCAGAGATTGAGTCTGAAGAGTGACGTCAGGGCCAGCTTATGCTGTGCCTAGCAAAAGGGAAGGGGCAGAGGTCAAGCCTAGGGGACTTTGGTACCGAGCAGCCCTTCATTAAGTTGTGGATTATTTCCTACCATAGTTTCCTTTGGAAAATTGTTTCTATAGTCTATATGTCCTCCTTTTCCAAAATGCCAGATGTCAATATAAATATATATATATATATATATATATATATATATATATATATATATATATTGTGGAATATGATGACAAAATGATGCAGATAAGTATCTCATGTCTATGGCCAATGTGTGACCTGGTCGAAGACAAAAGATCTTTCTTTGCAGAACATTCGCAAATCCAGTGAGATCCAATACATTTAGCTAAATCCTCTGACAATGTTATGACTGTACTTGACATGCATATAAGATTGAATATGGCCATACACTTAAGATTAACATAATCTAGAATGCAGGTATGTCAGATCATTTGTACATCAATATGTCAGATTATACCAGCAAATCAAAGGCAATGAGGCTCATTTACTATTGCAAAGGCATTTTACACCACAAAATTAGTGAGCAAGTTGTGTCCCACACTGTATTGTGAACACGTTTTGTGCCTCGTTGGCCAATGCGTCATGGCTTCACTTAAAAGAGAAAATAGCTTCTCTGGAAATGAGCCTGACTTAAAATCCCATATCACTATTATGGAAGGCTGTTGGCCACTTTAAATGAATTTTCTGTGTATCATTTGAAATTGATATCAATTGTCCTTTTTACTTAGTTTTCATCTTATGTATACAGCCAACTTAGCTGCAGATGCTACTAAAATATATTGCATATGATCTGCAGATAAAAGGGACCAACTTAAAAGGAGTTGTCCGGTGGTATAACATTAAAGGGGTACTCCGCCCCTAGACATCTTATCCCCTATCCAGTGGTGGGCCCCCCGCAATCTCTCCTGCAGCACCCCCTGTCATCTGGTGTACAGAGAAAACTTTGCTCCGTGCCTAATGACTGGCAATGCAGGGACCGGAGGCTCGTGATGTCACGGACTTGTTCCCTCATGATGTAATGCCCTGCCCCCTCAATAAAAGTCTATGGGAGGGGGTGTAGTGGATTCCACCCCCCCCCATAGACTTGCATTGAGGGGGAGGGACGTGACGTCATGAGCCTCCGGCCCCTGCATCGCCAGTCATTATGCACGGAGCAAAGTTCGCTCCATGCACCAGATGACAGGGGGTGCTGCATGAGAGATTGCGGGGGTCCCCAGCAGCAGGAACCCCACGATCAGACATCTTATCTTAGGGGATAAGATGTCTAGGGGCGGAGTACCCCATTTAAAACAAAAAAGGAAGAGCAGAGTAGATTTAAAAAAATACTCACCACAACCCCATTGGTATCCACTTCCTTATTCTTTAAAATTGACTGGGGATGCCCTTCAGCCAGTCACCAACTAAAGTGGGTCACTGCAGTAGCCAGTGATTGACATTTCTTATGTTTTTGTCAAGACAAAGAGTTAGAGATCAGCGGGGGACTGGGCTGCATAGCAACAGCTGCTAGGAGCAATGCCTATTGATTTTTTTTTTATGCAGTCACTCGTTTTACTCTTGATCTATTTTAAAGCATTTAAGAAAAGTCATGAAAAATGACTCAAATGATACCCTGTCCTCTGACGTACTCTAATGTTTTCTATAAGTACAAGAAAAGGTCACATGCTATTGGATATATAGAAGTATATGACATCATGAACTGGCTCTGGTTTGAATGCATAATCCAGTGATTTTGTCCCATTTATTTAAGTTTCCTATAAACCATACAGGCCTTTATTAATCAGGCTTCAGACAGGTCCTCCCTATCCCTAGCTGAGCAGCTTAGCACTTTGCTGAAAGGCCCTTATTCTATGAAGATGGATGACTACACAACGTAGTTGTTAACATACATTACAGATTGTTCTGCGGGAGTCGTGATCAACTGAGACTTTCGAATTACCAGCTTCGCTGTTGAGAGACAGCAACTGCAGATTGGGGCTGACAGCAAAAATGTAGGAGGAGGAGCAGGCAGTGGGAGAGAGGCAGAGGCGAAAATTGAAAGTTTTATAGGTATAATAAGAGATCAAGGGACACTGATTGAGCTACACAGTAGTTACCAGCTCCTTACCATTGTCGGTGCTCTAAGCCTACTTTTTATTAATAAACATTGTGTACTTCCCTAGAGAACTTAAAACATTGTATGAATGTATGCATATAATTCCTTTTTGTACTGTACATCTATAAATAATATATGTTGTCATGCAAGCAAAGATCAAAAACACCTTATTATAATAAAATGCCAACACATAGTTTTCTCACTTTGGAACAATGATCCAATGATCGATTGTGTATATTATGTTTGAATATTTAAGGCACTGTTCACATCTGGATTGTGGCTTCACTTTATAAAAATAGCCAAAATGCTGTGCCAAAGTGTAGGTAGATGAGTGGGGGAAAAAAATCCCGGGCACCTGGCGCGATCCACTGAAGAAGAGCTTAGTTCAAGCAGATGGTATTTTGAGGTAATTGAAATAACCAAAAAGCACAGACGCGTTTCAAGGTGACAACCTTTTTCTCAATGTGAATATGGCATTGCATGGAACAGACAGGTAGACTGGTTTAAAAGACATAAAATGGCACCAAATGTTAGTGACGTCAGTGGGCAGGTACCCCTGACGTCTAAACCAACATCTGTCACAACATTTACTTCAGAACAGTTGTTGTTGTTTTGAAAAACAACTGTTCTGAAGTACCGTATTTTTCACCGTATAAGACGCACTTTTTCTTCCCCAAAATGGGGGGGGGGGGGAGTTGGTGCATCTTATACGACGAATATACGACCGAGGCTGCTGCGGGCGTGAGCGGGAAGTCAGCGGTAAGTACAGAGGCTGCGGCGGTGCAGAACAGCTCCCCGCCCGCAGCAGCCTCATGACCGCCGGTGAATTTTTCACCTCACACCGGCTATGTTTATTGCCCTACGCCTGGAACATAGTGAATTACTAATAACTGTATACTAAAAACCAGGGTGCCTCCAGCTGTTGTGAAACTACAACTCCCAGCATGCCCGGACCGGCATGCTGGTAGTTGTAGTTTCACAACAGCTGGAGGCACCCTGGTTTTTAGTATACATGAATTAGTTTTTACCTGCTCTGGCCGGCCCCCACCTGCAGCCGCACACAGGAGCTGGCCCGGGCAGATAATCATAGGTTTTCCTATGCCGGACATCCCTGTGTCCCTTAAAATCTTTTCGGACATAAGGATATCCGCGGGTCACTAACCATTCCCCGGCCGATGTGCGTCCTCCTACGGTCCTCCTGCGGTCTTCCTGCGATCCTCCGCCTCTCTATGGTTGTACGCACAGGACATCAGTGACGTCCCGTGTGTACAACCATAGAGGCGCAGGAGTACCAGGAGGACCGGAGGAAGACGTACGCTGGCCGGGGCCTGGTGAGTGACCGGCGGCGCGTAATCTTCAGTGTTCCGGTCACCACTTCTCCGGTCCCGGCACCTACTGCTATGGTCCATAGGCCATAGCAGTAGATTGTGACACCGGGCCAGAGGAGCGGTGACCGGAACACTGTGGGGGGCAGTATACAGACATACAGCCTCCAGCCGTACACTGTATATGGCTGGAAGCTGTATGTCTGTGGGGGGGGGGGGGGAGCTGCCTACCATTGTGGGGGAACTATACTGCCAACTATTGTGGGGTGGGAGCTGCCTACCATTGTGGGGGAACTATACTGCCAACTATTGTGGGGGAACTATACTGCCAACCATTGTGGGTGGAGGGGGAGCTGCCTACTATTGTGGGGGAACAATACTGCCAACTATTGTGGGGGAACTATACTGCCAACCATTGTGGGGGGGGGGGGGGAGCTGCCTACCATTGTGGGGGAACTATACTGCCAACTATTGTGGGGGAACTATACTGATATAAAATGTTTTACTACAGTATTTGGTTCAGAATCTTTTATTTTTCTAGATGTTCCTCCTTTAAAATTGGGTGCGTCTTATATGCCGGAGCTTCTTATATTGCGAAAAATACGGTAAATGTTATGACAGATGTTGGTTTAGACGTCAGCGGTATCTGCCCACTGACGTCACTAACATTTTGTGCCATTTTATGTCTTTTAAACCAGTCTACCTGTCTGTTCCATGCAATTCCATATTCACATTGAGAAAGAGGTTGTCACCTCAAAATGAGTCTGTGCTTTTTGGTTATTAAAATTACCTCAAAATACCATCTGCTTGAACTAAGTCCTTTTCAGTGGATCGCACCAGGTACCCAGGATTATTTCCCCCACTCATTTACCTACACTCTACTATTCGGCCCAGAGGATCCGTGGCGCCGACTACCGGGAGGCAGCACCACTGAGATCTATACCCTAATGATGCGCTAAAAATTGTTTTGTCTTAGAAAACACAACAACCAAAGGTGAGCAGTTTATTCAATGCAATAATACTCCCATCACCTTACAATACTACTCTGTGGGAAGCTCTGCTTATCTTTTCTGCCTATTGTTTCCTCTGAGATATCTGTTGTCAAAAGTGAAAAATAGTACATTTCCCATAAACCAGAATGGAGGCTCCTAATGAAGCTATGCAACCCTGGGGACATCGGTTCAAATCCCACCAAGGACAACAGCTGTAAAGATTTTGTATTTTCTCCCTGTGTTTGCACAGGCTTCCTCTTACACTCCGAAACATACAGATAGGTGTATTTCCATTATGAACCCAAGTGGGAACATGAACCAATCTAAGTGCACAATGTTGCAAATATGCTGATGTTATACAAATGAAGAAATTATTATTATTAGTTGTTGTACAGAGCCCTTTATTTTTAAAACCTAAAGGGGTACTCTGGCCTTAATACATCTTATCCCCTATCCAAAGGATAGGGGATAAGATGTATGATTGCAGGGGTCCCGCCGCTCAGGAACCCCGCAATCTCATTGCCCCCCCCCCCTTTGTGAGCCCTCCGCAGCGCTGGAGGCTCTGAGTGTGTAGCGTGACGACCACAGGGCCAGAGTATCGCAACGTCACAACTCTGCCCCCGTGTGATGTCACATCCCCTCCCATAAACTTGCATTGAGGGGTCGGAGCATGATGTCACACGGGGGCCGAGTCATGATGTCACGCTACTCCCGCCCTGTTGTCGTCACGCTACACACTTGAGCCTCCAGCGCTGCAGAGAGCTCCCAAAGGTGGGTGCACAATGACAGATTGCAGGAGTCACCAGCGATGGTCCCCTGCGATCATACATCTTATCTCCTATCCTTTGGATAGGGGATAAGATGTCTAGGGGCGGAGTACCCGTTTAAGAAGTCATACAGTAAACTACTAGAGCTGCCACCTATTGCCAGAAACTATATTCTCTTGCCGACCTCTAAGTAATAAAGTAATATAATGGTATATTAAATTAATATAATGTAGAGTAAAAATTTATTATTTAATATAATGCAGATAGTAAATGACAATTATTACATTCAATAGGAGACTAAATGACTGCAGGGCCCTTGCAACTAGTCCCCATAAATATGTTACCATACAGTATACTAATTGAAAATTAATATTAATCATATGGCGGCACTATAATATGTTGCCGAAAAAGTTCTGTTTTCAATAAAATGTTCTTAGATTAAAAGTCTTCGTGAAATATGAAATTAATTATCTCACCGCTGGTCTTTAGGATTTGATAATTATATTGGGTGTTATACCCCACACACCGCTGCTGTGCAGTGTTAGCAGAGGACTGCAAGTCCAAGGATTCCTGTGTTGATTAGTGATGAGCTGCATATGCCATATTCAAATTTGTGTTATTTCTTGAATATATGGACAAATATTCGTCCTATATTCGCAAAATTTGCAAATTTGCGGGTATTTTCACTTTGTGTAAATGCACATGCTGATAACTATGTACCTATCTTATCTATCTCCTAATTCTTGGTCTATTTTTGGTCTATACAGAAGTGATAATGGGTCTATGACATTTTCCTTTTGAATATTGTCATGTCATATTCGCGAATATCGTCAGTATCTACGTATCTAATTTTAATGACGATATTTGCGAATTTTCGCTCTCCAGTCTAATACAGTAAATAGTATAGGAGCCTTCCTTAGACCACAAGCTGGAAGCAGGGAGGGATGAGATCATTGTGATGTGTTCTGTGTGAAAAAAAATTACCAATATTTGTAATTACGAATATATAGCGTTATATTCGCCATATTCGTGAATATGCAAAATTCGCTATAAATATTAGAATTGCGAATATTCGCACTCAACACTAGTTTTAATATCGGGTCCTGCAGAGGATCGGTTGAGCACTATGATTCAAAAGAGCCTGTAATCAATATCAGATGGTTTATTATGGCCAGCATTCTTGTGACTGGGGTGCACCCTGATGTTCAGATGGGTCGCGGGTCTTGTGGCAGCAGACATGGGGAACTTCAATGGTGAGCACAGCATCTGTTGCAGCAGATGCCAGGAATTTCAATGGTGAGTGCAGCATCCTTGTGTCTCTGGAGCGCATGGACTTAATTGCTTTAGGTCAGGTATATTGATAGTGGATAATAATAGTTTAGAATATGTTTAAAATGCAACACAAACACGTTTCCGGGCATGGCGGCCCTTCCTTGTACTATATAAATTCCTATACTTTCCATTGGGTAGTGGACTAGCAGTAACCTCAATAATATATTAGGTGAAGTGAGCTGCACCCCCACTATTAGAAATTCTATAATTTCTTGCCCCCAAAAATTCAATGAATAAACTGATAACACCTCTAAACAATAAATGCACATCTGCACAGTAGAGATGTCCCGAACAGTTCGCCGGCGAACAGTTCCCAACGAACATAGCTTGTTCACGTTTGCCGCGGCAGGCGAACATATGCGATGTTCGATCCGCCCCCTATTCGTCATCATTGAGTAAACTTTGACCCTGTACCTCACAGTCAGCAGACACATTCCAGCCAATCAGCAGCAGACCCTCCCTCCCAGACCCTCCCACCTCCTGGACGGCATCCATTTTAGCTTCATTCTGAAGCTGCATTCTTAGTGAGAGGAGGGATAGTGTAGGTGCTGCTGATTTAATAGGGAAAATGATAGCTAGGCTAGTGTATTCAGTGTCCACTAAACTCCGGAAGGACTCATCCGATCTCTGCTGTAAGGACAGCACCCCAAAAAGCCCTTTTTAGGGCTAGAACATCAGTCTGCATTTTCTTACCCCTGTGTAATCTAATTGCATTTGGCTGCCTGGCAGCTTGTGTCAGGCTCACAGCGTAATCTGTGCCCACTTGCCCAGTGCCACCACTCATATCTTGTGTCACAATAGCTTGCATTTAAAAAAAACAAAACTTTTTTGACTGTAATATAATAGCAGTCACTTTCCTTCACACGTGTGCTTTTCAGGGCCTGCCAGGGCACAGTGTCACACCAGTGCAACTCATATCTGGTGTAACAGTAGTGTACATTTGACTACATAGAACACACTTCCCCTTATATACCAACCCTCTCCCCCTTTCCCCACAAAACGACAGACTCAATTCTCCATTTTAACTGGGCTGGGTAGTGGTCACAACTCAAATGTATTTTATGTAAACAACATAACCATATCAAACTGCACAGTAGTTAACATTTAATATCAGCTTTTACCTCAACATAAACCAGAAACTCTTACCAAGGCGGTATGCCAACCGGCAGACTCCTGGCAGGCATATGTGCCCTCGGTACCTTTTCCTCCAACTCCTCTCTTACCAGGCCACCGAGGAGCCTGTGTACACCTACACGGTGCTCCGACCGCCACTAAGGAGGAAAAGTGCCTGCCCTAGGCCATCCTGAAGGCCGGACAAAAATATGTCCAGGCCAATATCGTTCAGGTGGACCCCGTCCGGGATCATAAAACGCGTGTTGTCCCCTTAGAGCTCCTGGTAGCGAACAACCACACCACCTTTCGAGCGCACAAACCTTGCCATCCGGGAGTTCACCAGCCGGCAAGATCGCTCGATGGCGTCGACATTGCGACCCCCTGCCATGAAACCCTCGGAACAATCTCCGACCACACCAGCACCAGTTCCGTAAAGAAAACCGACATTCTCTCCACATCAACCTTCATCAGTGTTATAAGGTCCGGAACCCGGGAATCCCCCAACATGAACCACCAAAATCACACTAGTAGGAGATAACCTTGCGATGTCCACCGCCTCCGTCACTACCCTAGGCCAACGCATTCCCGGAATACCTCTCCAGTGAATCACAATGTCACTGCAGCCCAAAGATCGACCGCCAGGCGGACAATCCGCTCTCCGAGCCACCCGATGGAAGTAAGAGTGACCCAGGAAATTGGCTCTGGAGAATCTGAAAAAGAAAAAGCATTAAAGCAACAATTCTGGGCGAACATACCCCACATAACAACCAGACCTCCAGCGCCCAATACGCTATATTGCATCCACTGACAGGCCCGCTCTCGAAGCCTCGGTTGCAGCCCCAATCTGAAAGGAGTGGGTACCATACTTCGCCACAGGGCCTCCCGCGGGTCCGCCCCCCCCCCCCCCCCCGTGTTGGGGCAAGGGTCAGTCTGACCACTGATACCTGGTCTGCAAAGCATGGTCATGGCAGGCATATCACCTACACTGTGCATTGGGTAAATCTGCTGACGGCTGCCAAGCATGGAATGCGTGGCTCTGCAGAGGAGTTGGTGACACTGCCACGACTTGCAAGCAGGCCTGCTGCCACCTCCTCTACTTCTCCTACTCCATCCTCTTCCATAACTTCCTCGGCTGAGTCCTCTTCTGCGTCTTGCTCCACATCAACGGCACAACCCTCCCCCCCCCCCCCCCCCCTCAGCTGCCCAGGTACTATTCCACATCCCGGATATGGCAGTATCACGCCGTCTTGGGGTTGACTTGCCTGAAAGCAGAGAATTACACCGCACCAGCACTCCTGTCCGCCCTGAACGCACAGGTGGATCAGTGGCTGACTCCACACCAACTGGAGATTGGCAAAGTGGTTTGTGACAACGGAAGAAATTTGTTGGCAGCATTGAATTTGGGCTAGTTGACACATGTGCCGTGCATGGTACATGTGTGTAATCTGATCGTACAACGCTTTGTGCATAAGTACCTAGGCCAACAGGACGTCCTGAAGCAGGCCAGGAAGGTGTGTGGCCATTTCAGGCATTCCTACACGGCCATGGTAGGGGAAGTAACAGGGATTAAACTGATAAGAATAGTACTACTTAACACACTACTCCTATCTGGTGGCACATTAGATTGCATGCGCAGTGCCCCAAATTTGAAGTAGGAGGCCTGAACAAGCATCTTTTTCCTTTTCCCGGTTCCTAAAATTGATGCCATATACACATCCCCTGATAGGGGACGTAACAGGGATTAAACTGATAAGAATAGTATTACTTAACACACCACTCCTATCTGGTGGCACATTAGATTGTACGCGCAGTGCCCTAAATTTTAAGTAGGAGGACCAGCCAAGCATTTTTTTCCATCTAGGAATAGTACTACTTATCACACCTTATAATAACGCAGAGAGAGGCAACGCAGAGAGAGGAGTCTGAAGAAGAGGAGTCAGAGGAGGAAGATGGCTTTTAGGAGGTGGAAGACCAAACACAGCAGGTGTCCCAGGGGGCTTGTTGTCACCTTTCGGGGACCCTTGGTGTTGTACGTGGCTGGGTGGAGCAAGAGACCTTCAATGACATCAGTGAGGACAAGGAACGGGACATGGCTAGCTTGGTATCCAACCTTGTGAAAATGGGGAGTTTGCGGTTGTGCAAATGGAATGTTTGCGGTGCGTTAAATGGGGAGTTTGGTCTGTCACTGCGAAGCGGGTGTAACCCTTACACCACCTGATCGATACAACATCATGCCTGATGTTTTAAAGCACGTTATTCCAAACAATTTAGGAATGTTAGGTGATTTATGCCCTTTATGGATTAAAACCAGACTCTGCATCAACTATGTCATTTTCCATGGGAGTTTAGCCATGGATCCCCCTCCCGCATGCCACAGTCCAGGTGTTAGTCCCCTTGAAACAACTTTTCCATCACTATTGTGGCCAGAAAGAGTCCCTGTGGGTTTTAAAATTTGCCTGCCTGTTGAAGTCTATGGCGGTTCGCACGTTCGCGCGGGCGCTTTAAATCATTGAACTGCAGCAGCTTCTGCGGGGGCCAGAGTCCCGCCGCTTCTCGATTCCCTCCCCGTTTGTATAGTTAAATGTCCTGCGGCCTCCGCTGCCCTATTCCCTCATCGTATCCAGCTTTATAGTTACATGTCCTGGGGACCGCACTCCTTTATGCTCCGGCGGCATCCAGAACTGTCACTGTGCGCTGCGCACTGACTGAGGACATCACTCGTTATTGTACAGTGCATAGTGACAGCTCCGGATGCCGCCAGAGCATGAAGGAGCGCGGTCCCCAGGACATGTAACAATAAAACCGGGGATGGGGAGGGAATCAAGCAGCAGAGGCAGCGGGACATGTAACTATAAAACTGGGGACGGGGAGGGAATCGGGCAGCGGCAGCAGCGGGACCCCAGCCCTGCAGAAGCTGCTGCAGTTCAATTATTTAAAGCAACCGCTTTAAATCATTGAACTGCAGAGGCTTCTGTGTGCGAGAATCAGTCTATCAACATATAACACGCAGATAGACTTTAGGCTAAACATTTTAGCCTAAAAAATGTGTGTTATATGCCGATAAAGAAATTTAATAAACAGGTGTTACCTAGTTAATGTATCGCTTTATTGTACACGCCAAGACACATATCCTGGACACATTTTGCTTTCTGGAAAAATACTTCCAGGGTATAAGACAGGAGATAGCTAATCTATAGAAGCATATATTTTTACACAAAAAGGTTAAAAATGTTACTAGATGCTCATTCTATCATCATGAAAATGCATGACATAAAAAGATGACATGCTTTGGGCTATACTCTGTTTATTCCAGTAACAATGTAATAATTTGAGGGCAGGAAATTACAAGTAAAAAGTACAGAATGCATTGAGCGCATATTTTAGCAATAAACACTAAGCCCCTTCATCTGACTGTTTCCTAAACACAGTAGACATTGTTGCAGTCAGACAGCTGCTGATGCCATCAAAGCTATGAGCAGGTGTACCGGATTAAGTATGCTTTCAGTGCCCTACCGAGCCTTCACAAAAAATGGGACTTTCTCTTTCACTTTTTTCCAGCTCAGTGGTCCTACGTGCTAGAAGCTGGGGTAGACTGAGGTTATCGGCAAGCAATGCCACTTAACAAAAAATGGAAAAGGAAAAAAGTGAGTTTAGAGTGAGAAAAAGTGGTGACTAAGAGAGCAGCACCTTTAGATGGTACAATATTTAACCTTGCTGAAAATGTATGAAAGGCATCGGTATGTACACAACATATAGCGCTGTTATTAATAAACTGCAGCACAAAAGAAGTGCAATTCTAAATTTTCTGAAATACATTATAGATGCTATAAACACTGGAGGCAATAATGGATTATGATATAGGTGATTTAAAGGGGTACTCTGCCCCTAGACATCTTATCACCTATCTAAAGGATAGGGGATAAGATGTCTGATCGCGGCGGGTCCTGCCGCTCTGTGCCAGATGACTGGCGATGCGGAGGCTCGTGATGTCACAGCCACGCCCCCTCAATGCAAGTCTATGGGAGAATGTCACGCCTCCTCCCATAGACTTGCATTGAGGAAGCGTGGCTGTGAGGTCACGAGCCTCCAGCGCTGCACCCGGCGCTCTAAATGAACGTAGGGTGCAGCAGGGAGATCGTGGGCTTCCCACCAGCAGGACACTCACAATCAGACATCTCATTCCCCCCCCCCCACCATTATTTCCTGCAGGCTACACTCCAGGAACGCAGGGCTTATTGCCTTGTGTTCCTAGGCTAGCAGTGCTTTCATCAATATGTTAACATGTGCATATAGTGAAAAGCTGTTAGTGTACTGTATGTCAGAGGCAGCATCGAACCTGCAGCCAAACTGAGGACAGAATGTGATCTCCGCCCCATGATGCAGGCTTAATTATGTAATGTTATGCTTTGTTTCTGCAAAGGAAAAAAAAATGGCCTGGCTGCTCTGCACGGGGTTCACATCAGCATCAAGTTCTGTTCAGAGAAGCTCTGTTTGCTTAGTCCGATAAATTACAGGAGTAGAGAAAAAAATATCCTGCATGTCCTAATTTTTTCTCCACTCAACACATGTGAGACAACACAAACCAGACAGAAACCTGACAGACCCTATTTAAAGACAAGGGGTCCAGTTGTTGTCTGTAGTGCCACAGACCATCTAGGTCCGTTATTTGTCTCTGTAATGGACTCTACAACAGAGTTCCTAAAAGGAGCACCAACCCAGATGTGAACTTGTTTGCCCTATTCTGGAGCAAAGGAGGTTCTATTGGAGGGAGTCACAGCCTGCCTACTAAGGGGGAGTGTAATTACCCAAGGAAATACCTGCCTACCTGTGGAGAGGAGACTACCTGTAAACATACCTGCTGACTTGAAGAGGGACTACCTATGGACATTCCTACCTACTTGAGTAAGGGAATACCTTAGGACATACCTGCCTAGCTTGGGAGAACTACCTAAGGACATACCTCCCTATATGGGGCCTTACTGGGTGGGGCTACCTATGGACATAACTGGCTACCTGAGGAAACCAATGCTGCATTTCTCATAGCTTGGGGATTTGATACCTATAAATGTAGCATTGCATTATTTTCTGTGTAATTTATTTAAAGTGAACCTGTCATTTAAAAAAAAAAAAAAAAACTTTTTATATACTGTAGTTAATAACATATGTATATTTGTAATATTCAGTGGTTTAAAAACGTGCATATATTTGGGTGAAAAAATGCTGTCTTCTCCAAGCAGCAATTACCTATGTGTTTCTGTGCAGAGACAAAATCCAGGAAGTGTGGGCAGGACAAGCAGGATTCTGTGTATGTCTTTAACTAGTCAATCAGCCTGTTGTGTGAGCCAGTGACATGTAAGATAGCCTCACTTCACAGAGCCCTGCTTGTCCCACCAACACTTTCTGTATTTTGTCTCTGCACAGAGACACACAGGCAATAGCTGCACAGAGAAGACAGATTTTTTTCAGACAAAAATATACACATTTTTAACCAACGCATATTACAAATATACATATAATGTTATTATCTAAAAAGTTTTTGGAAATAACAGGTTCCCTTTAAATAAATTACAAAGAAAAATGCAATGCTATTTTTATACTATGAAATCCCCAGGCTATGAGAAATACCGTATTTATCGGCATATAACATGCACTTTCTAGGCTAAAATTTTTAGCCTAAAGTCTATGTGCGTGTTATACGCCGATACACCCCCAGGAAAGGCAGGGGGAGAGAGGCCGTCGCTGCCCGCTTCTCTCCTGGGGTCTAGAGCCCTGCTGCCGGCCCTTCTCTCCCCCTGGCTATCGGCGCCGCTGCCCGTTCTGTCCCCCTGACTATCGGTGCCGGCACCCCATTGCCGGCACCGATAGCCAGGGGGAGAGAAGCGGCGCCGACAGCCAGGGGGAGAGAAGGGGCAGCGGCACCCATTGCCGGCGCCGCTGCCCCGTTGCCTCCCCCCATCCCCGGTGGCATAATTACCTGTTGCCGGGGCCGCGCTGCTGCAGGCCTCCGGCGTGCGTCCCCTGCGTCGTTACTATGCACGGCGCGTCGCACTGACGTCATGCGCCGCGCCGTGCAGCGCATAGCAACGACGCAGGGGACGAATGCCGGAGGCCTGCAGCAGCGCGGACCCGACCCCGGCAACAGGTAATTATGCCACCGGGGATGGGGGGAGGCAACGGGGCAGCGGCGCCGGCAATGGGTGCCGCTGCCCCTTCTCTCCCCCTGGCTGTCGGCGCCGAAAGCCAAGGGGAGAGAACGGCCGGCAGCAGGGCTTTAGACCCCAGGAAAGGCAGGGGGAGAGAAGCGGGCAGCGACGGCCTCTGTCCCCCTGCCTTTCCTGGGGGTGTATCGGGGTATACACGCGTACACACGCACCCTCATTTTACCATGGATATTTGGGTAAAAAACTTTTTTTACCCAAATATCCTTGGTAAAATGAGGGTGCGTGTTATAGGCCGGTGCGTGTTATACCCCGATAAATACGGTACATCATTGGGTTAACCTAATCAAAACAAAAAATTACAAATATACATAAAATTTTTATATCTACAATATATATATATAAATATATATATATATATATATATATATATATATGTTTCCTTTCAGTGAGTGAATCTTTCAGTGAGGCTCTGTGCAGCTGTCAATCAAGTTCAGTGCAGAGAAACACTTTCTGAGTATGGTCTCCTGCCAGGCTTGAAGGAGACCAAACTCATTGTATTCATTGTGGCAGGGAACAGAACAGAGCCACCTCATGGCTGTTTTTTCTCTAACATTTTAAACATATTTATGTTGATAATTTTAAAAGCAAGTGAATGGCAAAGTGTCTGCTAATTACACAAGGAACAATGTTTTAAAAGTTAGGTACTCTTTAAATAGAAGCAGACAGTCTATAGATTTGGTCCATAAAATGGCACTAATGTGGTAAAATTGGTAAATGCATTAATGCTATTTTATGGGTGGGAGGAGGGGGCACACTTTGTGAACAGCCTGGGGCCCATGGTACACTTAAATGGGTACTATTAGTATGGGTAGCTATTAGCTGCTGAATATTACAGAGGAATGTATTTTCTTTTTGGAACACAGAGCTCTCTGCTGAATCACGAGCACAGTGCTCTCTGCTATCTTCAATTGAGAAAAAAGGGCAACATTGTGAACATTGCAGAAGTATGACCTAGTGTAGTCTATGTTTCAAACGTGTGTCATATATTAAAATCTGTAATTTAAAGGGGTTATGCAGCCATATGTGAATGATGACCTTGAATGATGACCTTGAAAGCTGCTTTACCTTGCACAGTTAATACATTAAAGAGGCTGCACAAGTCTCTTCAATCAGCGGAGTGGCATGACATAGACTCCCACCGATCTAACATTGATGGCCTATTCTGAGGATAGACCATCAGTTTTATAAGGCTGTATTACCCCTTTATCTGCCATATTTTGAATTGTTCAGGTTCGTACAGTCTATATTCTATTTGACCAAGTCTGGACAAAGAAAATACTCTGATATTGTCATATTCTCAAAATGATATTTGATGAGGAAAAATCTAAGTAAAAAAAATTGCAAAGAGTGGGTGTAGTAAATCTATACTTGCATTGCAGAATCGGTATGTGGACTTTTTTTTTTTTTCAACTAAAACTATTCTTTATAATAGGAAATGAACCTGTCTGGAAAGAAAGAGAACAGCTATGCGCTATTATTATTTATAACTACTATTATTTTCTTCAAAGAGCACAGGAATTCTCTGTGAAATGCAAAGTACAAAAACTGCATTTACATCCTAAATACATTTTTCTTAATTTATACTTCTATACAAAGGCAGAGTGTTTTTGGCTTTGTGGACATCATTTATTGGGACTTAATATCAAAAGCGTGCCTAGTGCCCCTTTTGCCCCTGGCGAGGTGCTATATTGGTGCCAAAAAAAAAAAGGAGAAATCTCATGGATAAAAACTTAAGCCCCTATCCAGTACAAAAGATTATGGGGGGTCCCAATGGTCGGACCGCCAGCAATATAAAACTTATCACATATTCTTTGGATAGGGGCTAAGTTTTTATCCATAAGATGTCTCCTGTAACCCCTCCATGACCAAGCAATTTTTTTTTTTGGCTCATGTTTTTTTGCTTCGTACAATTTAAGACCCATGACTTTTTTTTTTATTTTACTACTTACAAAGTTGTATTAGGGCTTTGTAGTTGCAGGAAAAGCTGTACTTAAAAAAAAAAAAAAAATATATATATATATAAATGTAAGGCAAAATTGAAAAAATATGGAATTGCGCAAATTTTGTGGGGCAATTATTTTGTTCAGGGTTCACAATACAGTAAATCTGACATGCTATCTTTATTCTATGGATCAGTATGATTTCAGTGATACCAAACTTGGATAATTTGTATTTCTTTTTAAGGTAAAAACAACTAAGAAATGAAAACTTTAAAGAAAAAAAAAAGTTTATTTAAAGGGGTACTCTGGTGGAAAACTGATGCCAGAAAGTTAAACAGATTTGTAAATTACTTCTATTAAAAAAAAATCTTAATCCTTCCAGTACTTATTAGCTGCTGAATATTACAGAGAAAATTATTTTCTTTTTGCAACACAGAGCTCTCTGCTGAATCACGAGCACAGTGCTCTCTGCTGACATCTCTGTCCATTTTAAGAACTGTCCAGAGTAGCAAAAATTCCCATAGCAAACATATGCTGCTCTGGACAGTTCCTAAAATAGACAGAGATGTCAGCAGAGAGCACTGTGCTCGTGATGTCAGCAGAGAGCTCTGTGTTCTAAAAAGAAAATGATTTCCTCTGTAGTATTCAGCAGCTAATAAGTACTTGAAGGATTAAGATTTTTTTTTACTAGAAGCAATTTGCACATCTGTTTAACTTTCTGGCACCATAACTTTTTTTATTTTTTTGATCTATGGAGCTAAAATAGGGTTTATTTTTTGCACCATGAGCTTTAATTTTTAGCTGCATTAATTTTGCGTATATATATACAGGAGAATACAGCAGCACGCTGCTAGCACAAAGATATAGATAAAACATGAGTATATAGATACAACATGAGGAGCTATTCAGCTATGGTGCAGTAATGAAATAGTGAGATACTTATCTTGCTCACTATTTCATTACTGCACCATAGCTGAATAGCTTCTCATGTTGTATCTATATACTCATGTTTTAGCTATATCTTTGTGCTAGCAGTGTGCTGCTGTATTCTCCTGTTGCTGTATATTTAGCCCAGCAGCCTGCACCTGTAAGCCAGGTCGCATGATAATTTGGAATCAATAGTGCTGGCCAACATATTCTTCATATATATATATATATATATATATATATATATATATATATATATATATATATATATTTATGACGTCTTTTAATAACTTTGTATTATGTTTATTCTGGGGCATTAAGAACATCAATAACATCAATAATTACATAGTTAGAACAATTACGCACGTGGTGATACAAAATTTGTTTATTTACATTCTTTTTTGTTACAATTTTTTTGGCCTTCCTAGGGGCCCATCATAAGCCATCATTAGCTTTCTTATATAGATCAATGTAGTGCTATTGCATTACATTAATCTATGTTTTCGACGCTCGATTGCTAAGGGCTGCCAAAGCAATCGCCGATCCACGGAGCACAAGGAACGTCCTTACCATCTGTAAGTCCTAGTTCTTCCTCTGCAAGCCATCTGCAGCCTGTGATTACATTGCGAAGCTACAGAGGGGTCCCTAGACCCCAGGGATTATCAGCATTTAATATTTAAATGCCGTAATCTCTATTGATCACGGCATTTAACCATTTCAATGATGGACATCGGAGCCAGCTCCAATGTCTGTCATTACCGGCAAATGTCAGCTGTTGATAGCAACGGAAATCTGCCAGCTATGACATGGATCTGACCTGCGGGCCGCGTCATGTTTCCCTCACCCAACCTATGACATACCGGTAGGTCATAGGTTGGGAAGGAGTTTAAATTATCTTTTTCTGTCCTCTATAAAAAAAATTCGGTATACAAGGTTGTATGAGGGTAATTTTTTGAGTCATGATTTACAGTTTTTATCGGTAACATTATTGTTTTGATTGGACTTTTTTTTAATCACATTTTATCATTTTTTTCTGATGATGATATGATGTGACCAAAAATCTGCATTTTTGGTGTTTAATATTTTTTATGCTTACGTGATTGACCATGCAGGATCATAAACATTATATTTAAAATAGTTTGGACAATTAGCACGCGGTGATATCAAATATGTGAAATTGTTTTTTATTATTTTGGAAAATGGGAAATTTTAAATATATATTTTTTTAAATTTTCTTATTTTACACTCTTTAAGTCCTCATAAGGATGACCTGCTGATATGGATTGGATACTGTGCACCATATATGGTTTGAAGGGGGGGGGGGGGAATTAGCTAATCGATATATCATAGTATCTAATTCTAATACGTATGGGGGGGGCACAGTTTCTAATTCATATGGAGACAGCAGAATATCTATTGTAAAGGGGGGCAGTGTCAATAATATAGAGAGGGGGTCACATTATGATATTTGTGACATCAGCGTGGCTCTCCATGCACTCCGGGAACTGGGGACTGGAACAGCCGCATGCAGCAATCAGATTAACCCCATACTCACTGCTGATTGCTGCGGCGGCCGATCCCTATGCCAATGCAGCCGCTCATCCTTACTGTACTCAGTA
Source organism: Hyla sarda (assembly GCF_029499605.1). Taxonomy (NCBI): domain Eukaryota; kingdom Metazoa; phylum Chordata; class Amphibia; order Anura; family Hylidae; genus Hyla; species Hyla sarda. Next base: position 272,437,339 of record NC_079190.1, read on the forward strand.
GTGGTGTGACCTGATCTGTTTTGCGGCCTGCGCCACTGCTTAATATATACATAATTAATGTACCAGAATATAGCACGGGTCATCAGCAATGTGAACCTCTCTCCTCTGCAAATTATTTTTGTTTTTCAAATGTTGATGCCTACAAATGTAGCAGAATTGAGTTTGTCAATACAGCTGAACTGTTAATGTTATTTGGCACTAGTTGTGTTATCAATAGCTGTCCATAGTATTGGCAACACATAGACCTTCTGTATTTCATAACCAGTTTTAAATCATGCTAAGGAGTGAAGTGTAAGTATCCTCTATGTTTTTACCCTTTATCCCATTCCCTGATTTTAAAGATTGAAGTAAGAGAGTAACTGGTCACTTCCCAAGACTGCTCTTTATCTGGGTAGCAGCTGGGCCAGACTGGTACAAACAGGCCTGTTTTAATACCTTGGTGGGCCCAGTGCAAAGTTTGAATGAATTCCCCCAGAAAAATTCTAATCTATTTAGAGATAATTGTTTAGACTTGTTGCTGACATAGACAATGATTATTGTTAATAAACAATTTAGTATGTATTTCCCTGCTGAGCAGACCACAGCAGGTAGACAGCTTCCACTGTAGGTATGGTCAAAAAACTGTTTTACTGTTTTCTCAAAATGTTGGAGAGTAGGCGGAGACTAAGCAACTGGGTGGGGCATTGGTGGAATTTTAGACTGAGGTGTTGGGCCAAAACCCTCTCTTGACTTGCTAGATAAGAAATGGAAGGACCACACATCTCCTGGGATGGACAGGTATATTGATTATATTATTTCTACACTTTCAATGTATATATGTATTACTAGGGTAGATACATCCTAGTTTGCTACATATAGAGCATGTACCCTTGTATTGATGTTTGTCTAGTTAGCTATAAGTGATAGTTTAGCTATTGATGTCTTATTAAAGGTTTACTCCACGGCTCCAGCATTATGAACATTTTGTTCCAAATGCTGGGTGCGGGCTGTCGGGGTCGTGACATCATGTCCTGCCCCCTCAAGGCAAGTCTATGAGAGAGGGCATGACAGTTGCCAAAAACCTGAATAAGCATGTCGCCTTCAAGAGTGGGTTTAAGTGCCCATGACACCTATTGTTAAAGCGGGTGAAAATCACCGAGGGGTTAGGAAAGGTAAATTAGGCTGCAAGCGTTGGTCGTGGGTGACAGCCAAGTTAAAAACATACAGATGGACCGTGAATTATGGCACAAATTCAGAGTTAAAAGTCTAGGTCAAGCATAGGAGAGTTAATACAGTACAGGCGGATCAGGCAGAGACAGAGTCAAGAGGTCAGACCCAGGTCAAACAAAGAATTTGGAATCAGACCTCAGAAAAACACCTTCACTAAGGCTAAACCACATTATTAGTCAGGCACCAATGAGTTAAACAAAAGCATGATAGCAAAAAGAGAAGAGCAGGACATTGAACAGAAGCCAACAGTGGTGGTGAGCAAAAGTATTATAAGAATCCTATTAAATATCATATTCCCCCCCCCCTCCCCATTGTCACAAGCATCTGGGCCATTTTAAGTCTGTGCCCTAGAGAATACACACAATATTGCATCAAATGCAGAAAACAAATAATTAAAATTGGCATTTTCAGATTCAAAAACCTTTTATATTGTACATCTTGGCAAAATATTTACCTTTTTTCCATTTCATAGAAATCATGGCTTATAAAATCATGGCTTTGTCCAGGCTGAAGCACAGGCATGAATAAAGTCCAGTAAGTGAGGGTGGGCTAGCACTGCTATGTGCTGTCTGATAGGACCGGAGAGAGCACAAAGGAGTACTATCAGACAGGAGAGAGCACAGAGGAGTCCTATCAGACAGGAGAGAGCACAGAGGAGTCCTATCAGAAAGGAAAGAGCACAGCGGAGTCCTATCAGACAGGAGAGAGCACAGATGAGTGCTATCAGGCAGGAGAGAGCACAGAGGAGTTCTATCAGGCAGGAGAGAGCACAGAGGAGTGCTATCAGACAGGAGAGAGCATAGAGGAGAGCTATCAGACAGGAGAGAGCACAGAGGAGTATTATCAGACAGGAGAGAGCACAGAGGAGTATTATCAAACAGGAGAGAGCGCAGAGGAGTACTATCAGACAGGAGAGAGCACAGATGAGTATTATTAGACAGGAGAGAGCACAGAGGAGTCCTATCAGACAGGAGAGAGCACAGAGGAGTCCTATCAGACGGGAGAGAGCACAGAGGAGTCCTATCAGACAGGAGAGAGCACAGAGAGGTCCTATCAGACAGGAGATAGCACAGAGGAGTATTATCAGACAGGGGAGTACTATCAGACAGGAGAGAGTACAGAGGAGTACTATCAGACAGGAGAGAGCACAGAGGAGTACTATTAGACAGGAGAGAGCACAGAGGAGTCCTATCAGACAGGAGAGAGCACAGAGGAGTCCTATCAGACAGGAGAGAGCACAGAGTAGTCCTATCAGACAGGAGAGAGCACAGAGGAGTCCTATCAGACAGGAGAGAGCACAGAGAGGTCCTATCAGACAGGAGAGAGCACAGAGGAGTATTATCAGACAGGGGAGTACTATCAGACAGGAGAGAGTACAGGGGAGTACTATCAGACAGGAGAGAGCACAGAGGAGTACTATTAGACAGGAGAGAGCACAGAGGAGTCCTATCAGACAGGAGAGAGCACAGAGGAGTCCTATCAGACAGGAGAGAGCACAGAGTAGTCCTATCAGACAGGAGAGAGCACAGAGTAGTCCTATCAGACAGGAGAGAGCACAGAGGAGTCCTATCAGACAGGAGGGAGCACAGAGTAGCCCTATCAGACAGGAGAGAGTACAGAGTAGCCCTATCAGACAGGAGAGAGCACAGAGTAGCCCTATCAGACAGGAGAGAGCACAGAGGAGTCCTATCAGATGGGAGAGAGCACAGAGGAGTCCTATCAGACAGGAGAGAGCACAGAGAGGTCCTATCAGACAGGAGAGAGCACAGAGAAGTATTATCAGACAGGGGAGTACTATCAGACAGGAGAGAGTACAGGGGAGTACTATCAGACAGGAGAGAGCACAGAGGAGTACTATTAGACAGGAGAGAGCACAGAGGAGTCCTATCAGACAGGAGAGAGCACAGAGGAGTCCTATCAGACAGGAGAGAGCACAGAGTAGTCCTATCAGACAGGAGAGAGCACAAAGTAGTCCTATCAGACAGGAGAGAGCACAGAGGAGTCCTATCAGACAGGAGGGAGCACAGAGTAGCCCTATCAGACAGGAGAGAGTACAGAGTAGCCCTATCAGACAGGAGAGAGCACAGAGTAGCCCTATCAGACAGGAGAGAGCACAGAGGAGTCCTATCAGATGGGAGAGAGCACAGAGGAGTCCTATCAGCCCACCCTCACTTACTGGACTTTGTCCAAGCTGTGCTTCAGCTTGTACAAAGCCATGATTTTCTAAGCCATGATTTCTATAAGGAAAAAAGAAAAACAAATCTTATGAAGTATGTTAGAAAGGTTAATGTTTTGCCATGATGTACAACATATAATTTTTTTTTTTAATCTGACAGTTCCCATTTAACTTACTAAACAGTTATAAAATTGTAAAAAAAAGACAGACAAGTAGGTGGAAGATGACAGTAGACATTGCAGATTCAGGTACCCACAGTAAAAAACTTATAAAGTGTATAGACATTAAACCCTGCAATACCAAGTTCTACCAATAACTAAAAGCATATAATGCCAGTGTAGGGCAACATTCCCACAGTTTATTAAATAAAAAGCATGAAATACGCATTTAGGGTTCATTAACATGGGCAGGTTACCTTCGAGTTTAGTGCAGATTTACACCATGGCGGATGTTCCACAGTGGGAAATTTACAGCCAATAACATTGACATCAGTAAAGTCACTGTGGAAAATAAGCAGGAGGTGTGAACTAAGGTATGACCTTTCACATACATACACCTTCCTAATAGGTAGCAGAGCTGAGTACCACACCCAGACGACACATGTGAGCTCCCTTTGTATGTATTGGAACTAAACCAAAAGTGTGAGGAAAAAAAGCTAATTGGACATAATGTCACACCAAACTCCAAAAATGGTCTGGACAAAATTATTGGCACCCTTTCAAAATTATGGAAAAATAAGATTGTTTCCAGCATGTGATACTCCTGTATACTCACCTGGGGCAAGTAACAGGTGTGGGCAATATAAAAATCACATCTGAAAGCAGAATTAAAAAAAAGAGAAGTTCACTTCATCTTTGCATTGTGTGTTTATGTGTGCCACACTAAGCATGGACAACAGAAAGAGGAGAAGAGAACAGTTTGAGGACTGGAGAACCAAAATTGTGGAAGAATATTAACAATCTCAAGGTTACAAGTCCATCTCCAAAGATCTAGATTTGTCTTTGTCCACAGTGCACAACATTATCAAGAAGTTTGCAACCCATGGCACTGTAGCTAATCTCCCTGGGCATAGACGTAAGGGGAAAATGGATGAATGGTGTCAAGGCAGGATAGTCCGGATGATGGATAAGCAGCCCCAAACAAGTTCCAAAGATATTCAAGCTGTTCTGCAGGCTCAGGGAGCATCAGTGTCAGCATGAACTATCCATCGACATTTAAATGAAACGCTATGGCACAGAGTAGCCCTATCAGACAGGAGAGAGTACAGAGTAGCCCTATCAGACAGGAGAGAGCACAGAGTAGCCCTATCAGACAGGAGAGAGCACAGAGGAGTCCTATCAGATGGGAGAGAGCACAGAGGAGTCCTATCAGACAGGAGAGAGCACAGAGAGGTCCTATCAGACAGGAGAGAGCACAGAGAAGTATTATCAGACAGGGGAGTACTATCAGACAGGAGAGAGTACAGGGGAGTACTATCAGACAGGAGAGAGCACAGAGGAGTACTATTAGACAGGAGAGAGCACAGAGGAGTCCTATCAGACAGGAGAGAGCACAGAGGAGTCCTATCAGACAGGAGAGAGCACAGAGTAGTCCTATCAGACAGGAGAGAGCACAAAGTAGTCCTATCAGACAGGAGAGAGCACAGAGGAGTCCTATCAGACAGGAGGGAGCACAGAGTAGCCCTATCAGACAGGAGAGAGTACAGAGTAGCCCTATCAGACAGGAGAGAGCACAGAGTAGCCCTATCAGACAGGAGAGAGCACAGAGGAGTCCTATCAGATGGGAGAGAGCACAGAGGAGTCCTATCAGCCCACCCTCACTTACTGGACTTTGTCCAAGCTGTGCTTCAGCTTGTACAAAGCCATGATTTTCTAAGCCATGATTTCTATAAGGAAAAAAGAAAAACAAATCTTATGAAGTATGTTAGAAAGGTTAATGTTTTGCCATGATGTACAACATATAATTTTTTTTTGAATCTGACAGTTCCCATTTAACTTACTAAACAGTTATAAAATTGTAAAAAAAAGACAGACAAGTAGGTGGAAGATGACAGTAGACATTGCAGATTCAGGTACCCACAGTAAAAAACTTATAAAGTGTATAGACATTAAACCCTGCAATACCAAGTTCTACCAATAACTAAAAGCATATAATGCCAGTGTAGGGCAACATTCCCACAGTTTATTAAATAAAAAGCATGAAATACGCATTTAGGGTTCATTAACATGGGCAGGTTACCTTCGAGTTTAGTGCAGATTTACACCATGGCGGATGTTCCACAGTGGGAAATTTACAGCCAATAACATTGACATCAGTAAAGTCACTGTGGAAAATAAGCAGGAGGTGTGAACTAAGGTATGACCTTTCACATACATACACCTTCCTAATAGGTAGCAGAGCTGAGTACCACACCCAGACGACACATGTGAGCTCCCTTTGTATGTATTGGAACTAAACCAAAAGTGTGAGGAAAAAAAGCTAATTGGACATAATGTCACACCAAACTCCAAAAATGGTCTGGACAAAATTATTGGCACCCTTTCAAAATTATGGAAAAATAAGATTGTTTCCAGCATGTGATACTCCTGTATACTCACCTGGGGCAAGTAACAGGTGTGGGCAATATAAAAATCACATCTGAAAGCAGAATTAAAAAAAAGAGAAGTTCACTTCATCTTTGCATTGTGTGTTTGTGTGTGCCACACTAAGCATGGACAACAGAAAGAGGAGAAGAGAACAGTTTGAGGACTGGAGAACCAAAATTGTGGAAGAATATTAACAATCTCAAGGTTACAAGTCCATCTCCAAAGATCTAGATTTGTCTTTGTCCACAGTGCACAACATTATCAAGAAGTTTGCAACCCATGGCACTGTAGCTAATCTCCCTGGGCATAGACGTAAGGGGAAAATGGATGAATGGTGTCAAGGCAGGATTGTCCGGATGATGGATAAGCAGCCCCAAACAAGTTCCAAAGATATTCAAGCTGTTCTGCAGGCTCAGGGAGCATCAGTGTCAGCATGAACTATCCATCGACATTTAAATGAAACGCTATGGCAGGAGACCCAGGAGGACCCCACTGCTAACACAGAGAGACATAATAAAGCAAGACTACATTTTGCCAAAATTAACTTGAGTAAGCCAAAATCCTTCTGGGAATACTTTTTGTGGACAGATGAGACCAAGATAGAGCTTTTTGGTAAAGCACATCATTCTACTGTTTACCGAAAACGGAAATAGGCCTACAAAGAAAGGAACACAGTACCTACAGTGATATATGGTGGAGGTTCAATTATGTTTTGGTGTTGTTTTGCTGCCTCTGGCACTGGGTGCCTTGAATGTGTGCAAGGCATCATGAAACCTGAGAATTACCAATAAATTTGGGGTCGCACTGTACAGCCCAGTGTCAGAAATCTGGGTTTGCATCCGAGATCTTGGGTCTTCCAGCAGGACAATGAGCCCAAACATACATCAAAATGCCCCCAGAAATGGATGGCAACAAAGCGCTGGAGAGTTCTGAAGTGGCCAGCAAGGAGTCCAGATCTAAATCCCATTGAACACCTGTGGAGAGATCTTAAAATTGCTGTTGGGTAAAGGCGCCCTTCCAATAAGAGAGACCTGGAGCAGATTTCAAAGGAAGAGTTGTCCAGCATTCCGACTGAGAGGTGTATGAAGCTTATTGATGGTTATAGGGAGCCACTGATTTCAGTTATTTTTTCCAAAGGGTGTGCAACCAAATATTAAGTTAAGGGTGCCAATAATTTTGTCTAGCCCATTTTTGGAGTTTGGTGTGACTTTATGTCCAATTTGCTTTTTTTTCCTCCCTTTTTTGGTTTAGTTCCAATAAACACAAAGAGAATAAACATGTGCATGACAAAACATGTGTTACTGCAATCCTTTTCAGTGAGAAATGCTTCATTTTCTTGAAAAATTTCAGGGGTGCCAACGCTTATGACTGTATATCATAAAGCAGTAGTCCTTCAGCAGCCATGTCTAATGCTTCGTGTTATCAGGTGTATCAGGTATGTAACAGCTAGGGATATCACTAGTCTACATTCCACTCAGTTTTCATTGCTTACGGGTAGTAAGAATAGTGTGTCCTCCGGGGCTATTTTTGGCTGTAAAAATTCAATATACATCCATTATAAGTTATTGGCATTGGTTAGGATTTGCCAAAATCTGCTTTTGTAATGGGTCCATCAAAGCGTCCAAGTCTCCCATGACAACTTAAATCACCACATTTTACCAAACAACAGTTTTGTTCTGTTTTTCATTCTTTGCATACAAAAATCTTCTTTAGACAGTTTGTAACTGAATGCCATCATATTACAAGCTTACGGTACACAATGTTTCTTATGACAATATTTTTGTGCTTCTAAATTTCAGTTTCAACATTTTCTTTAGGTAAGAATATATCTTTTAAGACATGTTTCTTATATAAAGATGTCTGACTATAGCTAGCAATTGAATAGAGACACTTATAAGTGCTGACCTAACTTCCAGACAAATGCAGCTAAGGAGGAACCTGTGTTTTCAACTGAAAGGTGCCTATTATACTTTCACAGTAACAATACTGATGGATCATGTAAAGTGCAGGAATTGACTATAGCCTGCCAAAACTGCACTGGATGTCTGGAGCTCACAGCTGACAAACACTCTCAGTGGGTGTCTGAGCCATCAAAATGTATTTCACAAAAAACACTGTAATTTATTTTCTCAGAAACTACAAGTTAGTCAAAGTCCTCTGAAGATCCCAATATATCAGAACATATAATGATGAAATAAAAGCATGGATGATTAATACTCCTATGGAAGGCTTCATACTTAATAACCATGCGCTTCAGTTGTTCCAATCTACTGTTCTTCAAGCATTCACTCTTCATTAATGATTGACAATGATTTGAATGTACGCCCAAATTTATGTATTTTGTTACGTTTTACAAGTCATAACTGCCATTATTCCAATACAGAAAGATGAATGTCAACCAACTATAGTAAGCAGCACTTACATGAATTAATAGTATTTTGCTCTACTTTGACATATACTTTGCTAAATGTCTATTAAATGGGCACTGTCAGAGTAAAAAATGTTGTATATTTTGACAAAACATCACCCTTTATAATATACTTTTATAGAAATCATAGCTTCCCATACCATCCAGAACATGGTCCTGTCCGGCTGCAACATTATCTTTGTCCCAACTGAAGCATAGGCTGGGACAAAGTACAGTAAGTGAGGGCGGGACTAGCACAGCAAACTCAGGGAGGAAGTGAATGCATGGTGAGTAAGGGTGGGCTCAGTGCTTGCCTCAGACACGCCCCTTCCTAAGCAGTGGATGTCAGAATGATTGAGCAGAAGAACAAAGGGATTTGTGAGCCAGAAGCTAGACACATAAAAGACATGTAAAGCATCTGCATGATCTAGTGAGTAACATATAGAAGTATTTTTTTCCTGTCATATGACAGGTACTCTTTAACAGTATATAGTATGGTATGATTTCATATCAGCTTTGAGTAAAATAAATAATGTTTATATAACACAGGTAATAAAATACTTATAGGATAGGGAATAAGTTATAGATCACGGGAGTCCAGCAGTCTGCTGGATGGAGGCATACCGACCTCCGCACGGAGAGGCAGATGACACGTCCCCTCCATGTATCCCATAGAGATACATGGAGGGGCGTGTTGGCCGCGGCTTCCTGTGGGGTCAGAACGGCCACTTCTGGAAGACTGCTGAAGCCCTATTCAGGAGCTTGTGGGGGGTCCCAGCAGTTGGACCCCCAGCAATCTATAACTTATTCCCTATCCTTTGGATAGGGGATAAGTTACTTTTCACTGCACTACTCCTTTAAAGGGGTACTGCAGTGTAAGACAACTTATCCCCTATGCCCTATTGCTGGGACCCCCTTGATCTCCCATGCACAAAGCTGTGTCGTTGACCCCCCGCACAAACAGTGTTAGTTTATCTCTGGCTCTCCCATATCTCACTGTTTTGTTCCCTACTGTGTTGATGTATTTTTATGTAAACTGTGCCATACCCATGGTGGACCCTTAAAGTTCCATATATCAAATAATGTCGTATAAATAATAAACCATGTTTGTCTTGTATGTGCTTGGTCAAGTGCAAATAAAAAATATCATGACTTTTTTTAATTCATTTTTTTAATGAATCAGCCACTTATTTCGCCGATAGCAAAATTTAAAGGCTTTAGAAAATGTCCTCCATGAGCTATGATATTGCATATTTGATATAGTGTGGAAGGAAGTTCATTGCAGTCATTCCATACCAGAAACAAACAGAAGAAAACTAATATATTTCAGGCTTTAGGACAGCCCTTAAAAGGGGTCCTCCCCTCCTAGACAGCTTATCCCCTATCCAAAGTATAGGGGATAAAATGTTTGATTGTGGGGGGTCCGGTAGCTTGGACCCCTATGCTCTCTGGGCCGGCACCCCGCCATTCTGAACATTTATGTAAAAAATGCAGGGTTCTGGTGGCCGTGGTTGTGACATCATGCCATGCCCCCTCCATTCAGGTCTGTGGGAGGGGGCGTGATGGCTGTGGTTTCTCATCACACCCCCTCCCATAGACATGAATAGAGGGGCCATGACATTACGACCACGGCTGCCCGAACTTGGCATTCTAATCTGCATGACTTAGCTTCCTCCCACAGTCTGCTGTTCTGTGCTGCATCTCCTCATCCAATTACAACAGGCTGCTCTGTAACCCTCGCCTCTCTTTATTTATGCTACAGTCTAATAGACAGGACAGGAGTGAGCATAGAGGAGTGCTAGCCCCATCCTTTCTTACTGGATTTTTTCAAAGCCTGTGCTTCTACTGGGACAAAGAGGATGCTGCAACTGGACAGGATAATGTTCTGGATGGTATAGCAATCCCTAGTGATGTTTTATAGGCTATATTTATAATACAAAGTAAATAACATTTTCTTATGAAGTATATTAGAAAGGTTAATGTTTTGCCAAGATGTACAACATATAAAAAGTTTTTGAATCTGGCAGTGCCCATTAAAGGGTTGTCAGGTCTTTCTTGCAATTTGTTGTTCACACCCTGTTGTTAGGGGATGTTCCCACAAGCTGAGCATGATGCTGAAGATGATCCACACAGTGGCTGCAAGGTAAACCAAGGCTTTTTCCTCATCTCTCAGCACCCATAAAGCTCAGGACAGCTGTCCCTTGTGTAAATACCAGTGCATTTGCTGCTGAATGTCCACAGTTCTTTAGTGTATTTTCCCCACTCTTTAGTTTGCAAGCTTGTCATCATCATCAGCAGCTCAAAGTTTAGTTTAGCCCTTTTCTGCTGTGCCACTGCTGTTTCTTTTCTTTCTACTCTAATTGCCCTTCCAAACCCAGTACATCAGTAACCCCTTCTCCGGCTACATGCCTTCCATAGTATTGTGCTTTTAATCATCCTCCAGCATGGTGCTGCCTGTCGAATTCAGTGTACTTTTACCAGCACTGTGTCATTGGCATAGCAAATAATTTATGCTGTGATTGGCCAAAAAGGTAAGGGAAAGAAAACCCTGTGTGTGTGCTACTGGCAAACAGCCTAGCTCTGGTCCCTCTTAGGAGCTCCATGGCAGGAATGAGATCACTAGAAACAAATTGCTTCACTCTGAAGGGTCAATCTAACAAAACCGTATACTTATATATATATATATATATATATATATATATATATATATATATATATATATAATTATTATTTTGAAACTATAATAACACTACTACGTATTGAGTAGAGATGGGGAAAAAAATTGTGACTTTTTCAAAATTTGAATATAGTAAATATGGCTAAAACTCACTACATTTAAACCATGCCCATTGTATGCTGAAACAATGCCCCTATGGTGTAATAGGTGCAAAAAAGGACTACAACACATGGAAGTTCAGTGTGAGGTTTTAGTTTTGTGGGATGCACTGTAGTTTTTATTGGTGCCATTTTTGGGTACAGATGTGACCACCTTTAACTTTTCATGAAGTTATACAATTCAATTAAATATTGTGACATGCAAGTAAAACTCTCAACAGGCTGTAACCCATATAACAACCACTCGATGGCCACTTACAGACAGAAAAAGCATATATATATTTCACCTGCTGGAGCATTGTGCAATCATGTCCATCTGTTATCATTATTATTATTATTTTTTTTATAGCTAGTTAAAAAAATTCTATGTCATATTTTAGGATATATTGTGCCTTGAAGAAATTTTTTAAGGGTATGTTCACACATATAGGATCCTGCGCAGATTTGATGCAGATTTGTAACTGCTAATTAGAAGCTGTGCTCAGTCATTTAGTTTACACTGAAATCTGCAGCAGAAAATCCTGTGCATCAAAACTGCATGTGTGTGAACATACCCTAAATTACACACCTATAACTATTAGAGATTAGCGAATCGAAGTTGACGAACCCGAATCCAAGTATTGTACCATTTAGTACCTGTTAAGCTGTAAAGGCGCTCCATACCGTCAAAGTCCAAACAATAGTATCCACCGGCTGGTGTTTTACAAAAGTACAGAATTTTTTCTGCTAACAGGCCCTCATCAGTGCATATCACATACGTACATCCAAGTATTGTACCATTTAGAGGGTCCTGAGGAAGCGCACTTTTGCGCGAATACGGTCCGTTGCCCTACCCCCCACGCCACAGCACCTGTCCGCTCTCCCATACCGCTCCTGTACCTGGTGTACGCTTGAATAAAGAAAAGACGTTTTAACTGCAAAATCCTGGGTGAGTGCTCCGTTCTTCTAATCTTGAATTTGGTATTGTACCATTTAGTACCTGTTAAACTGTCAAGGTGCTCCATACCGTCAAAGTCCAAACAATAGTATCCACCGGCTGATGTTTTACAAAAATACAGATAATTTTTTTCTGCTAATAGTTAGGCATATTACTGCCCTCATCAGTGCATACCGCATACGTACATCCCAATATTTTACCATCTAGTACCTGTTATTATGTCAGGGTGCTCCAAACCGTCAAAGTCCAAACAATAGTATCCACCGGCTGGTGTTTTACAAAAATACAGATTTTTTTTCTGCGCATAGTTAGGCATATTACTGCCCTCATCAGTGCATAGCGCATAGGTACATCCAAGTATTGTACCATTTAGTACCTGTTAAGCTGTCAAGGTGCTCCATACCATCAAAGTCCAAACAATAGCATTCACCGGCTGGTGTTTTACAAAAATACAGAGTTTTTTTCTGCGTATAGTTACGCTAATTACTGCCCTCATCAGTGCAGACCGCATAGGTACATCTAAGTATTGTACCATCTAGTACCTGTTAATCTGTCAAGGGCCTATACACTGTCAAAGGACAGCCGTAAGTAATCACCTGCTGCTGTTCTAGACAAATACTGTTTAAAGAGTAGTGTAGCGTATTGTATTACCCTCATAAACGCACTAAGTATGTCAGGCAGAGAAGTGCCAGGACGTGCACAGAGGAGTGGCAGAGGCCTAAATACTTCAGGCAGAGTTGGCAGCAGACTTGGGGCGAGTGGCAGCAGTAGTCGCAGCGAGAGGCCTGAGCTCCCGTTATCAGACAGCGGTCGTGTCTCCACCAGCAACCCATCTGCCGTCGTCGATTGGTTAACACGCTCATCCACATCATCACAAGTGACATCTGACAACCCCAGTCAACAGTCGGCGGGTTCCTCAGACACAACCCTCAGTTGGCATGGCCCGGGAACAGTCCCTGTCCTCCCATTGCCTTTGTCCTATGCTGTTCCCTCTCCTAGAGAAGTATCTTATGCTGTGGGTTCAGCTCCATTATTTACTGAGGACGATCTAATAGAGGACAGTCAGCAGCTACTGGACAGCCAAGAAAGGGAGGAGACATGTGCCGCTTGCTCCGCTAGGCGGCCAAGTAGTGATGCGGAGAGTGACGTGGGAGGCGGTGTTGCAAGTGTTCAGGGTCCTGAAGCAGACACTGTTGGGGAACCTGAGGAGGACATCAGTGACGTGCACACAACTGTTGATGATGATGAAGCCGATCGCAATTGGGAGCCGGGTGCAGAAGGGGCTTCATCATCATCAGGAGAAGAGAGTTGCAGGTTGCCCTTGAGGCAGCAAGGCAGAAGCACGGTTGGCAGTCAGCGTGGTGGCAGTAATGGAAATTCAGGAGCCAAACTTGCCCGGGAGAGATTATCTGCTTCGCGGCAGCCTACCTTTCCGGGAGGTAGTGGAACAGGGGTTCCTGGAGATGGCGCCAGTAGCAGTCAATTAGTGCGGACTGCGGGTGGGAAAATCAGCTACTCAGCGGTGTGAAAGTTTTTCATAAGGCATCCGGAGGAGGTTCACGTAGCCACATGCAAGATCTGTCGGCAGAAGGTGAAGCGTGGCCAGGGTCCCAATGTCGGCACCACGGCCCTGCGTCAACACATGCTTCGCCACCATAAAGCGGCCTGGGAGAACCGTGGCTCCGATGTAGTGGTCCAGCCTGCTGCATCACTCAGTGGCCATCCGCTCCCTTCTTCATCCAGCCAAGGCTCCACCACCTCAGCCGAAGGGAGCTGTGTGTCAAACCCTCCTTCTGTCGCTCCTGCTTCTCCTGCTTTTAGTCAGCCATTCCGCCAACAATCCATCAGCGAAGCCATGTCCAAGAGACAACAGTATGCGCCCACTCATCCAACGGTGCAGAAGTTGAATGTGCTCCTGTCTAAGTTGCTGGTGTTGCAGTCCCTCCCTTTTCAAGTGGTGAACTCTGCACCTTTCAGAGAATTGATGGCTTGTGCCGAGCCGAAGTGGAGAGTCCCAAGCCGTCATTTCTTTGCGAAGAAAGCAGTACCAGCCCTGCATAAGTTAGTACAAGAGAAGGTAGGCCAATCCTTGAGCCTGTCGGTGTGTTCAAAAGTGCACGGCAGCACCGACGTGTGGAGCTGTAACTACGGGCAGGGACAATACTTGTCTTTTACAGCCCACTGGGTAAATGTGGTTCCTGCACAGCCACAACAGCAACTTGGACAGGTCACACCGCTTCCTCCTCCACGCTCTCGCTCCCAGGCAGTTGGTCCTGTTACATCGTGCAACACCGCCTCCTCATCCTCCACCATGTCCTCGGCCTCCACTGCACGTCCAAATCTCGGTGGCCCTTCATTGTACCATGTGTGTAGGGCACGGCGGTGTCAAGCTGTTCTTCACATGGTTTGCCTTGGCGAACTGAGTCACACAGGGGAGGAACTGCTAAAGTTAATTCGTAAAGAAATCCAAGTATGGCTTACTCCACGAAATCTGGAAATGGGAACCATGGTGACCGACAACGGGAAGAACATTGTGTCCTCGCTGCGATAAGGAAGTATGAAATATGCACCCTGCATGGCACACGTGTTGAATCTGGTTGTCAAGCACTTCCTCAAGTCTTCACCCCATTTGCAAAACATCCTGAAAATGGCAAGGAAACTGTGCATGCACTTCAGCAACTCGTACACCGCCAAGCACACCTTCCTTGAGCTGCAGCATCAGAACGGTATCCCACAGCATAGTCTTATATGTGACATTGCACACAAGTTGGAATTCCACCCTCCATATGTTGGACAGACTATACGAACAAAGAAAAGCCAACACCGATTTCTTGACGATTCACCTGATTGTAATAAACACTACAAGTTATTGCATACTATGTTTTTGGTGCTCTCTTATTATTATTACACCTGTAACTATGACTTTTTGTTCACCATTAATTTGTATTTTTTTGTGAGGGCTGGAGAGATATTGGGGGGTATTCATGAAAATTGGTGTAGATGAACATCTTCTTACTCCATTAATTCATGTGTTGGAAACTGTGTATCTGCACTAGATTTGTGACATGGTGCAGGATATGTGACATATATGGTTCTGCTCACATTTCTTACTTCAGTACGCCACTTTGTGTGATGCTTACTCTGCGACTTTTTGTGTGACTATTTTAATTGTACAACAAATGTTGCGCTTAACAATGCTGTCCACAGTCAGTTTGAAAGCCAACTGAGGTCTAGTGTAGATTTACGCCTCAGCACATTTGCGCCACATGATGCGACAAACTGAAAAGTTGCACATGATGAATTTCTAACCACTGCATGATATCAACTGAAATCGCAACTTGGTATATTATTTTTAACCCCTTAAGGACCAATGCAAATAAACCTGTATGCCCCTGAAAGACCAGGCCTGTTTTTTCAATGGGGGATGTCTGTCTTTATTAGAGAATAACTCTGGTAACGTTTTGCCAATCACGATAATTCTGACATTGTTTTTTTGTCACAAGTTGTCCTTCATGTACAAAATAAAAGTAAGTCGATATCATTTGTATTTTTTTTTTTTACAATGCAAAAAATCATGACATTTTTACAAAAAATTAAGATTTTTTGCTATTTTAACACTAATTGGTTGCATATATTTATACTTACTGACCAAATAGTTTATGAAACTTATACTTTCAGATGTCTACTTTATTTTGACGTCATTTTTTAGTTTTTAATTAACATTTTTAATTAGTTAGAAGCCTAACAATTTAACTTGAAATTTTGAAAATTTTGAAAATTTGAAAAGTACATATTTTTTTATGTGCTATGCAAGGTTTGCAGAAATTAAAAAGTAGTAGAACATAGGAACACCCCCCCAAATGACCACATTTTAAAAACTAGACCCCTCAAGGTATTCGCTAGGGGGTACAGTGAGTATTTTAACACCATAGTTTTTTGGCAGGAATTATTACAAAGTCAGTGTTAAAAATTCGAAAATTGCAATTTTTCACAAATGCATCATTTGGGGGGCATATTTTTTGTACATCACTTCTGATATTGAAAGAAATGCACCCTATATTTTATTTAGCTGCTTGTCCCATGTTCGGAAATACCCCTGCTTTGGCCATATATGGTTCCTTGGCCGCGTGGTAGGACTCAGAAGGAGAGGAGCGCCATTTGGCTTTCAGGGCAGAACAGTACCCCCACCCCCACAAGTGACCCCATTTATATACCGCACCCCTACAAGTTATTGGCTGGACCAGGGACCTCTCTGATTGGTCCTTGGTCGGCTGGCAGTATAACGCGTCTGTATGTGACAGTTAAGGCTCCTGATGGATATGTCCGCCATGTTGTGGGAATAAGCACCCACTCATGGCGAATATATCCATTACTGCTGCGGCTGGGTAGCTCAATGTGTCCGCTCATGACTGCTGGTCCGCCGCTATGAGTGGACGCACAAAGCTACCCAGCCGC
This sequence comes from Hyla sarda, assembly GCF_029499605.1. Taxonomy (NCBI): domain Eukaryota; kingdom Metazoa; phylum Chordata; class Amphibia; order Anura; family Hylidae; genus Hyla; species Hyla sarda. The sequence continues at coordinate 272,453,943 of NC_079190.1, forward strand.
AGCAGCGAGCTCATTACCGTGACTGCTGCATAATGTGTAGGATCACGTGGCGGACATCCGCAGCATATTACATGCTGCGGATGTCCGCCAATGCGATCCTACACATTTTGCTTTATTTTTTTATTAGATTCATTTAATAGATGTATTTTTAATATACATATTTTTTTTTACACGTTTATTACATTTTTATTTATTTTTACACTTTTATTTTATTTATTTATTTATTTTTACACTTTTTAAGTGTAGTTGCAGTTATATGCTGCCTGCCAGTTTTCACTAGCAGGCAGCATATTTCACTAGCAGGCAATACCCAGGGCAGACCTGGGGGTCTTTGTAGGACCCCCGGCTGCCCAGATATGCAGCAGCACCCCGCGATCGCGGTGCGGGGTGCTGCAGGAGAGACAGAGGGAGCTCCCTCTGTCAGAACTCCTTACAGCGCGCGGTCACTTCTGACCGCGGCTGTAGGGGTTAAACTGTCAGGAGTGAAGTGAACTTCACTCCCGACAGTGCGGCCACACACAGCACCCCGTGATCGTGCTGCGGGGTGCTGCAGGAGAGACAGAGGGAGCCCCCTCCCTCTGTCAGAACTCCTTACAGCGTGCGGTCACTTCTGACCGCGGCTGTAAGAGTTAAACTGTCGGGAGTGAAGTGAACTTCACTCCCGGCAGTGCGGCAGGTCCCGGCCAGCCACGGCCACACACAGCACCCCGCGATCGCGATGCGGGGTGCTGCAGAGGAGACAGAGGGAGCCCCCTCCCTCTGTCAGAACTCCTTTCAGCGTGCGGTCACTTCTGACCGCGGCTGTAAGAGTTAAACTGTCGGGAGTGAAATGAACTTCACTCCTGGCAGTGCGGCAGGTCCCGGCCAGCCGCGGCCACACACAGCACCCCGTGATCGCGATGCGGGGTGCTGCAGAGGAGACAGAGGGAGCTCCCTCCCTCTGTCATAACACTTACAGCCCGCGGTCACTTCCGACCGCGGCTATAAGGGTTAAAACTGCGGGGACCGAAGTTTACTTCGGTCCTGGCAGTGCAGCAGGGTCCCAGCTGTGTGATACAGCCGAGTCCCTGCCGCGATCTCGTGGGTGCACTGGGCAGCACCCATGAGAATAATGGACGAGTATAGACGTCCAGATGCGGGAACGCCCGCCAACCTGGACGTCTATACTAGTCCATGGTCGTTATTGGGTTAAATAAGTCTTCTAAAGCAAAAGTCGCAATGAAAAATCTCTATACAGCATCTGAGACAAATTTACCCCACAAAACCAGGGTAAAACCAATGATCATTAATCCCATTGACTTGTAGGGGGGTATTGCTACATCACTATGTCATATTGACACTGTAATGTATAGAGCCAGAATGCTCTATACATTCCCCTGTTACTTAGATACATAGCAGATATTGGGAAGGGGTTCAATTTCACACATCATAAGCAAGTGTTTTCTGTATACTTGAATAGTTAGCACAGCTAAGCTCCAGGTTACAGCTACCTAATGCTAAGTAATACAATTTTCTCTCAATACATCTTAGAAATATGGCTTTTAATAGAATATTTAGCTGTGAAAAGTAAAATTGTTTATTCTTTGAGGATTTAACATTTGCAAGTGGGTATCCTTTTACAGTTTTACTAATATCAATGGGGGAGATTTATCACGGGATTTAGAGCTCTTTTTTTGCTTATAAAAGGCTGTAAGCAAAAAACTACAAAATAACTTACAAAAGTGTATTTCATTTTGCAGTAGTCAGGGATTTATCAAGTGCAAAAGTCGCACAAAAGGTCGCTACCCCTCCAAATCAATGTAAATCTAAGCCAGCCCGGACCTGGTGTACAATACATGCTTTGGAGTCCAGATCACGGCTCCAGTGGGAAATATGAAATTACAGCTGTACAAAAGAACCTGGGCTTGCATCACTCTGCAGCCGCCCGGGCTCCATCCTATTCAATCCCCGCTAAACACTCACAAGGATGGGGACACTGCTTTACATCTCCCTGCTTGTCTCTCACCTGCTCCCGCCACACATCTACCATCTGCCTGTTGCAAGACTACAACTCCCAGCATGCCCTCACTGAAAGGGCATGTTGGGAGTTGTAGTCTTGCAGCAGGTAGTGGGTGGGTGGTAGAAGTGCGGCATGGGTGACAAGCGGGAAGATATATAACGAGATAAAACATGATGTCAGTGCTGAGGGATTACAGGGATGGCTCCTGAAGATCCCCTGACCAGGGTTGGGGAGACCTGGGCGGCTGCAGACTGATGCCAGCCCGGGCTCCCTTAAAAAAATTACAACACCGCTGGTCTAGCAAATTACCATCTTTGTAATGTGGGGTGGGCGTAGGAGGTAAGAGGCAGCCCCCTTTCCCGTGCCTAGGTAGGTTCTGAAATGGGGGTGCAGGCAGAAACAAACAATCACATAGGCAGCTCTGGGTTTGCTATTAGTTTCCTGCTGAAGCTGCAGGTGCTTGTTTTCTCCCTGCCTTCCTGCATATTTAGCATGTAAGTGAAAAGGGCAGTGTGTGAGGACAATGGAGCTGACAGGGACAGTGTGGGACAACAATTGAGGTGACGGGCAGTATGTGAGGACAATGGAGGAGACAGGCAGTGTGTGAGTACAATGGAGCTAACAGGGGAAGTGTGTGAGGACAATTGAAGTGATGGGCAGTGTGTGAGGACAATTGAGAAGACGGGCAGTGTGTGAGGACAATGGAGGTGATGGGGGCAGTGTGTGAGGACAATTGAGATGATGGGCAGTGTGTGAGGACAATAGAGGTGACGGGCAGTGTGTGAGGACAATTGAGATGACGGGCAGTGTGTGAGGACAATAGAGGTGACGGGCAGTGTGTGAGGACAGTTGAGGTGACAGGCAGTGTGTGGGTACAATGAAGGTGACAGGGGGAGTGTGTGAGGACAATGGAGGTGATGGGGGCAGTGTGTGAGGACAATTGAGGTGATGGGCAGTGTGTGAAGATAATTGAGGTGAGGGCAGTGTGTGAGGACAATTGAGGTGACGGGCAGTGTGTGAGGACAATAGAGGTGACGGGCAGTGTGTGAGGACAGTTGAGGTGACAGGCAGTGTGTGGGTACAATGAAGGTGACAGGGGGAGTGTGTGAGGACAATGGAGGTGGCGGGGGCAGTGTGTGAGGACAATCGAGGTGACGGGCAGTGTGCGATGACAATTGAGGTGAGGGGCAGTGTGTGAGTACAATGGAGGTGACAAGGGCAGTGTGTGATGACAAATGAGGTGACGGGCAGTGTGTGAGGACAAAGGAGATGACAGGCAGTGTCTGAGGACAAAGGAGGTGACGGGCAGTGTGTGAGCACGATTGAGGTGACGGGGGCAGTGTGTAAGGACAATGGAGGTGACGGGGGCAGTGTGTGAGGACAATGGAGGTGACAGGGGCAGTGTGTGAGGACAATAGAGATGACGGGCAGTGTGTGAGGACAATTTAGGTGACGGGCAGTGTGTGAGGACAATTGAGGTGACAGGGAGTGTGTGATAACAAATGAGGTGACAGACAGTGTGTAAGGACAAAGGAAGTGACGGGCAGTGTGTGAGGACAATGGAGGTGACAGAGCAGTGTGTGTGGGGGGATTTAAGTGATGGGACAGTGTTGGGGGAATTTAGTGAAAGGAGGGCAGTGTGTGGGGGATGTCAGTGAGAGGTAGTGTGTGGGGGGATATTAGTGAAGGGGGACAGCGGGGGGTATGTATGAAGCTTTTTACCCTGCTTTTTTGTCTGTGATTTGTCGCAATTTTTCCTTTATGTCATTTTTTGTGACAAATGTTTGCGCCAAATGGTTTAGAAAATCACTGATTTCACTTTGTTAGTCGTGATTTCAGTTACAATCATGCCTTGGTATGAAATTCATAATTTGCGACTTTTGTTTTGGCGCATTTTCGGGCGCAATCATGCCCGTTAAGTTGCAAACTTGCACCAAGAAAAAAGTGACACAGAAAGTAGCTAAACAACATTACAAGGTAGAACACAGGCCAAACAAAGTGGCTTACCAATGTCTTAGTACGTGGCTGTTTTCAAGTTCACAAACAAAACAAATACCTTAACCCATGTAAAGAAAAAGAAAAAGAGCTTGTTTAAAAGGACCACAAAGCAAAAAACCCCAAAAAATTATGTTTAGCTAAGGTAAAAAGAAACATGTATCCCAGTCAAACATTTATCAACCCTAGGAACAGATTTTTAAGTTGGAAAAAGGAACTAACTGGGTTAGATTTAAGTTTGTGAAGCTAGCTAGTTGAAAAAGCAACATTTAGCCATCGCTAAAGTAAAACATTTATCAAGCCTAGGAACAGAATTTTAAGTTAGAAAAAGGAACTACCTGTGTTAGATTCACCTTTGTGAAGCAGGGCAAAATCCAAGTGGAGAATTAACAAGTTTCAGCTGCTACAACACAGCCAGAAAATGTTGCCTGAAATTCTGGGGCAGGATTCTGCGGATTTTATAGGCACATCAATTGCGCCAAATTTAACAAGTGATTTGCGACAAATGATAAATCTGGTGCAAAAACGCACCATTTGTCTCAAAAAAAAACATACATAAAATCACACATTGCTACACCATTATTGATACATGTCCCTCAGTGTGTGTATATGGGAATTTTAGTGACAGGGCAGTGTGTGTTGGAGAATGTCAGTGATAGGCAGTATGTTGGGGATTCATACTGCAAGGGCATGCTGGAAGTTGTAGTCATGCAACACAGGTGGCAAGAGCTGACTAAAACTCCCAGCATGCTCTTACAGTGAGGACATGCTGGGAGTCGTAGTCGTGCGGCACAGGTGGGGGACAATAAATGTACTAACCTTTTTTCCATGATTTTTGTCTTCTCATTTCAGATCCGTATATCATTTGGACTACTTCGGATTTGTTGGACTACGTCGCTGACCAGCATTTTTTTTTTGTTTAATGTTAATAAAATGGTTTACAAGGGCTTGTGGGGTGTGAGGATTTTTTGGAATAAAAGTTTTCTTAAATGTGTTTTTTTTATTACTTTACAGACTTAGTAAGGAGTCCATTACTAAGCTGGGACTTAGCGTTAGCTGGAAAAACAGCTAGCGCTAACCCCCAATTATTACCCCAGCACTCACCACCACAGGGGTTCCAGGAAGAGTCGGTACCAACAGGCCCAGAGCATCAAAAATGGCGCTCCTGGGCCTGAGCAGTAACAGGTTGGCATTATTTAGGCTGGGGAAGGCCAGTAACAATGGTCCTCGCCCACCCTGGTAACGTCGGGCTGTTGCTGTTTGGTTGATATCTGGCTGAGAAGGAAAATACGGGGAACCCTATGCGTTTTTTTTATATTTAATTATTTATGAAAAAAACTTATGGGGTTTAATGTATTTTCCTTCTCAGCCAGATACCAACCAAGCAGTAGGAGCCTGACGTTACCAGGGTGGGCGAGGACCATTGTTACTGGCCCTCCCCAGCCTAAATAATGCCAGCCTGTTACTGCCTAGGCACAGGAGCACCTTTTTTGATGCTCCGGGCCTGTTGGTAACGACTCTTCCCGACACCCCTGTGGTGGTGGGTACCGGGGTAACAATTGGAGTTTAGCGCTAACTGTTTTTGAGGCTAATGCTAGGCTTCGGCTTAGTAATGGGCTCCATCTATAAGACAGCTTCCACTACTAAGCCTGTAAAGTAAATAAAAAATAAAAAAACACAACACATTTTAAATACTTTTATTTAAAAAAAAAAACACTCCCCCAAAAGCCCTTGTTAACCATTTTATTATTATTAAACAAAACAAAAAAACTGGTCATTGTACTCCACCAATTCCAAAGTAGTCCACAGGATACACGGATCTGAAAGGAGAAGAAAAAAAATGGGATAGTTCATTTAGAGGGGAAAAAGTGAGTAATAAAATTTAACAAACACACATATATATATATATATATATATATATATATATATATATATGTGTGTAACACTGCCCCCGTCACCTCCATTGTACTCACACACTGCCCGTCACCTCAACTGTTCTCACACACTGCCCATCACCTCCATTGCCCTCACACTCTGTCCCCATCACCTCAATTGTCCTCACATACTGCCCCAGTCACCTCCATTGTCCTCACACTCTACCCCCGTCACCTCAATTGTCCTCACACACTGCCCCCGTCACCTCCATTGTCCTTACACACTGCCCCCATCACCTCAATTGTCCTCAAACACTGCCCGTCACCTCAATTGTCCTCAAACACTGCCCGTCATCTCAATTGTCCTCACACACTGCCCACGTCCCCTCCATTGTCCTCACACTCTGCCCCGTCATCTCAATTGTCCTCACACACTGCCCCCATCACTTCAATTGTCCTCACACACGGCCCGTCACCTCTGTTGTCCTTACACACTCTGGGGTGTGAGTGCTTTTTTGGAATAAAAGTTTTATAAAATGTAATTTTTTTTATTTATTACTGTACAGACTTAGTAGTGGAAGTCGTCTAATAGACGGAGTCCATTACTAAGCTGGGACTTAGCATTAGCTGCAAAAACAGCTAGCACTAACAACCAATTATTACACCAGTACTAACCGCCACAGGGGTGCCAGGAAGAGTCGGTACCAACAGGCCCGGAGCATCAAAAATGGCGCTCCTGGGCCTAAGCGGTAACAGATTGGCATTATTTAGGCTGGGGAAGGCCAGTAACAATGGTCCTCGCCCACCCTGGTAACGTCAGGCTGTTGCTGTTTGGTTGGTATCTGGTGCTCCGGGCCTGTTGGTACCAACTCTTCCCGACACCCCTGTGGTGGTGGGTACCGGGGTTATAATTGGGGGTTAGCGCTAACTGTTTTTTAGGTTAACGCTAGGCCTCAGCTTAGTAATGGATTCCATCTATAAGACAGCTTCCACTACTAAGCCTGTAAAGTAAATTAAAAAAAACACAACACATTTTAAATACTTTTATTTCAGAAAACACTCCCCCAGAAGCCCTTGTTAACCATTTTATTATTATTAAACCAAAAAACACTGGTCATTGTACTCCACCAATTCCGAAGTAGTCCACAGGATACTCGGATCTGAAAGGAGAAGAAAAACAAATAACTAAAAGGGGATAGTACATTTAGGGGAAAAAGTGATTAATAAAATGTAATAAACACACACATATATATATATATGTGTAACCCCTGTGGAGTTGGCTGCATTATCAGAAATGCCCAGTAGATGGCGGATGGAGACCACAAATGAACGAGTATGCTGTTAATAAAGACTGGAGCTGTGATCACATGATTAGCAGCCATTTCATAGAGATAATGCTGATTGGTGGAGACTTCAGTCACATGATTCTGACATCACACAGGTCCAATGCCCTAAGGATTTGCTCAGATGACCACAAGGTTAGCCAGAGAAAAGATATGCTTCTAGCTGTGAGAGACTGCACCACAGAGACAGCACCTAGCTGAGAGAACTTGCTTCACACAGGACCACATCAGCTGAGAGAGAGACCTGCTGGCAGAGACAAGCACCGAGTCTAGACATCTGGTAAATACAGTGAGAGGAGACTGCTGCTGGACTGACCTGGTTAATGGTGTTGTGAGGGTAAGATAAAGCCTCTTCCCTGTTCCACTACAGGGCACCAGTCTCCTTATTCAAAGTAAAGACTCTGAGGTCCAGTGGTGGATATTACACAGCGCAGGCTGCTTCAGTGATTCTGCGGAGCAGGACTTATAAAGGCCCCAACACTCCTATGTGCATGAAAGGCCATTAGGGCGAAGATAAGGGGGTGGGCCGCAGGTGTGCTAGTGGGTGGGTGAGGAAAATCCCCATTGCATTCCTATCTGTGTTACACCATTTTATTATCCTATGTATGTTGTTCATTTGCTACTTACTATATAAAGTTAGTTCAAATTAGGCTGTGTCAGTCTCATTGTACCAAGTATGTTCCCAGTGAGACCCCACATCCCTACCCCGGATGCTCCACTGGGTGGAGGCACTGCCGCTGACATTTACCCCAGCTCCCAGATAATGGAGGCTCAGGATCCGCCTGTCGGGCGTTGTGAGGTAGCTAGGGTGAGGGACCACAGAGACACTAATATATAGCACATTTATTTTACAGCTGCGACTCGAGATGGGGTTACACAGTGGTATTCTGGAGTCATTTATTGGTTTTTGCTTCTGTGTGCTAAAAATGGTATTCAAAAGGGATCTATTGGTTTTTGCTTATGTCAGCCAAATTTATCAACCCCCCTGTGATAGTATAATAAATATGTATCACAAGCAAAACAAAAAGGAAAAAAAATAAAAAAATGACTACAGAACTCGCTTACCAAAGCAACGATGATAAATGTCCCCGATTGTGTTTTATGAGTAACCCTATCGCTCTGAGAGTAAAAAACTATTTTGTTGGAAAAACTGACTTAGCTATTGTAAGCCATCAATGTGTGGGCTTAATGCAGCCTCTCCATACACTTAGCACTGAGAACAAAGCTAAACTGGCAAACGTTCAAGCCGGCTTCTCTAATAACAATTACTGATAGGAATTTCAGTGCAGTAAGTACTATTTTCTCTTATTGTTTTATAACATATCTTCAGTATTTTGTAAGTTAATGTCCTTGAGAAATTAAACCATTCATTTTAATAATCACTTGTTAGTTAAGAAGAGGTTTTTTTTTGTTTTTTTTGTGGCAAATTCTTCCATTAACCAATAGTAACTCAAAGGGGTACTTCAGTGGAATTTTTTTTTTTTTTTTAAATCAACTGGTGCCAAAACTTTAAACACATTTGTAAATGCTTCTATTTAAAAATCTTAATCCTACCAGTACTTATCAGCTGCTGTGTGCTGCAGAGGAAGTTGTGAAGTCCTTTCCAGTCTGACAACAGTGCTCTCTGCTGACACCTCTGTCCATGTTAGGAACTGTTCAGAGTAGGAGTAAATCCCCATAGCAAACCTCTAATGCTCTGGACAGTTACTATCAGACTGGAAATAACTATACAACCTCCTCTGCAACATACAGCAGCTGATAAGTACTGGAAGGATTAAGCTTTTTAAATAGAAGTAATGCACATATCTGTTTAACATTCTGCCACCAGTTGATTAAAAAAAAATTGTTTTCCACCTGAGTACCCCTTTAAATGATTCCATTATGTGTCAGTCCTGCTTGTGTTATTGTCTGTTAAACTGGGATAAAGGGACAGCAAACTTCTTTTACACCTGTCATGCATAATCCAGAGAGTCTGATATTCTAGCACAGGAAGGCAAAATATTGTAGAATTTTTGCAAGATCAGAAATCTAACACCCAACAGATTTAAAGGGTGACTCCGGTGGTTAATTTTTTTGACTATATGGCATCTTCTTTGTAAGTTTAATTTTTTTGCAATATACATGTGTTATATGTTTTGGCAGCATGTATGTGTTTTTCTTACCTGTTTGTTGGGCAGGAAGTTCTGTAGTTCAGAGGGTTTTCTTGTGGACAAGATCTCACAGCTTTTTTTTGTTTTTTTCCTCTCTGTCTGCATGAGAGGAATAAGCCACGCCCCCTCATCTCATCCAGCTGAGTACACAGCTCCTCCCCTCCCCCTGCTCTGTATTCTAAGGATGCCGGTCTGCACAGGAGAAAGAACACAGAAACACAGATGAGATGAGTGTTATCTGAAGGGGAGGATGAGAAGGTGCACGGGCTGGGGATGTATGGACTGCTGGGGAATACATCTCATACTGGGAATGATCTCTATGTGGGAGATTTATCAAAACCTGTGCAGAGGAAAACTTGCCCAGTTGTCCATAGCAACCAATCAGATTGCTTCTTTCATTTTTTCACAGACCTTCATAAAAATGAAAGCAGCAAGCTGATTGGTTGCTATGGGCAACTGGGCAAGTTTTCCTCTGCACAGGTTTTGATAAATCTCCCCCTATATTTGAAGGGGGGGGGGACTCCTGAATGACACATGCTGGGAGTTGTAGTCCCTGTTGTGTGTGTGTGTGTGTGTGTGTGCATGCTAGTGTTTACAAACCAGTGTGCCTCCAGCTGCTGCAAAACTACAACTCCCAGCATGCCCTGACAGACTTTGGGCATGCTGGGAGTTGTAGATTTGCAACAGCTGGAGGCACACTGGTTGGGAAACACTGTTCTAGCCTATTCAGCACACACATCATGTTACACCAATGTTTCCCAACCAGTGTGCCTCCAGCTGTTGCAAAACTACAACTCCTAGCATGCCCAAAGGCTGTCAGGGCATGCTGGGAGTTGTAGTTGTGCAACACCTGGAGGCACCCTGGTTGGGAAACACTGTTGTATGCCCTATAGAGGTGTGGTGAACTACAACCCACAGGAGACTACAGAAGCAGCATGCTGGTGTTATACCACAGACTGAAGACTCCTGAATGACACATGCTGGGAGTTGTAGTCCCTTTTGTGTGTGTATGACAGTTTATCCCAACCAGGGCTGATTATATTAGTGTGCTGTGTATAAGGGGGCTGACCCAGGAAAATAGTAGGATGGGTAAAGGGTGGAACAAACAAACAAAAAAAAAGGAGCTGCCCCAAACCAGCAAGGCATATGGCATGCTGGGATTTGTAGTTTTGAGCACAGCAAGAAATGGGAAATAGAAGCAAAGATAGGAAAACAAAGTGGGGGATAAAAAGACAACAAAGAACGGAAATAGATTAGGCTAAACAACAAGAATAGAAATTAAACAAAACAAATAGGGTAAGTCAAAAACGGAAAAACACGTTGATCACCGGAGTATCCCTTTAAACCAATAAATTATAGCAACGTGACAGTATTTAAAGGGGTACTCCGGTGGAAAACATTTTTTTTTTTTTAATCAACTGGTGCCAGAAAGTTAAACAGATTTGTAAATTACTTCTATTGAAAAATCTTAATCCTTCCAGTATTTATTAGCTGCCGAATACTAAAGAGGAAATTCTTTTCTTTTTGGAACACAGTGCTCTCTGCTGAATCACGAGCACAGTGCTCTCTGCTGACATCTCTGTCCATTTTAAGAACTGTCCAGAGCAGCATATGTTTGCTATGGGGATTTTCTCCAACTCTGGACAGTTCTTAAAATGGACAGATATTTCAGCAGAGAGCACTGTGCTCCAAAAAGAAAATAATTTCTTCTGTAGTATTCAGCAGTTAATAAGTACTGGAAGGATTAAGATTTTTTAATAGAAGTAATTTAAAAATCTGTTTAACTTTATGGCACCAGTTGATTTAAAAAAAAAAAAGTTTTCCACCGGAGTACCCCTTTAACATTAAATTGTGGGTCTTCTTAAGGTTTCCTTTCGCTACCTTTCCTTAAATTTACTCAATGCTTCCAATTTTTCATGTAATAAATTCTATATTTTGACATGCTAATCAAACCCTCCACACCTTCCAGTCACATCACAACAACTGGGTGGCTACACGTATATCTCCTGACAGAATATCACAAGTGCCCAGGAGGTCTTTCCTATCATGTCAAGAGCCCAGGTAAGTCCAGCTCATGTCCTCTATATCTAGTGGTAATCAGTCAAATGAGGTAGGCCAATGCATGCTGCCCAGAGGGCCATAATAAAGAGGGCATGGGCTGAACTGAACTCTTTTCATCCCAAGGAACACCCCCTGGGATTGCAGAGAAAAGGTTGGATCTCATGGCTGGTTGGAGAGCACTCTTTACTTTACTAGAAAATGTAATGTGAAACCCAAAAATTTATTATGGTGTGAAAGTAAAAAAAAATCCACAATTCAAAAAAATTGTTTTAGGGTCACTGATGTCGACGACACGCCCCCCTCCATACAGCTCTATGGGTGAGGCAGGGATGCACAAATGCTGCATCTCCACCTCTCCCATAGAGATACATTGAGTGGGCATGTCGGCCGCAGCATTATGCTGCAGCTGACACACCTCCTGCACAGGAGGGCCACGGGAGAGCCTCTGCCTCGTACAGTAGATCGCGGAGGGGCCGCAGCATTCAGACCCCCCATGATCAGACACTTATCCCCTATCCTAGGGGGATAAGTGTCTAACACTGCATATCTCCTTTATAAGTGTAGACACTGGCATTCTGGAATTGGGTCTTACTACAAGAAGGAATAATAGTAAACTTATTATTTAACTCTAATATTGTCATTTCTTACATATATCACCATTACATCCACACATAGAAAGGTTTGTTCTTGGTGCATTCTATTTCTCTCCATGCATATTTTGCCGTTTTTTTTGCAGTGATCTTTTCTGTAATCCATGGGATAAAAGTAACACATTATTTGTGCCACATGGTGAACTGCATGAATATAAAATGCAAAATAAAAACAATGGAAGAATTCCTGTTTTGTTTCCATTCCACCCCCTACAACTCAACTAAAGGTGTATGAACTTCAAAATGGTGCTATTTAAAAATGTAACTTCCCCCTCTATAAACAGCTACATCTCTGTAAAAAAGGTAAAGCGCTCTGAATTCAGCAATGGAAAAAGAAAATAATAATCATCATTATAATAATAATAATAATAATAAGAAGAAGAAGAAGAAGAAGAATCTTACAGTTCTCACATTGTTTCAGCTCTGGAAAGGTTAGGGAGACAAAGAAGCTGATTATGATTTATCTAATTTACACCATCCATCTTGAAAGACATTCATTTACATAAAATATCTGGGTAGACGTGTACTTTGACGTTTGATGTATTATTTCACTGTTCAGTGACAGTGACATTCGACGGAGCACCTCCTTCTCTAACAAGTGACACAATAGCGCTTTCTGAACTTCGACAGTAGAGTTTTGTCCAAAGCTTTTTAGCTATGCATATTGCTTGCCACATTATTAAATTCAGGGATGATAGGGCTTAACAAAATGACACAGTCCAGTAATTGACTGGCTGGTTTTCTAATGTCATAACATGACTAATGGAAGCGTCGGGATGGTTGGTTAATGCAATGGAATTGTGCTGTCAGCAGAAGCTCTAATTGGAGATCACCTTTACCAACTTCACCAATTTCATAAATATTCAGCTGAACAATTCAGGCATAGAGTGTGTGAGTTGCCTAATTTGCTCCCTGCTTGACATTCATTGTCAAGGACATAGCAATGACATTCCCCCGTGCTTAGTCCCAGTAACTGTGTGCAAAGAGGACAATGTATGACTAAAGTGAAATTGGAACTGCCACCAACCTGTCCACCATACAAGAACCAAGAAAGACATGTGGCTTAAATATACATTTTAGCAAAGCAGATAGAAAAGGGTAGACCTGATTTTTAAGGCTCATTGTATTAATCTTTACATTGTACCTCTTATGTCTAATTCCCTAATATATTGTATCGGAATATTATTAGATACAGAGAACTACTATGAGGACAGATCATGTGAATTCCCCTTCCTTGGCTGTAGAACCTGTCAGCTAAGTCTGTATGTTAGACTTTGTAATTGGCAGCGTATATAGCATAATCTAATAAATTGGCAGATGTCCTGCTCTATGTTCACATTTTATTTGCAATAATAAGGCTTCTTTCAGACACTCTTTCTTGTTAGTGTTTTTCGGGCTTGGAAAGAATAATCCACAAAAATGCGAAATACTTTTTCATGTTTCAAGTAAAAAAGAAAAAAAAAAAAGCACAACAAAAATGCAACACAAAATTTAAAGGAAATATAAAGGAAGAACTTGTGCGTCTTTTTTTTTCCCTCTAGATCCACTTCTGGCTTCTGAATTTAACTTTAGAAAATCCAGTGTGTCACACCAGCCTTAGGGCCTATTCACGCTACATAATCTCCGCCTGCAGATATTCTGGGCAGAGATTCTGTCTGTAGCGGACGCTGAAAGATTCAGTCAGCCCTATGACTGCTAGGAAATGTGTCCTCTCCATAGATTGCAATGCATTTCAAAGCAGATTCTTTCAGCAGAGTGGGAGATCCAGAATTTCAATGGTGTAACATCCACTGACGTAATTAACTAGTGTGAATAGTGCAGTGGAATCCCATTGAAAACAATCTAAGACTGCTGCACCAGAATTTTAAAGCAGAATTCCAGAGCAGAATTCAATTTGGAAAATATGTAGTGTGAAAAAGTCCACATTAATTTAGTTATTCAAACTACTGTACATTAGATAATGGTCCACACAGAAATTTTATTTGAGGGGGGGAGGAGGTGTTGGGCAGTCACAAAGACAGGGCTAAGTGATACATGCTATATAATGTATCAATTACAAGACAAAAACCTCCAAGGAAAGTCGACTTCAGGCACTGAAGGACCAGACAAAGTGGAGACAGTAAAACATTTATTCCCAGTATGCAGCGCGTTTCACGCGCATGTGCGCTTCATCAGGCATGTGGACAGGGGAACAGGAAGCACTTATATACACACCAAACACAAAAGACAAAAGATTAACCCCTCATTGTCAGGACAATCATCCAATGGGGGAGTAACAGGAAATAACAAAGATTAAACCTACGCTGTCCTAGGTTAACCAATGGCTAAACCCACAACAGCAAAAAAAATGCACCTTATAAAAAGGTGCAAAAGTGCGCTAGCTGCTGTAAACCTCAAAAATTGCACTGTCCGATAAATTGCATACAGTAAATTAAAAAAACACACAAAAATAAATATATAAACCAAAGACAATATCAATAAAATACATAAAATTGTTAAAAAAAAAAAATTAAATCAGCGGGTGTTCTCAATGGTTTCATTTAGTCCATTTGGAAATAAAGTGCAGAATTTGAAGATCCAAAATGATTCCTGGTTAATACGTTTTTGATATCTATTAGGTATATCACCGGGAATAATTTCCAAGATTTGGACCTTCAAACAATCGGTCTTTTTGCTGTGTCATAAAATGGCGTGACACACTGTGTAATAAATACCCATTTTTTATGTTGGAACGATGCTTATTCATACGGGTGCGAATTGGCTGGATAGTCCGGCCAACATATTGTAAAAGACAGTCACAGGATAATAAATAAATTACAAAGGAACTATCCCAACAGTAAGAACCTTTAATATAAAATATATCAATAGTAACCGCTGATTTAAAGGAACAATCGGTGCAAACCATCCCACAGCAGAGACATCGTGGTTTATTGCACTTGTACATCCCACGGTCCTTTGGGGGGACAGTGGAAATGGGTGTAGATCTAAATCTGCTCGGGGCCACTAGATTTCGTAAATTAATTGATCTTCTAAACGTGACCCCAGGGTGTGCCAGAATAACATTTCTTAAAAATGTTTGTTTAAAATATCTTTGATGGTATTTGCTGCACAATTAAAATTGGTAATAAAATTATACTTAAAGGAGTAGTCCAGTGGTGACCCAGTGGTGAACAACTTATCCCCTATCCTAAGGATAGGGGATAAGTTTGAGATCGCGGGGGGTCCAACCGCTGGGGCCCCCTGCGATCTCCTGTACGGAGCCTCAACAGCCCGTGGGAAGGGGGCGTGTCGACCTCTGCACGAAGCGTCGGCCGACACGCCCCCTCAATACAATTCTATGGCAGAGCCGAAGCGCTGCCTTCGGCAATCTCCGGCTCTGCCATAGAGATGTATTGAGGGGGCGTGTCGGCTGCCGCTTCGTGCGGAGGTCGACACCCGCTATCTGGCCGGAGAGCCTGGCCCCCGTACAGAGAGATCGCAGGGGGCCCCAGCGGTCGGACCCCCCGCAATCTCAAACTTATCCCCTATCCTTAGGATAGGGGATAAGTTTTTCACCACTGGACTTCCCCTTTAAAATCACGATCTGTTTTACTATTCTCCCTGGTCCTATTAGCACTGACTGACACTAATTAATTTTGTGGTAAATGTTTATCTTTGATGTAGGCTTTAAAAAGTAATGTTGTAGGGTACCCCTTACTCTTGAATCGTTCCTTCAAAGAGCAAGCTTGTCTAGAAAAATCGGAATCTAAAGTGCAATTTTTACGAATGCGTAGATACTGGCCGTATGGAACATTTCTAAGCCATCGCGAATTTGCAATATTTGCGATAAAAATTTGAAATGCGAATATTCACGCCCATCACTAGTTCACACAACCACTCTCGTGTCTTCCAGTTTTCTCATGAAAGGAACAATCCCAGTGCGTGTAGGTACAGGATTTAATATACTTCTAGAAAACAATAAAATGCCAGTAGCAATGCGTTTCTGGGGATATGGCACATTCCCCCTTCCTCAGGCTAAACTTTCAGTGACAAAACAGCACATAAATAGATTTACAATGTGTTCTTACTCCGCCCATCTATTGAGTACCGTAAAATTTGTGGCTTCCGGGGATGCCAGTACCAGATTTTCAAAGATCGCATCCCGCCGGGATATCACATCCGGTTCACTACTGATGCGATCACTGCCAGTTATTCCAGACGCTAGAATTTTCCAGTCGGTGACACACATTATGCGTACCATGGCTAAAGAGAGGATGGATTATCTTGTAACTCCCTTAGATTGGAAGAATACCCTCCTCATGGAGGATAGTGACATCATGGAACCGGAAGTGTTAGCATCTGGAAACACTGGCAGTGATCACATCAGTAGTGAACTGGATGTGATATCCCGGCAGGATGCGATCTTTGAAACTCTGGCGCCGGCGTCCCCAGAAGCCACGAATTTTATGGTACTCGATAGATAGTCAGAGTATTTATGTGCTGTTTTGTCACTGAAATTTTAGCCTGAGTAAGGGGGAATGTGCCATATCCCCAGAAACGCGTTGCTACTGGCATTTTATTGTTTTCTATAAGTATATGAAATCATGTTTCTACATGCACTGAGATTGTTACTTTCATGAGAAAACTGGAAGACACGAGAGTGGTTGTGTTAACGCCGACTTGGAGCGAGTTGCTGGAGTATTTACTTGAGCTCCCCACTGTGGAGTGAGTTAACATCATTTTTAAGTGCTGCATTCCTTTATTCTTTTAATTGCACTCTGAGCGCTGGTCTTTTTTGCATTTTGTGTATACTATATTTTATGCCTGTATGTACTGAGAAGAGGATCTGGGGTTTGGACTGCGCTCTCTACTGTCCAATGAAGTAGATTATTTGGAGTGGATTTATTCTATATTGGATACGCTTTTCTGGCTCTGGGGTGTTAGTGGATTGGTACCCGGAATAACCCGGGAAACAATTAACTTAGACCAGGTGAGTCTGAACAATTTTTTTCCTCTACAAGTTTGATTCTATTTGAAGGAGCACTGCCTTTGCTTCTTTGTGAATTGTTTATTTTTCCTATATAATAAAGCAAACAGTAAATAACTCTTCCTTATTAAAGCCTCTATCTGTAAGCAGATCACTATCAGAAAAAATAGCTTCTGATACTGATTATGTACAGAAAAAAAATTGTTAATTCTAATGAGCAACCCTTATCATGGACTTGCATGTGCCTTAATGTTTTTTTTTTGTTTTTTTTTTTCATTTGTACTGTTCAATCGGAATGTTTTTTTTTGCCCCAACCACATTTTTACATGCTTCATTGAGATAAATGGGACCACCACAAAATCTGGGTGAGCTTGGAGAGCAGCCACATTCACAGTCTGTAAGAGATTATGGGACTTGTAGAACCTCTAGTTACTCTGACTCAAGACTTTATTCTGACTTGTGTTGACTGAAAACTAAGTGCAGAATTTAACTTTGGTACTAGCGTTCCCTTTGCTCAGCTTGCAGTGTTTCTGCCCTGGATTGTCCCTACTCGCTTCACTCAGGGGTTTGCTAGGCTGTAGATCAACTGGTCTGGTACTGCAGACAATCAGATGGGCTCTTAGCTGACAGGGTGCCAATGGAAGTGCTCAGTGTTGAAATCTTGAAAGGTCCCTCTTCCTCACCTATGTTTCCTTTGGTGTAGCCGGGATGCCATTGTCTTGAGAACATCTGGCAGAGGTGCCCCAGACATTAGTCCATCACAAGGATGGATGCGGCCCTGAGGAATTGCCCGTACCTTAACCCAATTGCTAGATGGCTCTTAGGGGATAACAATCAACCAAACTGAGTTCAGGTAGCAAAGATGTATCTGCTCTGGGACACAACACAACACGTTAATCCTGACTGGCCCCCTAGTAGATATTTGGGACTATGGTCTGCAGTGAAACAGAGGCCTTTTGCTCATTTATAAAACAGTGTGGAATAGGGGCTGCAGGGAGAGAAGAGGAGCTGAATGGAGTGCCAGTGGGACAGAGAGGAGCTGTGGTAGAGCCGTGTGATAATTACGTTTTTTCTATCATAGGGCAACAAATAAGGTGGATTAAGACTATGTGGGGGCCAGAGAGGTTGATTATTACTACATGGGAGCGAGAGGTGGGCCTTTCTACTATATTGTGGCACAGAAATGGGTTTAATGATATCTGAGGGCACAAAGGTGGTTCTATCTAATATATAAGCGTGCAGAGTGGACCTAATACTATATGAGGGTCAAAGATAGGATCTAACAACTACATGGGGTCACAAAGGAAGACCTAACTTCTATATGGGGCGCAGAGGAGTGCTTAATACTCTATGGGGTTACAAAAGGCCCTAAAACTATATGGAGGAACATATGTGGCCATAATTACTATATGGGGGCACAGAGGGGCTTAGCCACTATATAAGAGCACACAAAAAGGGCTAATACTCTATAGTTGTACAGAGGAGGGTTAATAATAAATGGGGCCCAGAGGAGGCCTAAATAATATATGGGGACACAGAAAAGGTCTAACTACTATATGGGGCACAGAGGGGCCTAACTACTATATGGCGCCACAGAGGGGGCACTCTTAATTTGTGGTTCAATACAGATGAGGAGTTTGTATAGAGATGATAAGTGTGCTGGACCATGGAGTCTAAAATGTTTGTCCAGCAAATTCTTCAAAGACAACTCATGGTCCAAAAGAAGTCTTCATTATACCTCAAGACGAACGGGAAAGAAAAGGTAAAGTTAAAGTGTACCTTTCATTAAGAAAAACTGTATATATAATTTAGATAATACCATTCGCGGGGGTCCCCAGCGGCAGGACCCCTGCAATCTAACATCTTATCCCCTATCCTTTTGATAGTGGATACAATGTTTCCAGCTAAATACCTCTTAAAGTCCTTAGTGACCAGTTGTATGTATTTAAATGGCAGAAGAGTACTTAGACTAGACTGCCTTTTCTTTATGGCAGCAGCATACTTCCTGGCATGGGTACTCCAACCCAGAATTGCAGGAGCATGGATGTCAGCATGACAGCTGGGCTTTCGCGTAACTTCAAGGACTGGAGAAACCTTTGATCCTGGTAGTTAAACTCTTACATGCCATGGTGAACTTATAATGTAATGTAATTAAACTATGAGGCTCTTTCAGCCGATTGGTAACCTGGTGACATGATTGAAGATGCCATGTCCTTGTATATAGCGGGGCAGTGTATTATATCAGCCATCAGAAAATCACATGTTAAAGTCTCCTGGTAGGATTAGATAAACATGTTTCGGCTTTTGGGATGCTGACATCCTAAACCGCATGAGATTGGCTAGGCAATGTTTTTTCAATGTTCTGCTGTGTTCTCCTGTTACATGATACTTTAATCCATTGCAGATTTTTAGACAAAATTCTGCACAAAAATCCACAGCGATTCCTCTACATGTGATTGCATCTTTATAGATTCAGGCCATTGCATAGCAACAGCATTGGTGGCACTGGGCAGATAAGACTGAATCTGCATGCTCTTCTGTTACATAGAGATGAAGGGCTTGAGGTGCATATTCATATGCCCTTCCAGCGCTTTCAAGCTTAGCTGCCAAGGAGAGGTAGAGGACTGCTGGGACTTCACACTGGAGCATGAGCTGACAGTGAAATACTTGTATGTTTTATATTTAATGTAATGCTTTTGTATACAGACCTGGAAAGGGACCGGAGGGGTTTTTGGTTTCCTTTTTAATACTACGGATGCCACTAAATTGGACAATATAGAAATGCAGGTTGTAATTGTTCTGTAATCTCATGCAGTAGCTGGATATTGCCTTAGCTGAAGAAATGATCTGGCTATGCATTAAATATCTTCTAAACCCATTTCAGTCAGGATCTATTCAAATAAAGTGAATGGGAGTTCCTGCGATTCTTTTTGCATGTCAGGTGTAGTCTAAATATGTCATTTATATGCCCTTTCTGGTTACAGAGCACCTACTGAATAAGCCAACTGCTTCGGTTTGATACAGGGGCGTAGCGTTATCTGTGCAATGGTGCAGAAAATCAATATGAATGAGACAGGGCAGGAAAGACGCAGAATAGACAGATATGTGAGGCGAATACTGTGTTATATTTAAAGGTATAGCTTTATCTGACAGTCTATGTACAAGCCCATTGCTTGTTCTTACCCATTATTTTAATATGGTTTATCAGTTATAGACAATTCTTGCACACACTGTGTACACAGATGACATTCAAGGAATGTATACAGCATAGAGGCTTCTTTATCTCAGCAGTGTGTTTATAATATGCTTTAGGTTACATTCACACATACAGGATCCTGCGCAGATTTAATGCGCAACTACAGATTAGAAGCTGTGCTCAGTCATTTAGTTTACATTGAAATCTGCAGCAGAAAATCCTGTGCATCAAATCTGCATACAGCTAGGATTCCACTTGGTTTTTTTTTCAGGCATTTTTTTCACAGAAAAAAACGCCAGTGCAACTTCCTGCATCTGACGTTTTTTCTGGCGTTTTTTCGCATTTGAGGTGAAATTGCATTTTTGGCCCCTTTGGCATTTTTTCAGAATGTGTTGGGTACCAAAAAATAAAATAAAAAGGATGCAGTAGGGATGGTAAAAAATTATTTAAGGAAATTTTTATTTTTTATAATGAACTTTTAATGAATTTTTTTTATAAAGTGTGTATGTGTGTTTCACTTTTTTTTCCTCTAATTTTAATTTAAATTTTTTTAGGTAGTACAGACTGTTCCATGATGGGAGTAGTAGTACCTGTACTAATAGACATATCGATCTGGGTGTTAGTCCTGACACTCAATGCGATCATCCATAATATAGCAGAGAAGCGGAGCGGCTCTATACAGCGCTCGCATCTGTGCTCTGTACTCCAGCCAGTGATGTGAATAGAAATTCACATCACTCATTCATATTTTCTGCCCAGAGTGTGGATTGGCTGGATAGTTGCAGCCAATCACAGCTCTCTGCGGGAAATATGAATAGGTGTATATATACGGCAGTGCAGGGGAGCATAGAAGAGCGCCGCCCGCATCTATACATTATACAAAAGGATTGCAACGGAACCCAGGGCGATCTGTCAATTAGTACAGGTACTACTACTCCCATCATGGAACAATGTGTGTTCCATACTGGGATTAGTAGTACCACTTAAAAAATAAAGAAAAAAGTAAAACACACACGCACACTAGTGTTGAGCGGCATAGGCCATATTCGAATTTGCGAATATTCGCGAATATATGGACGAATATTCGTCATATATTCGCTAAATTCGCATATTTGAAATATTCTCCTTTTATTTTCGCATATATACGAAAATTCGCGTATGCGAAAATTAGCATATGCGTAAATTAGCATATACAAAAATTTGCATATGCGGAAATTTGCACGCCAGTCTCACACAGTAGTATTAGAGCCTTCTTTAGACCACACAAGCTGGAAGCAGAGAGGGGTGATCACTGTGATGTGTACTGTGAAAAAAAAAAAAAAAAATATTCGGAATTACGAATATATAGTGCTATATTCGCGAATATTCGCGAATTCGTGAATATGCGATATTCGCGAATAAAATTTGCATTGCGAATATTCGCGAGCAACACTAACGCACACTACATTTTTATTATTGTCAGCTATATTTTTAGTGCCCTGCCCACCCACATAAATTGATCCTTGTTTAAAAATTAATCAAAATTTTGTTCTAAAAAAGATACATTTTGTTAAATAAAATTTTTCCCCTTACTACTGTATCTTTTTTATTATTTTTTTTTTAATGGTACCCTACAAAATTTTATTAAAAAAAGGTATTTTTTGGGATCGCTAAAGTCCAAAAGAGAATAAAAACCACATGAAAAAATGCAAAAATTAAAACCCACATGGCGTTTTTCTTAGTGTTTTTTTTTTACTCCCATAGACTTCTTTAAGAGAAAAACGCTGTAATTTCAAGGGAAAAAAACACCATAGGCTCAACATGCTTGATTTAGCAAAACCGCCAAGGAGCTGAAAAACGCCAAAAAAAGAGTGAAAAAAACGCCAAAAGGATAAAAAAAAAAACGGAAAAATGCCAAGTGGAAAAAAATGTTTGCGATTTCTGATTGATTTACATTGATTTATCGGCCAAAAAAAGCCATGCGGCAGAATTGGCGCTTTTCTTGGCATTTAAAAAAAAAAAAAAAAGTGGAATTCCAGCCTATGTGTGAACATACCCATATTAGGATATTCTACATTAACCTCTTAAGGATGCAGGGCATACCTGTACATCCTGAGCCCGGTCCCGGTCTATAACACAGGGTCACGCCGTGACCCCGCGTCATAGCGGGTCGGTCCCAGTGGCTAATGAAAGCTGGGACCCTAGGCCAATAGCGTGCGGCACCGATTTTTGTGTTGCGCGCTATTAACCCTTTAGGCACAGCGTTCAAAGTTGATTGCCACATCTAAAGTAACAAAAATACACTCCCGACAGCTCAGTTGGGCTGATCGAGACCATTGCGGTGAAATTGGAAGATGGGGAAAACCAGGTGCTCCTGTATCCCAGCCAGACGCGGTCCCCATTTCATTCGTTTGAATCACCCGACCAGAGTCAGATAGTGACTCTGGTCGGCTAATTTTTGCCCTGTATCCAGTTTTGTGAACGGACTTAAAACCGTAGTATACCATGGTTTTTAGTCTGGTCACAAAACCAGACACGATCTGACTCTGGTCGGCTCATTCAAATGAATGAGATGGGGGCCAGGTCTTCCTGGGATATGGGGGCACCCGGTTTTTCCATCTCCCAGCCAAATCTGATCCCTGTAAGAAACGTGATGTGAATGCAGCCTTACTTTGTCAGTACAGATTCTCTGTTAAAATTATATATTTGCCTCTTAAACTATACATTTAGTTTGAATGATCAGTTTATTGACTTTTTAACTTAATGTTCACCTAACCTCTCCTGACCATTCAGAATATCAGACAGTGGTGGATTTGCAGTAGACTAACAGAGCTGTTATAGCACCTATGAAGAGTGGAAGAGACTGTCCGGATTGTCATTTTGAATATGATGTCAGATATAATGTTAGATTTAGAAAAAAAATGTGCTTCAGGCAGAAAGAAGTGATCATGATCATGCTAGTATTCATGGTGATAGATGACACTGTTTCAGTATACAGTACCACTGAAGAAGCGGTATGGCAGAAGCAGTAGTGTAGAGACTTTGCTGACTCCTATAATTAAATGTCAGCAGCAAAAAAATGGACTATTGTTTAACATATAACTCTTTTTTTTAACATACAAATCTTTGTCATTGTTATTTTAGAAAAATAAATATTAGGTATGCAAATGTTGGTGCTTGCAATGTTATTAAGCTCAGTATAGTGAAACATGTCAAATTCCATCCAGAAAAAAACATAAATAAATCATACATTCTGTAAAAACAGAAATCTTGATGCCAGTGGGAAGAAACCTTAAAGGGGTACTCCGCCCCTAGACATCTTATCTCCTATTCAAATGATGCAAGTCTATGGGAGGGGGCGTGATGGCCGTCACGCCCCCTCCCATAGACTTGCATTGAGAAGGTGCGACCGTGATGTCACAAGTGGGGCGTGACCATGACATCATGAGCGGGGCGGGGCCGTTACGTCTTGAGCCTCTGGTGCTGCACCCGACGCTCTAATCGAACACCGGGTGCAGCAGGGAGATCGCGGAGGTCCCCAGCAGCGGGACCCCAGCGATCAGTCATCTTATCCCCTATTCTTTGGATAGTGGATAAGATGTCTAGGGGCAGAGTACCCTTTTTAGGCTAGAATTCCACAGAGGTTTTTTTTTTTTAATTTGCAAAAAAGCTTTAAAAAAAAAATGCCCATTCTGCTGCACAGCTGTTTTTCTTATAAAAAAAAATGCAGCGGCAAAACGTTAGCTGCTAATCAATAGGGAATTGCAAAACCCTATATTGACATGGATTTTTTCTTCTGTGGCACATTTTTAATTTTCTTAAGGTTTTTTTTACATCACGTTAAGACTATGGCGGGTTTTTTTTTCCACTGAAATCTTGGCATTTTGGTCCAATAGAAGTCTATGGGAGAGCAAAAACAACATAAAAAATGCCATGTGAGTTTTGCACTATTGTTTTTTCTGGCATTTTTCTTTTTTTTTCAAGAGTAAAAAAAAAAGGGGCAGGACCCAGGAAAAGGAAGAGCTGCCATTGTATCTGTTCTGTTTATTTCAGACTTAAAAGTGTGCAATGCAATTTCTACACAGAGACACAATTGCCAGAAAAAATGCTAAAACTCTGGGAAAATCAGTGGTAGTTTTTCTGGTGTTTTTAGCTTTAAAAAACAAAAGAACAAAACTTCAGTGGAATTGTAGCCTAATTCAGATATAATAAACCTGCAAGACAGTATTTTCAAAAACAAATATAATATGCCCTATATACAATATGGAAATATAATACATGGCACAATATGGCATGCCATTTTACTTTTATGGAATAATCTTTTTACATTGTTAAATGTGGTTACATAGTATAGCTTTAGTGTTGGTGGGTCCATTAGAAACCTTACTGTAGGCCCATTGAATCATTGAATGCTTCTATAACTTTGTCAGACAGACTCTGTGCTATCTCAATGTTTGAGTTGGTATAGCTCCTCTATATGTATGGACAGAAGAAATGGAATCAAACAAAGAAGTTTAAAGGGAGAAATGTGTGGACCATGTACAATAGTGAAGAGTTCATACAGTAAACTGTAAAGGCTGTTGAGGAGACACTAAGGAACATTTTTAATAAAGACCTATGGAGTATGTGTTTTGTACCATAATAAGTGCAAAGCAGGTATGAAAATGCTACATTTAAAGAAAGGTCCTATAACTATGTAAATGTTAAGTCTGTATAAAGACGATGCATAGCTGGCTGTGCTGCTTCGCATATACTGTATATAGGATAGTACACTGTTTCTTGTTGTGCTGGTGACCCCGTGGCACACACTAGAGCTTGTTGAGGTGTGCTTCCTTCTCTCTGCATGCTCCCACTTCTGCTGTTTCCATTGCTGCCCATAGAGTCCCAGACCCTTAAGAAGTTCCTGCCAATTTCTGATCAGTGCCACCTACTAGACCCATTTCCACTTTGTACAACCTTGCCTGAACAAAGGTTCCCAGTGTGTCTAGTGCTCGATGTCCTGAGTGTTCGGTTTCCCATGTATGATATCTGCCTGCAATCCAGACTGCGCCTCTGCTTGATTCCCTGTACCCTATATTCTGGTAGTCCCTAGCAACAAAGTTCAGATATCCGTACAGGGGTTAAAGAGTGTAAACCTAGGTTCTACTTAGACAACACCTCTGAGAGTGTCTCAAAGCCAAACTATTTAAGTGGCACAGTGCGTCCACACCCATTGCCCATTATACAGCTCAAGTCTGACCTCATCTATATGCTTTACTGAACATCTGCTCTTTTCTTTACTACTTCCTACTTGCAAAGTAATCTAGTGTAAGGTCAATGAGAAATATCAGCTGGGAGAGAGAGGGTTATATATAGCAGAGCAAGAACAGGAGTATAGAGGTATAGAAAGGAAAAAAGCACCATAGGCAGAATTTTCATGGAATGGTAAGAATTCACAGACCATACTAAATTAAAGTATAGACAGGGAAGGGGACAAACACTGAAGAGCCTAAAGGGGTGAGGGACACGGACACTCCTCAGAATCACTGTTTGTAGAGAGGAGAAAAGATCACATGGATGGACATTTATCAACGGGTTTAGTCAGGTTTTCTTTACTATAATTGTCGCAAAATTGTCGCAACTGCGACTACGTGTGTTTTCGTGCGACAATTTTCATGAAGAACAAGAAAAGCAACAAAATTCAAACTTGCTTACGTAGTAAATTTTTCAAAATGGATTTGCTTTAGTCGGGTATTTATCAACTGCAACAGTCGCAACTGCGCAAAAAAAAGTTGCAACAAGGTTAAAAATTGACTACATTCAGCTCAAACATGGAGCAGAAAAAGCTACTACCAAAGTAATAAAGGAAAAATTGCTTACGTGAAAGAAAATTATCACCAGGCTGAAACCAGTTGATAAATAAGTCACACATAAGGCTAAGTCTCCACTTGTTTTTTTGCACTGCGTTTTTAGGGATTAAAAAAACGCCTGAAAAATCGCCAGTGCAAGTGACGTCATCATGCATTTTTTCTTGCGTCTTTTCTGGAGTTTTTTCATTTGTGTGGAAATTGCACCATGGCGGTTTTTTTGGTACCCAAAATTTCTTGGGTACCAAAAAATAAATAAAGGATGCAGCAGTGATGGAAATTTTTTTATTAAACGCAATGTATATATTTTATAACCCAATTTTTATTATTTTTTAATAAAGTGTGTGTTTCACTTTTTATTTTATTTTTTTTTTACTTTTTTTTATGTAGTACTACTACTCCCAGCATGGAACAGACTGTTCCATGCTGGGAGTGATAGTACCTGTACTATAGACATATCACCCCGGGTGTCAGTCCTGACACCCGATGCGATCGTCCATAATATAGCAGAGAAGCGAGCGGGTCTATACATCGCTCACCTCTCTGCACTATACTCCGGCCATTGATGTCAAGATAATTTTATGTTTCCTACCCAGAGCTGTGATTGGCAGGATGGTTGCAGCCAATCACAGCTCTGAGGAAAAGATGAATGAGTGAGTGGACGGCCCAGAGTATAGTGCAGAGCAGGGATGTGAGCGATGTATACAGCCGCTCCATCTCTGCTATAGACAGGACGATCACAGAGGGTGTCAGTAGTGACATCCACTGTGATGTGTCCTTAAGCAGCCACTACTACTCCTAACATGGAGCAATGTAGTACCTGTATTAATAGACAGATCGCAGCAAGTGTAACTTCTGACACCCGCTACGATCTGTCTATTAAGGCAGGTACTACAGCTCCCAGCATGAGGCAGAGTGTGCTCCATGTTGGGAGTAGTATTACCTGCAGTTATGGAAAGATCACTGCGGGTATCACTCCTGACAGCCGCTGTGATCCTCCTGTATAATGTATAGATGCAGCGGCCGCTCTCCTATGGTCCCCTGCACGGCCCTATATAGACACATGTTCCTATTTCTCACAGAGAGCTGTGATTGGCTGGAACCATCTGGCCAATCACAGCTCTGCGGGAAATATGAATATGTGTATATATACGTGAGTGCAGGGGGCCATAGAAGAGCGGCCGCCGCATCTATACATTATACAGAAAGATCGCAGCGGGTGATCTGTCTATTAGTACAGGTAGTACTACTCCCATCATGGAAGAGTGTGTTCCATGCTGGGAGTAGTAGTACTCATTAACAAAAATTTAAAAAATATAGCAAAAAAGTGAAAAAAACACACACAATACATTTTTATAATTGTCGGCTACATTTTTATTTCCCCACACACATAAATTGATTCCTGTTTAAAAAGTAATCTTTTTTTTTTCTCAATAATATACATTTCGTTAGATACAATTTTTTCCTTCACTACTTTATATTTTTGAAAAAAAAAATTAATGGTACCCTACAAAATTTTATTAAAAACAGCTATCTACATCACTTTTTTGGATCGCTAAAGTCCAAACAAGGTAAAAAACCGCCTGCAAAAACGACAAAAGTTAAAATCCACATAGTGTTTTTCTTGGCGTTTTCTCACTCCCATAGACGCCACGATTTTGACAAAAAACGCCGGTTTGAGGGAACTACAGCGTTTTTCTCTAAATGCCAAAGAGCGGAAAAAAACGCAGAAAAAAGTGAAAAAAACGGCAAAAGGATAAAAAAAACGCCAAAGTGAAAAAATGCAAAGTGGAATTCAAAATTTGCGATTTCTCATTGACTTACAGCTAACATCTGGCCGCATCGTTTTTTGACCAAAAAAACGCCATGCGGCAGAATTGGCATTTTGCTTTGCATTTTGCAAAAAAAAAAAAAAAAGTGGAGACTTAGCCTAAGCAAAAAAAAAAGAAGTAAAAAATTACAAAAAAAAAGAATACATAAGCAAACATTGATAAATGTCCCTCATGGGATCTATTTCTAAAGAAGGAGAAAGCAGTATAGAGAGGATGCGTTGCTTCTTTCTGATACAACTCAAATTTGTATTGATTCATTTTCCTTTGTTTCCATTCTTTTCTTTTCTTGTCCGTTCTATTTCCAAACCGTCCCATTTCCATGTGACTGAAGCATTATTTTAGTCAGTTCTGTTTATACATTCTTTCATGACTTCCTTCAATAAAAATTAAATTATGAAAAATAATATATATATTATTTACTGGTCCATGAGAGCAATAGAAGTCAGCTATGTCCTTGAGTCACAGAATTTTCGTCAACCGTGCATTACTGGGAAGACCATGTCCACATGAGATATGAGTGAACCTAGCAAAGAATAAAGTTACATTAAAAATAAGCACATCATTGTTTTTCTTGTGAAATTCCCAATATGTTTGATGTGTCACATGACCCTCTTCCTATTGAAAAAACAAAAGTTGGATTCAAAATGGCCGAATTAAAAATGGCCGCCATGGTCACCACCCATCTTGAAAAGTTCCCCCCCTCACATATACTAATGTGCCACAAACAGGAAGTTAATATCACCAACCATTCCCATTTTATTAAGGTGTATTCATTTAAATGGCCCACCCTGTATTTCCCACCCTAGGCTTATAGTTCAGTCAATAACTTTTCCAGTTTTTTTGGGGTGAAATTAGGGGCCTCGGCTTATATTTGGGTCGGCTTATACTCGAGTATATCCGGTAATCACCATAATAAAATGACTTTTTTCTTCTTCATTGAAGATCTAGGAATCCTTTAAGGTGGCTTAGAATGTTGGCAATGGCATTTAAAGGTTAAAATGTGAAATAAGGAGAGACTGTATTGAAAAAAATAATAAAAATGCAATCCTGGCAACAATCTGGACAGAACAAGTAGTACAGAATCAATTCCATGGTGGTCTAGTGAAAAGGATATTTTAGTCCAGATGAGGGAGTACGAGAGTTGTGGAGAAACACAAGAATTCGGCTTTTTCTTACATTACTTTTCTTACACTATATCCCTTTATCCTCGTAGGAATTTATGATAATGTCATTACCAAACAGATATAGAAAGTGCCGAGTGCATCTCAGCCTATTTATTTTCTCCTAAAATCCTCTCCATCAAATCGTGCGGAATGTCTGGGGTATATTCCCGTATCTATTCCATACATTCCTGAATTCTGTTCAAGCAGCAGGTCTACTCAATTACATTAACTCAATCCAGCCCTCCTTTGTGTGTGTTAACTTAATTGTCCTAAGGCAGCGAACTAATGCCAAGTAAATCTGCAACGAAAAAAAAAAAAGGAAAGACAAAATAGCTTTTAACTGAGAAGACATAAAATCTTAAAACAAGCAGTAAAACAAATGTTCCCGTTAAGGATTTTAAATGTAATGAAAGCAGAGCGCCCCAGATTTAGGTTACATAACAATTAATGTGTTTGTATGCATCTCATTGTGGCGGCATGCTATATTTCATTGCGATATTGCAACCAGAATAATATAGCAGTTGCCAGGGTAATTACTTATTTTGTTTGGCGAATGCAGCAAAGTCAAAATGCCAGATAAACATCACTCCATTCTAATTTAAAACCCATCAGTACATTTAATTAATAGCTGAACTTCCTCCATGTTCAGTACTAAACGGCTTTAATGTCCCCGTCCTTCTTCCCACATCTGTCCCCTCCATATAATAATAACAGGCTCTTATATATAGCTCTGCTGTGCTGCCATAAAGCATCCTGCTGTCATTGTACTAGGGGGACTTGGTTTTAACCACTTATTACTGTAAAGTTCTCTCCTTTTATTCAGATTTTAGGCTAGGTTATCCCCACAGGTTTTTTTTTTTTTTTTTTTTTTTTTTTTTTTTTGAAAACTGCAACTGCAGTTTTTAGCCAAAGCCAGAGAAGGATCCAGCAGGAAGGAGAAGTAGACGTCCTTCCTTTATATTTCCCATTACTTGTGAATACACTTCTGGCTGTGGCTCAAAAACCGCAGTGGTAGTTTTCCCAAAAAAATGCCAATAAGAAACCTGTGTGGAAATCTAGCCTAAAGCTTGTTGCTTTCATTAAAGGGGTACTCCGGTGGAAAACTTTTTTTTTTTTTAATCAACTGGTGCCAGAAAATTAAACAGATTTGTAAATGACTTCAATTAAAAAAATCTTAATCCTTCCAGTACTTATTAGCTGCTGAATACTACAGAGGAAATTATTTTCTTTTTGTAACACACTGCTCTCTGCTAACATCATGACCACAGTGCTCTCTGCTGACATCTCTGTCCATTTTAGGAACTGTCCAGAGCAGCATATATTTTCTATGGGGATTTTCTCCTACTCTGGACAGTTCTTAAAATGGACAGAGATGTCAGCAGAGAGCACTGTGGTCATGAAGTCAGCAGAGAGCTCTGTGTCCCAAAAAGATAATAATTTTCTCTGTCGTATTCAGCAGCTGATAAGTACTGGAAGGATTACAATTTTTTAATAGAAGTCATTTACAAATCTGTTTAACTTTCTAGCACCAGTTGATTTAAAAAAAAAAAGTTTTCCATCGGAGTACCCCTTTAAGTGACTGTTTGCGTAATGACATTGCACCGTGTGTACCGAATATAGAAATCCAATAGTAACCAATAATATTCATTAATAGATATCAAATTATTTTCAAACATAACAGAAAAGAAAGTTATGGACATTTCATGTATGCCAATTTTATGCTATTTTTTAAACTATTTGTGTCCTAATTCGCATTCACCAAAGAGTAGGAAAAAATATAACAGATCCTTAGTGAATGCATCAGGCACTGCTCCTCACATGTCCAATACCATCCCTACAGAGAAGCAAGGTAGTGGCAGCATCAAGAAGTAGTGGGGTTTATTAGTTGCTGGGGCAGGGAAACTGTCAGGGTTGAGGGAAAGCTGAATAAATTAAAGAAATATTCCTAATAAAAACTTCAGGCTAGGCAAAGGTTCACCTCTGCTCTTCAATCAGCCAAATGGCAAAAAAATGTGCTGCTGAGTTAATAAAAAAAAAAAGACCAAACAAAACAACTTGCCAGGGGGTTTGGAGTGAGTGTTGATTCCCTCAAATGACTATTTAATAAGTCTTGGAATCTATTACAATTTGGCAGTATAATTTATTACTATTATTACTATAGTTAAAGGACTTTAAAAAACTGTTTAAAGGGGCACTGCCCGATAAAAAAAAAACATTTTTTTGTACATCTTGGCAAAACATTATCCTTTCTAATATACTTCATAAGAATATTTAATTTCCTTTTTATAGAAATCATGTCTGTGTGATAGCAATCCTCTGAGCTCTCTACTGTCTGATAATACACCTCTGTGCTCTCTCCTGTCTGATAGTACTCCTCTGTGTTCTCTCCTGTCAGATAGGACTCCTCTGTGCTCTCTCCTGTCTGGCAGGACTCCTCTGTGCTCTCTCCTGTCTGATAGGACTCCTCGGTGCCCTCTCCTGTCTGATAGGACTCCTCTGTGTTCTCTCCTGTCTGATAATACTCCTCTGTGCTCTCTCCTGTTTGATAGGACACCTCTGTGCTCTCTCCTGTCTGATAGGACTCCTCTGTGCTCTCTCCTGTCTGATAGAACTCCTCTGTACTCCTCCTGTCTGTGAGGACTCCTCTGTGCTTCCTCCTGTCTGATAGGACTCCTCTGTGTTCTCTTCTGTCTGAGATGACTCCTATGTGCCCTCTCCTGTCTGATAGGACTCATCTGATCTCTCTCCTGTCTGAGAGGACTCCTTTGTGCTCTCTCCTGTCTGATAGGACTCCTCTGTGTTTTCTGCTGTCTGATGGGACTCCTCTGTGCTCTCCAGTCTGATAGCACTCCTCTGTGCTTTCTCCTGTCTGATAGGACTCCTCTGTGCTCTCTCCTGTCTGATAGCACTCCTCTGTGCTCTCTCCTGTATGATAGGACTCCTCTGTGCTCTCTCCTGTCTGATAGGACTCCTCTGTGTTCTCTCCTGTCTAATTGGACTCCTCTATGCTCCCTCCTGTCTGATAGTACTCCTCTGTGCTCTCTTCTGTCTGATAGGACTCTTCTGTGCTCTCTCCTGTCTGATAGTACTCCTCTGTGGTCTCTTCTGTCTGATAGGACTCCTCTGTGCTCTCTCCTGACCTATCAGACAGTGCTAGCCCACCTAAACTTACTGGACTTTGCCCATGCCTGTGCTTCAGCTTGGACAAAACCATGATTACTATTACAACATATAAAAAGTAATGTTGTATCTGACAGTGCCAATTTAATTAAGAACTAGAATATGGTATTCATTGACCACGTTAAATTATTTTTGAACAATTCTTGCAAATGCTAATCCCAATTGTTCTTGATTGTGATTAAATCTTTTTTTTTTCTATAGGCACCTTACTTTTCAATAATTGGTATTAAAGAAAACTAGCTTCTAGCTAAATTTGTAGAACAAAAACAAACCTGCAGGTTCCATACCCAAAGGCATACCAGTCCGAAAATATCTCAACATGCATGAAATGCATAAAAATACGAAAAGATAAACAAAAGTAAAAACAAGTTAATAAAGGAATGAGCTGACATTGATGGGAGGAAGGAACAATAGTGATATGATTTTGTAGAGATATTGTCAACATTCCAATTGAGTTTTGCATCCTGAAAAATAATAGTTGTGTGAGAAACGTCAATTTCTGAAGCAGGGGTTGGAGGTTGTCTGATACACAAGTGCTAAAAGAATTATTGAGTATAGCTTTGGGCATGTAGCATACCACCACCTTTCTGGTAAAAATATCACTTGGATCTGACAGAATATGTTCAGTGCACAGAGTAGATCTGTATAAAGTTATAGGTATGGCACCTAGCTGATACAACATTGCTTACTAATGTTAATAACTGATATAGCTGCATTGATGATACCATTATTCTTTAAAATGCTTGGTTTGTTTAGTTTGGCATGGCATAGGTAAATAGTTGGGGATTACTTGAAGCCTATATAAAATAAAAAGCTAATAAAACCTATCTGAACTCTTAGGCTAAGTTTCCTCTTTTTTTTTTTTTAAACGCAAAGAAAAACGCCAATTCTGACGCATGGCATTTTTTTGGTCAAAAAACGCTGCGGCCAGATGTTAGCTGTAAGTCAATGAGAAATCGCAAATTTCGAATTCCACTTTGCATTTTTCACTTTGGCGTTTTTTTAATCCTTTTGGCATTTTTTCACTTTTTTCTGCGTTTTTTTCCCGCTCTTTGGTGTTTTGAAATAAAACGCTGTAGTTCCCTCAAACCGGCGTTTTTTGTCAAAATTGTGGCGTTTTGCTCCAATAGAAGTCTATGGGAGTGAGAAAACGCCAAGAAAAACGCTATGTGGATTTTAACTTTGGCGTTTTTGCAGGCGTTTTTTTATCTTTTTTGGACTTTAGCGATCCAAAAAAGTGATGTAGATAGCTGTTTTTAATAAAATTTCGGAGGGTACCATTAAAAAATGTTTTCAAAAATATACAGTAGTGAAGGAAAAAATTGTATCTAACGAAATGTATATTATTGAAAAAAAAACTATTGCTTTTTAAACAGGGATCAATTTATTTGTGCGGGGAAATAAAAATGTAGCCGACAATTATAAAAATGTATTGTGTGTGTGTTTTTCACTTTTTTGCTTTATTTTTTACATTTTTTTTAGTTATTACTACTACTCCCAGCATGGAACACACTGTTCCATGATGGGAGCAGTACTGCCTGTACTAATAGACAGATCACCCGCTGCGATCTTTCTGTATAATATATAGATGCGGCGGCTGCTCTTCTATGGTCCCCTGCCCTGGCATATATTTACACTTATTCATATATCCCACAGAGCTGTGATTGGTCAGATGGTTCCAGCCAATCACAGCTCTCTGTCAGAAATAGGAATATGTGTAAATATACGGCCGTGCAGGAGACCATAGGAGAGTGGCCGCTGCATCTATACATTATACAGGAGGATCACAGCGGCTGTCAGGAGTGATACCCGCAGTGATCTTTCCATAACTGCAGGTAATACTACTCCCAACATGGAGCACACTCTGCCTCATGCTCGGAGCTGTAGTACCTGCATTAATAGACAGATTGTAGCGGGTGTCAGAAGTTACACTCACTGCGATCTGTCTATTAATGCAGATACTACAGCTCCCAGCATGGAGCAGAGTGTACTCCATGTTGGGAGTAGCAGTGCCTGCTTAAGGACACATCACAGTGGATGTCACTACTGACACCCTCTGTGATCGTCCTGTCTATAGCAGAGATGGAGCGACTGTATACATCGCTTGCATCCCTGCTCTGCACTATACTCCGGGCCAGCCACTCATTCATTTATCTTTTCCTCAGAGCTGTGATTGGCTGAAACCATCCGGCCAATCACAGCTCTGGGTGGGAAATATGAATTTCTGTTGACATCAGTGGCCGGAGTATAGTGCAGAGAGGCGAGCGATGTATAGACCCGCTCGCTTCTCTGCTATATTATGGACGATATATGTCTATAGTACAGGTACTATCACTCCCAGCATGGAACAGTCTGTTCCATGCTGGGAGTAGTAGTACTACATAAAAAATGTTAAAAATGTATTTAAAAAAAAGTGAAACACACACTTTATTAAAAAATAATAAAAATTGGGTTATAAAATATATACATTGCATTTAATAAAAAAATTTCCATCACTGCTGCATCCTTTGGGTACCAAAAAAAAAAACCCCAAGGTGCAATTTCCACACAAATGAAAAAAATGCCGGAAAAAACGCCAGAAAAAACGCCAGAAAAAACGCAAGAAAAAACGCATGATGACGCCACTTGCACTGGCGATTTTTCAGGCGTTTTCTTAATCCCTAAAAACGCAGTGCAAAAAAACAAGTGGAGACTTAGCCTAAAAGGGGTATTTCAGGAAAAAAAAGTTTTTTATATATCAACCGGCTCCAGAAAGTTAAAGAGATTTGCAAATTACTTCTCTTTTCTTCTCTGTTTCTCTTTTCTGTCTGACCACAGTGCTCTCTGCTGACACCTCTGCTTGTCTCAGGAACTGTCCAGAGTAGGAGCAAATCCCCATAGCAAACCTGTAATGGTTCAGACAGTTCCTGAGAGATTTTTTTACAAATCTGTTTAACTTTCCGGAGCCAGTTGAAAAAAAAAATAGTTTTTCCCTGGAATACTCCTTTAACATAAACGTATTTCAAGTACAAGTACATATAAAAAAAAAAAAAAAACAACCAGAAACAACCAAACACAAAATTATAGTATATGATCTTGCCTAGAAGTAATGTGGTGTCTTACTTGACTATTTTTTTAGTAATGCTATGACATTTTTTTTTTGTTTCCTTGATATAACAACTATGGCTGGTAACAAATGGTGATCCCCACTTACAGAGTATAAGAACCACTTATTGCTCCTTAGGTGGGGGATATTTACTTAAATATTTTCTTTGACACAACTTTTTAACCCATTGTATGTAACTATGTTGACATTTTGACTAACCTACTACTAATATTAGACTAACCTAGGCTTGTTGCTGTGAATTGGCCACCACACAAAATATATAAATTTAGTAAATAAATACAGTAAACATCAAGGTAGCTGACCAAAGACCGGGACATATTTCTAGGAGTCACACTTTGCCTGAATACAATGACATTGTCATCTCTAGTGTCAAATGTGGCAAATGTTTTAAATGTGGAGATCTCGTGAGAAAAAAAAAATGCTTTGTTC
The DNA here is from genome assembly GCF_029499605.1 of Hyla sarda. Classification (NCBI taxonomy): domain Eukaryota; kingdom Metazoa; phylum Chordata; class Amphibia; order Anura; family Hylidae; genus Hyla; species Hyla sarda. The sequence continues at coordinate 272,489,712 of NC_079190.1, forward strand.
TATCCCAATGAACTATGCAAATTTTATTGAAAAAAATTATCTTGAACCTTTTGCGAAACAACTTACAGACATTAAGCATAATGTTGGACTGATAAAAAGTCTTGAAATGCCTGGAGTAAACGTAGGACCAGTTCTTGACTTTGGTTCAGTAGATCTTTCATTATGGCATTTAAAGGGGTACTCCGGTGAAAACCTTTTTTCTTTTAAATCAGCTGGTGGCAGAAAGTTAAACATGTTTGTAAATTACTTCTATTAAAAAATCGTAATCCTTCCTGTACGTATTAGCTGCTGAATACTACAGAGGAAATGCTTTTCTTTTTGGAATGCTCTCTGATGACATCACGAGCACAGTTCTCTCTGCTGACGTTATTATAATAATAATAATGCTTTATTTATTGTTGTCCTTAGTGGGATTTGAACCCAAGTCCCCAGCACTGCAAGGAGCAGTGCTAACCACTGAGCCACCATGCTGCCCTTAGCACACATCTGCTATGCATGCTCGGTAAAATGGATAGAGATGTCAGCAGAGAGCACTGTGCTTGTGATGTCATCGGTGTTCCAAAAAGAAAGGAATTTCCTCTGTAGCATTGAGCAGCTAATAAGTACTGGAAGGATTAAGATTTTTTAATAGAAGTAATTTACAAATATCTTTAACTTTCTGCCACCAGTTGATTTAAAAGAAAAAAGATTTTCACCGGAGTATCCCTTTAACCCCTTCCCGACCTATGACATACCTGTACGTCATGGGTGGCAAGGTGTTCCCGACCCATGACATACAGGTACGTCATGGACATTACTGCCGCTACTCGCGGCATCCCGCAGCGCCCGGAAAGATGGTGGCTATCACTGATAGCCAGCCATCTTACCGTGCGACCACGGGGGGTTTCGTCCCCCACCCCCCCCAGCGATCGCTGCTATCAGCTGGTCAAATCTGACTAGCTGATAGCAGCGTTTCGCTATCAGAATACTTAGCAGCGCGGTGTGTGAGTCCCGATCACGGGGATCGGGACACACACCGCTCTGCTAAGTGTCCCTGACCCGTCCCCCGGCGTCACTTACCCGTCGGAGCGGTGTCCCGAGCGGTCCCGGCGTCCTCCGTGCGGTCCCGGCGTCCTCCATGCGGTCCTGGCGGCGCTGCGTCCCGGAGGTGAGTTTCCGGCAGCAGTGCAGCATCTTCATTGGCAGCAGTGAGATCGCCGTAAAGCGATCTCACTGCTGCCTCTGAGAGTTTCAAAACTGCAACTCCCAGCATGCCCAGACAGCCTTTGGCTTTCTGGGCATGCTGGGAGTTGTAGTTTTGCAACATCTGGAGGTCCACAGTTTGGAGACCACTGTATAATGGTCTCCAATCTGTGCTCTTCCAGATGTTGCAAAACTACAAATCTCAGCATGCTCAGTCTGTCCAGGCATGCTGGGAGTTGTAGTTCTCTAACATCTGGAAGAGCACAGATTGGAGACCATTATACAGTGGTCTCCAAACAGTGGACCTCCAGATGTTGCAAAACTACAACTCCCAGCATGCCCAGACTGCCCAGGCATGCTGGAAGTTGTAGTTCGGCAACATCTGATCCTTCAGATATTGCCGAACTACAACTTCCAGCATGCCTTGGCAGTCTGGGCATGCTGGGAGTTGTAGTTTTGCAACAACTGGAGGCACACTAGTTGGGAAACATTGTCCGTTTCCTACCTCAGTGCCTCCAGCTGTTGCAATTGTTGCAAAACTATAACTCCCAGCATGCACTGACAGACCATGCATGCTGGGAGTTGTAGTTTTGCAACAGCTGGAGGCACACTGGTTTGGAAACACTAAGTTTGGTTGCAAAACACTTGAAAGTTTATTACTTAACTTAGTGTTTCCAAACCAGTGTTCCTCCAGCTGTTGCAAAACTACAACTCCCAGCATGCACGGACAGCCAAAGGGCATGCTCGGAGTTTGCAACAGCTGGATGTTTGCCCCCTCCCCCCAATGTGAATGTACAGGGTACACTCACATGGGCGGAGGTTTACAGTGAGTGCTGCAAGTTTGAGATGGCGCAAATTTTGCGCTGCAGCTCAAACTTCCAGCGGCAAACTTGCTGTGAACCTCTGCCCATGTGACTGTACCCTAAAAACACTACACTACACTGACACTAACCTAAAATAAAAAGTAAAAAACACTACATATACACATACCCCTACACAGCCCCCCTCCCCCCAAAAAATGAAAAACGTCTGGTACGCTACTGTTTCCAAAACGGAGCCTCCAGCTGTTGCAAAATAATAACTCCCAGTATTGCCGGACAGCCATTGACTGTCCAGGCATGCTGGGAGTTTTGCAACAGCTGGAGGCACCCTGTTTGGGAATCACTGGCGTAGAATACCCCTATGTCCACCCCTATGCAAATCCCTAATTCAGGCCTCAAATGCGCATGGCGCTCTCTCACTTTGGAGCCCTGTCGTATTTCAGGGCAACAGTTTTGGGACACATATGGGGTATCGCCGTACTCGGGAGAAATTGCCTTACAAATTTTGGGGGGTATTTTCTTCTTTAACCCCTTATGAAAAGGTGAAGTTGGGGTCTACACCAGCATGTTAGTGTAAAAAAATAAATTTTTTACACTGACATGCTGGTGTTGCCCTATACTTTTCATTTTCACAAGAGGTAAAAGGGAAAAAAGACCCTCTAAATTTGTAACGCAATTTCTCCCGACTACGGAGATACCCCATATGTGGGCGCAAAGTGCTCTGGGGGCGCACAACAAGGCCCAGAAGGGAGAGTGCCCCATGTGCATTTGAGGCGATTTGCACAGGGGTGGCTGATTGTTACAGCAGTTCTGACAAACGCAAAACAATAAATATCCATATGTGACCCCATTTTGGAAACTACACCCTCACGGAATGTAATAAGGGGTGCAGTGAGCATTTACACCCCACTGGCGTATGACAGATTTTTGGAACAGTGGTCTGTGAAAATGAAAAATAAAATTTTTGATTTGCACAGTCCACCGTTTCAAATATCTGTCAAACGCCAGTGGGGTGTAAATGCTCACTGCACCCCTTATTACATTCCATGAGGGGTATAGTTTCCAAAATGGGGTCACATGTGGGGGGGTCCACTGTTCTGGCACCATAGGGGCTTCCTAAATGGGACATGCCCCCCAAAAACCCTTTCAGAAAAACTCACTCTCCAAAATCCCATTGTCGCTCCTTCCCTTCTGAGCCCTCTACTGCGCCCGCCGAACACTTTACATACGCATATGAGGTATTTCCTTACTCGAGAGAAATTGGGTTACAAATTTTAGGGTGATTTCTCTCCTTTTACCCCTTGTAAAAATAAAAAAATTGGGTCTACAAGAAAATGCGAGTGTAAAAAATGAAGATTTAGAATTTTCTCCTTCACTTTGCTGCTATTCCTGTGAAACACCTAAAGGGTTAAAACACTTACTGAATGTCATTTTGAATACTTTGGGGGGTGCAGTTTTTATAATGGGGTCATTTATGGGGTATTTCTAATATGAAGATCCTTAAAATCCACTTCCAACCTGAACTGGGCCCTGAAAAATTAAGATTTTGAAAATCTTGAGAAAAATTGGAAAATTGCTGCGGAACTTTGAAGCCCTCTGATGTCTTCCAAAAGTAAAAACTTGTCAATTTTTTAATGCAAACACAAAGTAGACATATTTTATATGTGAATCAATATGTAATTTATTTGGAATATCCATTTTCCTTTCAAGCAGAGACTTTCAAAGTTAGAAAAATGCAAAATTTTCAAAATTTTCATGAAATTTTTAGATTTTTTACCAAGAAAGGATACAAATATCAGTGAAATTTTACCGATAAAATAAAGTAGAATATGTCACGAAAAAACAATCTCGGAATCAGAATGATAAGTAAAAGCATTCCAAAGTTATTAATGTTTAAAGTGACAGTGGTCAGATTTTCAAAAAATGCCCAGGTCATGAAGGTGAAAATGGGCTGGGTCATGAAGGGGTTAACATCTCCCAATTCTACATCAATAGCCTCCTAACAGATACAGAGGAACAACAAAGTAGAGGGTGAATTATTTTTTAGGCTTCAGATTCAGGTTTCAGAACATATGCTGCCATCTGTACTAATGGAAACTACATGTGCCATACATTGCTACTAGGTTCAGACAATGCAGCAAAATAAAGTGTGGAAAGATCCCTTAAAAAGGGAGTATTATACTGTACATAAAAAGTTATCCCCTTGAACCCCAAAATGTTGACCTCCACACAAAGTCACGGCCAACATGCCCCTCCATGTATCTCTTTGGGATAGACAGCTAAACAGCTTTCCCATATGGATACATGGAGGGGGCGTGTTAGTCGCTGCTTAGTGCGGGGGGGTAGACACACTCTGTTCCCGTGGAGAGCCGGGTCCTGTGCAGGAGATCCTGGGGGTCCCAGTGGTCGGATCCCTCACAATCTAAAACTTATCCCATATCCTTTGGATAGGGGATACATTTTTCTGCATGATATATCTCCTTTAGGGTACTGAAATCAAGGCCAAAAGTGGGAGACTCAACATGAGCTATAATTTGCAGACTTTCAAACTCTACACTCCAAGAGGTAGCACTAAGAAAACAAAGAAAATCCCTTATCACTGTTTATATCCATTGGCAAAACTTCACTCTGCTTGGCTCTTTAAGATTCAAGTAGATTCCTCTTCTTAAATGGTGTAATTTTAAGCACAGTTGTCACCATTCTACCAGTCACTAGTCTCTGTGCCCCTCAAACACCTGGAGGTGATTTGAAAATCATGTGATCTCACATGCTCCTCCCAGCAAGTTTTCCCATCATCATTCCCTTAAAGGGGTACTCCGCCCCTAGACATCTTATCCCCTATCCAAAGGATAGGGGATAAGATGTCAGATCGCCAGGGTCCCGCTGCTGGGGACCACGGGGATCGCTGCTGCAGCACCCCACTATCATTACTGCGCAGAACGAGATCACTCTGCATGTAATGACGGGCAATACAGGGGCCGGAGCATAGTTACGTCACGGCTCCGCCCCTTGGGACATCACGGCCCGCCTCAGTCAATACAAGTCTATGGGAGGGGGCGTGGCGGTCGTCACTCCCCCTGCCATAGACTGGCATTAAGGGGACGGACCCGTGATGTCATGAGGGGCAGAGCATTGACATCACGCTGCCCCAGCCCCTGTATCGCCCGTCATTACGCACAGAGCAAACTCGCTCTGTGCAGTAATGATGGCGGGGTGCCGCAGTGGCGATCCCCGGGGTCCCCAGCAGCGGGACCGTGGCGATCTAACATCTTATCCCCTATCCTTTGGATACGGAATAAGATGCCAGTGGCGGAGTACCCTAGCTGCATCTGACCACATACATGTACATATGAAGATCAACATAAAAATTACATAATTCCATGAAAACTAAAACAGCCTCATATTTTTTGTCTCAGGCTGATTGGTAAATCTTGTAAATTTGTATTTACACCAAATTTTCATTGGCATACTTTAAACCAGAATCACATGTCAAAACTTTGGTGCATTTTTTGATGCATATACCTAATTTTGCCAAGGCCAGGCCCCTTTGTTGAACTTGTCAAAAATGTGTGAAGTAAGGCATCATAAATGTGGTGCAAACTCGTGTGTGCCAGGTTTTGGTGCAAGTGTGCCAAAATTCTTTTGCATTTGTAATAGTAAATCTAGGCCAATAAGACCATTCTAAATAGTACAAGTATCATATTTCAAACATGCTAACCATGCATACCTAGACATCGTGTCTGATAATTTTAAAGACATGTAAACTTTTTAGAGACCTTATTTTTCAAAAACTGATTTGACCTGTTTAGTATTATAGACTTTGAGGGCAATACAACAATCCTTTTCCACAGAAATTTTGGCCACATTAACATGTAAGAACATCCCTAAAATTTAGAACTGCGTAAACTTTCCACAACCCAACAAGAGACATTTCTTAACAGGAGTGTGAGTAGGAGGACTCTTGGATACTGAACACTCTTAGAGTCCGTGCCTTTACTGCAAAATATTCAAATACATTTGCCAGCCCCATATGCTAGGGATATTCCATATTTCTTGAAACCCACCAGGATTCCTTAAAGGGGTACTCTGGTGGAAAACCTTTTTTTTATTTATTTATTTATTTTTTCATATGAACTGGCTCCAGAAAGTTAAACAGATTTGTCAATTTATTTAAAAAAATCTTAATCCTTCCAATACTTATCAGCTGCTGTATACTACAGAGGAAGTTTAGTTGTTTCTTTTTCTGTCTTACCCCAATGCTCTTTCCTGACACCTCTGTCCGTGTCAGGAACTGTCCAGAGTAGGATCCCCATAGCAAACCTCTCCTGCGCTGGACAGTTCCTGATATGGACAGAGGTGTCAGCAGAGAGCACTGTGGTCAGACTGGAAAGAACTACTCAACTTCCTCTGGAGCAGCAGTGGATAAGTAATGCAAGGATTAAGATTTTCAATATAAGTAATTTACAAATCTGTTTTAGAAAAAAAAAATCCCACCGAAGTACCCCTTTAAATAGCTGGAATTGCCTTTAGTATGTTTAATTGTGTAGACATTACAAGATGATGAAAAATGTTTTAGTGGAAGGTGGGCTTCCCATAAAATATTTTCACTATATCACTATAGTGATGTGTTAATGTACTTTACATTCTCATATCTTAGTTTATTTTGTTTTAACTGTTGTAGTTTTTATTTATTTCTTCCTGCATTTTTAGAATTAATGATTTATTATTTGTTACTTAGCATTCAACTATATTTAGATATTATAAAAATAAAAGACTTCAGATCATTGTAGAGCTGTTATGGCGTGAAGAGTACACATATACAAATACACATATAAAATCAAGATGATAATATTACATTTTTGACCCCCATGGGGACTGGCAACCTAGTTTGTATGGTATATATGTGAATAAGTGACTTTCCAACAGTAAATGACACATTTCTGTGAACTTGTACCATTTGCCTCAATTTTAGTGACAATGCCTATAGATCATAATGAGTGCCTATTATAACCTTGAGATTCTCAGGAGTTTTAGATTCATATATTCTTTTTAGCCTGATTTTTATGACATAATGTAATATGGATATTGCACGCTTCTCTAGAAATAGTACTGCTTTTTGTGCAAGTCTTTTTACTAAGGCATTGTGGGTAGTCTGCTGTTTAGGATGCGTAGTTTGCTACAAAGGAATACAAAAAGATTTTTTTTTTTTACTGTCTCCATTGACTGTCATAAATCAAGAATAAAAGTATACAAGTGATGAAAGTCTTTGCTTCAGTTTGTATCGGTAGATTACAAGGGCTTTTTGTATCCTTTAAGTCCGACTCACTCGAATGATTTCAATATCTTGATTTAATAAAGACCAAGGAGCTGTGTGCATGTTCAGATAAATGACATTGTACTTACTAAAACACCATTGCCTCAGTATATATGTGGACAGCTACTGGATAATCTCTATTTCAATGAAGGCTGGGATTGTCCTCCAGTTGCAACCATGCAATCAATACTAATACAGAGTTATTAAAAGGATTAGGTTCTTTGTTTTAGGTCCGCGTGAACCCCTGTATTAGGTCACAGGGGTTACCTTTTTGCAGTACATTCATCTGTTGTGGTAGTAATATCTACATATACATCCAATAATGTAATTAAATAAATTGTAATACAATATACTAGTCTTTAAAACAGAAAAAAAAAAACACTTTCACTTTCTTCCAGATACCACACTATCCTTGTCCACAATTTTTGTGTGGTATACCAGCTGATTTCCATTGAAGTACTGAAGCTGAGTAGTAATACCCATACCAATTTGGATTCAGTATGCCCATCGTATGTCCTGCCACTGTCAGCCAGCTAGTGCCACCTTCATCTGTAGTAGTGTCATAAACAAGAAACCCTGGGCTACTATGGGTTGGAACTGAGTTGTCTTTTGCAATTAATCCAGATTTTGTTTGTGATCTGACAAAGGTCGGGTTCCAGTATGGAAGCCTCATGGTGAGCGCCTTAATCCTGCTTTTGCTGTACAGTGGAACACTGCTCCAATGACTGGTAGGATGATCTCAGAGCCAGTATATATATATATATATATATATATATATATATATATATATATATATAGTCTTTCATCCTTAGTAGGGATGTGAGGGACACTAACAGCTCAGAGATATGTACAGGACATCCTGGGACCACATCCTGTGCCCTCCTATGACAAGGCTTCTAAATGGGATTTTTTTTTAGCAATGCTGGTCGGCACACCAAAGGTTTCCAGAAATGTATTTTCCAGATTTTCACCAACTGAACATTTGTGGGACCAGCTGAAACACTAGCTTCAGCAACCTATGAGAATCACTATGCCTCCATACCCAACCATATCTCACTTGATATCCAGGTCCGACAGGGTACTAGAGCCTTATTTCAATTGTACAGTTTTTTTTCCTAATAAACATATCATGTCTCTCATTTGTTGTAATTACTTACATATATTACTATTAACCTTTCTTATATACTGTAAATTTTCATTTAAATTAATCTATGCTTTGAAAGGGTATTGCAGAATAAAAAAGGAATATAATGCTGGAGCTATAGAAAAAAAAAAGTTATACTTATCCCCCCCCTAATCCCCTTCTACTCACACTGCAGCTCTTATTCTTCTGCTTATGTTACTTCACCTTTCATCTCTTGATCCTGCTTCCGAGACAAGTCATCTTGGAAGCAGGATGAAGATGAGTGGCTGAATAACATAAGCAGAAGAATTTGAGCTGCAGTGTGACTAGTGGGGGACCAGGACTAGGTAAGTATAGCTTTTCTACTACCCCAAGAATATATTGTGTTTTAAATGCCAGAATACCCCTTTAATCTATAGTTTCTTGTTTTCATGCAATTGGGTGGTTTCATGGACACATATGTTTATAATGTTATTAATATTGTTACATTAATACATTGTAAAACATTTTTTTTCTGTTAATTTTGGAAATGTTATTGTTTTTCTAATGGTATAACATCATCAAGAATTCAAGGAGATTGGTAAAAGCTAATTGTATGTCATTTGCAAGCAGTTACCCACTTAGATGTTATTATGTTGCAGGAAATTGTGTAATACATTGGCAGTGAAGTGTGTACATTACATGTCCTGTCTGATTGCCACTTATTGAAAATTACAAATTCCGCAGTTGCTACATTTGGTAACCTTCAGTTTGTTTATGCTCTTTCAGAAAGCTGACCTGGCAGTGGCTCCACTTACCATCACCCATATCCGAGAAAAAGTAATTGATTTTTCCAAACCATTCATGAATCTGGGGATTAGCATACTATATCGGAAAGCCAATGGGACCAGTCCCAGTGTCTTCTCTTTTCTGAATCCTCTGTCTCCTGACATCTGGATGTACATTCTACTCGCTTACCTTGGTGTGAGCTGTGTCCTGTTTGTCATAGCAAGGTAAGTGTCAGTAAGACAGTGATAAAGGGAGTAATGCAATGAAGGTTGATTGAGTACATGATATATCTCTATAGTTCAGACTTTATTCCAAACCCCGCTACATATTATATATGGGATCAAATAGATATTCTGTAATGATTTAATGTTTGTGCACATGTTATTCTCAGTCTGTGAATACAACACAAGTGATGGTACATGCTGACTATCCAATATGTAAATAAAATACAAGTAGAAAAACCATGTACAACCATAACCAATACTGTGACTTGATGATTATCATTATGGCCTGGATGGGGACAACATCTGCAAAGAGTTTATACAGTATGTTCTCCTTGTGCTTGTGCGGTTTTCTTCCACACTCCAAACACATACTGACAGCTTATCTAGCTTTCTATGACATGATCCAACTGTGTATTTGGGATGGTAAAATTGTATTGCAATTCTCACTGTAGGACATTGACACATGGCATTATAGTCTGTATGCTGTACAGCACTGTGTATATATACAGGAATAACACATAGAAGGGCCTGCATTAGATTACATAACATGGTTGCTTTCTTCCAGATACTGCACAATTCAAGTCTAATGTCCTTGTGTAGTATTCTGGCACAGCTCTTTTCATTTGGATGACACTGGCTCTGATTTTGGAAAAAAGTTACCTTTCAATGTCTAATGTCTAGCTCTTTAAGTCTTCAGAAGTATTAATTTTACTAGGACTATGAGACATGTATTGTGCATAGTACCAGATGCATAGGGATTGTTCCATCGATTTCAATTTAGTCTTCATTATAAACCTTTATCATGTAAATGTATAATTTATTAATTAAATTGCCCTTTGGCCTCTCAGGCCTTATAAGTCCATTGGGTGGTCAAATACAATGATTGGCTTCAATGAAGGGATCCGGCTCACAAGGCACTGACCAACCAGGACACGATATGGGAGAGACAATGGACTTTAATAACCAAGATGCAACGCGTTTCACTGCACATGCGTACCTTCTTCAGGTATGACAAGGTGGATACAACAACAAGCTTATAAATGTTAAAATTAACCCCTTAATTAACAAAGTAAAAACTAAGGAGGTTAACCCCTTATATACTGTACCTGCTCTAATACATATCGCAAGCTGCCACAGCTAATCACTATTTTGAAACGTAACTGGCCCATTATTCGTAGTAATCCTGTTTTGAGAGATATTGTGCCTGCTAACCCTGTAGTGACATTCAGGTCTAGAAATTTACAAAGTTTGGTGGCCCTAATAGATTAAAATGTAGTATTGATAACATTTAAGTATCCCCTGATTCAATGTTGGCAGGTTGTTATCCCTGTAAGAAGGCTCGCTGTTTGTGGTGCTCTATGATTGGTACACCTAATACTATATTTGAGTCTTTTAAAACTAACAAAACATTCTCTATTGCTCATAGGGTCAGCTGTGATACTCAATTTGCAGTATATCTTTTATACTGCAATTGCCATTTGCAGTACGGGGGCCGCACCATTCCAATGGTGCGGTCACGTATGTACAAACACAGATCAAACATTAACCCCTTAAGGACTCAGGACACTGTCACTTTATGCATTAATCACTCTGGGATGCTTTACCGTTTATTCTGATTCCAAGATAGTTTTTTCGTGAGATATTCTACTTTAACAAGTGGTAAATTTAGAAAATGTTGCATTTTTCTAACTTTGAAACTCTCTGCTTGTAAGGAAAATGGATATTCCAAATACATTTTATATTGATTCACAACTACAATATGTCTTCTTTATGTTGGCATCAGAAATTTTACATGTTTTAACTTTTTGATGACATTAGAGGGCTTCAAAGTATAGCAGCAATTTTCAAAATTTTCACGAAAATGTTTCAATCTGAATTTTTCAGGGACCAGTTAAGTTTGAAGTGGATTTGAGGGGCCTTTCTGTGAGAAATACCCCATAAATGACCCCTTTATAGAAATTACACCCCTCAAAGTATTAAAAATGACATTCAGAAAGTTTGTAAACACTTTAGGTGTTTTACAAGAATAGCAGCAAAGTGGAGGAGAAAAATCAAAATCTGCATTTTTTACACCAACATGTTCTTGTAGCCCCATTTTTCTCATTTTTAATAGTGGTGAATGGAGAAAAAGCCCCCCACAATTTGTAGCCCAATTTCTTTAGAGTATGAAAATACCTCATATGTTGACATAAAGTGCTCTACGGGCTCACAACATGGCTCAAGAGGGAAAGAGCAACTGTGGGATTTTTTAAAAGAAATTTTGCTGTCATGGTTTTTGGGGGCCAAGTTGCATTTAGGAATGGTGCCAGAACAGCAAAATAACCCCTCAAGGAATGTAACAAGGGGTATAGTGAATCTTAATACCTCACAGGTGTTTGACAACTTTGTGTTGAAGTTCGACATGAAAATAGAAAATTTGATTTTTAACACTAAAATGATGGTGTTACTCCAATTTTTTCTTTTTCACAAGTGGTAATAGGGGAAAATGGACCCCAAAATTTGAAGCCCAATTTCTCCCAATTAAGAAAATGCCCCATATGTGGATGATAAGTGCTCTACTGGTGGACTACAATGCTCAGAAGAGAAGGAGCAAAATTTGGCTTTTTGAAAGATAATTTTGTTGAAATGGTTTTTGGGGGGGGGGGCATGTTGCATTTAGAAACTCCCCAGGGTGCCAGAACAGCAAAAAAAACAAACAAAAAAAACCCCCACATGGCATACTATTTTGGAAAATACACCCCTCAAGGAACGTAACAAGGGGTATAGTGAACCTTAACACCTCACAGGTGTTTGACAACTTTGCGTTGAAGTTGGACGGGAAAATGGAAAATTAGATTTTTTACTTTAAAATTATGGTGTTAAAGTTTTATTTTACACAAGGGGTTATAAGAGAAAATGGACCCCAAAACTTGAATCCCAATTTCTCCCGATTAAGAAAACACCTCACATGTGGACGTTAAGTGCTCTGCTGGGGCACTACAGGTCTCAGAGCAGAAAGAGCGCCATTGGACTTTTGGAGAGAGAATTTTGATGAAATTGAAGTCGGGGGCCATGTGCATTTACAAACCTCACATAGTGCCAGAAAAGCAGAAACCCCCCACATGTGACCCCATTTTGGAAACTACACCCCTCACAGAATTCAATAAGGGGTGCAGTGACCATTTGCAACCCACTGGCGTCTGAAAGATCTTTGGAACAGTGGGCTGTGCAAATGAAAAATTACATTTTTCATTTTCACGGACCACTGTTCAAAAAATCTGTCAGAAACCTGTGCGGGGTAAATGCTCAATGTACCCCTAATTACATTCTGTGAGGGGTGTAGTTTCTAAAATGGGGTCACATGTGGGGGTCCACTGTTCTGGCACCACGGGGGCTCTGTAAACGCACATGGCCTTCAATTCCAGACACATTCTCTCTCCAAAAGCCCAATGGCGCTTCTTCTCTTCTGAGCATTGTAGTTTGCCCGCAGAGCACTTTATATCCACATGGGGCATTTCCATACTCAGAAGAAATAAGGTTACAATTATTATTATTTTTTTTTTAAACTATTACCCCTTAACAAAAGTAAAAAATTGGGATAACACCAGCATTTTTGTGAAAAAAAAATTCAAATTCGAAAATTCTTCAAAAACCTGTGGGCTGTTAAGGCTCACTATACCCCTTGTTACGCTCCATGAGGGGTCACATGTGGGTGTTTTTTTTTTTTATGTCAGAAACACTATAACGATCAGCCACCCCTGTGCATCATCATCTCAAATGTACATGGCGCTTTCACTTCTAAGCCTCGTTGTGCATCCGCAGAGCATTTCATGTCCACATATGGGGTATTTCCGTACTCAGAAGAAATTGTGTTGCAATCCCAAAATCTGTTATCTGACATTTCTCCCAAGTACGGAAATACCCCATATGTTGCCCTAAATTGTTGCCTTGAAATATGTCAGGGCTCCATAGTGAGAGAGCACCATGTGCATTTGAGGCCTAAATTAAGGATTTGCATAGGGACTCCGTTTTAGAAACCGTATCATACCAGATGTTTCTCATTTTTACTGTGGGGGGGGGGCGTCGGGGGGGGGAAACTGTTTAGGGGTATGTGTATATGTAGTGTTTTACCCTTTATTTTGTGTAGGTGTTGTATAGTGTAGTGTTTTTAGGGCATAATCACACGGACGGGGGTTCACAGCGAGTTTCCCGCTGGGAGTTTGAGCTGCAGCGGAAAATTTGCTGCATCTCAAACTTGCAGCGAGAAACTCACTGTAAACCTGTCCGTGTGAATGTACCCTGTACATTCACATGGAGGAAGGGGGGGGCAACCTCAAGCTGTTGCAAAACTAAAAGCCCCAGCATGCCCTTTGGCTGTCGGTGCATGCTGGGGGTTGCAGTTATGAAGCAGCTGGAAGCACACTGGTTGCAAAAAACTGAGTAAGTTAACAAACTCTCAGTGTTGCGAAACCAGTGTGCCTTCTACTGTTGCAAAAACTACAACCCCCAGCATGAACGGACAGCAGGAGGGCATGCTGGGACTTGTAGTTATGCAACAGTTGGAGGCATACTACTACAACTTTCAGCATGCCCTTTGGCTGTCCGTGCATGCTGGGGGTTGTAGTTATGCAACAGCTGGAGGCACACTTGTTGCAAAACACTGAGTTTGTTACTTAACTCAGTGTTTCCCAACCTGTGGGCCTCCAGCTGTTGCAAAAATACAACTCCCAGCATGCATGGTCTGTCAGTGCATGCTGGGAGTTATAGTTTTGCAACAGCTGGAGGCACATGGGTTGAGAAACACTGAGTTAGGAAACAGACAATGTTTCCCAACCAGTGTGCCTCCAGTTGTTGCAAAACTACAGCTCCCAGCCTGCCCAGACAGCCGAAGGGCATGTTAGGAGTTGTAGTTATGCAACAACTGGAGGATAACTGTTTGGAAACCACTGTGTAGTGGTGTCCAAACTGTAGCCCTCCAGATATTGCAAAACTACAACTCCAAGCATGCTCAGTCTGCCAGGCATGCTGGGAGTTGTAGTTCGGCAACATATGAAGGGCCAAGTGTTACAGAACTACAACTCCCAGCATGCTTGGAGTTATAGTTTTGCAACATCTGTAGGGCTACAGCTTATGCACCACGCCTTTGGCTGTCTGGGCATGCTGGGAGTTGTAGTTTGACAACTCCTTGAAGGCAGCAGTGAAGGTCACTTACCACTTACCATCTTCACTGCTGCCTCCACCGCTGCTCCGCCGCCGCCTCCTCACTGCTGTTGATCCCTCTGATCCTGCCGCTGCCTGCCGCCGATCCTGCTGCCGATCCCGCCGCCGATCCCATGGACTCTGGCCTCCTCATGACTCCAGTACCCGCCGCCATCTTCCCTCACCTGCTCTGCCCGGCATCCAGGGGCAGGCAGAGCGACGATTTCAACTGTAAACCCCCCCCCGCCCCAACTGCCATTGGTCAGTTGGTCCTAACCGACCAATGGCAAGGGATAGGAGGAGGTGGCATCACTGCCACCTCGCTCCTATCCTTTAGGATGATCGGGGATCTCCGATCATTCCTATTTTCCGGGCTATTGAGTTATCAGAGACCTGATCAACCCGGAATCGACAATATGGGAGGGCCTCATGACCCCCCTGGGTTATATATGATATCAGCAGGCATCCCTGTCCGGTCCCCGCCCGGCGAGTGGCAGGGGCCAGAAGAACGCAGGGCGTGGACATGATAATAATATTAATGATTTGCATCTTATTATTTTAGAAACCATACTGGAAAATATTCTTAATCGCTATAAAAAATTGATCAAATGAGAATCATATTGGATTTTTAAGTTAGCTACGTTAGTTCCCCAGGGGCTCAATGAGGCAATAGAGAATGTTCGGGCACTACCTGTAGTATTATTCTTTATTTGTAAGGTATGTTTATTAACATCTGGATTCATGATTGTATGTACTTCTTTTGGAATAATCCCTTTTATAATAATTTATTTTATATATATTTTGGTAATTTAATATACAGATTTTATATATTATTTATGTCAGATGCAGGTTGCAATTTGCTACAGCGGTTATATATAGTGATTAGCTGTGGCAGCTTGCAATATGTATTAGAGCAAGTATATAAGGGGTTACCCTGCCTTGTTTTTACTTTGTTATTTAAGGGGTTAATTGTTACCTTTATACACTTGTTGTTGTATCCAGTGTGTCATGCCTTAAATGGCTGCGCATGCGCAGCGAAAAACATTGCATCTTGGTTATTAAAGTCCATTTGCCTCTCCCATATCGTGTCCTGGTCAGTCAGCACTGTGTGAGCTTTGTTGAAGCCATTCTTTCTCATTACACCTGTTGTTATCTACCGGAGGGCAGCAGAGGACCAACTATTCATTGTGCCTTTGTCATTGTTGTGTATTAATCTACACAACCACCCAGGGTGAGCAGTTATTCATTCTTAATCTCACACAAGGTACTAACATTATTACCCTATGGAGCACTTGTTTTTCTATCTCTAAACACAATGATTGACAGTCTTCCAGGTATGGAAGTGCATACAGGTTTACTTTATAGACTCATAGAGGGGGTAACATGTAATTTTGGTCAGTATTAGGTGAGAATTGATCAAAATCAGGAGTGAGTCCAAAACAAAAAAAAGGTTCAACTTTTTCAGTAGAATTACAGTTTTTCTGTATTGGTCCACTTCTAGTTTTTGGCTTGGAATACTGACCAAACACTGACCAGTGTCAGTGACACTGACTGACACAAACCAATACCAAGATCACTCCCATGATCCATTTATACCCAAGACTGTAACAATAGCAAAGGGGCATGTTTTACGCCCCAAAAAACTGAAAAGTTTCCACACCGACACAGAAAGGGATTCCGTACTGTCAGAGCAGTAAACCAATGAAACTCTGCCAGAAGAAGTGGTTATTGTGAACTTTACTAAAAGAGTTTAAAGGAGGCCTGGGTACATTTCTGAAGTGTAATAATATTACAAATTAAAGTCAGTAGATTCTGGAAATGCATTGGGAATTCTGGGATTTATTCTGATTTCCAAATAGGGAGTCCGGAAGGAATGTTTCCACATAAAATCATGAATATTGGCTTCTACCTCTTGGTTTATTTGTTTTTTTTTAACCTTCCTATGGATTAGCACTACAGGGTAATAGGCTGATCTGGATGGACCCTTGCCTGTTTTTCAGCCTTTTAAACTATGCTAGGTTAGGCTTCTTTCACACTGGCCTTGTGACATGGCAGTGTGACATCCATCGGGGAACTCGGGGAGAATAGCGGGAGGAAAAATACATCATACAACATTTTTTCCTCCCGCTTATCCCGTCAAAAAACAAAGTGTCTGACAGACCCCATGATAGTAAATGGGATCTGTCAGGACCCGTTGATTCACGTTGTGCCCGTCAAAAATAATATCTGTTAAGGCAAAAAAAAAAGTGCCTGATGGACATTTGCCGATGGGGCACAACATTAGTGTGAAAGGGGCCTTTCTCTGATAAATCATGTTGTATTGCTTGTGCTACTTATATGATAGCATAAGCCAGACTTGGCTATTTTTATCATGCAGGCATTGCTGCCACTAGGTACAAATATGTGAATTAGCTTGAAAAGAAAACCACTCAACACAGTTATTCTTAATAGAAGATATGTTTTATTTAGCAAAAACATAATTTTCTTTCAAAATTCAAGACATACCAAGTAAAAAGTACCAGCAATGTATCAGTAAGCTCTCTAGTAAGCAATACAATGCTTTACTTTAAGAGCAGGTGTTCAACGCATGACATAGTGTCCTGCATTAATATATTATTGTGCGTCTTGTACTTGAATATTATGAACAAGTCTACGCTCCCTACATTCATTCCAAACCACTCTAAACTCTAATCTCTGTTTTCCACAATACCTGCACCATCCTGCTCACTCTGATCTTGTCTATAATGGATTTGTAGGTAGTCTGATCTCTAATCCATATTTATGGAATAAGCATAAATCCAGCATATGCGGCACACTGGATGCCCGTAAGGCATTGCTGGTGTTTTAGAATGAATAGCATCAGGTTATTAAAGGATGAAGAATGGCCTTTTCAATAACCGCCTTCCCACTCTCAGAGCTGCCTTTTTTAAAGAGTGGAATGTTTGGCTTGATTTATTAACAATACCAAGCACTTTCTTTGGCACGTGTTGCATTCATAACTAAACCTTGGTAAACATGAATGGAGATGCATTAGCCTGTTCAAGATACCAGTACATGTTAAATGTACCTTTGTCTAGTTTTTAAAATGCAACATATTGTTAATTGTTGTTATTATTCTTCATAAAGACTATTTTTTTTTAAAACAACACAAAAAAAGATTCCTATTTGTGTAAAGTTTTTCTCCTCCTATTTGTAATAAATGTGGAGGATATTTAAAATGAATCTGTCAGCTGTATGTTCTGCTAAGAGCTGCAGACACTGTTGAATAGCTGTTGGGGTATGAAAGCAAACTGTGCATTTCCTGGAGGTGGTTGCCAAACATCTAAAATTGGCTTTTTATTTTAATTGTCAAAAAGGTAAAACTAAGCTGCTCAGGCGCCTGACATGCCTCCTTGCTTGCCCTAATCTCCCAATCCCTTCTCTGATGTATAGGGCTCTGCATCAATTAAGGAGTGGTTGGAGGTGATGGCAAGCGATGAGGGAAAGAACGCTATGTCCCCTGAGCAGCTTAGCTTTACTTTAAGTAAGGAGGCATGCCAGGCTGTGGCAGCTAAATAACTAAGTCCCACCTTCTTGACACTAGGCAACCAATATCATCCCCAGGAAAGGAACACTTTGCTTGTCAACCACTATCATCTCCAGGAAAGATACAGTTTGCATTTACACCCTAAAGCTACTTTCACACTGCCATTACTCACCATTGAGAACTCACTTTTTTTAATTTGACTTTAACGGCTGTTCTCTTAACGGGGAGCAACAGTAAACAATGGGTCCTGGCGCCTCCCACTTACTATTATGGGGTCCGCCAGGACCGGTTATGAATGGCGGGAGAAAAAGACGGCACATGCTGTGATTTTTCTCCCACTATTCTGCAGGGGCTGTCACACTGCCAGGCACCAAGGGCAGTGTGAAAGGAGCCTAACCGCTATTGAACATGGTCTGAAGATTTTAGCAGCAAATACAACTGACTACTTGAAGAAATGATGGAAAGGATATTCAGGCATAAAAAATAAAATAATGTTTCTGGGGACCTATAAAAATACAAAAAAATTATACTCACTTACCCACAGTTTCACAAAAGTCCACTACAACTTTAATTTAGCTCTGTCCAGAAGCTTCTTCCAGCTTCAGATACCTGTGCTCAGACCAATCAATCACTGAGGTGGAGTCCTATGGGGTAAGGATGACACAGAACCCAGAATAAGCAGAGATCACCAAGGGATTGAAGGCTTCAGTGGAGCAACTTTGGTGGATAGCTTGTCCGGGCAATCCCTTTAACCCCTTAACAACAATGGACGTAAATGTACGTCATGGTGACGTGGTACTTACTGCACCATGACATACATTTACGCGCCGCCATGATCGCGAGCACCGGAGCGATGCTCGCACCATGTGCGGCAGGTCCTGGCTGCTATCAGCCAGGGACCCACCAGTAATGGCGGACATCAGCCATTAGCCATCAGCCATTAACCCCTCAGATGCCGTGATCAATACAGATCACGGCATCTGCGGCAGTGTGGTACTTTGAATGGATGATCGGATCGCCCGCAGCGCTACCACGGGGATCCGATCATCCAGCATGACAGCCAGAGGTCCCCTCATCTGGCTCCGGCTGTCTCCCGGGGTCTTCTGCTCTGGTCTGAGATCGAGCAGACAAGAGCAGAAGATCATCGATAATACTGATCAGTGCTAAGTCCTATGCATAGCGCTGAACAGTATTAGCAATCAAATGATTGCTATGAATAGTCCCCTATGGGGACATAAAAAGTATAAAAAACAAAAGTAAAAAAATTTAAATAAAAAAGTAAAAAAAAATTAAAAAATCCCCTCCCCCAATAAAAAAGTTAAACATCCGTTTTTCCCATTTTACCCCCAAAAAAGCGTAAAAAAATGTATTCACATGTTTGGTATCAACGCGTGCATAAGTCTGAAATATTAAAATATATTGTTAATTATCCCATACGGTGAACGGCGTAAACATAATTTTTTTTAAGTCAAAAATTGCTGTTTTTTGTCACATTTTATTCCAAAACAAAAATAATAAAACATTTATAAAAAGTAAAACCTAAGCAAAAGTGGTACTGATAAAAACTACAGATCATGGCTCAAAAAATTAGCCCTCATATCGCCCCATATACAGAAAAGTTCGAAAGTTATAGGTGGTCAAAATAGGGCAATTTCAAACATACTAATTTTGTTAAAAGGGTTTGAGTTTTTCGTAAGCGGTACAATTATAGAAAAGCATATAACATGGCTATCATTTTAATTGTATTGACCCACAGAATAGAGAAAACATGTCATTTTTACCGGAAAGTGTACAGCGTGAAAAGAAAACCTTCCAAAATGTGCTAAATTGCGGTTTTCTTTTTGATTTTCCCACATAAATAATATTTGTTTGGTTGTGCCGTACATTTTATGGTAAAATAAGTGATGTAAATACAAAGTACAATTGGTGACGCAAAAAACAAGCCCTCATATGGGTCTGTGGATGGAAATATAAAAGAGTTATGATTTTAAGAAGGCGAGGAGGAAAAAACTAAAATGCTAAAATAAAATTGTTCTAGTCCAAAATGGGCCTGGTCCTTAAGGGGTTAAATAGGCAGCCATGGGGGGGGAAAAAAGTATATATATATATATATATATATATATATATATATATATATATATGTAAAGGATGAAGGCAGCACACCACAGTAGTAAAGTCCAAAAAAAACGTGAATTTATTCCATGATGTGGATTACAACGTTTCGGCGATCTCTCACCGCCATTTTGAAAATGGCGGTGAGAGATCGCCGAAACGTTGTAATCCACATGATGGAATAAATTCAAATTTTTTTGGACTTTACTACTGTGGTGTGCTGCCTTCATCCTTTATCTAACCAGTAGAACCGGAGCACCGAGGTTCAATTTGCTTGCACCCGTTACATTTAACTTGATGTGCTGCTTCCTATAGACTTTTCTATATATATATATTCTTTGGTTATATATATATATATATATATATATATATATATGTGTGTGTGTGTGTAAATTATGTAAATAGAAGAGGGCTGCACTCCAAAGTTATAGTGAAAACCCAGTGGGTGTATTTATTCACACATCTGTACAACCGTGACGTTTCGGCCCATCAATAGAGCCTTTCTCAAGATGCTTGAGAAAGGCTCTATTGATGGGCCGAAACGTCGCGTTTTGTACAGATCTGTAAATAAATCCACTCACTGGGTTTTCACTATAACTTTGGAGTGCCGCCCTCTTCTATTTACTTGAATATTTTGGGGCCTGGTCTGACCCTGGAGCTGAGCACCCAACCCGGATCTGGAATCCCTCGCATGGTGCTTCTTTGTCATCACATTTCCCCTTTCTCTCTCTCTCTCTCTCTCTCTCTCTCTCTCTGTATATATATATATATATATATATATATATATATATATATATATATATACAGAGAGAGAGAGAGAGAGAGAGAGAAAGAGAGAGAGAGTATATAAAGTAAGATACACAACTTTATTGCTATCTGTGTTCTACAATTTTAAATATAGTCCAGCAATGAAATTAAATGGCTTTCTGGCATAACTCATGCCAATGTCTGCCATAAACACTAATACTAATTAGACAATTCTATCTCCCTATTACCCCATTATATAAGCTCCCCTGGTTGTTAAAGACGCCACCCCTGGAAGAAGGTTATCTTACCGAAACATATGTTGGGGCTGTCTTTCCCATGGCTCCCTGTTGTATGCAACGGACTTTATGGCTGTATATTTATTTAACTACTTGCACTTGAACTTATAGAGCTTACTCTTGGCAGCTGTGTGCTGTAGCACCTTCTATACAAGTATAATGTGCATGCTGTTTGCTGACTATGCTTTTACAGTTGCTGTGTTGGTCCTATTTTATGTATTGCAATGTTTTTAGTGTTTTTTTTAATTAAAGGACAACTGCAGTGGTACACATTTATATATTCCCGTGCCCGGGCCTCAAAAATAAACAAAATAAACTCATACATACCTTCCTACGAGCCCCCATTGATCCGGCACAGGCCTCACGGTCCGGCAGTGCTGACGTCATTCCACTTCCTAGAGCTGTCGGCGTATCACTGGCACTGCAGTTGTCCTTTAATAAAATATATACTATTGAGACATTACATTTAAAGTCCCTTGTAAAAATTTTTGTAGGTTATTGTGTTAGTTTTGGCTACTATGGGCAATATGGTATTTTGGTATGGGATACCATTAGCCTAGGGATACATAGTGTGTCATATAGATACACCCTCTGTACTGGGATTTCTGGCTATTGTACAATAGATTGTGCATATAAATTTTTAAGCAGACCTGTAAGCAGGAAAACAGGGGTGTAAATAGGCCCATGGCTTTAATCTGTATTGTTTTTTCCTCCAGTGAAATATAAGCTGTTTAATTCTGCAAATGAGGCTCAAAAGCCTTGTGGGCATACCCCAGCTCAGCAAAAGCCCAAGTAAATCTGGCCCATGTCTTCAGATCTTTCTGTGCTGGGGAATTCCACCCGTTTTTGAGCCACATATGCACAATAACAAAAAGTCTAATATCAGTGGAAAGGACTGTATAGCTTTAAAAAAAAAAAAAAAAAAAAGTGTACCCAGAGTCATGATGACTGGCCCTATCTAGCCGTGAGCTTATTTACACCCCTGTTTTATTTTTTTATTTTTTTTTTTGACAAATCTGCTTTAAAGGGGTACTCCGGCGCTAAGCTTATCCCCTATCCAAAGGACCCCCGTGATCTTGTACACAGCACCCCGTTATAATCAGTCCCTCGGAGCATGTTTGCTCCGGGTCTGATTACTGACCACGCCCCCCCCCATAGGCTTGCATTGTGGGGGCGGAGCATGATGAAACATGGGGGCGGAGTCGTGACATCACAACGCTCCAGCCCCCGTAATCGCCAGTAATCAGACCAGGAGCGAACATGCTCTGGGGACTGACTATAGCAGGGTGCTGCATGCAAGATCATGGGGGTCCCCAGCGGCAGGACCCCCGCAATCAGGCATCTTATCCCCTATCCTTAAGATGTCATAACGCCGGAGTACCCCTTTAAAGATGTGTGGATCTAACCGAAAGCATTGGTAAATTATAGGATTTCAGAAAGGCTAAGTATTTAATTACATTAAAATATAAAATCATAGCTTACAATTAACTAGTCAGCTTATATATATATATATATATATATATATATATATATATATATATATATATAATGTATCATTTACCATGGAAGTGTAGATATTATTCAGATTCTACAACCATTTTAAGCAGCTGCATTTATTTTAGCCTGATAAAATAGCTATGGGACAAGTTAAAACAGGGCAAATACTTGTGAGGAAAGTCACATTTGTGCTAAGAAGTCCCAAAGCTGTGTTTTTCTAAACGTTCTATGGCAGATTAGACTATTGTCATACAGAAACACTAGTCTGAAGTATGCACCAGGGGTGCAGTAGTTGTTATTATTGTAGGTCATTGCCACTTGAAGACAACTCAGGGGCTATTAAATTGCATGCGAGAGGATAGATTTCATACTTGCTTATAAATGAGACTCTCAGGCTCATGGCTGTGCCGCTGCATCCAAGTCATTTAATCCCTTAAGAGCACAACACATTAGACCCAAATGACTGCTTGCTATTTGCATTCACAGCTTGTAGTACACAGTCCCTGAAGGAATAACTAACTCCTCATTTCAACTTGTTAGCAAGTGAACATTTAGTGGCCTTTCCACAGAGGATTCTGTCCCAAATGACAGCTTTAAATGCACAATTTACCTTCTAAAAGTAGCAGATATGTCGAGGATTGTCACAGAAAACTGCAAATTAATATGTCAACATTTACACGGAGTATTTCTCAGTTGGTTGTAAAAAAATGTCCTTCTGACATACATTCAGAAATGTGATGTATACAGTATACATCTCCTAGGACAAGAAATAAAAGTATTAACATTATAAGCCTGCAATGTAACCACACTTACTGTATATCAACATTGAGCAGTCTTCTTTCAATACATCAGCTCTGTACTTCTGAACAAAGAAACACAGGGTCTATTTTTTTTATTTTTTTTATTTGGAAGGCATTAAAAGGGTACTCCACCCCTAGACATCTTATCCCCTATTCAAAGGATAGGGGATAATATGTCTGATCATGGGGGTCCTGCCGCTGGGGACCCCCACAATCTACCTGCTGCACCCGGCATTCGTTTAGAGCGTCGGGAGCAGCGCTGGAGGTTCGTAATGTCATGACCTCGCCCCGCTTGCATTGAGGGGGCATGACCGTAACATCACGAGCGTGGCGTGACCGTGATGTCTAGAGCCTCCGCCCTTCATTGACAGTCATCCGGCACGTGCACCGGATGTCTGGGGTGCCGCAACCGAGATTGCAGGGGTCCCCAGTGGCGGGACTCCTGCGATCAGACATCTTATCCCCTATCCTTTGGATAGGGGATAATATTTCTAGGGGCAGAGTACCTCTTTAACCCTAATTTATCCTGACAGGGTATGTCAAATATATGGCCATGAGATGTAACTCATATAGTCTTAACTCAATAGAGGCAGTAAGTGGTTACAGTAAAATGAGTTGTCTCCTGTACAGGGTACAGGGCTCCGGCTACTTACACAGTAGCTACTGTGCAGCATTCCCATTTGTGACTGCTTATCAATGCTCAGCTCTGTTCTAGTGTACCAATCCACTCCATTATTGTATATGATCAGCCATTCATTTGAAGGGGTAATAGTACAAAGTGCTCTTTAAATTATATCACATGACCACAGGGGGGTCCTTTAGAAGACCCCCTTAGTGATTAATCACCAGGCAGGTTTAACCCCTTAAGGACTCAGCCCATTTTCACCTTAAGGACGCAGCCAATTTTATTTTTGCATTTTAGTTTTTTCATCCTCGCCATCTAAAATTCATAACTCTTTTATATTTCCATTCCCAGACCCATATGAGGGCTTGTTTTTTGAGTGACCAGTTGTACTTTGTAATGACATCACTCATTTTACCCTGAAATGTATGGCTAACCCCCCCCAAAAAAAAAATTTGTGTATGGAAATTTTAACAAAAATCATAATTTTGCATATTTTGGGAGCTTCGGTTTTGCGCTGAACACTTTACGGTAAAAAAAAGACATGTTTTCTTTATTCTCTGGGTCAATACCTGGGCATAGGGCATAGCACTGATCAGTATTATCGGTGATCGTTTGCTCTGTCTGCTTGAAGGCAGATCAGCACAGAAGACCCCGGGAGAGGGACAGACGCAGGTGAGGGGACCTCCATCCGCCATCTTGGCTGATCTGATCAGCCGCAGGCGATCTGATCAGCCATTATAAGTGCCACACTGTCGCAGATGCTGTGATCTGTATTGCACCTGAGGGGTTAATGGCAGACATCAGAGCGATCGCTGATGCCTGCCATTACCGGCGGGTCCGCGGCTGCTGACAGTCGCCAGAATGAAGTGAGCGCATCTCCTGCGCTCGTATCACAGCCGCGCCATAAATGTATGGCACTGTGGGCTAAGAAGTGCTATTCAGCGCCGTAAGGGGTTCATTTCAAGTGTATTATTATTATTTATTTTATTTCTTTATTTGTGGAATTGTGGCAGGAAGCTGTTTATTATGCTGTTATGCTCTCTGTAGAAAGTCCAGTTTAAGCATAAGATTTTTATGCAAATTAATGGGTAGCCCACAACTACTGTACACTGGTAGTGATGATATATCATGCCACATAATTAGGGTTTTTCTAGGAGTTATGATTATTGCCCAAATGTGGCATGGACAACTTAATAGAATAATGGAAAAAAATGTATATGTTTTACAATGTTACTTGAGTTACTCTGTACTACAAAGCCAGTCATATAGAAAAATTGCACAAACTCTACAGTGGGGATCCCCAACCCATATATTGCACGTGTGGCTCACGTGTCCTTGGTATATAACTTGCAGCTGTCTGATAGACTGAAGTTCTGGTCTAGCAGACAGCTGCAAGCAGGGTAACAGTGGCTCATCTTGGGATCCAGAACACGTCCAAGATCTCTGGATGAACACAGCAATAAGTTGTGCTTAAAGAGCACGCTGCTTGCATCAGAGCATCAGGAGGACACATTCCATAATGCTACATAAGGGGGCACTGTGGGGGTCTTACTACTATATGGAGGAAGTGTGAGGTACCTGACTTGTAAGTGGTTTCTGGGATATCTGTCACCCAATTGCACGCCCCCCCCCCCCCCCCCCCTTAAATAAAAAAAAATCCTCGTCCCCGATACTTAAGGATGTAGGGCGTACCTGCAGGGTATGGTTTTGAAGCTTCAGAGCAGTGAGAGTAAGCTACCATCAGTAGCGGCAATCCCGCTGCTGCCCGTCAGGTAACAGTTTAGACGCCGTGATCAATGCTGATCATGGCACCTAAAGTTAAGGTCAAAATCTGTGGTAGCTCAGAGGAGCTTACCGAACCCCGGTGATGTGATCGCAAGGGTTCGGTAAGCTAAAATGGAGAAGGAGGGTCCCCTTACCTGCCTCCTTCCGCCAATCGCTGACTTACTCATGTAGCCTGGCATAGCTGGGCTATATCAGTGGATCGCTGATCTCACTGTGTAATGCGATACCATAGCAGTACACATTACACCTACAAAATGAAGATAATGGATCATTTTTCCCATAATGTGCACTGCATAACCCCCCCCCCCCCCTCCAAAAAAACAAAAATATAGCAAAATTGCAGTTATACATTCCTGCTTACAAATAATCACTTTTTAGATTTTAGGGTACATTTTATGTTAATTTGAAAGGTGTCATTGAAAAGTAAAAATGGTCGCACAAAAAAACAAGCCCTCATATGGATCTGTAGGTGGAAAAATAAGAGTTATGGATTTTAAAAGGCGAGGAGAAAAAGCAAATAACACAAAAACTGAGTCCTTAAGGGGTTAAGGATGGTATAAAAATCTTTTAGGTCACTATCACTTGTATCAGTTTGTCAAGGAAATAGGCAGAGCAGCATTATATATGTGCTTGTTAATAAACAAGTAACACTTTCTTTTGATAATCTAGCACTAGATTTATTGAACTAATGGCTCACTTATATATCCTGTCCGAAAGCTATTTCACCTACCAAACAGCCCCGAAATTCCCAAGGGGCAGTAACAGAGTACTCAATGCTAAACAGCACATCCCTCTCAGCTTATTGGATTAACCCACGATGTGTAGGAATAACTATTCATTCTACGAGCCAAAATCAATCAGAGCTTTTGTAAACTTCAAATCTTATTACTGCAGAAATGTCAAATCCTCTTGTTTACTTCTCTCTCACTTGTTTTACTTTTTAATAATATCTAAAAAGTAAAACAAGGAAGTTATGTTTTAGCTTTACTTAAGAGAAATGCTGCAAACCAGTAGCATGCATTTCATGGAGGCCATGTTGACCATGCAATTTCTGCGTGGTCTGTAGTGGAAATAAGCCCGCCAATGCTTTTCAGGACTCAAAACACATAACAATATTGTTTGCTTGCAACTACCACTAGGGGGAGCTTTTGTGTCTGGTGAAAACAGTAGCTTTTTAGAAGAGCTAAACTAATTTGACCAGGATTACAAACAGATCTACAAAATGTAATGTAATCATTTAAATAAAGTGATGTTTAACACTTAAAAAACCCAATGATATAATAGCACAATGCATATTATATGGAGTCTGTCATTATTACTGTCATTTAACCCACTAACACTAACCCTATGTTGTTTCAAAACCCCCCTCTTTGTACCTCTTCTTATTTCTTCATGGTGGCTCACATCTTGGTCCTTCTGTGAGGGAAATCAAAACCGAATGACCATGGATTCAGGAGTTTGTCTGGTGCAGAAAGGAACCATCAGGCAGCCAAGTAAAATCAATGGATTTATTAGATGCAATGAGTTTCGCTGCGCATGCGCAGCTTCATCAGGCATGACAAGAGAAGGCTGGTAACAGATATATATACCTCCAGGAGTTAACCATTAGAGTACTTTTTGAAAGAGTTATTGCATAAAATTACATATTCACATATGGATGTGTCAATGTATAAAAAATATAGAGAAATATAAATAAATATAAATAGACAGACAACAGTCACAAAAATAATAATGAAACAATAATGTAAAAGCACAATGAGATCATATAAACATATATATATATATATATATATATATATATATATATATATATATATATATATATAAATATATATGATTATCGCATGTGGTGTGAATATACCCCACGTGCGACTAAAGCAATCACACCGCTTAGTCACCGGTGCGGCATTCAACAACGCAAGTTGGATATTATTTCAAAAAATATATAATATAAAAAAATATGGACCTATAAGATGCTATGTGTGTTAGTTCAAAGAGTAAAAAATTGACTAGTATATTGCTGCATTATTTAAATGGGTAATGACAGTATAAATAAAGTAAAATAAACAGTGCGGTAAAACTAATCGCAACTGACCAGAGGGTGACATATGAACACTACTTATAAGAAGTAAGAAAAATTAACTAGAATAACTAGTGCGGTATTGAATACAGCACCCGGCAAAAACGCAAGGTGTGAATATTCGTAAACAGATCAAAATTTACAAACAATAAATAATTAATAAAAAATACAGAGGTTTCTGTATGCAAAAAGAAAAAAACAAAAAGAAAGAACGGAACTTGGATAATAAAACATAGGGAATAATAGATAAACAGTGGGGCACTCCAGGGTGAACAGCACAGAAGGAACAACGAAAAAAACAGGTAAAGATGTAATATTTTGAAGATTAATCCATTAGAAGAAATGGAATATTTTAAACCCTAGTTTATCAGATTATTTAACTGTATCGATACATTCATTAAAACCTTGAGGGTGCAAAGTATGTAGTTTGTGAATCCAAAAGGATTCACGATTATTTAATCTTTTGGATTCACAAACTACATACTTTGCACCCTCAAGGTTTTAATGAATGTATCGATACAGTTAAATAATCTGATAAACTAGGGTTTAAAATATTCCATTTCTTCTAATGGATTAATCTTCAAAATATTACATCTTTACCTGTTTTTTTCGTTGTTCCTTCTGTGCTGTTCACCCTGGAGTGCCCCACTGTTTATCTATTATTCCCTATGTTTTATTATCCAAGTTCCGTTCTTTCTTTTTGTTTTTTTCTTTTTGCATACAGAAACCTCTGTATTTTTTATTAATTTCTTATTGTTTGTAAATTTTGATCTGTTTACGAATATTCACACCTTGCGTTTTTGCCGGGTGCTGTATTCAATACCGCACTAGTTATTCTAGTTAATTTTTCTTACTTCTTATAAGTAGTGTTCATATGTCACCCTCTGGTCAGTTGCGATTTGTTTTACCGCACTGTTTATTTTACTTTATTTATACTGTCATTGCCCATTTAAATAATGCAGCGATATACTAATCAATTTTTTACTCTTTGAACTAACACACATAGCATCTTATAGGTCCATATTTTTTTATATTATATATTTTTTGAAATAATATCCAACTTGCGTTGTTGAATGCCGCACCGGTGACTAAGCGGTGTGATTGCATTAGTCGCACGTGGGGTATATTCACACCACATGCGATAATTATATTATATATATATATATATATGTTTATATGATCTCATTGTGCTTTTACATTATTGTTTCATTATTATTTTTGTGACTGTTGTCTGTCTATTTATATTTATTTATATTTCTCTATATTTTTTATACATTGTCACATCCATATGTGGATATGTAATTTTATGCAATAACTCTTCCAAAAAGTACTCTAATGGTTAACTCCTGGAGGTATATATATCTGTTACCAGCCTTCTCTTGCAATGCCTGATGAAGCTGCGCATGCGCAGCGAAACGCGTTGCATCTAATAAATCCATTGATTTTACTTGGCTGCCTGATGGTTCCTTTCTGCGCCAGACAAACTCCTGAATCCATGGTCATTCGGTTTTGATTTTACTCTTACCCAGGAGGGCTGCAGTGGACCTTCTTCTATATTTCTTCTCATTTTACCTTGTTGTGTGTGGGCGCACAACCAACTTTGGTAAGCGGCTTGGGAATTACCGTCCCCCACACCCACTAACAAGATCTACTGATCCCGCACATGAGGCGCCTTCCTCCCTCTCTCTAGACTTCTGTGAGGGAGGAAGGATGTGTGGCCCGGCAGGTGCGATGTCATCTACCTGTGCTCACTTCTGCTTTTCTTCCTCTATCTCTAATGTCCAGTGCCAAATAAAGTTACTAATAAGTTTTTAGATGGAAGACCTCGATCAGAGCTATTGAAGACCTCAATCAGACTCAGGGTAGGCAGACCCAATCCTCTTCTTGTGCAGCGCTGCGCTACACTGACATTTGGTAAGCGCGTGCCGGCTCTCCTTGCAAGGGGGCAGAGCCTGATCATGCGGCTGGCCATGTCAGGAGCTGCTGCGGACACAGAGCTCGCTCCCGCCTGTCTGACAGGCAGGGAGCTGTGCTGTGCTTGTCAGTGTCCCGGCTGCCCTAGGAGAGTTTGGACTCTATGAGAGACTTGTGGCCAAGACATGTAGGGTGACCCCTAGTGGTCACTTTTTAAAAGTCAAATTAAATATAAAAATTAATTAAATATATCATTTTTTGTTAATTTCATGGTATTAGAAAGTTGTTTCTAATACATTAATTAAAAAAAATATTAAAAGTTTTTGTGATGACAGGTACTCTTTAACCCGTCCAGGACCAAGGGCGTACAGGTACGCCCTCAGACCCTGGTACCTAAGGACCAAGGGCGTACCTGTACACCCTGATCCCATTGACAGGGTTTAAACCAGTCTCACCAGCGGAGAATGGGTTAAACCCCGTGGGTCCCGGTTGCTATGGGCAGCCAGGACCCACGGCTAATGCCAGGCCCCACCGTTTGGGCTGATGCCCGGCATTAACCCTTTAGACGCCACTATCAAGGTTGATCGTGGCGTCTAAAATGAAAGTGAAATTGTCCTGGTAGCACAGCGGAGATGATCAGGACTATCGCGACAGATGTCCCGATCAGCTTACCGGACCATGAGAGGGTCTTTACCTGCCTCTCCATTGTCCGATCAGTGATCTAATGCTCCATGCCTGCGCAGCAAGCTAGAGCAGCAGAGCGCCGGTTACACTGATCAATGCTATGCTATGGCATAGTATTGATCAGTATATGAAATCAGAAGATTGCATGTTGCAAGTTAATGAAAGTGAATTAACCCCTTCCCTATTAAAAGTTTTAATCACCCCCCCCCTTTTCCCATTTTTTAAAATAAATAATGTAATAAAAAAATAATTAATATGTGGTACGGCCGCGTGCGTAAATGTCCAAACTATTAAAATAAAAAGGTTATTGAAACCGCAAGGTCGATGGCATAGACTTAAAAAAAAAGTCCAAAATTGTGCATTTTTGTTCTCTTAATATACCATAAAAATATTAACAAAAAGCGATAAAAAAAAAGTCCCATCAAAACAAAAACAGTACCATTAAAAACTACAGACCACGGCGCAAAAAATGGGCCCTCCTATAAAAATAAAAAAAGTTATAGGGGTAGCCCAAAAAAAAAAGCCCTTATATGGGTCTATAGGTGCAAAATTGAAAGCTGTATGATTTTTAGAAGGAGAGGAGGAAAAAACGTAAGTGCAAAAACAAAAATTGGCCTAGTCCTTAAGGGGTTAAATAAACTTTTGACTTGTGGCAGAGACATGTCAAAAGTTTTGAATGGTCAAGGTCTCAGTGCTTAGACCCCCACTGATATAGCCAGGATAAGTATGTGGCTCTCTCTTTGGTTTGTTGCTCATAGACTTTTAATAGAGCTCTTTTCAGACTGAGCGTTGAGACGGGTAGAGAAGTGTACAGCTGCACTTTTCTCCTGGGTATTTCAAGAGATCAGTGGGGGTCTCAAAACTGGTATGCTTACGCTTGGCTGCTGACAATATTAGAAGCCCAATTATTGTAGATCAAAACTGAAATTTCCTGCATACTGAGCTCTTTCTATGACTTGACCCTACGGTTACTTATAATTTACTACCACAGGATGGAATCCAATACTGTTGCCAGGCTAATACTCTTCTAAATGAGAAAAGGGTTTTATTAAGCAGAGATATGTAGCTATGGTGGGGGCCCAATGTATTTGATATACTGCATGAGTTAAATACGATGTACCAAGCATCACTAAAAATATATTATGCTGTACTGTTTAGGAGGATGATCCTTCTGTGTTGTCAGATAGTTACTTGCACATATTGTACAGCACTTGTATTATTATGCCTGTCTAGACATACAGTGCATTAAAAAATGAAAGCGCTTCTCTCAATTAGCTGAGAGATATGCGGTATATCAATTGGATTAAGCATTTGTACAATCCAACAAGCAAAAGATTCAGACCTCTCCCCGGAGATGTCATTTGTTCATGAATAACCATTATTCATTCATACTTTCTCATTCCCAGTTCTCTGTACATTAGTTCCTGGTGTCAGGGCAAGAAAGACAGAGGGGAAAAAGTAATGTGTTAAATAAGAAATCCTATTTCTACTTAAACCTACCATGAGATGGAAGGAGCCTGAGGGTGATTGTCAAACAGCCATGACTTCTAATATACAACTTGCATGAGTAGACGGATTGAACATGGAGTAAATGTCACTTCATTATGTCTCCAGTCTCATTTTAATGGGTTTTACAAGCTTTCTTTCACTGTGCTTAAGTTGCTACGTTTCAGCTCTTAGAATATTCTCCTTGATTTGATTTTGATGCTTGGCGCTCACATTTCTGAGACCAGTTGTATGGATCCTGACTTCCCTTTGATCTATTTGTGCTCAGCCACATTTTGTCTCTTTAGTCAAGGAAAAAGCTCTGACACTGAAACCGCTCTGCAGACTTCTCTGGCTAATTGACTGCAATTTGGAGATCAGCAATTCTTTATGAATATAGATTGGACTTAACACTAATAGTTCATTGCATGTATCATTTTAGATTAGGCATTTATATACATTTATTTGTCTTTCATATTAAAAGTTTATTTTTTATTTATTTTTAAAGAAAACAACAAAATAAAACACTTACACAGGGGCAACACTAAGTATAACAATACAATCAGGGGTATGTAGAAAATATAAGCATAAATCAAAAGTCGACACATGTCTACAAATATCCAGGGAGTAAGTTCTGAGATATAAAGTTATACAGAGAGAGGAGTTTCTGGAAGAAGTTGGGCATGGAGCTATGGAGACATAGGCGTCTGAAGAAAGGAAGTCAATTCAGGGAGACCACAATATCACCGGTCTTTCCATCCAGGGCATCTAAGCAACAAGCAACTCCGCCATATAGTGTATGTGGGGGATTTCGGTAAACTAGTCAGTAACAGATGGAGAGGGTTTGCTTTTTCACAAGCGGGGATCACCAATGCATACATTTTCTCAGCCATCATTATCATAACTGTGATATTTCCACATTTAAAATAAATTAAAAAAACATATATGAATGAAGAGTCCTTGTTTACATACCAACATTGGACTTTTCTACGCAGTATTATTAGGTTAGGCCTTTAAAGAAGTAATTGATGGTAAGAAACAGATTTACTGGTGCAAGCTAAAGCTGAATGTCAGTAGTAGTAAACTTCAAGGATACATTAAGAAAAATAGATTTTGCTCTCAAGGCACTTGCTGACTTGACAATTCGAAAATTATATATGGTGGACACCAAATAAATAAAATTGATAAAAGCTTTAATTGGAAAATACGTTTCGAGAGAAACCTACTCTCTTCATCAGGTTTGTGAAAGTCGGAGACAGGTTTAGAGACAATTTGTGGTTGATGTTTAAAATTTAGAGGTCATTAGAGGTTTACATTTTCCAAAGTCTTTGCCATATCACTGGTGAGAAGGAGGATACCTAATTCTGGACATTCAGCATGTGTGATGACAAAAATTACAGGTGATATACACATCTTCCTGAATGAAAAAATAATGATGCCGGCTCCTGACTGATGGAATTATAAAGCAGTGTTTTCCAAATAGTGTGTCTTCAGCTGTTGCAAAACTACAACTCTTAGCATGCACGGACAAGCCTTTGGTTGGAAAACACTGCTATAAAGGCTAGAGAGGTTGCAGTTAGGGACGAGCGAATCGAATCTGAGGAATCCAAATTAGTTACAAATTTCAGGAAAATTTGATTTGTAACAAATGCGAATATCGCCACGTTTCGATCACGCAAATCGCTTAATTAAACTCCATTTAGTGCGGTCCTGACTCCAGGGGCCAGGCATCTAAAATGGCAGATCCACATGTGAGGACATGGGCAAGGCATCCTGGGAAAGCGGAAACAAGGGTCAGCGGGATGACCCTGAATTACATGCAGCATGCAGACAATCAGCAGCCAGCCACCCCTGATATGTCACAGCCCTATATAATAGGCAGCCATATTACGGCCACTCACATCAGAATTCTATTGCAGAGAGAGAGGGACAGAGAGCAGTGTGTTGCACAGAAAAGCTTTTTTTTACAGGAGTGATTCACCTCAAGCCCAAATCCAGCCTAGAAGCACTGATAGGGAAGGTAGTGAGATTGAGAGAGAAAGTGCAATTGTGGATGTATTACACAGTGACTGTGTGCTGCAACACTGGTGTGTACAACAACTGAAAAACTAATAGTAGCCAACAAGTTAGGGTGAGCAGAGCACTAAAAGTGTATTGTACTCTATTAAGTGTAACCTGTGCATACATCTAAGTGGTGTACCATTTTGGTGTACCATTAGTACACACCTTCTGGTGTTGTAGAAAATACTGTTTTAAGCTTACTGGAGCACATTGTACTCCCCTCATAAGTGCATACCACATACGTACATCTAAGTGGTGTACCATTTTGTTCCTGTTATAGTCCTAAGAGCCTAGTTACTGTGAAAGGCCAGCCAAAAGGTTCCAGCTCCAGGCTGTCTCATTCTGCCACCATATGTTCTCCTCATGCTGATGCCAGCTCCAGGCTGATTCATACTGCCACCATATGTTCTCCTTATGCAGCTGCCACCTCCAGGCTGTCTCATTCTGCCACCATATGTTCTTCTAATGCTGCTGCCACCTCCAGGCTGTCTCATTCTACCACTATATGGTCTCCTCATGCTTCCGCCAACTCCAAGCTGTGCCATTCAGAAACTATATGGTCTCCTCATGCGTCACCTTCAGGCTTTGTCCTTCAGACACCATATGGTCTCTTCATGCTACTGCCAACTCTAGGTTGTGTCAATCAGCCACTATATGGTCTCCTCTTGCTACCACCAACTCCAGACTGTGTAATTAAGCCACTATATGGTCTGCTCTTGCTGCCGCCAACTCCAGGCTGTGTCATTCAGACACTATATGGTCTCCTCATGCTGCCGCCAACTCCAGGCTGTGTCATTCAGCC
This sequence comes from Hyla sarda, assembly GCF_029499605.1. Classification (NCBI taxonomy): domain Eukaryota; kingdom Metazoa; phylum Chordata; class Amphibia; order Anura; family Hylidae; genus Hyla; species Hyla sarda. Next base: position 272,524,736 of record NC_079190.1, read on the forward strand.
CCATATTTTTACATAACTGACCAGCTAGTTCAGAACTGACTAGCTAGATCCAGATGTGTTTTCATCGGTCATGAAATTTTAACTGCAAATTTTATTTAAAAAAAATTCTAAAACACACTGCAAATTTGCCAAAATCTACAAAACATTGCACATTTACAAAGCAGAGCTCTAGAAAAAGGCTTTTTTTTTTTTTTACAAATTTTTTATCTCACTGCCTTCTTTAGTCTACTTGCGTGAAATTTACCATGCATTGTACAAACATTTAATAAATGTCTCTCTACTCCCCAAAATTTTACACAAAAACATTTCTAGTAAATGGTTATATGGAGAGCTGGACGTTGCTATTAATTTTAATCATTTATTTATTCCTGCAAGACAAAATTTACATAAAAAATCTATCTAAGATATCCACTATCCAAAAATGTACCAAAAAAAATCAGAAATGTATCACAAGGGGGTGCAAATATGAAAACGTAACATGTATTGGAGACACTTAAAAAGATAACAACTTGGAGAAGGGACACAGTCGGCACTGCTAATATACCCGGACCAAACACACCCTCATAGGGAAAACTGACTTACAGGTGTACGATACCAAAATAGCAATAGCATCAATTAATCCGGTGCTCCATGAATAGAGTAGAGGTTCAAAGTTCCATATTGTAATGGTAGAAAGAAACTCATGGCACTCGGTCTGGATGCAGTTAAAAGTCTTTAATCCCGGTAGAGGTACAGACAGTTGTCAGGAGTGGGAGAAGAGACGGAACGTTTAAAAAAATAACCATACTACAAAAATGCAAAAGCAACAGAGCAAGGCACGTCACTGGTGAGATCAACAAACCCCATCTTGGGCTATGGTATGCCAGTCGGACATAATTTGATGATAGGACCCCCACAACTAACTTGGGAACAACAACTGTTACGGTAAATGAAAATCAAGGGGACTGTAGGAAGAGTGCAGAAAGTTTGGCACACTCGGGTGTAATCACCCTAGTAATTCCTAAAAATGAAAAGCACAGTTTGACTACCCCTACTCTCACAGGGACCATTGGAGCACTCACCCTTAAAAGGGTGACCTCTGCCACAAGCTACCCCTTGTTCTCACCCTAGAATTGCCTAAAGTTAACAACTCTGGTAATTAGCACAACCTGACCTTGATTTTCCTTTACCTTATCAGTGGTTGTCCCCAAGTTGGTTGCAGGGGTTTTATATTTGGTCCCCTCTTTTGGGCTTTGTTGATCTCACCAGGGAATCATTCCTGCTAGACAAGGCAGAAACACCCATAAACATCACAGTGTATATTTTCAGTATCTTAATGAGACATCAGAAGCATCTATTGTATCAGACTAAAATATATTGTGCTTATTATCATAATATACAAATAAGTCTATTACTTATAGGTCTTGGACAATTCAGTTAGTCTCAGGTTACACAGCTACACGAAGTGTCCTGAAAATCTAAATAAAATCAGTTTGTTTCCTATTGGGGAAAAAAAGTAACAAATGTCCTTGAGACTGGTTGTTTTTTACTTTCTTTCCTATAAGGGACAATAACAATTTTGCAACCACAATGTCTCTGTTACTTATCTGCAAATACATGCTACTGTGTAACCTTAATAATTAAAGAGGTACTCCACTGGAAAACATTTTTTTTAAATCAACTGGTGCCAAAAATGTAAACAGATTTGTAAATTACTTCTATTGATCCACAGGAAGCTCTTTTCTTTTTTAATTTCCTTTCTGCCTGACCAAAGTCATCTCTGCTGACACCTCTGTCCATTTTAGGAGCTGTCCAGAGTAGGAGAAAATCCCCATAGAAAATCTATCCTGCTCTGGACAGTTCCTAAAATGGACAGATGTGTCAGCAGAGAGCACTGTGGTCAGACATAAAGGAAATTCAAAAAGAAAAGAACTCCCCGTGGATCATAACAGCAGCTGATAATTACTGGAAGGATTAAGATTTTATTTATAGAAGTAATTTACAAATCTGTTTAACTTTCTGGCACCAGTTGATATAACAAAAAAAAATATTCAATAGAATACTCCTTTAATGTTGCGGAATTGGGATAGGGGATGTATACAGATTGTATTTGTGTGTGTGTGTGTGTGTGTGTGTGTATACACATTGCACAGGTAATTGCTGTAGTTTTGCTTAGGATAACAGCAGCTCACATTGTTCTTTATATCGTAATAAGAAAATAAACATTGACTCATAGAAAAGTAATGCTCCCTGAATTCCACCCACTTTCCATTCAGTTTCCAGATTTTCACATTAGGATATCTTGTTAAATGTAAAGTAGTTGGCAGGTGTGCAGCGTTAGTTTTTAATCAATAACAATTAGTTTTATTTTTGTTAGTTTACTGTCAGAGGCAAAGTCAGATACAAATGACTTCATCATACAAACAAAATGTGTCACATGCTTAATGTACGAGAACAATTTTGCAGTGGTAACAGTTAGAGACAAGAAAATAGCTTTTAAAGATTTTCATTTACTCCAATATGTTTATAATTTGTTGGGCAAACACTGGATCGTTCATGCACTTCTTTAATTTAAAGGGGTATTCCAGGAAGTTAAACAGATTTGTAAATCACTTCTATTAAAAAAAATCTTAATCCTTTCAATAATTATCAGCTGCTGAAGTTGAGTTGTTGTTTTCTGTCTGGCAACAGTGCTCTCTGCTGACATCTCTGCTTGTCTCGGGAACTGCAAAGAGTAGAAGAGGTTTGCTATGGGGATTTGCTTCTAAACTGGGCGGTTCACGAGATACGTGTCTTCAGAGAGCACTTAGACAGAACAACTCAACTTCAGCAGCTCATAAGTACTGAAAGGATTAAGATTTTTTATTAGAAGTAATTTCCAAATCTGTTCAACTTTCTGGAGCCAGTTGATATATATAAAAATGTTTTTTTTCCTGGATAACCCCTTTAACCCCTTCTCGACCTATGACATACCTGTACGTCATGGGTGGCAAGGTGTTCCCGACCCATGACATACAGGTACGTCATGAACATTTTTGCCGCTACTCGCGGCACCCCGCAGCGCCCGGAAAGATGGTGGCTATCACTGATAGCCAGCCATCTTACCATGCGACCACGGGGGGTTTCATCCCCCCCCCCCCCCCCCAGCGATCGCTGCTATCAGCTGGTCAAATCTGACCAGCTGATAGCAGCGTTTCGCTATGAAAATACTTAGCAGCGCGGTGTGTAAGTCCCGATCACGGAGATCGGGACACACACCGCTCTGCTAAGTGTCCCTGACCCGTCCCCCGGCGTCACTTACCCGTCCGAGCGGTGTCCTGAGCGGTCCCGGCGCGAGCGACATCCTCCAGGCGGTCCCGGCGGCGCTGCGTCCCGGAGGTGAGTTTCCGGCAGCAGTGCGGCATCTTCATTGGCAGCAGTGAGATCGCCGTAAAGCGATCTCACTGCTGCCTCTGGGAGTTTCAAAACTGCAACTCCCAGCATGCCCAGACAGCCTTTGGCTTTCTGGGCATGCTGGGAGTTGTAGTTTTGCAACATCTGGAGGTCCTCAGTTTGGAGACCACTGTATAATGGTCTCCAATCTGTGCTCCTCCAGATGTTGCAAAACTACAACTCCCAGCATGCTCAGTCTGTCCAGGCATGCTGGGAGTTGTAGTTCTCTAACATCTGGAAGAGCACAGATTGGAGACCATTATACAGTGGTCTCCAAACTGTGTATCTCCAGATGTTGCAAAACTACAACTCCCAGCATGCCCAGACTGCCCAAGCATGCTGGAAGTTGTAGTTCGGCAACATATGATCCTTCAGATATTGCCGAACTACAACTTACAGCATGCCTGAGCAGTCTGGGCATGCTGGGAGTTGTAGTTTTGCAACAACTGGAGGCACACTAGTTGGGAAACATTGTCCGTTTCCTACCTCAGTGCCTCCAGCTGTTGCAATTGTTGCAAAACTATAACTCCCAGCATGCACTGACAGACCATGCATGCTGGGAGTTGTAGTTTTGCAACAGCTGGAGGCACACTGGTTTGGAAACACTAAGTTTGGTTGCAAAACACTTGAAAGTTTATTACTTAACTTAGTGTTTCCAAACCAGAGTTCCTCCAGCTGTTGCAAAACTACAACTCCCAGCATGCACGGACAGCCAAAGGGCATGCTCGGAGTTTGCAACAGCTGGATGTTTGCCCCCTCCCCCCAATGTGAATGTACAGGGTACACTCACATGGGCGGAGGTTTACAGTGAGTGCTGCAAGTTTGAGATGACACAAATTTTGCGCTGCAGCTCAAACTTCCAGCGGCAAACTTGCTGTGAACCTCTGCCCATGTAACTGTACCCTAAAAACACTACACTACACTAACACTAACCTAAAATAAAAAGTAAAAAACACTACATATACACATATCCCTACACAGCCCCCCCTCCCCAAAAAAATGAAAAACATCTGGCATGCTACTGTTTCCAAAACGGAGCCTCTAGCTGTTGCAAAATAATAACTCCCAGTATTGCCGCACAGCCATTGACTGTCCAGGCATGCTGGGAGTTTTGCAACAGCTTGAGGCACCCTGTTTGGGAATCATTGGCATAGAATACCCCTATGTCCATCCCTATGCAAACCCCTAATTCAGGCCTCAAATGCGCATGGCGCTCTCTCACTTTGGAGCCCTGTCGTATTTCAGGGCAACAGTTTTGGGACACATATGGGGTATCGCCGTACTCGGGAGAAATTGCCTTACAAATTTTGGGGGGCTTTTTCTTCTTTAACCCCTTATGAAAAGGTGAAGTTGGGGTCTACACCAGCATGTTAGTGTAAAAAAAAAAAATTTTTTACACTGACATGCTGGTGTTGCCCTATACTTTTCATTTTCACAAGAGGTAAAAGGGAAAAAAGACCCTCTAAATTTGTAATGCAATTTCTCCCGACTACGGAGATACCCAATATGTGGGCGCAAAGTGCTCTGGGGGCGCACAACAAGGCCCAGAAGGGAGAGTGCACCATGTACATTTGAGACGATTTGCACAGGGGTGGCTGATTGTTACAGCAGTTCTGACAAACGCAAAACAATCAATATCCATATGTGACCCCATTTTGGAAACTACACCCCTCACGGAATGTAATAAGGGGTGCTGTGAGCATTTACACCCCACTGGTGTATGACAGATTTTTGGAACAGTGGTCTGTGAAAATGAAAAATAAAATTTTTGATTTGCACAGTCCACTGTTTCAAATATCTGTCAAACGCCAATGGGGTGTAAATGCTCACTGCACCCCTTATTAAATTCCATGAGGGGTATAGTTTCCAAAAGGGGGTCACATGTGGGGGGTCCACTGTTCTGGCACCATAGCGGCTTCCTAAATGGGACATGCCCCCCAAAAATCCTTTCAGAAAAACTCACTCTCCAAAATCCCATTGTCGCTCCTTCCCTTCTGAGCCCTCTACTGCGCCCGCCGAACACTTTACATACGCATATGAGGTATTTCCTTACTCGAGAGAAATTGGGTTACAAATTTTAGGGTGATTTCTCTCCTTTTACCCCTTGTAAAAATTGTAAAAATTGGGTCTACAAGAAAATGCGAGTGTAAAAAATGAAGATTTAGAATTTTCTCCTTCACTTTGCTGCTATTCCTGTGAAACACCTAAAGGGTTAAAACACTTACTGAATGTCATTTTGAATACTTTGGGGGGTGCAGTTTTTATAATGGGGTCATTTATGGGGCATTTCTAATATGAAGACCCTTAAAATCCACTTCCAACCTGAACTGGGCCCTGAAAAATTACGATTTTGAAAATCTTGAGAAAAATTGGAAAATTGCTGTGGAACTTTGAAGCCCTCTGGTGTCTTTCAAAAGTAAAAACTTGTCAATTTTTTTATGCAAACACAAAGTAGACATATTGTATATGTGAATCAATATGTAATTTATTTGGAATATCCATTTTCCTTTCAAGCAGATACTTTCAAAGTTAGAAAAATGCTACATTTTCAAAATTTTCATGACATTTTTAGATTTTTTACCAAGAAAGGATGCAAATATCAGTGAAATTTTACCAATATCATAAAGTAGAATATGTCATGAAAAAACAGTCTCGGAATCAGAATGATAAGTAAAAGCATTCCAGAGTTATTAATGTTTAAAGTGACAGTGGTCAGATTTTCAAAAAATGCCCAGGTCATGAAGGTGAAAATGGGCTGGGTCATGAAGGGGTTAATGATTGTTGGCAACATGACCCACATTTACACAAGATATGAGGCTGACTAATGATGATTTTAAAGGGGTACTCCAGTGGAAAACACTTTTTTTCAAATCAACTGGTGCCAGAAAGTTAAAGATTTGTAAATTACTTCTATTAAAACATCTTAATCCTTCCAGTACTTATCAGCTTCTATATACAACAGAAGTTGTATAGTTCTTTTCTGTCTGACCACAGTGCTCTCTGCTGACACCTCTGTAGATGTCAGGAACTGACCAGAGCAGGACAGGTTTGCTATGGGGATTTGCTCCAACTCTAGATAGTTCCTGACACAGACAGAGGTGTCAGCAGAAAGCACTGTGGTCAGACAGAAAATAACTATACAACTTCCTCTTGAGCATACAGCAGCTGATAAGAACTGGAAGGATTAAGATTTTTTAATAGAAGTAATTTACAAATCTGTTTAACGTTCTGGAGCCAGTTGATATGAAAACAATTATTTTCCACCAGAGTACCCCTTTAAGGACTAAATAATCAATACAATCTACCAACAAACAAGCATTTTCTCATTCATCTGCTCTATTTCATGTGTCAACAAACTTTCCTGAGAACATTCAGCCAATGTTTAGAAAAACACTACTTTATTCTTACAAAGACAGCACCACTCATGTCTACAGGTTGTGTCTGGTATGGCAGCTTGGCTCTGTTGAAGTGAATGGGACTGAGCTGCAGTACTACACACAAACTGTGGACAGGAGTGCTGTTGTTTTTGTAAAAAAAAAAAAAAAAAAGAAGCAGCTTTTTGAAATCCTGGATGACCTATTTAATCTAAATACTTACCTAAATATAGTCATAAAAGTGTAAGACTTCTACATAACATGGGGGATGGGGCATGACACAGGGGGGGTGCAAAAAGTTTATAGCTGTCAAAGACATGTATTACAGTATGTACAAATACAAATCTGTTTTGTCAGTTTTCTGTCTCCTTAAAGGGGTACTACCGTGCTGACAACTTATCCCCTATCTAAAGGATAGAGGATAAGTTGCCTGATCACGCCACTGGGGACCCCCACAATCTCACATGCAGCACCCCATTCTCATCAGGCCCCGGAGCGAACATCGCTCCGAGTCTGATGACTGCCGTTCACGGGGCCGGAGTATAGTGACGTCACGATCACCGGCTGTCTGGCCCCTGCCATAGACTTGCATTGAGGGGGCGGAGCGTGACGTCACACGGGGCGGAGCTGTGACATCACGATCACCGGCCCCGTCATCAGACCCGGAGCGGATGTTCGCTCCGGAGCCTGATGAGAGCGGGGTGCTGCGTGCAAGATTGCGGGGGTCCCCAGCAGCGGGACCCCGTGAGATCAGGAAATTTATCCCCTATCCTTTAGATAGGGGATAAGTTGTCAGCACGGTAGTACCCCTTTAAGAGGCCAGCCACCCGTCCTGGTCGGTCTTTTCCAAATTCTAGGTTATGTTTTATAAACCATTGTGATACAATAGAGCAGGCTGACATCCTCAACACTGATGGGACAATGTTAGATTGTAAACATATAGAAGGAATGATAGGGGGATGGTACAATGTAAAGTTAAAGATGCTGAAGCATTGTTATTTTATGGTGAACACAATTATTTCCTAAAATATGTCAGGAGAGCTGATAGATCCACATTATGGGTATATTCACATGTACAGGATCTGCTTCTTTTTTTTTTTTTGCTGTGTATTTTGTGCAGCTAATTTTACTTCCCATTAACTAAAAATATGCAACAGATCCTGTATGTGTGAACGTACCCCCTGGGGAAATGTCCCCTTAAATCAGAAGTAGCCTTACATTGCCTAACGCATGGTGTGATGGATAAGGATGTTTGTGGCCTGAGATGGACTATCCTTGATTGTATTTAATGATGGATAGAGATGCATCTTACCTTAGAAGGAAGTCATGGTTAAGGTATAATTTTTTATGTCTTCTAGTTGTTGGGAATAATAAGTGCACAAACAGAGCAGATGATGAAATCAGCCTTTGGGGAATACAATATAATGCTGTTAAAGTCACGATATTGGGCTTTTTACTCACATAAGTTAATGGGCATACAGTATTTAAAGAAGGATCATCCCATTAAAAAGACCACCAATGATCAAGATGATTTTCTCACAAATATAATTTTTTTTACATAAGCAAGTAAAAAAGAGTAGGGGGAGGCACAGTTCACATCGGTAACAAAAAAAAGTGGAGGAGGAGTTGACGGGGCTCAGAGGCAAACACCGGTGGTTTTGTGCTAAATAGGACTTCATCCGGCCTCCAGGAGGCCGAATGAAGTGCTAATTAGTACGAAACCACCGGTGTTTGCCTCTGAGCCCCGTCTACTCCTTTCACCTTCCTCTTCCTTGGAACCTCAACAGACCCAGAGATGGACAAGGTGAGTGCGGTATTTTCTATCTGCATTTAAGTAAATTTTTTTTTTTACATAATTTGTATATAGACCCTCTTCTTCGTGAGGATTAGAGGAGAAATTATTTTTCTCTGATAGGATAAATAATAACAAGAGATGAGCAAGCCGAACCCAGCAAACCGAGTCTTGCACAGAACTTTTGAACTTTGTTAAGCTCAGCTTGCGCAAGGAAGTACTAGGAACACTGAGATAATGTCAGGGTAGCCCAGCATACCTTGCAGCTATCAGCAAGATCATATGACCCCAGATTATCTAAAACTTGCTTGCATTATGTGATATACAGCTCCCAGGCCAATCAGTAGACAGAATAGGGGTGGGTTATAGAGACTGATAAAACCCTATCCACTACCATCTTGAAAAGAAAGCTTAGAGAGGACAGACAAACAGATCATGTGGTGACACTGCAAGGCATCATGGTGGATATGTGGAGGGGGAGCAAGAAGCCCATGATCAGACATCAGAAATTCATATTGAGAGGAGTGGTGAGGACTATGAGGAGGAGTTTGATGAGGTTGTCAGCGGGCCTGTTGGTCTGATTACGTGACGACACTACTGCAACTGCAGACTAGAAAAAAATAGGAAGGGCACAATCGGTGATGGTGTACCATTGCGTCTTCCGATACCTTTGTGTGTATTTTCACAGTGACAGGCATCTGCCAACAGAAAGGGATACTTTATGAAGCTTTATTTTTAAAAGCGTAGAAATTCTTCTAGTGCAGTATTTTTAAACAAACTGTTACCATGGGTTATTGTATATTGCCATAACTTGGCCTTAAAACAACTTTAAATCTACTTGAATATGTGGTGTCCCGGTACCGTATTGCATACCGTACTTTGGTTAGGGGTCCTCAAAGTCAGAGTTCCTAGTAACTGTGGGGTTCCGCTTCTTTAGTCATCGCCTAGTCACCCCTCATATAGTTAATATATTCCTAAATTAAATGTAAATACTGTATAGAAAGAGTATGCTAACCGTGCATAGCGTTGCAGGGCCTGCGGGTCATGTGACTGTGGTTTAGTCTCTATGGTAGGTAAAAGGACCTTTGGAGGTTCTGGGTCATGTGTTACCCACAATGCCTTGTAAAGCTGATTGACAGATGGTGTGAACCAATCCTAAAATGGTCAGCGCTTGCCCACATAAGGGAGCTGCAGCCAATAGACGCTCTCTTGGGTTCCATATCGTTGGAAAGTCAAGATCTGCGCAACTTACAACAACATATACTTGGCCACAGCCTGCCGGCCTCGGCCTTAAGCTAAACAGTGAGTTCTTATAAACTTCCCCGCTACTTCCAGCAAGGACCCTGGACCTAAACATAACCCTAAATCCAGTGGATCTGCGCATACTAAATCCTACTAATCTAAGGAATTTATTAAAGTCCCAACCATATGTCAATCTCAGCTAAGCTGTACATAGACTTTGTTATAAGGACTGTTCCTGTTAACCCATGTTACGGAAAATCTTCAGTAAAGTTTCCGAAAGTTTTCAGCAAAGCTCTGGTTGTGGACATTACATTTATTCTACATCTCCCTATCGCTTTTGGGAAGGGTGGCGATAGGCCAAGCATCACAGTATTAACCCTCACCCTGGTGTCACTGACAAGAGTTAATTATACCTCACAGCAACACCCAAACTGTCATACAACCCCCCAAGGCACCACAAATACATTTCTAGTTGATCCTAGCATTGTTATAAACTGCTTTAGTGCTCTAAGACAGCATTATACATGTGTTTTGAGGCTTTTTCCTTCATCACTGGTACATGGAGAACCTGTTCACCGCCAACCAAACTTTTTCAAAAAGTTTAGGGAGCCTCTAAACCAAACTTCTAAAAAAAAATTCTCATCTCCAATAATGTTTCAGTATTTAATAATGTTTTCGACATTGCTTTTGAGATTTATGCAAACTATGTTGAAACAATGGTGACTAGAGATTAGCGAATTGAAGCTGACGAACCCAAATTCATTACGAATTTCAGGACATATTTGATGAAAAACAAATACGAATATCGCCGCAATTCTATAGCGCAAATCGCTTCTTTAAACTCCATTTACTGCAGTTCAGGCTCCAAGGCATCTAAAATGGCTGATCCACATGTCAGTACATGGGGCAAGGTACGCTGGGAAGGCGGGAAGGGAAGTAGGCGGGATGACCCTGAATCACATGCAGGATGCAGCCTATCAGCAGCCAGTCACCCCTGTGATGTCACAGCCATATAATCAGCAGCCATAATTCCGGCTCCTCACTTCATTCATTACACTGCAGAGAGATAGGACGGACAGCCTGTGTGTGTGTTACAGCAGAGAAAAGCGCATTCCAGCAGCGTTTAACATTCTCCTAGTCACATCAGCGTTCTCGTGGACAGCATTGTTTTTTTTTCACTGAAAAGGATTTTTACTGCAGCTGCAGTCATTAACCTTCCAGTCACTTTCTTCGGCATAGTATTACAGAGAGGGGCAGATAGCTGCGTGTTGCCTCATACATTTCAACAAGCTGCCTCAACTTCATAAACCTTAGCAGAGGAGGCAGGAATAATTATTCAGCGCAATTCAGTGTCTTTGTTCCACAAAAAATCATCTGCTGGTTATACTAGTCTGTAGACGGTATAATACACAGCAGTCCATTTCTAATAGTCTTTGACATAGTGCAATTTTGTGTTTAGTACACAGCTTTCTTTTTGCTGCAGCACTGTGTACTGCTGGTGTTTTACAAGAATACGTTTTTTTTAAGGGTACTGTAGCACATTTTTCTGCCCTTATAAGTGCATACCACATACCTACATCTAAGTAGTGTACTATTTTGTACCTGTTAATCTGTCAAGGGCCTACATACTGTGAAAGTCCAGGCAAAAGTGCACACCTGCTGCTGTTCTAGACAAGTACTGTTTTAAGCGTAGTGAAGTGTATTGTACTCCCCTCATATACGCACTAAGTATGTCAGGCAGAGAAGTGCCAGGACATGCACAGAGGAGTGGCAGAGGCCTAAATCCTTCAGGCAGAGGTCGCAGCAGACTGGGGTGAGTGGCAGCAGGAGTCGCAGGGAGAGGCCTGAGCTCCAGTTTTCAGCTAGCAGTCGTGTCTCGACCAGCAGCCCATCTGCCATCGTCGATTGGTTAACACGGTCATCCACTTTATCATAAGTTTATCATAAGTTCCTCAGACACAACCCACAGTTGGCATGGCAGTCCCTGTCCTTCCACTGTCGCTGTCCTATGCTGTTCCTCCTCTACAGAGGTATCTTATGCTGTGAGTTCAGCTCCACTATTCACTGAGGACGATCTAATAGAGGACAGTTAGCAGCTACTGCCCAGCCAAGAGGCGGAGGAGACATCCACCGCTTCCACCGCTAGGCGGGCAAGTAGGGATGAGGAGAGTGACGTGGAAGGCAGTGTGGCCTGGGTTCAGGGTCCTGAAGCAAACACCTTCAAGGAACCTGAGGACATCAGTGACGTGAAGACACTTGTTGATGATGATGATGAAGCCGATCACAATTGGGAGCCGAGTGCCGAAGGGGATTCATCATCATAAGGAGAAGAGAGTTGCAGGTTGCCTGTGAGGCAGCAGCTGAGCCAGCAAGGCGCTAGCATGGTTGGCAGTCAGCATGGTGGCAGAAGTGGAAATTCTGGAGCGAAACTTGCCTGGGGAGACCACCTGCTTCGCGGCAACCTACCTTTCCGGGAGGTTTTTAAACAGGGGTTCCTGGAGATGGCGGCAGTAGCAGTCAATTAGTGCAGACTGTTGGTGGAAAAATCAGCTACTCGCCGGTGTGGCAGTTTTTCATCAAACATCCGGTGGAGGTTCACATAGCCACATGCAAGATATGTTGGCAAAAGGTGAAGCATGGCCAGGGTCCCAATGTTGGCACCACGGCCTTGCGTCAACATATGCTTTGCCACCATAAAGCAGCCTGGGAGAACCAAGGCTCCGATGTAGTGGTCCAGCCTGCTGCATCACCCAGTGGCACGCCGCTCCCTCTTTCAGCTAGCCAAGGCTCCACCAATTCAGCCAAAGGGAGCTGTGTGTCATAACCTCCTTCTGTCGCTCCAGATGCTCCTGCTCCTCCAACTTTTAGTCAGCCATTCTGCCAACAATCCATCGGCGAAGCCATGTCCATGAGATAACAGTTTGCGCCCACTCATCCAATGGCGCAGAAGCTGAATGTGCCCCTGTCTAAGTTGCTGGTGCTGCAGTCCCTCCCTTTTTAAGTGGTGGCTTGTGCCAAGCCGTCATTTCTTTGTGAAGAAGGCAGTACCCGCCCTGCACAATTTTGTGGAAGAGAAGTTGGTTCAGTCCTTGAGACTGTCGGTGTGTACTAAAGTGCACGGCAGCGTCGACATCTGGAGCTGTAGCTACGGTCAGGGACAATACATGTCATTTACGGCTTACTGTGTGAATGTGGTTCATGCACAGCCACAACCCCAACTTGGACAGGTCATGCCGCTTCATCCTTCACAATCTCAGCCCGTTGGTCTTGTGACAGTGTGTGACTCCACCTCCTCATCCTCCACTGTGTTCTCAGCCTCCACTGCCCAGACAAGTCTCAGTAGCCCTTCAACATACCATGTGTGAAGGGCACGGCGTTGTCCCACTGTTCTTCACATGGTTTGTCTTAGCAAAAAGAGTCACACAGGGAAGGAAAGAAATCGGAGCATGGCTTACTCCACGGAAACTGGAAATGGGAACCATGGTGACCAACAACGGGAAGAACATCTTGCATGGGCTGCCACTGGGAAGACTGAGTCATGCGCCCTGCATGGCACACGTGTTCAATGTGATTGGGAAGCAGTTCCTGAAATGTTCCCCTCATTTTCAAAACATCCTAACAATGGGAAGGAAACTTTGCATGCACTTCAGTCACTCGTACACCGCAAAGCACACCCTCCTTGAGCTGCAGCGTCAGAACTGTATCCCACAACATAGTCTGATTTGTGATGTTGCCACACATTGGAATTCCACCCTCCATATGTTGGACCGACTGTACGAACAGAGAAAAGTCATCACCAATTTCTTGATGATCCAAGCGGATAGGGGTACTCCCCTTTGTAACTTCAATGTGAACCAGTGGCAGCTCATACCTGACACCTGCGGTTTGAGTAGCTTTCTTCACTCGCACAGTGAAGCAACTCATTAGCAGCAGGTAGACCTGGAGCAGGACCTGAACCAGCAGTTGGTGGCATATCTTGACATGCCCATACCAACACACCTTGAAGATCCGCTGGACTTCTGGACAGCCAAACTTGATTTATGGCCGCAACTAGCAGAGTTTGCCCATGAAAAGCTGTCCTACAGCTTGTGTGCCATTAGAGCTGTTGTTTAGTGCAGTGGGGGGCCATAGTCACCCCAAGGAGAGCTCGTCTGTGCACAAAAAATGTGGAGAGACTCACCTTTATGAAGATGAACCAGGCATGGATCAGCCAGGAATTCCACCCACCAATTCCTGACGCATGAGAGTAGATTGATCATGGTGCTACACCACCACTTAACAAATATGGATAGTGCCAAACAGATTTAAGGCGCTGCTCCCCAGTTATAAACATTCCTCTGCATCAGACCTTTTTTCACCCACCTTCATTACTGGGTATTGGTATTGCCACCCACCGCACCACTCATTCACCGGGTCACTTTCAGGACTCCTGATGCTGCTGCCACCTCCAGGCTGTCTCATTCAGCCACTATATTGTCTCTTCTCATGCTTCAGCCAACTCTAAGCTGTGTCATTCAGCCACTATATGGTCTCCTCATGCTTCAGCCACCTCAAGGCTTTTCCTTTCTTCCAATATATGGTTTACTGATGCTTCAGCCAGCTCCTGTCTGTGTCATTCAGCAACTACATGGTTTAGTGATGCTGCTGGGCCTAGGACATTACCTATTTATGTTTATGGTAGCACTAGGTACCATACATCTTCAATGGAAATTTCAAAATTCATCTTTTAGTCTTAGAGATTGTGAGGCCCTATTGTCTCCTCATCTGCCGCCAACTCCAGGCTGTGCCATTCAGACACTATATGGTCTCCCCATGCTGCCACAAACTCCAGGCAGTCATTCAGCCACTATATGGGTCTGGGAATAAACATTTTATTATGGCAGCAGTAGCTACCCAAAATCTTCAGTTTAAATTTCAGAATTCATCTTTTAATCTTAGGGATTGTGAAACCCTAGTGTCTACTCATGATGCTGTCAACTCCAGACTGTGCCATTCATCCACTATATGGTCTCCTCATGCTTCAGCCAACTCCAGGGTGTGTAATTTAGGCAATATATGGTTTGCTGATGCTGCTGGGCCTGGGAATAAAAATGTTGTTATGGTAGCACTAGCTTCTCAAAACCTTCAGTTTAAATTTCAGAATTCATCTTTTAATCTTTGGGATTGGGAAGCCCTAGTGTCTATTCTTGCTATTGCCAACTCCTTGCTGTGCCATTCAGACAAAATATGGTCTCCTCGTGTTCAGCCAACTCCAGGCTGTGTCATTCAGCCAATATATGGTTTACTGATGCTGCTGGGCCTAGGCATGGAATTAATTTTTTTTATGGTGGCACTAGCTACCATAAATCTTCAATTTAAATTTCAATATTCATCTTTTAATCTTAAGGATTGTGAAGCCCTAGTGTCTACTCATGCTGCTGCCTGCTCCAGACTGTGTCATTCAGCCACTATATGGTCTCATCATGCTGCCAACACCTCCACGCTGTGTCATTCAGCCACTATTTGTCTCCTCATGCTGCCAACACCTCCACGCTGTGTCATTCCGCCACTATTCGTCTCCTCATGCTTCAGTCTCATCCAAGCTGTCATTGTGCCTCTCTGCTGCAGTGATTCTAAAAATGATGCCTGTATTATTTCACTACCCCAGCACACTCCATATGTGTTTTAGAACACAGCAAAGTGGTCTACACCCCTATTGAGGCTATCTGTAGGCCAGAAATAGCAGTTTTTAATATAGATCCGCCACAAATAAATTTGGATCGAAACGAGAGAAAAAATGCGAAAAATTCTGCGAATCGTTGGAATCGAAATTTTCAAAATTTCGCTCATCTCTAATGGTGACCATTTAAGTTTTTTTTTTAGCTGGCTACAGGTTTTTATTAAATTGTGAAAAAATAATGCCTCTGCCCATGAGGTCTGCCTATGTGTTCACATTATGATCACTATATCTGTTTATATAGAATGCTACTACGTCTTTAGGAATTCAGCTATACATATTACAGAATACCAGTTATTCTAGTAAAATATGATTTACACATATATGTACCAAAACTTATGTCAATTTATTCCTCCTAGGAAAATCATTTTGAAAGATATAGAAAAGGAAAGATATAATGGTTGCACCTAGTGACGCAAATGTGGCCTCTTACCTAGTCTGGTTGAAATCAGAGCTAAATACCTTTGCAGACCTTTAAAAGTAAAGGGTCAGAAATCTTATGGTTCTTCCAAGCTTTGCTGTAGACTGTGGAAGCAGCATGAAGGAGATTCACGGAGCAGAAAGGAAATTTATATGTTGTATCGAGGATTCTCCCAAAGGATCACATCAGTTCCAATAAGGACAAACACTGAGTATTTATTCTATTAAAAGCAACAGGTTTCAGGAGTTTCAAGCATTTCATCAGGCCTGATTTGGGCTTGAAACACGTTGCTTTAAATAGAACAAATACTCAGTGTTGCTCCGTACAGGTATTGCTGTGACCCTTTGGGAGAAGCACTCATACGAGGTTAAAACTTTCTTTCTGATCTTTGAATCACGTTACTTCTACAGTCATTCTGAAAGATGCTTTGAGTTCCTGATTTTATTTTATCGACCATTAAGTCTTCATATATTTTTTCCCAATGTATGGACTGCACAAATGTTCCTGCTTCTTTTCAGTGATTGCCAAACTACAACCTCTGGGACATAACCTTCTCTGAGTTGTTTTACATGAACTGGAGAGATGCAGCTTGTCTAATAGTCTATAGAATCAAAGTTATTTCAGGATCTTACAGTTATACAGTTTATTTACCTTTTTTCTGTATATTGTAAGTATGTAATTGCCTTTACATACTGACAATATTTTATATATCAAATTTGATATATATCATATCCCAATCAATTCATATTCCAATCATATTCCAAACAATCAATTTTAAAGATAAAATATTGAGATATACAAGAGATCTTAAATGGGCACTGTCAGATACAAAATTTTTGATATGTTGTAAAGCATGCAATAGGTTTTGCAATTGCTTTCATTAGAAAATTTTCAGTATTTCATACTGAAAAAGCCAGTAAAACAACTGCCCCCCCCCCTGCATGCTTGGACACATACTAGTCCTGCTGTGTCCATGCATCATCACCTATGTCATGGACACACTTCCTTGATTGACAGCTGTGAGCACAGGACTCACAGCTGGAGGAAAAATCCTCCTACTGTCATCTTGTGTCCCGCTACTGTCAGTGAGGACAAGCTGGGAGTTGTCGTTTTGCTAATGCTAGGAGAGATGTGAGCAGACAGCATATTGAGGAAGGGGGCGGAGACCTGCACAGTGAGGCCACGCCCCCTTCCTTTGAGAGGAATTCAGACTAGTGAGCTGAATTAAAAGAGTAATAAAAAAAAAATAAAGGTTCTAGACACATTAAACATTACATGTACATGGTAAGGATTAGGTACTGAGTTGGGATGCTAAACACATTGCATTATGTACAATATCATAAATTATACTGCAAGACCTTTATTGAGTTCTGCATCTAAGACGTTCTTTGGTGCACAGTTTTGATGAAAATTAACCTCATTTGTTGTGTCTTTAGAGTGCTCTCACAGTATGTAACCTCTTTGACTCAACTCGTGCATTTCTTCTGTAAAAGCAATGTAACGGCGAATTCCCACTTGGTATAAGCATCTACATTCTCAACGCTAATTATGAGCTGCAAAGCTGAATTCTGATTAGTGGAATTGGATGCGTTTCACGTAGCAGTTTATCAATACTTTATACTTGGTTCTCAAGGCTTCAGAAGTCTTTCTTCAGAGTGCACTTCACAGCATAAAAGTTTCATACCTTTTATCTTTGATGCAGTGTGAGAGTTAGCCCGCAGTTCTGTTTGCTGAGTGACTTATTCTATCTATACTGGAAGGGGTGACATTGTATTAATGACACTTCTTTGATCCACAAGAGCTTAGTGCTTGTGACTGGCAGAGGTCACTTCATCAGAGCAATCAACGCAAGGTCACCCCTCCAGATTATAGCAAAAAGATTTCTGCAGCTGTAAATAAAACAGGAGCTCTGTTCCTACGATAGTGGAATTACTTGCTTTATATTTTCTAACTTTTCTTCAGAATGAATATATCAATAAAGTACAGTTATCCATATGTCCATGAAAGAAAGATATTTTCGAAAAAAGACATTCCTGGTTGTGCATCTACAGTATCTGTGCAGTTTCATTATTTAAAGATAATGTCCTAGAAATACATATGATCACACTCTTTAAGATCGCAGACTACATTAGACATTTGCTGTTGCACACTTGTTATGATGCCCTCTGGTGTTATTATTATTTCTTTATAGAACATTTAGCTAATGTGTCTGTTGCTGGTGATGACACATGCTTAGTAACTGAGTCCCACCACTTGCAATCACTTGTACACTGGCAGAAGCCAATAAGAATCAGTGCATTCAGATAAGTCTTCCTAGCACTGAATACATGTGTAGGGATTCTGAGGAAAAATCCCCAAATGGGAAAATAATAGATTCAATTTTTTTTAATTACAGGTCCATCACTTTTATGCCTTATTTCCCCATGACATTCTATCACATCCTCAATGTAAGGCCAACATAAACTAAAGGACTGTTAAAGCATGTTTTTAGCAGATTACAAGGGTGACAGAGCAGTAATGTCTTCTGTTTTTGACAACAGCGTACCCCATTATCAAAATTGCTATGATTGGTCAATCATTACTGACAGATCTCAGCTTCCATAGCCTGTACTTCTGCTGGAGCAAGCAATGTTTTAGAGTAGAGAAGAATAGCAATTGGTACTGACCTCAAAAAGTCTAGGTAGCTGTAAGACTCATGGCAGTAGGCTGTAGCACTCAGGGTAGTAGTGGATCCGCTGGACCTGTGTGGTAGATGACATGGGCCATGCCAGGGAGCGGAGTCTAAGGTGCCGCTGGTCTTCACCAGAGCCCACAGCAAAGCGGCATGGATTTCCTGCGGTAGGCGGCACCCAGGTCGCTACCCCTGGCACGATTCGACCACACAGGTGGCTGAGGAGATTTGAGGCACTAGAGGAATACGGCAACTCGTGGTCTGGATAGCAGAAGGTCAGGGCAGGAGGCACATGTGCGAAGTCAGGAACGTAGCAGCAGGTCAATAGGTAAGTGGCACGGGAGCAAGGTCAGGTCACGGAACTGAGGGGTTAGGAACTGGCAAGGCAAGACACTGAATAGATTTCACTAGGTCACTATGGCAAACAGAGATCTGCCAGGGGTTAGTAGGAGGTGCAGTTACTCATAGAAAAGATGCAGGTGAATGTCATAATTACGGGCCTTTAAATCTGAGAGCTCCGGTGCATGCGCCCTAGGAGGCGGGGGCACGCACGCCGGTTTTGCGAGAGGACAGAAGGGACAGCAGAGAGAGGAGGTGACTGATGGGCTGGGATTCACATGCAGGTGCATCCCGGGAGAGAAGGAAAGCGCTCACGGCCAGCATGTCTGGCCAGAGCACTGGACATAACAGTAGCCATATTTTGCTTATTACTAAACTTGTTCCGCCACCCCTTACTGCTGTGAGAGAGACAATAAGTGTTGTGCTACAGATGCATGTGACGACAAAAGCATGATACAAAATATTATTAAAGTTTGTATAAAGTTTAGGTAAAATTTACATAAAATTTGTAGAAAGGTTTAAACTACGGATTAGTGATGGGGATGTAACTGTGTGGATGTGGGGATGTGGTAGCTTCTGTTTATGCTCGCCATGCCCTCCATCTGCCAGACAGGCTTGATTGAGAGCTTGAGTGCAGGGCTTTAACTAGGGATCGACCGATATCTTTTTTTAGGGCCGATACCGATAATCTGTGGAGGTTAGGGCCAATAGCCGATAACTTATACCGATGTTCCAGTATAAGTTATCAGCTATTTACCCCCCACCACCACTGCAGATCATTGATTTAAAGCGGGCGCTTTAAATCAATGAACTGCAGAGGCTTTTGCGGTGCCATAGACCGCCGCCGCCAACCGCTTCTCTCCCCATGCCTGTCCGGGGGTCCTGAGTCCTATCACCGCCACCACCACCGCCCCCCACCCCGCGGCACCGCTCAGTGCCCCCTACCGCCCCACTGCACCGCGCTGCGTCGCACCCCCCACCGCACCGCACCCATTGCTCCCCAATCCCCGGTTTTGTAATTACCTGTTCCCGGGGCCCGGGGTCCACTCTACATCTGGCTACGATGGTGTCCTCCTGAGCTCTCAATGAGCGCACTGACGGTGACGTCACGTCGCGTCACTTGTAATTGCGCACAGCGTAACGCAGGACCCAGCAGGAGCCAGAAGTAGTGTTGACCCCGGGCCCGGGAACAGGTAATTATAAAACTGGGGATGGGGGAGGCAATGGGACTGGGGCGGTGTGGTAGGGGGTGCGACGCGGTGCGGCGGGTCGGTGGGGGGGCGGTGCGGCGGGTTGTGGGGGGGGGGCGGTCGCGGTGCGGTTGGGGCGGTGCGGGGGTCGGGGCATTATCGGCATATCGGCAAGGTAATTGCCGATACCGATAATGCCCAAAATCGTGATTATCGCCCGATAATATCGGCCAAACCGATAATCGATCGATCCCTAGCATTAACCATATCAGTCATGTTTGTCTAGGTGGGAGGAGGGTATTGTGAGCATGACTGGAGCTTCCCCATGACTGAATACCAGTGATGGCCCATCCCATTCAAAGTTCCAGTGTATAAGGCCAGGGGTACCGGGCAGGTTCTCTTCAACCCCTTAAGGACGCAGCCCTTTTTCACCTTAAGGACTGAGCCCTTTTTCGCAATTATGACCACCATCAATTTACCAATTAATAACGCGAAAACTGAATATTCTGAATATTCTGATTCTGAGATTGTTTTTTCGTGACATATTCTACTTTATTTTGGTGGTAAATTTTCGGCGTTAATTGCATCCTTTTTTGGTGAAAAATCACAAAATTTCATGAAAATTTTGAAAATTTTGCATTTTTCTAACTTTGAAGCTCTCTAATTGTAAGGAAAATGGATATTTAAAAAAAAAATTATTTTTCTTCACAAACACAATATGTCCACTTTATGTTGGCATCATAAAATTGACATATTTTTGCTTTTTGAAAAAATTAGAGGGCTTCAAAGTAGAGCAGCAATTTTCAAAAATGTCATGAAAATTGCTAAATCTGAAGGGACAGATGTTACAGAACTACAACTCCCAGCATGCCTGGGCAGTCGAGGCATGCTGAGAGTTGTAGTTTGGCAACATCTGGAGGGCTACCGTTTGGGCACCACTGTAACAGTGTACTCCAAACTGTGACCCTCCAGATGTTGAAAAACTACAACTCCCAGCATGCCCAGACAGCCTTTGGCTCTCTGGGCATGCTGGGAGTTGCAGTTTGGCCCCCCTAGTGGTTGCCACAGTAAAGATCAATTTACTTTCCCTTTCAATTCCCCCCCCCCCCCTCACTGTCGATTCCCTACCTGATCAGGATCTAGCAGGCTCCAGCGAAGATCCCAGGTCCCCAGGCATATTCTCCTGCAGGTACAGGCCTCCATCTTCTTCCCAGAGCCCCTCGACATCCAGGGGCGGGCAGAACGGGGGGTTGCCATGGCAACCCCCTGTCCTGCGCTGCCATTGGTCAGAACTCCGTTCTGACTAATGCCAGGGTATAGGAGGAGATCGCAGCTTTGCGACCTCACTCCTATCCTTTAGGCTGATCAGGGCTGTTGCTGACAACTCCGATCAGCCCTATTTTCCGGGTGATCGGGTCACCAGAGACCCGATCAGCCCGGAATTGGAGAAAATTGCATGTCTGAATTGACGATGATTTCAGCAGGCATCCGGCTCCGGTCCCCAACCGGCTAGCGGTGGGGACCGGATTTCCCGCGGGCGTATGGATACGCCCTCGGTCCTTAAGGACTCGGAATGCAGGGCGTATCCATACGCCCTGTGTCCTGAAGAGGTTAAGCACTGCTGTGTGCTCAGGCAGCAATTGATAACGACAGTACGTCATACCTGTAAAAATGCACATTCAAATTTAGAAGGTGTGTTTCTGTGGTGGCACAAGCTGGGTACAATGTATTGAGCACAGAAATGCCATAACTATGGATACAGTGCAGTTTTTACACTGTGGATTCACAATGTGGCACCTAGATGAATGTTGTTATTAGTGTAGTTCCCTTAAAGGGGTACTCCACTGGAAAACATTTTTGTTTAATCAACTGGTGCCAGAAAGTTAAACAGATTTGTAAATTAAGGAAAAGAATGACAGTGCTCTAAGTAACTGTCTCAAGTAAGTGTTTATTAAAAATATAAAAAATACATAAAATATATAGCCGTCTGAAAAGCCACAGGGCCCTTGAGGGTGACCTCTAGCTATATAAAAATAATGATTAAAACATGAAATAATGATACTAATAATGGGAAATAGGTAAAAGATATAGTGCCATGGGAACTGCTGCTGCAATCAAGTGAAAAAGAATAAAAATCCAACATTCAAGTTAGTAGGGAATTGTGCCACTTGTAGTCCGTGCACATAAATGTTTTACACTTTCAGGTGATTATACATTCTGATGTCCTCACAAGATGAATATCGCTAATTCCAGCAAGGAATTTGATAATCTCGACCGCCCCATGAGCTCGACCGCCCCATTCAATTGTCCAAAAAACCAAACAGTTCTAAGTCCGAATTTAACCCTCTCAGCATTAATGACTCAAATTCAAATATTTTGCGAGATTCTGCTCTAGACATTTTATTAATGTAATTGCCCAAACGCCAGTCCGGCTTGACTGACATAATCGCTGAATATCTAAGCTGATTAGGGTTTGCTGTTATGAAAGTCTCTGAAGTGCAAGGACAAGGGGTGTTTGTCATTCTTTTTAATCTTTTTAATATTATACCTATGCTCAAGAAAACGTGTTTTTAGTGCACGCGATGTCCTGCCTATATACTGTTTATGGCAAGGAAATTTTATAACATAAACAGCTCCCTTGCTCATGCAATTCAGGAATTAGAATTTGAGTAATTAATGCCGAGAGGATTAAATTCGGACTGTTTCATTTTTTAGACAATTGAATGGGGGGTCGGGCTGGCCTAATGGTCCGTCAGGGGCAGGCTGTTTTTCCAGCGCTCTGAAGGACCCATGGGCATTTCCCTTCCTCCTATCCCTCAATCAACATTACCACTTCCACATACTAATTTCCATTCTTTATTCTTTATTACATTCATTAATGCTGAGAGGGTTAAATTCGGACTTAGAACTGTTTGTTTTTTTTGGACAATTGAATGGGGGGGGTCGAGCTGGCCTGATGGTCCATCAAGGGCAGGCTGTTTAACCAGTCCTCTGAAGGACCCATGGGCGTTTCCCTGCCTCCTATCCCTCAATCAACATTATCACTTCCACATGCTAATTTTCATTCTTTATTTTATTTTTCTCTTTATTTCTCTTTTATTTTATTTTTAATTTGAATTTTTATACATTTTTTTCTTCTCTATTCATCTTCATCTATATGCACTAAGAAAATTTATTCTCATCATTTCTCTTCTTGATGTCCCACTCTTATATTTATGTATATATACATATATAGTTCTATATATATATATATATATATATATATATATATATATAATTTTGACACATTTTGTCAATTTTATTTATTGCAAATATCACTATTTCCATCTTTGCATAAGCTTAATTAGACGGCCAACTAGTGCATTTTCATTATGTTTGTTACCTAATTCTCTACATTTTCTGTTTGCATTTTTTAGTCACCTGTAATCCAGGTTGGCATTTATTCCATGTCTGGTTTTCACTATAACCTTGATCCATTCTAATTAGTTGAAGATGTGCCTATATATACTTGGTAGCTAGTCCCCCTTTTTTCACCACAATATATTATAGCTGCTGAAGAAAGGATCTATGGAGATGCTGAAACTAGTCCAGCCTGAATATTAATCGTATTTCATCATTGCCCAGTGAGGTCTGCTGCTGCCCAGCATACTGCTACAGGTGCCTTGGACAGATAGTGCCCTGCCAATCAAGCACCCCTCGCGCTCAAAGACACGAGGACGCCAGGGCTACTTATACCTGCCGCAGAGCAGAGGTCCACACATCTCCAAGGATCATTCAGTTGACAGTACCTGCACGCTGCTGTAGAAGATCAGCAAGATACAACTTACACAGCCTGTAACATCAGAGTTGTGCTGTCAACTTCAGGAGCTGCAGGACCGCACCGCATCGAACCACTGTGACATTATTTCTAACTTGCTGAATATTAACTATCAGTTGCCGGAGCAAGCGCATTATCAAATTCCTTGCTGGAATTAGTGATGTATAATCACCAGAAAGTGTAAATCATTTATGTGCATGGACTACAAGTGGCACAATTCCCTACTAACTTTAATGTTGGATTTTTATTCTTTTGCACTTGATTGCAGCAGCAGTTCCCATGGCACTATATATTTTACCTATTCCCCATTATTAGTATCATTATTTCACGTTTTAATCATTATTTTTATATAGCTAGAGGTCACCCTCAAGGGCCCTGTGGCTTTTCAGATGGCTATATATTTTATGTATTTTTTATATTGTTACTTTTAATAAACACATACTTGAGATATTATATCCATATAAGGCTGGGTTCACACTACGTTTTCTCCCATACGGGAGCGCATACGACAGGGGGGAGCTAAAACCTCGCGCTCCCGTATGCCTTCGTATGCGCTCCCGTATGTCATTCATTTCAATGAGCCCGCCGGAGTGAAACGTTCGGTCCGGTCGGCTCATTTTTGCGCCGTATGCGCTTTTACAACCGGACCTCAAACCGTGGTTGACCACAGTTTTAAGTCCGGTTGTAAAAGCGCATACGGCGCAAAAATGAGCCGACCGGACCGAACGTTTCACTCCGGCCGGCTCATTGAAATGAATGACATACGGCAGCGCATACGAAGGCATACGGGAGCGCGAGGTTTTAGCTCCCCCCTGCCATATGCGCTCCCGTATGGGAGAAAACGTAGTGCGAACCCACCCTAACTTTGAGCACTGTCATTCTTTTCCTAAATGTACATTATTTAACACCTAGGGTATAGGTGTTTATACAGGTTTTGCTCGGTTTTTGGTATTAAAGGCTAGGTGAGCACCTTTCATTTCTTTTGCATAGATTTGTAAATTACTTCTATTTAAAATCTCAATCCTTCCAGTACTTATCAGCTGCTGTATGCTCCACAGGAAGTTCTTTTTTTTTGAATTTCCTTTCTGTCTGACCACAGTGCTCTCTGCTGACACTGTGAATTTAAGGAACTGTCTGGAGCAGAATAAGTTTGCTATAAGGATTTGCTCCTACTCTGGACAGTTCCTAAAATGGACAGAGGTGTCAGCAGAGAGCACTGTGGTCAGACAGAAAGGAAATTCAAAAAGAAAAGAACTTCAGCTGGAGCAAACAGCAGCTGATAAGTACTGTAAGGGTTAAGATTTTTTTTT
The DNA here is from genome assembly GCF_029499605.1 of Hyla sarda. Classification (NCBI taxonomy): domain Eukaryota; kingdom Metazoa; phylum Chordata; class Amphibia; order Anura; family Hylidae; genus Hyla; species Hyla sarda. The sequence continues at coordinate 272,550,019 of NC_079190.1, forward strand.
AACATAAGTAATGTACAAATCTGCTTAACATTCTGGCACCAGTTTATTTAAAAAAAACAAAAATGTTTTCCAGTGAAGTACCCCTTTAAGTAATCTATCTATTAAATAATATATTGATAATGCTATGGGCTTTATTTCTCAAAAGTGCATAACATAAATCTGGCCTTGTTGCCCATAGAAACTAATCATAACTTTTCAAAATTGTTTAGAATTCAAATTAAAATCTGCATTGTGATTGGTTGAGAGAGACGACAATACCATGTTTTCTGTTAGTTTTTGATAAATAAGAGCCAATGACCGTCAGTTATTTTCTTAAAATTCTGTAAGTTCATAAAATACTTAATTGTATTTATTTATTGTATTTATTATATTGCTTAACCTGCATTTTTTGTTTCCTGCTACCATAAATTGTTTTATAATAAATATTTATGTCCATAAATCTATATCCATTGTGCCAATTTCCCACAAGAGTGCTTTGCATATGTGTCATAAACATATTTATACAGCCTGTATCGTGGAACCAATGTTTATTGGTAGAACTTTTAATGTGGCGGTATAAAATATATGCATTTAAAGCTGGTACTACTTATATATGTTCTTTACTCACAGATTGGCCATTAAAGTCAATCGAGAGTGTTTAAAGTGCAGAACATCCATTAGTCATGTGTATTGTCAGGCATATCATGGATCTGGAGGAGGGGGAGAACGTAATTAAAAAAAATTACCTTTACATCACTAATTTACATGAATGTTCATCCATTTTACAGCCTTCAGACCCTATTTACGAATTGGTGTAGTACAGAAGCTATGTGATCCCTAATTATATACAAAACACATGCTAATGTAATATTGGTCTATTTCTTTTTATTATCTTATAAATGTTTCCCCTCTGGTGACTTCCAAGTAAAGACACATACAAACATGTCTTTTTTTTCTGCTGCAGGTTTAGTCCTTATGAATGGTACGATGCTCATCCGTGTAACCCAGGAACTGATGTTGTGGAGAACAACTTCACCCTGCTTAACAGTTTTTGGTTCGCAGTTGGTGCATTAATGCAGCAAGGTAAAGCATTATGTCTTATGTCACTTTAATTTTAATGTTCTTTCAATTCTCCAAAACAAGTGGTTTGTCACATTTTGACAGTTGGGATAAAAAATGCAGCAGCTCTTGTCAAGAAGAAATATGTGTAAGAAATCATGTTGTCATCTTCTTGTCAAAAAACACAAAGCGGAACACTTTCATGGTTTCGTGGTTTACCGTCACTGAACAATAATATACTGTACATTCTGTACGGGTGTGTCTCCAACACCTACCAGTTCAGTATATAGGAAAAAAAGACAGATAAAACACTTCATAAGACTGGCTTTATTCTGAATGGTATCCTTGGCTGAAAGTTCTCTTGGCACCCCCCTCTCACCATAACTGTACTGTCATACAGTTTACCAACAATCATACAGTGGTTATCAGTGTCAAACAGAATGGTGGCCAAATGCTGCCAAATAACCCTTCCATAACTAAATCACAATGTGATTAATGTGACTAAATAAAGTGCCGCTGCTACTGTTAAAATAATTGAGAGGACCTTAACAGTAGGATTAACATACAGTGCAATGCCCAAATTATATTATAGGGGTTGTTTGGGGTACAAAAAAAATGCCTAGGGCTGAGGAAAAATTGCAAAGAATTTATACTTATCATGGCTGCCGCACCAACGCTGCCTGGGACAGGTTGAGGCTGCAGCCATTGATGGCAGTTCCTGCAGGGACAACACGTCAGCAGGAACCAGGAAGTGGAGGTGACAAGCATGGGTAGGGAACATTAGTGTGGCAGATGCAGGGGCTTGGGGTAGGTAGGGATTAATTCCCCTTTACGATGCAGGCTTTTTTTCATTTTTGCACTTTTGTTTTTTCCACCTCCCTTTCTAAAAATCATAACGCTTTAAATTTTCCACCTACAGACCAATATGAGGGTTTGTTTTTTGCGCCACCAATTGTACTTTGTAATGACATTAATCCTTTCACCACAAAATCTAGGGTGAAACAAAAAAAATATGCCATTTGGTCCATAAAAGGATACCAAACTTATATAGGTTTTAATTTGTTTTACTTCCGTAAAAAATGATTACTACTATGATTACTACTTGTACTATGAAAAACTTAGCATGTTTAAAAATGTCCTTTTCTGACATCTATAACTTTTTTTTATTTTTCTGTATACGTAGGAGGGTGTAGAAGGGGTTAATTTTTTGCACCGTGTTCTGAAGTTTTTATCGGTACCATTTTTGTTTTGATGTGACTTTTTGATCGCTTTTCATAATTTTTTTAGGGTATACAAAGTGACCAAATTTTGGATTTTGGAATTTTTATACGTGCACGCCATTGTTCGTGCAGGTTAATTAGCATTATTTTTTAATGTTCGGACCTTTACACACACGGCAATACCACATATGTTTATGTTTATTTTAGTTTACATATAATTTGTTTTAATGGGAAAAGGGTGTTGATTCAAACTTTTATTTAGGAAGGGGTTAAATCACATTTATTAACTATTTTTTTGGTTACTTTTTTTTACACTTTTTCTTAGACCACATAGGGGACTATTACATGCAATCATTAGATTGCATACACTGTTTAATGCTATTCCATAGCATAGCATTGATCATTGTTATCTGTGCTCGATTTCTCCAGCCTGCAGAACCTGGCTGGAGCATCGAGGACCCTCCTCCCGTCCTCTCAGCTGATCAGGACATTGCAGTTTCCCCGTGATGAGCCCGATCAGCTCCGCTGAGCTGCTTGGAGTCTCTTTTCAGCATTTTAGATGCTGTGTAATAAAGTGTGTCAACCATGGCACGAAGCTGTGGCCGACATATCCCCTCCATGCATCTTCATTGGAGAGCCAGAGATACAGCATTTGTGTATCTTCGGGACTCCCATTGAGATGCATGGAGAGGACATTCTGACCACCGCTAAATGCTGTGATCGACACAATGCTGTGATCGACACATGCGGAGAGCAGTGGCCGTATACAAGAGATTGCAGAGGATCCCAGCAGTCGGACCCCTTAACCCCCCCATTTGATTTCCCCCATGCTAAAGCTGCCTTGCCGTACACAGAAACTTTTAGGACAAAGAACACGAACACCTGTGTGAAACCAGATTTTAATGGTCACACTTGGCATATGCCAGCTTTTACAGATAGAGACAGCATGGTAAAACTGGTTGGATACCCGATGTATTTAGAAATGTATTTTTATACAGAAAATATTAAATGTGTGATGTGTTTTTTCCTTTTTTCAGGTTATATTCAAACAGTAAAAATATTCACTGGTGTATTTCATTTTATGGCCACATTTTCGCTTATTACAAACAAAAGTACACAGGTAAAATAAAATACTCCAGTGAATTTTCCTCATTGCATTTTTAAAATCGATGATATGACAGAATAAGTGTCAGGACTGGAAACAGATTGACCACGAAGTCTGCAAGTGTTGTTGGAGAAGTATAAGGAAACTGGTACAACCTTACCACTGGATAAGGCTGGGTTCACACTACGTTTTTGCCATACTGTTTTCAATCCGTTTTTCTAAAGAAAACCATATGGCAAAAAAACGGATGGAACAGTATGGAAAAAAGTAAACCGTATGCGTTTTTAAACAGTATACTGTTTTTAAAAGTGCATACAGTTCCGGCAGTTTTAATTTAAAAAAAAACCATACATTTTTGAAAATGTTGTCCATTTTTAATGGGAGGGGTCTTGGGTGGGGACTTTAGGATTCAAATGCGCATGTGCAAAGTAAAAACATATACGTTTTTCCCGTATGGAACCGTATACATGTGCGTTTCCCATTGACATCCATGTTAAAAAAAAACTTATGCGGTTGCAGTACGGTTTTTAAACCGGAGACAAAATTGTGGTCAACCACGGTTTTGACTCCGGTTTAAAAACCGTACTGCAACCGCAAACATTTTTTTTTAACATGGACGTCAATGGGAAACGCACATGTACACGGTTCCATACGGGAAAAACGTATACGTTTTTACTTTGCACATGCGCATTTGAATCCTAAAGTCCCCACCCAAGACCCCTCCCATAAAAAATGGACAAAATTTTCAAAAACGTATGTTTTTTTTTAAATAAAAACTGACGGAACTGTATGCACTTTTAAAAACAGTATACTGTTTAAAAACGCATACGGTTTACTTTTTCCCATACTGTTCCATCTGTTTTTTTGCCATACGGTTTTCTTTAGAAAAACGGATTGAAAACAGTATGGCAAAAACGTAGTGTGAACCCAGCCTTACTTTGATGTGTTTAGGGCTAGCTACATACATGTTTTTAGCCACCACACACCAATCCACTTCACTAGATACAAAGTCCCCTGATGAACCATACTTATTGTACGGGAAAATGTGTCGCGACAGTACGCCATTCAAAAAATTTGGGTTTCTGGGAAACAAACACTCTTATCTACTTATTTTTGTGAACAAGTCACTAGGGATTAGAGGTTACAAATCAGGGCACCCTTAAGATTGGAGTCAGTTGTATATACAGTGCACATACATAAGAACTCTGTTTAGAACTGATGCGGATAGATACACATTCCAGCCTATATGAGCCATTCATTTGTAAAGTCAGAATGGATAAATGTTGTCTAAAATATGGGAGGACAGAATAATGGGATATGTAAGTCAGTCTATGGTATTTATCTGATTATTCACTAGTGCTTTATTAGCCTGTACATATCTATTATCTTTGACATTTGCATTCTCAAGGGTTTTAGAAGTTGTAAGAAAAGATAATTTTAAGCTAGTTTTTTTTTTTTCCGTTAGTTATAACACACAAGAAAAAACACAATAAAAACACATGTACTTAAATACACTATTATGGAAAAACTATTAAAACACAAATTTTCAAATATGCAACATGTTTATTCTGTTGAATTTTTTTTAAAGTATTTCCTCTTCAGATTTTCAGTGTAGCATGTAGCCGATGTAGATTTTGCTGCAGATTTCATGTAAGATCAATGGTAGAAATGTTTTGCTATGTGTGCTTTTATTCTTATTCTTCTTTTGGATTGAGCTTTGGCTCAAAAAGCTGCCCAGAAAAAAATACATTTATAGTTTGCCAGAAAACAGTTTAAAATTAGGAGTTATACAGTATTTGTATTTTTACTTGTGTTGTAGGATCTGAACTAATGCCGAAAGCCTTGTCTACAAGAATTATTGGTGGCATCTGGTGGTTTTTTACTCTTATCATAATATCATCTTACACTGCAAACCTTGCTGCCTTCCTCACGGTGGAAAGGATGGAATCTGCCATTGACTCAGCAGATGACCTGGCAAGACAGACAAAGATAGAATATGGAGCTGTCCTTGATGGAGCGACAATGAATTTTTTCAAGGTAGGGATTTTAATTATTGCCTTATGCGTTAGATATTTTAGTCATTTTATGTATATGTTAACTTCATACTTAGAATTTATTCTTATATTCTTGTCCAACATTTCACTCCTAAACTTTTGGCATTGTGATGTTGATCATTTATGCATAGTTGAACCACTATTTGCTGCCGACACAACAAGTGTGCTCGAGACTTTGGTACCATTGTGGAGTTTTAATTCTATTCAGCCAGAATTGGGCTGCTATGTTCTGCTCACAGTTATGAATTGAATAAAAAAAAGTTCACATCCATGCCCCACCACACACACACACACACACTTAGTCCGTGTTTACTTTGTTGAAGCTTCAATATGAAGTGCTGTACGAATATGGGATCAAACCCACTGGTAGCAGAGGTCCCTTGCTGTACATACTAATATTCTGGCACAGTCATGAGCTGAAGAGGTCATGTGCGATTACTTCAGTAAGGTAAACATAGTCCGAGTGAGGACCACTTGGTCAGTAGCATTACTGGAGCAATGAAGGATTTAAAAGGTAAGTGTGGAGTTTTTTTTATTCTTTTTTTTTTTTTTACTGTTATTACAAATGTGACTTTTTAAAAAGTTATTTGTTTAATCGCTTACATTAAAAGAAACATATCCCTAAATTGACAAACCAGTTATATATATATTTTTAAATGTGCCCTGCTGATCTGTCATTCTAAAGCAGTAACATTTTTTTCTTAATGTCTGTCCTAAATTGTACAGCATCTACACCCTAAGACAATAAAAAAATAATCTCCCAAGACATTGCCCACTTTATGACACCCAATCCATGAAGCTCTTTACAAACATGTAATACTAGTATTAGTAGTAGTATTTTAATATGACATGTCTATTCTTTTGGTGGAGGTTAGAATTGGAATTTCCACGGCAAATACTGTATATCCCCTTGTGCATGGTGCAGCAGAATCCTGTTGAACACAAAGAGACTTTTCTGCAATGGAATTTCCGAGCAGAAGCTAGGTGTGAGATCAAATTTGCAGCAGCCAAGTTACATGTTGAGAAGGGAACTCCAACCTGGAGAAAGTCCAGCACTCAAGGATAATATTAAAACATATCCAGTTTTATTGAATATTTATAGGACTAGCATACAATGTATAAAACCAACATGTTTTGCTGTAGTCTTTATCAAGGCGTGTATGTTTAACCTAAGACACGATAAATAAATTACTGGATCTGTATGATTCGCCCCTGACTCTCGTTACCACAGCTGTGTAATCTCCAGATCCTAAACCTCTTCTTTATATTAAAGGGGTAGTCCAGTGGTGAAAAATGTATCCCCTATCCTAAGGATAGGGGATAAGTTTGAGATCGCGGGGGGTCCGACTGCTGGGGCCCCCTGCGATCTCTCTGTACGGGGCCCCGGCTCTCGACCCAGATAGCGGGTGTCGACCCCCGCACGAGGCGGCGGCCGACACGCACCCTCAATACATCTCAATGGCAGAGCCGGAGATTGCCAAAGGCAGCGCTTCGGCTCTGCCATAGAGTTGTATTGAGGGGGCGTGTCGGCCGCCGCCTCGTGCGGAGGTCGACACGCCCCCTTCCCGCGGGCTGTCGGGGCTCCGTACAGGAGATCGCAGGGGGCCCCAGCTGTCGGACCCGCCGCGATCTGCAACTTATCCCCTATCCTTAGGATAGGGGATAAGTTGCTCACCCCTGAGTCACCACTGGACTACTCCTTTAAACCCTTATTCACACATAAAGATTAATTATCTAAATCTATAGTATAATAACTCTGGTAATTAATTAAATTGATAGACATACATCAACATAGTATAATTCAGAGGATGCATCCTGTAAAATTGCATATAGAATAATTAACCCCCCGAAAAAAATAAAAAAAATAAAACACACACACAAAGCAATGCATCCTCACATACTATTAATAAGAATACAAAATGTCTGATCTATAGTTCAAGCCTTTTGGATTCCTGGTTTCCATTTCGAGAATCCAAAAGGCTTCCCTGTTGTGCAGCTTTTTTAGGAATCCCCTTTTCTCGAGGGTTTCTTTACTTGTTCCAGCACAATCACCTTCATTGTTGAGACGACACGATCATGACATTCTTTAAAATGCTGGAATGCTCCCGACATTGCTCTGGTGTGAATACCACTCGAGGGCTTTGACCCCGCTTTGTGTTCCGCTATTAGTTTTCTTACTTTTCTGGAAGTGGACCCCACATACTGCAATCTTCATGCCTCGCAGGGGATACAGTATACTGCCTGTGACACTTCACAAGAGACATAGGTATCAATTGTAAAAACTTGTTCAGTAACTTCAGATTTAAATGTGGGTGCCTGCACCGTGAATTAACATAAACTGCACCTTACCCTGCCACATGGAACATTTACTCTGTATTGGAGCCATGTTTCCCAGCCCCTATAATGGAATTACTTGTATTATCTTGAAATACACTGGGGGACAACTGGTTACCAAGGGTGCAATTCCGTTTAGCTTCGAATGCACACTCCTGTTCCAGGATTCATTCAAGGTATGTATCCTGTTTCAGAATGGGTAAATATATTTTGATTATATTTTTTATAGCTTGGTATTCCCTTCTGTAAGTGGTAGAAAAACAATGTGCAGGCTGTCATTATGAGTGTCAGACTTGCTAGACAATTGTTTAGTTCTTGTTTTTCTACCCTTAAACAGGTAGGCTGATTTAGGTTTAGATATAACCACCTGCCTGGCACTATCAATGAGTCCCCTGGCATAGCCCCTTTTCAGTAGACGTTTTTCAATTATTTCACATTCCTCCTGAAAAGATTTCTCTTCAGAGCAATTACCTCTAGCTCATATAAATTTCCTCTTGGGGAGGTTTCTGATGACATGCCTCTCATGGGCACTTTTAGCATGTAAAATATTGTTTCCTGATATTGACTTTCTGTACAGTTTAGATGTTATTTTACCTAACTGGGTATCTCCTATTAGTTCCGTGTTTTGAAAGTAAATGCTTGTTTTGCTGGATTCCAGGGTAAATTTTAAGTTATCCTCATTCTAGTTAAAAAAAACTAAAAAAATGAGTGGCCACCCCGGAGGTCCAGTCCCCAATCCACACTGTCAGCACGTCATCTATATAACGAGTATACCAGATGATGTGGTGTAGGAAGGGATTCTCCGGGGTGAAGATGTGTCCTTCCTCCCACGAGGTCATATAGAGGTTGGTGTCACGATGCCGGCTGGCAGGAGGTGGATCCTCTGTGCCAGAGAGGGATGGCGAGGACCGTGCTAGTGGACCGGTTCTAAGACACTACTGGTTTTCACCAGAGCCCGCCGCAAAGCGGGATGGTCTTGCTGCGGCGGTAGTGACCAGGTCGTATCCACTAGCAACGGCACCTCTCTGGCTGCTGAAGATAGGCGAGGTACAAGGGAGTAGGCAGAAGCAAAGTCGGACGTAGCAGAAGGTCGGGGGCAGGCGGCAAGGTTCGTAGTCAGGGGAGATAGCAATAGTTCTGGTACACAGGGTATAAACACACAAAGAACGCTTTCACTGGCACTAAGGCAACAAGATCCGGCAAGGGAGTGCATGGGAGGAGACTAGATATAAGCAGGGAACAGGTGGGAACCAATTAAGCTAATTGGGCCAGGCACCAATCATTGGTGCACTGGCCCTTTAAGTCTCAGGGAGCTGGCGCGCGCGCGCCCTAGAGAGCGGAGCCGCGCGCGCCAGCACATGACCGCAGGAGACGGGAACGGGTAAGTGACCTGGGATGCGACTCGCAAGCGGGCGCGTCCCGCTGTGCGAATCGCATCCCCAACGGCCATGGCAGAGCAGCGCTCCCGGTCAGCGCTGACCGGGGAGCTGCAGGAAGAAGGGCGCCGTGAGCGCTCCGGGGAGGAGCGGGGACCCGGAGCGCTAGGCGTAACAGTACCCCCCCCCTTAGGTCTCCCCTTCTCTTTATCGGGAAACTGCCTCCCCTGGGATGAGGACACCGGGAAAGGATGGAGGGATTCCTCAACGGCAGGCAGAACCGCAGGAGTAGGAATGGGGAGAGAGGGCAGAGGGCGGGACCTGGCACGGGGCAGTGTGACACCAGGACGAGGGCCATGAGGGGACACAGAAGCTTGCCTGATGGAACTGGGAGGGGGGGAGGGGCATTTCCTGTGGCAGGCAGAGTCCTTAATGACCTTAGGGGGACCAGATACAGGAGGAACCACAGAGTTACGGCAAGGGTTACTGGGAACCGGTTTTAGACAGTTCTTGGAACAAGAGGACCCCCAACTCTTGATCTCCCCAGTGGACCAATCCAGGGTTGGGGAATGAAGTTGAAGCCAGGGAAGTCCAAGGAGAATTTCCGAGGTGCAATTGGGGAGGACCAAAAGTTCAATCCTCTCGTGGTGAGATCCGATGCTCATAAGAAGGGGCTCCGTGCGGAAACGTATGGTACAGTCCACCCTGGCTCCGTTGACCGCGGAAATGTGGAGTGGCTTGACAAGACGGGTCACCGGAATCCGGAATTTATTCACAAAGGAGTCCCGAATAAAGTTCCCAGAAGCTCCAGAGTCCAGGCAGGCCACGGCTGAGAGGGGAGAGCTGGCTGAAGTGGAAATCCGAACAGGTACCGTGAGACGTGGAGAAGCCGACTTGGCATCAAGAGACGCCACACCCACGAGAGCTGAGTGCGAGCGTGCGTTTCCCAGACGTGGAGGACGGATTGGGCAATCCACCAGAAAATGTTCAGTACTGGCACAGTACAAACAAAGATTCTCTTCCTTACGGCGATTCCTCTCTTCCAGGGTCAGGCGAGACCGATCCACTTGCATGGCCTCCTCGGCGGGAGGCCTAGGCGCAGATTGCAGTGGAGACTGTGGGAGAGGTGTCCAGAGATCTAAGTCCTTTTCCTGGCGGAGCTCTTGATGCCTCTCAGAAAAACGCATGTCAATGCGAGTGGCTAGATGAATGAGTTCATGCAGGTTAGCAGGAGTCTCTCGTGCGGCCAGAACATCCTTAATGTTGCTGGATAGGCCTTTTTTAAAGGTCGCGCAGAGAGCCTCATTATTCCAGGATAGTTCAGAAGCAAGAGTACGGAATTGTATGGCGTACTCGCCAACGGAGGAATTACCCTGGACCAGGTTCAGCAGGGCAGTCTCAGCAGAAGAGGCTCGGGCAGGTTCCTCAAAGACACTTCGAATTTCCGAGAAGAAGGAGTGTACAGAGGCAGTGACAGGGTCATCGCGGTCCCAGAGCGGTGTGGCCCATGACAGGGCTTTTCCAGACAGAAGGCTGACTACGAAAGCCACCTTAGACCTTTCAGTAGGAAACTGATCCGACATCATCTCCAGATGCAGGGAACATTGGGAAAGGAAGCCACGGCAAAACTTAGAGTCCCCATTAAATTTGTCCGGCAAAGACAGGCGGAGGCTAGGAGTGGCCACTCGCTGCGGAAGAGGTGCAGGAGCTGGCGGAGGAGATGGTTGCTGCTGCTGTAGCTGAGACTGAATCTGCTGTAGCTGCGACTGGAGTTGCTGAGTCATGGTGGTCAAGTACGACAGCTGGTGATCTTGTTGGGCAATCTGTCGGGCTTGCTGGGCGACCAGTGTGGGGAGGTCGGCGACAACAGGCAGAGGAACTTCAGCGGGATCCATGGCCGGATCTACTGTCACGATGCCGGCTGGCAGGAGGTGGATCCTCTGTGCCAGAGAGGGATGGCGAGGACCGTGCTAGTGGACCGGTTCTAAGACACTACTGGTTTTCACCAGAGCCCGCCGCAAAGCGGGATGGTCTTGCTGCGGCGGTAGTGACCAGGTCGTATCCACTAGCAACGGCACCTCTCTGGCTGCTGAAGATAGGCGAGGTACAAGGGAGTAGGCAGAAGCAAAGTCGGACGTAGCAGAAGGTCGGGGGCAGGCGGCAAGGTTCGTAGTCAGGGGAGATAGCAATAGTTCTGGTACACAGGGTATAAACACACAAAGAACGCTTTCACTGGCACTAAGGCAACAAGATCCGGCAAGGGAGTGCATGGGAGGAGACTAGATATAAGCAGGGAACAGGTGGGAACCAATTAAGCTAATTGGGCCAGGCACCAATCATTGGTGCACTGGCCCTTTAAGTCTCAGGGAGCTGGCGCGCGCGCGCCCTAGAGAGCGGAGCCGCGCGCGCCAGCACATGACCGCAGGAGACGGGAACGGGTAAGTGACCTGGGATGCGACTCGCAAGCGGGCGCGTCCCGCTGTGCGAATCGCATCCCCAACGGCCATGGCAGAGCAGCGCTCCCGGTCAGCGCTGACCGGGGAGCTGCAGGAAGAAGGGCGCCGTGAGCGCTCCGGGGAGGAGCGGGGACCCGGAGCGCTAGGCGTAACAGTTGGCCAATGAGGGCGAGAATTTGGCCCCCATCGAACAACCCCTAACCTTAAGGAAGAAGGACACATCAAAAGAAAAATAATTGTGAGTGAGCAAGAAAACAATTGCATCCATTATGTATTGCTTGAGTTCCAGAGAATAATTACTATACCTATCTAAATGATATTTTAACACTACAACAGCATTATCATAGGGTATATTGCTGTACAGTGCTGTTATATCACATGATACTCATACATTATCTCTGTGCCATTCCATTCTTTGTAATGTATTTAGGAGATCTTTAGTTTCCCTAATAAATCCTGGGGATCTTGATACTAGAGGCTGTAAGAGGTTGTATAGCCATTGGGACAGCCATTTTACTTTCTAGACACAGAACTAATAGGAAATACCCAGTCAGGTAAAATAATCTAAACTGTACAGAAAGTCGATCAGGAAACACTCTTTTTCATGCTAAAAGTGCCCATGCGTGGCACATCATCAGAAACCTCCCCAAGGGGGAATTTATATGAGCTAGACGTAATTGTTCTGAAGAGAAATCTTTTCAGGAGGAATGTGAAATAATTGAAAAACTTTTACTGAAAAGGGGCTATGCCCGGGGAATCATTGACAGTGCCAGGCAGGTGGTTACATCTAAACCTAGGTCAGCCTACCTGTATAAGGGTAGAAAAACAACAGCAAAATAATTGTCTAGCAAGTCTGACACTCTTAATGACAGCCCGCACATTGTTGTTTCTACCAACACCAAGCTATAAAAAATATAATCAAAAAATATTTACCCATTCTGAAAGAGGATACATACCTTGAATGAATCCTGGAACAGGAGTGTGCATTCGAAGCTAAACGGAATTGCACCCTTGGTAACCAGTTGTCCCCCAGTCTGTTTCAAGATAATACAATTAATTCCATTATAGGGGCTGGGATACATGGCTCCCATACAGAGGAAATGTTCCATGTGGCAGGGCAAGGTGCAGTTTATGTTAATTCATGGTGCAGACACCCACATTTAAATCTGAAGTTACTGAACAAGTTTTTACAGTTGGTACCTATGTCTCTTGTGAAGCGTCACAGGTAGTATACTGTATCACCTGCGAGGCATGAAGATTGCAATATGTGGGGTCCACTTCCAGAAAAGTTAAAAAACAAATAGCGGAACACAAAGTGGGGGCAAAGCCCTCGGACGGTATTCACACCAGAACAATGTCGGGAGCATCGTGACATTTTAAAGAATGTCATGATCGTTTCGTCTCAACAATGAAGGTAATTGTGTTGGAACAAGTAAAGAAACCCTTAAGAGGAGGGGATTGGCTAAAAAAAATTGCACAACAGGGAAGCCTTTTGGATTCTCAAGATGGAAACCAGGAATCCAAAAGGCTTGAACTATAGATCAGACATTATGTATTTTTATTAATACTGTCTGAGGATGCATTTCTTCGGATGTATTGTTCTCTTCTTTTTTTTTTTTTTTTCTTTTCTTTTAGGTTAATTATTCTATATGCAATTTTACAGAATTATACTATGCTGATGTATGTCTATCAATTTAATTCATAAACAGAGTTATTATGCTATAGATTTAGATCATTTCTCTTTATGTGTGAACAAGGGTTTAATATGAAGAAGAGGCTTAGGATCTGGTCAGGGGCAAATCATACAGACCCAGTAATTCTTTTAGATATCGTGTCTTAGGTTAAACACACAAGCCTTGATAAAGACTACAGCGAAACATGTTGGTTTTATACACTGCTAAAAAAAGGGAACACTTAAACAACACAATGTAACTCCAAGTCAATCACACTTCTGTGAAATCACACTGTCCACTCAGGAAGCAACACTGATTGACAATCAATTTCACATGCTGTTGTGCAAATGGGACAGACAACAGGTGGAAATGATAGGCAATTAGCAAGATACCCCAATAAAGGAGTGGTTCTGCAGGTTGTGACCACAGACCACTTCTTAGTTCCTATGCTTCCTGGCTGATGTTTTTGTCACTTTTGAATGCTGGCGGTGCTTTCACTCAAGTGGTAGCATGAGATGGAGTCTACAACCCATAAAAGGGGCTCAGCTAGTGCAGCTCATCCAGGATGGCACATCAATGTGAGCTGTGACAAGAAGGTTTACTGTGTCTGTCAGCGTAGTGTCCAGAGCATGGAGACGCTACCAGGAGACAGGTCAGTACATCAGGAAATGTGGAGGAGGCCATAGGAGGGGAACAACCCAGCAGCAGGACCGCTAAATCTGCCTTTGTGCAAGGAGGAACAGGAGGAGCACTGCCAGAGCCCTGCAAAATGACCTCCAGCAGACCAGAAATGTGCATGCGTCCACTCAAACGGTCAACAATAGACTCCATGAGGGTGTTATGAGGTCCCGACGTCCACAGGTGGGGGTTGGGCTTACAGCCCAACACCGTGAAGGACGCTTGGCATATGCCAAAGAACAACAAGACTGGCAAATTCGCCACTGGCCCCCTGTGTTCTTCACAGATGAAAGCAGGTTCACACTGAGCACATGTGACAGACGTGACAGAGTCTGGAGACGCCGTGGAGAATGTTTTGCTGCCTGCAACATCCTCTAGCATGACCGGTTTGCCAGTGGGTCAGTAATGGTGTGAGGTCGCAATTTTGGGGGGCCGTACAGCCCTCTATGTGCTTGCCAGAGGTAGCCTGACTGTCATTAGGTACCGAGATGAGATCCTCAGACCCCTTGTGAGACTAAATTCTGGTGCAGTTGGCCCTGGGTTCCTCCTAATGCAAGACAATGCTAGACCTCATGTGGCTGGAGTGTTTCATCAGTACCTGCCCGAAGAAGGCATTGATGCTATGGACTGGCCCGCCCGCTCCCCGGACCTGAATCCGATTGAGCACATCTGGGACATCATGTCTCGCTCCATCCACCAACACCACGTTGCACCACAGACTGTCCAGGAGTTAGCAAATTCTTAAGTCCAGGTCTGGGAGGACATACCTCAGGAGACCATCTGTCACCTCATTTGATTTCCATTGATAATTTTTGTGTGATTTTGTTGTCAGTACATTCAACTATGTAAAGACGAAAGTATTTCATACAATTGTTTCATTCATTTAGATCTAGGATGTGTTATCTTAGTGTTCCCTTTATTTTTTTTGAGCAGTGTACATTGTAAGCTTGTCCTATGGACATTTTAAGAAGTCTTCAATAAAACTGGATATGTTTTAATATCATCCTTGAGTGCTGGACTTTCTGCAGGTTGGAGTTCCCTTCTCTTGATGACTACCACAAAGTGGCTGTGTGATTCCAGTTTCATGCATCTCAGATAAGACTCCAAGCAAGCTTAAGACCACAAGTGATGAACTGTAACCAACCTTTCTTTTCTGTCTACCAAGTTACATGTTGTTTGCCTTCACCAGATTCTCATGTTCTCTCAACATTGGAAAATATGAAAAAATATTGTTACATTTATCATATTTCCAGACAAGTGGAAGAAAAAATATTTCCAAAAATATATATTTAAAAAAAATAAAAATGCATTTAGTCTCTAGACAAAATAAATAAATAGGTGACACTTTAATAGCATGTAAGCAAAGATTATGGGTACTTATGTACATATAGTTTTTATACTCATGACTGGAGAGTTACTTTAACCCCTTAAGGACGCAGGACGTAAATGTACGTCCTGGTGAGGTGGTACTTAACGCACCAGGACGTATATTTACGTCCTAAGCATAACCGCGGGCATCGGAGCGATGCCCGTGTCATGCGCGGCTGATCCCGGCTGCTGATCGCAGCCAGGGACCCGCCGGCAATGGCCGACGCCCGCGATCTCGCGGGCGTCCGCCATTAACCCCTCAGGTGCCGGGATCAATACAGATCCCGGCATCTGCGGCAGTTCGCGATTAAAATGAACGATCGGATCACCCGCAGCGCTGCTGCGGGGATCCGATCATTCATAACGCCGCACGGAGGTCCCCTCACCTTCCTCCGTGCGGCTCCCGGCGTCTCCTGCTCTGGTCTGTGATCGAGCAGACCAGAGCAGAAGATAGCCGATAACACTGATCTGTTCTATGTCCTATACATAGAACAGATCAGTATTAGCAATCATGGTATTGCTATGAATAGTCCCCTATGGGGACTATTCAAGTGTAAAAAAAAATGTAAAAAAATGTAAAAGTAAAAGTAAAAAAAAAGTGAAAAATCCCCTCCCCCAATAAAAAAGTAAAACGTCCGTTTTTTCCTATTTTACCCCCAAAAAGCGTAAAAAACATTTTTTATAGACATATTTGGTATCGCCGCGTGCGTAAATGTCCGAACTATTAAAATAAAATGTTAATGATCCCGTACGGTGAACGGCGTGAACGAAAAAAAAATTTAAAAGTCCAAAATTCCTACTTTTTTAATACATTTTATTAAAAAAAATTATAAAAAATGTATTAAAAGTTTTTTATATGCAAATGTGGTATCAAAAAAAAGTACAGATCATGGCGCAAAAAATGAGCCCCCATACCGCCGCTTATACGGAAAAATAAAAAAGTTATAGGTCATCAAAATAAAGGGATTATAAACGTACTAATTTGGTTAAAAAGTTTGTGATTTTTTTTAAGCGCAACAATAATATAAAAGTATATAATAATGGGTATCATTTTAATCGTATTGACCCTCAGAATAAAGAACACATGTCATTTTTACCATAAATTGTACGGCGTGAAAACGAAACCTTCCAAAATTAGCAAAATTGCGTTTTTCGTTTTAATTTCCCCACAAAAATAGTGTTTTTTGGTTGCGCCATACATTTTATGATATAATGAGTGATGTCATTACAAAGGAAAACTGGTCTCGCAAAAAACAAGCCCTCATACTAGTCTGTGGATGAAAATATAAAAGAGTTATGATTTTTAGAAGGCGAGGAGGAAAAAATGAAAACGTAAAAATTAAATTGTCTGAGTCCTTAAGGCCAAAATGGGCTGAGTCCTTAAGGGGTTAAAGGGGTTATACAGGAAAAAAAACTTTTTTTACATATATCAACTGGCTCCAGAAAGTTAAACAGATTTGTCAATTACTTCTATTAAAAAATCATAATCCTTTTAGTACTTATGAGCTGCTGAAGTTGAGTTATTATTTTTGTCTAAGTGCTCTCTTATGACACTTGTCTCGGTAACTGTCCAGAGAAGAAGCAAATCCCGATAGCAAACCTCTTCTACTTTGTGCAGTTCCCAAGACAAGCAGAGATGTCAACGGAGAGCACTGTTGCCAGATAGAAAAGAACAATTCAACTTCAGTAGTTGATAATTATTAGAAGGATTAAGATTTTTTAATATAAGTAATTTACAAATCTGTTTAACTTTCTGAAGCCAGTTGATACAAAAAAAAAAGAATTTTTTTTTTCCTCTGGAATACCACCTTTTTTTTTTCCTGTTAACCACCTTTGAAGTCCTGTTTTCAAGGTAATGATTTATGAGATTTTTTTTTTTATTTCACATTAGAGAAACACCCTTGGGTATGCTAAGTTATCCTGCTAAGGTCACCTTTTTTATCCACAGAGAGAGATCAGAATGATGTGACTTTCTCAGTCTATAATAGGATTGTTAAATTAGGTAAATATAGTAATGCAACCATGTCTTAAGGGAAATATTTTAAATGATATAGTAGATGGATTAATCTGAATTTGACTGCAAGATATAACTTCTAATAATATTGAGTGGAAGGGTGTCCATTTTGTAAATTAATGGATGTTCAAAAATTGTATTTACGACAGTTTTCTCTGGTATGCAAAAAATGTAAACATTTTTATTGAGTAAATTTTATCAAGAGGAAGGGTGGTAAAATGTTATGCTTACAGACCATGGACATAGATTTGTTCATCTGGCATGCAGACAAAAAGCAACAAATTGTTTAACCCAATAAAAAGTGGTAGTAAGCGCTGATGGGGACTTAAATAAAATGATCTAATATAGATATTTATGACAAGTATATATCTATCGATTACCTGTATAGTATATAAAGTTGTTCCTGGTTGCTGTTGTGGTTGAACTGATGATTTTAATATAAGCAGAAGAGCTGCATTCTCAAGAAGCTAAAAGGATTAGAGGAGATAGAATAAATAAAATTGTATGTATAGTGCACAACCTATATTACCAACTGTGTTGTACTTACCTTTGAGCTCGAAGTTGAGAGAGAAACCTGAAGGGAGAGTATGTGGAGTTAAAATACCTTTTGTGAGGAACTTTTCTTCTTTAAAATCTCAACCATCAGGCATACAGAATTAGAATTGCAACACAGTTGGTAATATAAGTTGTGCACTATAAATATGATTTTATTTATTCTATCTCCTCTAATCCTTTTAGTTTCTTGAGAATGCAGCTATACATATGCTTATACAGTGATCCCTCAACATATGATGGTAAGTTGTTCCAAATGAACCATCGTTAGTTTAAACCATCGTATGTTGAGGGATCCGTGCAATGAAAAGAATAGGAAGTTATACTCACCTGTCCCCGCTGCTCCGGACCGTCACCGTTTCCCTGGATTTTGCCCTCCATCGCTGTCACCACGTCCTGGGTGTCCCCTCCGCTCCGGACCGTCTATGCTGCCTGGGATCGTCGCTCTTCATCGCCGTCATCACGTCGCTGCGCACACACTGCTCCTATTGGAAGACGGAACGACGTGCACGGCGACATGATGACGACAAAGGACAGTGACGGCGATGCCTGAAGAGGATGGTCTGGAGCGTCGGGTACAGGTGAGTGATCATCATTGGACCACACAGGGCACATTAAATGGCTATCCGGCAGCAGCTGAAGCAGTCTGTGCTGCCTGATAGCCGTTTATGCGATGGCCCCAAATAAAAAAGCATTGTATTTTGATGCTGCCTTCAACATGCAATGGCCTCTGAGAGGCCATCATATGTTGAAATTATCGTATGTTGGCGCCATTGTAGGTAGGGATGTCACTGTATTAGAATCATTAGTTAAACTACTGCAGCAACCTGGAACAACTTTGTATTCTATACAGGTAATCTGATAGATATATACTTGTTATAAATCTCTATATTAGATTATTTTATTTAAGTCCTCATCAGCACTTACTACCACTTTTTTATCATATTATATTATTAGTACGAGATACAGGGAGACATACTGCTAGTTCAAGCAGCACATTGGGCACACAACACACATATCCTACTACAGCGCTAGTGATATACCCATAAAATTGTTCAACCCCCTTCTCATCCGATTAATGTAAGTATACATTGGGAGCGGCTAGGAGTCTTCTGAGCTGCCATATATTTACAGTGCTCCCTGGATGTGGTTGTCAAATACAGCTGACCTCCTGCAGCAATGTCCAGGGTCAGAGTTAGGGTCAATCCAGGCCATTTAACCTCTTAAATGCTGCAGTCAATGGTGACCACAGCATTTAGGTGGTTGACAGAACGAGGTGGATCCCTCTCTTCATGTGGTGTCTATGGTTGCCCTGACAGTAGGAGGCCTAGGAATGGCCTTCAGACTTCTGCCTATTTCATCAGTATGAATAAAAATAAATATTTCATCCATAGCAATTAACTTGAAAATATTTTCCTGTTAAGAGATATCTTACATTCATATCAGGTGTAGTGCCGCTGCTGTTGTTTGTTTTGTGTCCAAGTTTTGCAGCCTCCAGTAGTGGACAAACATGCTGCTGGCCTTCTCACTAGTTGCATTGATACCTTGTATAGAGAGAGAAAGCTATACAGAAGGTATTGAAAGAGCTTTATTAATCATTCAGTCATTACAAATCATACAATAAATTACAATCACACAAAGCATGACAGTACAATATACAGCACAAGTTCCCAAAGCTATACATTGTACAACATGCTACACTAACGCTCCGCTCCATCACTCGATATCGAAGAAACAAGGTCGAAAAGAAAGAACACATTACAGTCTGTGATCGGGGAGGGCAGATCACAGGGTCAAACTACTTGGCAAACGTATGGGGAGGTAGGGGAAACAGAGGGGCGTTAATCCTCTTCTTCATCGACATCCAGACAGTCCAAGATGGAATAGTCTCTAAGCTGGCTGTGGACCAGCCTGCGGCAGTCCTGGACGGACATGTCCTCCCTGTTGTAGATGAGGCGGTTCCTGGCCAGCCATATAGCGTCCTTAAAATAGTTCATAAGGCGCCAGGCCTCCTGGATGGCCTCCACATCATGAACCCCAGGAAAGAGTCCGTACAGCACTGAATGGTACAATAGGTTGTTCCTGGGTACCGAGTCCCTAAGTTCAAGTTCCAGGGCGTTCAATAGGCCCTGCACAAATGGGCACTGCCAAAAGACATGCATAGATGTTTCCTCCACATAGGGGCACCTGGGGCAGTACCTGGTTTTGCACAGGCCACAGACATGCATATATGACCTCAGAGATCAGAGACCCCGTGAATGGCCATCCATGACAAGTCCTTGTGTCCATTGGTTAGCCTTGCAGAGGCTACATTGTCCCAAACAGTCTCTGCAGTGGCCTTAGGGAGCTCTGGAATGAGCTCCAGCAAGTCCTTAGCTCTGATGAGCTTGTAAACAGTCTTAGGATTCCACAAGTCGGGCTTGAGTCCCTCCAGTCTGTTTAACTCTGTCCATTTTGCCCCAGATGAAGCGAAACACCATCTGGGTGATGGCTCTGCAAACAGTGGCAAGATGCCTGTGTGGTGGACTTAAGGGCCACGCCTTCCTTCATGAACCAGACTCCGAGGATTTTGATGAAGTCTGGTTTAACGAAGTCCTTGCAGGTCTGGACTAGTGCAGTCACCGAGCAATCAGCTCATAAAGATGGTCACGTCGTCCATGTAGAGCGAGCACTTGACCTCATAGGGATCTCTCCATTCTGCCGGACAGACTCAGGGAAGAGCTCTATAACACAAACAAAAAGAAGAGGTCAAAGAGGGCAGCCTTGTCTGACCCCTGAAAGAATCGGGAAGGGGTCAGTCTTCCAACCGTTCACCAGCATCGTTCTGCAAATGTCAAGATACATCACGTTAACAGATGAGCAAAACATCTTCCCCAGACCTAGCTTGCACAAAGCCCTGCCCATGAAAGCATGAGACACATGGTCAAACACCCTCTTCTGATCCAGACTGACCAGGGCAGCGCAGGCACAATGGTCCTGGATTTAATGGTCCATGTCTCTCACAAGGGCAAGGCTGTCAGCGATCCTGCCACTGGGAATGCCGCAGGTGTGGTCCGGGTGGACGATCTGGCTGGTGATAGACTTCAGCCTGTTGGCCAGCACCTTGGCAAGGATCTTGTAGTCCACATTCAAGAGAGAGATGGGACGCCAGTTTTTCAAGTCACATCTCTCCACCTTCTGCCCCCCACCACCATCTCCTCGTACACCTCCAACAGGTCCGGACAGATCAGGTCCCCCAGCGCTACATAGAGCTCTGCCGGGAGACAGTCACTGCCCAAGGTCCTGCCGGGCTTAAAGGATTTAGCAGCAGAGAGCAGCTCCCCCCCTGTCAAGGGATCGTCCATAGCTGCGGCACCTGCGGTATCAACAACTTTAGTGATACCTGACAGGAACCTCTCGGCAGCTTTGGGGTTTGATGTCTTTGGGGTGTAGATATTGCGGTAGAAGTCTGTGATGACCCCATCACCTCCTCCTTGTCCTTGTGCCCAGTCTCATCTCTCAGTTCTGGAAGGGGCTCAGTTCTGTCAGCGTGGAGCTTCCTGAAAATGAAAGCGTTACACTTCTCACCCCTTTCCAGGTTCTCCACCTTGGCATGAAAGATGATTCACTCGGATTCCTCCTCAAAGTGCCTTTTCAAGCTCTTTTTGGTCTCCTCCAGCTCCCCTTCGATGTCACAGTCGCACCGGAGCAGGTCTTGCTGCAGCCTCCTGAAGTCCCACTTCTTCTCACTCGCCTGTTGTATGTTTTTTCCTGAAAGAAACAGCAAAATTTTGCTTTGGAGACTTTGGACTTTGGTTTGGAGAATCCCTGTTCCAGGACCATCTCCTTCCCCAAAATATCCTTGCTCATGTCGGGTATCCTCCCGTTGACCTCCTTCAGCTTGAGAACGACGGTCTGCCTCATCCAAGGCTCCAGGGTTGGAGAACCTTGGCAGGGCTGGGAGCTGGCAACTTGCCTAGGAGCTCATGGGGGAGGAGCTCCAGAAGCCTGGGGAGCATCAGGAGAAGAGAAACCAGGCTGAATCCCATTGTAAATCCAAATAAAGGGTCAAAATCCAAAAGCAAGGTCGAGCCCTGAAGAAAATCCAACCAAGTGAAGGAAGTGGGTGGGGCTATGCAAATTATTCCCCAGCGGTTGTAACCCAACAGGAAAAGTCAAAGCAAAATTAAATCCTTGGCAGAAAAAACTTGATGTTGAAAGCAGATGATCCTCAGGAGAAGCCTGAAGACCAGGATCTCCTGCCAGGTCTCTCTTCTCTCTTCAAGATTTTTGCGTTTTGAAGAGAAACATGAGCATGAGAAAGCTATACAGAAATTCATAGAAATATATCTCTGCAAGAAAGAGAATGGATCTATTTGTAATACTTGGATGGCCATCTAGGCCAAGACATTCACCTTATCTCATAGCAAGTCTCACTGCTCCTCATGCGCTTGATGCATACACTTTACCCTGAAGCTCTTAAATGGTGTTATCTTCTACAGCTGCTACTCCATGCGCCAGAACTCTGCAGCTTCATTTGTTCATTTGTTTAGTAAAATATTTAAAAACTGTGTTATACATGGACAATGTCACTTTAAAAAACTTTTGACATGTTGTAGAGACATGTCAAAAGTTTTGACCAGTCAATTTTTGAGTGTTCCGACCATGACCAATAGCTGGAAGAGCATGCTGAGAGAGACAAAATTACAATACAAGTCTATGGGATTGTCTCAAAAAGCCATGCTTTTCTCCCCACTTAATCTAGCAATTGGTTGGGGTCTGAATATTCAGATGCTGACCGATCAAAACTTATGATATGTCGCTAAGACAACAGGAACATTTTAAAAGTGTATCAAAAAATTGTAACTTCACCCCACTTTTATAAAATGATAAATTTTTTTAAAATAAGCACAGTTTATATATTAGATGGATAACCATCTGATTACATTTTTTTTAAAGGATGGTAGCTTTGCATTATGTTGACTTCTATATTCTCTAGGGGCTCTGAGCAGTAACATTTTTACAGATAATGTCTATAATACACATCAGTGGCAATGGAACCTAGTAGATGTTCAATGTCAAAAAACCCTATCATCAAAGTGCTATAGCTTGTCTTTTTTAGTTTTGCAAGACCAAAGATAAAGATATTGAAGTTCAGAGTTCCCGGTGAAAAACTGGTTTTACGACTTTATAGCACGAGTCAGTAGCTAATGTACTGTCAAGTCTGAGAAAGATATGGCTTTAAAGAGAACAAATAATATGTTGATACCGATCAAGGGGGAATATAACATAGCACTGACATACCACTGTCTGTTCTCTAATACCACAAGTCATCTTCAAGGACATGACAACCTCCATATTTGGTAGCATTCAATAACATAAATATATTTTTTAAAGATATATTGGTTTAAGACATAGATACTGTATTAAGATATTTGACTGGCACATTGGAATGCTGGTATGTTTTTGTTTTGCTCAATGAGATGCAATAAGTTAGCAATATTTTCCTTACTAATACACAACATAGCCACACATTCATATTCACTATAAAATAATACAGAATTATAGGACTCAATGCTAAAAAAAAAAAAAAAAAAAAAATGGAAAACCATACTGCCATGCTTTTGTGAAAACTAACTTCTAAAACTAGAAAAAAAGCCCACCTATTAGCCTGCCAATGACCATTCAGGTGCTGAATCTGCTCTTCTGAGCACGCTTCTTATATGCTGGCTGCAAAGTGCAGTTGCCAAAGTCAGTATATGGATTCAGTCAAAGGCAGGTTATCTTGAAAGCATTGTCATTCTTGTTATATGTTGTTTTTGCCTAACAAAATCATTTAGTTTAAGTGTTTTGGTCTTTAGACACGTTTATTATTTGCAACTTTTTTAAAGTTGCTAAATTTTAGCTTAACTTCCTTCAGAAGGAGAAATAAAAACCAACACAAAAAAGAAAATCATTTAAATAAGATGTGGGTAGTGGCTGGGGTGAACACTCATCTTCAGTTGCTTCTGATGGACATAATGAACACAAAACAGAACAAAAAAGTGTTCCTTTTGTGGTATATTTTTTTTTATCTTTGCATTACCCAAAAGTCAATAATAAATAATGGTTGTGGTGGCTAATTTTATGGAGCAGTATGAGAACCAACATTCCCCTCAATCCTTGTCAAACCATTTGTAGATAGAGATGTCGCAAATTGTTCGCCGACAAACAGTTCCCGGCGAATTTCGCATGTTCGTGTTCGCATCGCCGGGCGAACATATGTGAAGTTTGATCCACCCCTATACTTTAACATTGCAGTAAACTTTGACCCTGTGAGTCAGAGTCAGCAGACACATTACAGCCAATCAGCAGCAGTCCCTCCCTTCCAGACCCTCCTACCTCTTGCACGGATGCCATTTTAGCCTCATTCAGCATGCTGCAGGCTTAGGAAGTGGAGGGTTAGAGAAGCTGCTCCTGCTGTATAGGGAAAGCAATAGCTAGGTTGCTGCTAGGTGGTGTATTCAGGGTCCAGTTTACTCTTAAAGCACTAGTGTAACATCTGCTTAAAGGACAGCACCCAAAAAAGCCCTTTTTAGGGCTGAAAGATATCAGTCCTGGTTGGGAGGGAACCACTGGTTAAAAGGGGTACTCCAGAATCAAACCTAAGTTCCTTCAAGCAACTATCTACTAGAGTATTCAAAGGGCTGAAAGATATCAGTCCGTTAGTCTTGCAACAGCTGAAGGCACCCTGGTTGGGAGGGAACCGCTGGTTAAAAGGGGTACTCCAGAATCAAACTTAAGTTCCTTCAAGCAACTAACTACTACAGTATTCAAAGGGCTGAAAGATATCAGTCCGTGTGTTTTGCAACAGCTGTAGGTACCCTGGTTGGGGACCACTGCTTAAAAGGGGAACTCCGCTGGCAAGCTTTTTATCTTTAAAGCAACAAACTACTACAGTATTCAAAGGGCTGAAATATATCAGTCCGTGTGTTTTGCAACAGCTGGAGGCACCCTGGTCGGGGACCACTGCATAAAAGGGGAACTCCGCTGGCAAGTTTTTTTGCTCATTGTCACACTAGTGCAAATCACATTAGGTGTGACAGTTGTGCAAATAAAAAATAATACCTTTTTTGGCTGTTAAATAAAATCAGCCGTCACTGTTAGTTCACGTCACAGTTGCCATTTTTCCTAAATGCAGGGCAAATTGTGTCACCCTAGTGCAAATCACATTAGGTGCGACAGTTGTGCAAATAAAAATAAAAAAACCTTTTTTGGCTGTTAAATAAAATCAGTCGTCACTGTTAGTTCACTTCACAGTTGCCATTTTTCCTGCCTGCTGGGCAAATTGTGTCACCCTAGTGCAAATCACATTGGGTGTGACAGTTGTGCAAATTAAAAAAAACATACCTTTTTTGGCTGTTAAATAAAATCAGTCGTCACTGTTAGTTCACGTCCCAGTTGCCATTTTTCTTGCCTGCAGGGCAAATTGTGTCACCCTATTGCAAATCACATAAGGTGTGACACTTGTGTAAATTTAACCAAAAAAATGACAGGCAGAGGAAGGCCACCCCGCAGGGGCCGTCGTGGTGCTGGGATTCCCTTTGGCCCTAGAATGGCCAGTGTTCAGAGGCCACGTACCCTGAACCCCCAAAGTTCTGAGGACTTAGTTGACTGGCTATCACAAGACACCCAATCTACTATAGCTTCTGCTCGGAACCTTGACGCACCATCCTTCTCCTCCTCTAGCTTAGTTCCGGGCACCTCTCATGCTACCACTTGCCCGCCTGCCGCCACCACCTACACTAGCACCACAGCAGCTTTACTTGATCCATCAGAGGAGTTATTTACACATCAGTTTGAAGACATGAGTGATGCCCAACCATTATTGCCAGAGGATGTAGTTAACAGGGATATGTCTCAGTCAGGCAGCATTACACACAAGGACGTACGGTGTGATGATGATGTTGTATCCGTTGCTGCTTCCTTTCTTGAGGTGTCAGATAGCGGTGAAGGTGTTGATGATGACGATGTATCCGTGGATGCCACGTGGGTGCCCGCTAGAAGAGAAGAAAAGGGGGAAAGTTCAGATGGGGAGACAGAGAGGAGGAGGAGACGAGTTGGAAGCAGGGGGAGGTCGTCGCAAGGAGCTTAGTGGCACAGTCAGACAGCATGCATCGGCACCCGGGGTCAGCCAGACAGGACGCCAATCAATGCATGCTGTTGCCACCACCAGAATGCCGTCATCGCAGAGCTCAGCAGTGTGGCATTTTTTTTGTGTGTCTGCCTCTGACAACAGCGAGGCCATTTGCAACCTGTGCCAGAAGAAACTGAGTCGTGGGAAGTCCAACACCCACCTAGGCACAACTGCTTTGTGAAGGCACATGATGTCACATCACAAATGCCTATGGGATCAACACATCAGTACAAGCAGCACACAAAGTAAAAGCCGCCATCCTCCTCCTGGTCCAGCATCTTCAGCCAAGTCAACCACTGCTGCCCTCCTTGCCCCCTCTCAACCATCCGCCTCTCCGTCTCTTGCCTTCAGCAGTTCCTGCTCATCTGCCCACAGTCAGGTGTCTGTCAAGGAGATGTTTGAGTGCAAGAAGACAATGTCTCAAAGTCACCCCGTAGCCCGGCGTCTGACAGCTGGCTTGTCAGAACTGCTAGCCCGCCAGCTTTTACCATAAAAGCTGGTGGAATCTGAGGCCTTTTAAAAATTTGTAGCCATTGGGACACCGCAGTGGAAGGTACCCGGACAAATTTTTTTTGCACAAAAGGCAATCCCCAACCTTTACTCTATTGTGCAAAAGGAAATTATGGCATATCTGGCACACAGTGTAGAGGCAAGGGTCCATCTGACCACTGATACCTGGTCTGCAAAGCATGTTCAGGGCAGGTATGTCTCCTACACTGCTCATTGGGTAAACCTGGTGACGGCTGCCAAGCATGGAATGCGTGGCTCTGCAGAGGAGTTGGTGACACTGCCACGACTTGCAGGCAGGCCTGCTGCCATCTCCTTTACTCCTCCTACTCCATCCTCTTCCATAACATCCTCGGTCGAGTCCTCTTCCACTGCTGCGTCTTGCTCCACATCACCGGCAACCCCCCCCCCCCAGCTCCCCAGGTGCTATTCCACATCCTGGATACGGCAGTGTCACGCCATCTTGGGGTTGACTTGCCTCAAAGCAGAGAGTCACACCACATCAGCGCTCCTGTCGGCCCTGAACGCACAGGTGGACCAGTGACTGACTCCGCACCAACTGGAGATCGGCAAGGTGGTTTGTGACAATGGAACAAATTTGTTGGCGGCATTGAGGTTGGGCAAGTTGACACAAGTGCCGTTCATGGCACATGAGTGTAATCTGATTGTACAACGCTTTGTGCTCAAGTACCCAAGCTTACAGGATGTCCTGAAGCAGTCCAGGAAGGTGTGTGGCCATTTCAGGCATTCCTACACGGCCATGGCGCACTTGTCAGATATCCAGCGGCGAAACAACATGCCAGTGAGGCGCTTGATTTGCGACAGCCCGACACATTGGAATTCAACACTCCTAATGTTCGACCGCCTGCTCCAACAAGAAAAAGCCGTCAACAAATATTTGTATGATCGGGGTGCTAGGACATCATCTGCGGAGCTGGGAATTTTTTTTGCCACGTTACTGGAGGCTCATGCGCAATGCCTGTAGGCTCATGCGTCCTTTTGAGGAGGTGACAAACCTGGTCAGTTGCACCGAAGGCACCATCAGCGACATCATACCGTTTGTTTTCTTCCTGGAGCGTGCCCTGTGAAGAGTGCTGGATCAGGCAGTAGATGAGCGTGAAGAGGAAGAGTTGTGGACACCATCACCATCAGAAACAGCCTTATCAGCATCGCTTGCTGGACCTGCGGCAACGCTGGAAGAGGATTGAGAGGAAGAGGAGTCAGAGGAGGTATGTGGCTTTGAAGAGGAGGAGGAAGACCAACCACAGCAGGCATCCCAGGGTGCTCCTTGTCACCTATCTGGTTCCCGTGGTGTTGTACGTGGCTGGGGGGAAGAAGAATATACCTTCCCTGACATCACTGAGGATGAGTAACGGGACATGAGTAGCTCGGCATTCCTCCTTGTGCAAATGGGGTCTTTCATGCTGTCGTGCCTGTTGAAGGACCCTCGTATAAAAAGGATGAAGGAGAACGACCTGTACTGGGTGTCCACGCTACTAGACCCCCGGTATAACCATAAAGTGCCTGACATGTTACCGCATTACAGCAAGGCGGAAAAGATTCAGCAGGTCCAAAATAAATTAAGAAGTATGCTGTACACAGCATATAAGGGTCATGTCACAGTACAACAGGGATCTAACAGGGGAAGAGGTGAAAGTAATCCTCCACCTCCTCCCACAAACACGCCGGCAAGGACAGAAAGCTGTACAGACATGCTGTTGATGGAGGACATGCAGAGCTTTTTAAGTCCTACGCAACGCCACAGCCCTTCGGGGTCCACCATCAGAGAACGACTTGACTGACAGGTAGCAGACTACCTGGCCTTAACCGCAGATATCGACACTCTGAGGAGCGATGAACCCCTTGACTACTGGGTGTGCCGGCTTGACCTGTGGCCTGAGCTATCCCAACTTGCGCTCGAACTTCTGGCCTGTCCCGCTTCAAGTGTCCTGTCAGAAAGGACCTTCAGTGCAGCAGGAGGTATTGTCACTGAGAAGAGGAGTCGCCTTGGTCAAAAAAGTCTGGATTACCTCACCTTTCTTAAGATGAATGAGGGATGGATCCCGAAGGGACTGACACTGGGCAATACATTTGACTGAACAAAGCCTGATCAGATGACCTGCCTTGGCCTAAAAATGGTCCACACGCTGCTGGATTTCAACTCTGAATGCTGGATGACTTGCGTGACTTATCCGCCACCAACTAGGGTTCAAGCCGCAATGTTTTAGGGCACTTTCTGCCTGGCAAAACAAACAGAAATTTTTCAGGCCGCTGCTGTAGCTACAGCAGCGGCTGCGACAATACCCAATTTTTCATCCATGTGTACATGCCTAATTTTTCTGGCCTCTACTGCGGCAATTATTATGGTGCTGCAATTTTTATGGTCGCTGCTACAGAAGCGGCTGCAACAATACCACATTTTTCAGGCATGTGTACATGCCTAATTTTTCAGGTACGCTAAGGTAGCATGGTGCATGGGTAGTATGGTGGCTCAGAGGTTAGCACTGCTGCCTAGCAGCACCGGGGCCTTGTGTTCAAATCCCACTATGTGCTGCCTCAAGAGGGGCTCTAACTATGTGCTGCCTAAAGGGGAGCTCTAACTATGTGCTGCCTAACATGGGGGAATCTATGTGCTGCCTAAAGGGGGAATCTAACTATGTGATGCCTAAAGGGGGGATCTAACTATGTGCTGCCTAAAGGAAGGCTCTAACTATGTGCTGCCTAATATGGGGGAATCTATGTGCTGTCTAAAGGGGGGAATCTAACTATGTGATGCTTAAAGGGGGGCTCTATGTGCTGCCTAAAGGGGGCTCAAGCAAGTTATTCCAAACCATTTAGGAATAATAGGTGATTTATGCCCTTTATGGATTAAAACCAGACTCTGCCTTAACTATGTAATTTTCCATGGCAGTTTTGCCATGCATCCCACTCCGGCACGCCACAGTCCAGGTGTTAGTCCCCTTGAAACAACTTGTAAATCCCTATTGTGGCCAGAAAGAGTCCCTATGGGTTTTAAAATTCGCCTGCCCATTGAAGTCAATGGCGGTTCGCCCGGTTCGCCGATTCGCAAACTTTTGCAGACTTTCGCGTTTGCGGTTCGCGAACCGAACATTTTATGTTCGCGACATCACTATTTGTAGATTCTTTAGCAAAAGATATTATTGTTTACGACCGCCAAATACTCATAATTGTTATAGATTCTTTAAGTAGAGTTTGTCAGTATATTCATATTTCAGGAACTACAGACAGCCTTCTTTTAAGGTAAGTTTTACTATGAGATGCTGCAGCATTTCAGAATAAGACTTGGTTTTGAACTGCGCTGTGGCACTGAGGAAGTGTCTTGGAGGTGGTCTCCCCAGCTTTCATTCACCCACCTCAGCTCTCTCAGCGTAGTGTATAGGAAGAAAATTGAGCTGAGCCGAGCTGGGTGGAATGAAGCTGGGGAGACCACCTCCCAGACACTTCCTCAGTGCCACAACGCAGTTCAAAACCAAGTCTTATTCTGAAATGCTGCAGCATCTCAGTTTTGAATTAAAAAGGAACTCTGTTACTTAAAGGAGTTATCCAACTATTGAAGAATTTTTTTTTTTAACATACTGTAGATTCCCCTCACCAGTCTGCCTATTTGTATTTCAGCCAGAAAAAGAAAATTGATTTCTAGAACACTGGTATCCCCATTACCCCATTTAGTAACTGTTGTTACGCCGAGCGCTCCGGGTCCCCGCTCCTCCCCGGAGCGCTCGCTTCACTCCCTCCGCTGCAGCGCTCCGGTCACGTCCTCTGACCCGGGGCGCTGCGATCCTGCTGCCAGCCGGGATGCGATTCGCGATGCGGGTAGCGCCCGCTCGCGATGCGCACCCCGGCTCCCCTACCTGACTCGCTCCCCGTCTGTTCTGTCCCGGCGCGCGCGGCCCCGTTCCCTAGGGCGCGCGCGCGCCGGGTCTCTGCGATTTAAAGGGCCACTGCGCCGCTGATTGGCGCAGTGGTTCCAATTAGGGTTTTCACCTGTGCACTTCCCTATATTACCTCACTTCCCTTGCACTCCCTTGCCGGATCTTGTTGCCTTAGTGCCAGTGAAAGCGTTCCTTGTGTGTTCCTTGCCTGTGTTTCCAGACCTTCTGCCGTTGCCCCTGACTACGATCCTTGCTGCCTGCCCCGACCTTCTGCTACGTCCGACCTTGCTTCTGCCTACTCCCTTGTACCGCGCCTATCTTCAGCAGCCAGAGAGGTGAGCCGTTGCTAGTGGATACGACCTGGTCACTACCGCCGCTGCAAGACCATCCCGCTTTGCGGCGGGCTCTGGTGAAAACCAGTAGTGGCTTAGAACCGGTCCACTAGCACGGTCCACGCCAATCCCTCTCTGGCACAGAGGGTCCACTACCTGCCAGCCGGCATCGTGACAGTAGATCCGGCCATGGATCCCGCTGAAGTTCCTCTGCCAGTTGTCGCTGACCTCACCACGGTGGTCGCCCAGCAGTCACAACAGATAGCGCAACAAGGCCAACAGCTGTCTCAACTGACCGTTATGCTACAACAGTTGCTACCACAGCTTCAGCAGTCATCTCCTCCGCCAGCTCCTGCACCTCCTCCGCAGCGAGTGGCCGCTCCTGGGATACGCTTATCCTTGCCGGATAAATTTGATGGGGACTCTAAGTTTTGCCGTGGCTTTCTTTCCCAATGTTCCCTGCATCTGGAGATGATGTCGGACCTGTTTCCCACTGAAAGGTCTAAGGTGGCTTTCGTAGTCAGTCTTCTGTCCGGAAAAGCCCTGTCATGGGCCACACCGCTCTGGGACCGCAATGACCCCGTCACTGCCTCTGTACACTCCTTCTTCTCGGAAATCCGAAGTGTCTTTGAGGAACCTGCCCGAGCCTCTTCTGCTGAGACTGCCCTGTTGAACCTGGTCCAGGGTAATTCTTCCGTTGGCGAGTATGCCGTACAATTCCGTACACTTGCTTCAGAATTGTCCTGGAATAATGAGGCCCTCTGCGCGACCTTCAAAAAAGGCCTATCCAGCAACATTAAAGATGTTCTGGCCGCACGAGAAATTCCTGCTAATCTACATGAACTTATTCACCTAGCCACTCGCATTGACATGCGTTTTTCTGAAAGGCGTCAGGAACTCCGCCAAGATATGGACTCTGTTCGCACGAGGCGTTTCGTCTCCTCGGCTCCTCTCTCCTCTGGTCCCCTGCAATCTGTTCCTGTGCCTCCCGCCGTGGAGGCTATGCAGGTCGACCGGTCTCGCCTGACACCTCAAGAGAGGACACGACGCCGTATGGAGAACCTCTGCCTGTACTGTGCTAGTACCGAACACTTCCTGAGGGATTGTCCTATCCGTCCTCCCCGCCTGGAAAGACGTACGCTGACTCCGCACAAAGGTGAGACAGTCCTTGATGTCTACTCTGCTTCTCCACGTCTTACTGTGCCTGTGCGGATGTCTGCCTCTGCCTTCTCCTTCTCTACAATGGCCTTCTTGGACTCTGGATCTGCAGGAAATTTTATTTTGGCCTCTCTCGTCAACAGGTTCAACATCCCAGTGACCAGTCTCGCCAGACCCCTCTACATCAATTGTGTAAATAATGAAAGATTGGACTGTACCATACGTTTCCGCACGGAGCCCCTTCTTATGAGCATCGGATCTCATCATGAGAGGATTGAACTTTTGGTCCTCCCCAATTGCACCTCGGAGATTCTCCTTGGACTTCCCTGGCTTCAACTTCATTCCCCAACCCTGGATTGGTCCACTGGGGAGATCAAGAGTTGGGGGTCCTCTTGTTCCAAGAACTGTCTAAAACCGGTTCCCAGTAACCCTTGCCGTAACTCTGTGGTTCCTCCAGTAACCGGTCTCCCTAAGGCCTATATGGACTTCGCGGATGTTTTCTGCAAAAAACAAGCTGAGACTCTACCTCCTCACAGGCCTTATGATTGCCCTATCGACCTCCTCCCGGGTACTACTCCACCCCGGGGCAGAATTTATCCTCTCTCTGCCCCAGAGACTCTTGCCATGTCCGAATACGTCCAGGAGAATCTAAAAAAGGGCTTTATCCGTAAATCCTCCTCTCCTGCCGGAGCCGGATTTTTCTTTGTGTCCAAAAAAGATGGCTCCCTACGTCCTTGCATTGACTACCGCGGTCTTAATAAAATCACGGTTAAGAACCGCTACCCCTTACCCCTCATCTCTGAACTCTTTGATCGCCTCCAAGGTGCCCACATCTTCACTAAATTGGACTTAAGAGGCGCCTATAACCTCATCCGCATCAGAGAGGGGGACGAGTGGAAAACGGCATTTAACACCAGAGATGGACACTTTGAGTATCTGGTCATGCCCTTTGGACTGTGCAATGCCCCTGCCGTCTTCCAAGACTTTGTCAATGAAATTTTTCGTGATCTGTTATACTCCTGTGTTGTGGTATATCTGGACGATATCCTAATTTTTTCTGCCAATCTAGAAGAACACCGCCAGCATGTCCGTATGGTTCTTCAGAGACTTCGTGACAACCAACTCTATGCCAAAATTGAGAAATGTCTGTTTGAATGCCAATCTCTTCCTTTTCTAGGATATTTGGTCTCTGGCCAGGGACTACAGATGGATCCAGACAAACTCTCTGCCGTCTTAAATTGGCCACGCCCCTCCGGACTCCGTGCTATCCAACGCTTTTTGGGGTTCGCCAATTATTACAGGCAATTTATTCCACATTTTTCTACCATTGTGGCTCCTATCGTGGCTTTAACCAAGAAAAATGCTGATCCCAAGTCCTGGCCTCCTCAAGCAGAAGACTCCTTTAAACGACTCAAGTCTGCCTTTTCTTCGGCTCCCGTGCTCTCCAGACCTGACCCTTCCAAACCCTTCCTATTGGAGGTTGATGCCTCCTCAGTAGGAGCTGGAGCTGTTCTTCTACAAAAAAATCCTTCCGGGCATGCTGTCACTTGTGGTTTTTTCTCTAGGACCTTCTCTCCAGCGGAGAGGAACTACTCCATCGGGGATCGAGAGCTTCTAGCCATTAAATTAGCACTCGAGGAATGGAGGCATCTGCTGGAGGGATCAAGATTTCCTGTTATTATCTACACCGACCACAAGAACCTCTCCTACCTCCAGTCGGCCCAACGGCTGAATCCTCGCCAGGCCCGGTGGTCTCTGTTCTTTGCCCGATTTAATTTTGAGATTCACTTTCGTCCTGCCGATAAGAACATTAGGGCCGATGCACTCTCTCGTTCCTCGGATGCCTCAGAAGTTGATCTCCCTCCGCAACACATCATTCCACCTGACTGCCTGATCTCCACTTCTCCTGCCTCCATCAGGCAGACTCCTCCAGGAAAGACCTTTGTTTCTCCACGCCAACGCCTCGGAATCCTCAAATGGGGTCACTCCTCCCATCTCGCAGGTCATGCGGGCATCAAGAAATCTGTGCAACTCATCTCCCGCTTCTATTGGTGGCCGACTCTGGAGACGGATGTTGGGGACTTTGTGCGAGCCTGCACTATCTGTGCCCGGGATAAGACTCCTCGCCAGAAGCCCGCTGGTTTTCTTCATCCTCTGCCTGTCCCCGAACAGCCTTGGTCTCTGATTGGTATGGATTTTATTACTGATTTACCCCCTTCCCGTGGCAACACCGTTATTTGGGTGGTCGTTGATCGATTCTCCAAAATGGCACATTTCATCCCTCTTCCTGGTCTTCCTTCTGCGCCTCAGTTGGCTAAACAATTTTTTGTACACATTTTTCGTCTTCACGGGTTGCCTACGCAGATTGTCTCGGATAGAGGGGTCCAATTCGTGTCTAAATTCTGGAGGGCTCTCTGTAAACAACTCAAGATTAAATTAAATTTTTCCTCTGCATATCATCCCCAGTCCAATGGACAAGTAGAAAGAATTAACCAGATCCTGGGTGATTATTTGCGACATTTTGTTTCCTCCCGCCAGGATGACTGGGCAGATCTCCTTCCATGGGCCGAATTTTCGTATAACTTCAGGGTCTCTGAATCTTCCTCCAAATCCCCATTTTTCGTGGTGTACGGCCGTCACCCTCTTCCCCCCCTCCCTACCCCCTTGCCCTCTGGTCTGCCCGCTGTGGATGAAATTTCTCGTGACCTTTCCATTATATGGAGAGAGACCCAAAATTCTCTCTTACAGGCTTCTTCACGCATGAAGAGGTTCGCGGATAAGAAAAGAAGAGCTCCCCCCGTTTTTTCCCCTGGAGACAAGGTATGGCTCTCCGCTAAATATGTCCGCTTCCGTGTCCCTAGCTACAAGTTGGGACCACGCTATCTTGGTCCTTTCAAAATTTTGTGTCAAATTAATCCTGTCTCTTATAAACTTCTTCTTCCTCCTTCTCTTCGTATCCCTAATGCCTTTCACGTCTCTCTTCTCAAACCACTCATCCTCAACCGTTTTTCTCCCAAATCTGTTCCTCCCACTCCTGTTTCCGGCTCCTCGGACGTCTTCTCGGTCAAGGAAATTTTGGCTGCCAAAAAGGTCAGAGGGAAAAATTTTTTTTTAGTAGACTGGGAGGGTTGTGGTCCTGAAGAGAGATCCTGGGAACCTGAGGACAACATCCTTGACAAAAGTCTGCTCCTCAGGTTCTCAGGCTCCAAGAAGAGGGGGAGACCCAAGGGGGGGGGTACTGTTACGCCGAGCGCTCCGGGTCCCCGCTCCTCCCCGGAGCGCTCGCTTCACTCCCTCCGCTGCAGCGCTCCGGTCACGTCCTCTGACCCGGGGCGCTGCGATCCTGCTGCCAGCCGGGATGCGATTCGCGATGCGGGTAGCGCCCGCTCGCGATGCGCACCCTGGCTCCCCTACCTGACTCGCTCCCCGTCTGTTCTGTCCCGGCGCGCGCGGCCCCGTTCCCTAGGGCGCGCGCGCGCCGGGTCTCTGCGATTTAAAGGGCCACTGCGCCGCTGATTGGCGCAGTGGTTCCAATTAGGGTTTTCACCTGTGCACTTCCCTATATTACCTCACTTCCCTTGCACTCCCTTGCCGGATCTTGTTGCCTTAGTGCCAGTGAAAGCGTTCCTTGTGTGTTCCTTGCCTGTGTTTCCAGACCTTCTGCCGTTGCCCCTGACTACGATCCTTGCTGCCTGCCCCGACCTTCTGCTACGTCCGACCTTGCTTCTGCCTACTCCCTTGTACCGCGCCTATCTTCAGCAGCCAGAGAGGTGAGCCGTTGCTAGTGGATACGACCTGGTCACTACCGCCGCTGCAAGACCATCCCGCTTTGCGGCGGGCTCTGGTGAAAACCAGTAGTGGCTTAGAACCGGTCCACTAGCACGGTCCACGCCAATCCCTCTCTGGCACAGAGGGTCCACTACCTGCCAGCCGGCATCGTGACAACTGTGCCTTGCTTCCTCCTTTTCAGCTCATTCTGAACTCCATTTCCCAGCAGTCTCTGGGAAATGCGACGGGATAGTGGGGGGTTCTCACTGTATCTCCAGCTCTCCCACAGAGATAAATGGAGGGGCGTGTCTGCCTCTAGTTTGAGCCATGGTTGACCTTAATCCGTGCACGGAGGGGAGGTTGATCTCCATGAATGGGAGAGTCAGGAGGCCGGGCAGGAGATTGCAGTGTTTGGAATAATTATAAAGAGGCAGGTTCTTGGCATTTGATGCTGTTAAAGCCAAATGGCAATGATAAAAAGTTTAAGCTTCAACTACTAAGTCACCATGTTTGGAATAATAGTTAATATAATACTTAATTTAATAAATGTATTTTTGTAAGAAGAACAAATATAATGATATCTGATCCTTAAAACAAAATATGAGGATGGTTTGAGGTTTGGTAGAGGATGGCCTTTGGATTCCTCAATGTAATGCGTTTCACATACTCAGATGATAACTATCAGACTGTTATTATGAGAAATGTAGTGTGAGATCAAATGAAGTCTATAAACCTATTGACCTAGTGCCCTCAGAGACTTTTTCCAGAAAAAGGAAATTAAAATGCACAGCAATGAATATCTAGTAAAGCCATGCATCACAGGAAGGGAAGAAGCTGGCATGTGCATTACTATTCCGGCATTATAATATCTTTTAGGTTTAATTAAATAAAACATGCTGAAAAAGAATTAACCCCTCACACCAGGCAGGCAGCTGATTGCTGTTCTATCCATACATGATACAAGCCAGGCAATCTTACTGTCATGAGCCGCATGTTGTATTTTTTTTACATTTTATAAGTATGAACAGCTGGTAACAAACAAATTACTCCACATTGACAGGCAAGGTACACGGTGCACTTTCATCACAAAGGAGATAGCTGCTTCCATTAAATGTTGTTTGGTGTTGAAAAAAAATATGTACACTGCTCAAAAATAAAGGGAACACTTAAACAACACAATGTAACTCCAAGTCAATCACACTTCTGTGAAATCACACTGTCCACTCAGGAAGCAACACTGATTGACAATCAATTTCATATGCTGCTGTGCAAATGGAACAAGTGGAAATTATAGGCAATAAGCAAGACACCCCAATAAAGGAGTGATTCTGCAGGTGGGGACAACAGACCACTTCTCAGTTCCTATGCTTCCTGCCTGATGTTTGGGTCACTTTTGAATGCTGGCGGTGCTTGGTAGCATGAGACGGAGTCTACAACCGACAGGTAGTGCAGCTCAAGAAGCTTTGCTGTGTCTGTCAGCGTAGTGTCCAGAGTATGGAGGCGCTACCAGGAGACAGACCAGTACATCAGGACATAGCAGGACCGCTACCTCCACCTTTGTGCAAAAAGGAGCAGGAGGAGCACTGCCAGAGCCCTGCAAAATGACCTCCAGCAGGCCGCAAATGTGCATGTGTCCACTCAAATTGTAAGAGACAGACTCCATGAGGGTGGTATGAGGGCCCCGACGTCAACAGGTGGGGGTTATGCTTACAGCCCAACACTGTGCAGGACATTTGGCATTTGCCAGAGAACACCAAGATTGGCAAATTTGCCACTGGCGCCCTGTGCTCTTCACAGATAAAAGCAGGTTCACACTGAGCACATGTGACAGATGTGACAGAGTCTGGAGATGCTGTGGAGAATGTTCTGCTGCCTGCAATATCCTCCAGCATGACCGATTTGGTGGTGGGTCAGTAATGGTGTGTGGTGGCATTTCTTTGGGGGGCTGCACAGCCCTCCATGTGCTTGCCAGAGGTAGCCTGACTGCCATTAGGTACCAAGATGAGATTTTCAGACCCCTTGTGAGACCATATGCTGGTGCGGTTGGCACTTGGTTCCTCCTAATGCAAGACAATGCTAGACCTCATGTGGCTGGAGTGTTCCTGCAAGAGGAAGGCATTGATGCTATGGACTGGCTCGCCCGTTCCCCAGACCTGAATCAGATTGAGCACATCTGGAACATTATTTCTCACTCCATCCACCAACGTCACATTGCACCACAGACTGTCTAGGAGTTGGCGGATGCTTTAGTCCAGGTCTGGGAGGACATCTCTTAGGAGACCATCCGCCACCTAATCAGGAGCATTCCCAGGCGTTGTATGGAGGTCATATGGGCACGTGGAGGCCACACACACACACGACTTAGCCTCATTTTGACTTGTTTTAAGGACATTACATCAAAGTTGGATCAGCCTGTCGTGTGGTTTTCCACTTTGATTTTGAGTGTAACTCCATATCCAGACCCCCATGGGTTGATAAATTTGATTTCCATTGATATTTTTTGTGTGATTTTGTTGTCAGCACATTCAACTATGTAAAGACGAAAGTATTTCATATGATGAATTCATTCATTCAGATCTGGGATGTGTTATCTTAGTGTTCCCTTTATTTTTTTGAGCAGTGTACTTTTTATCATGCAAATATGTAAGGGTGTTTTTTCCATAACTATACCAACTTCAATATTTAGGCTGGGTTCAAATACAGTATTTTGTTCTATATTTGTTCAGCATTTGGAACTTATTTTGGTCCTTAATATGATCAATATTTTTACCAAAACCAGGAGCGGGGCTGACACAGAGAAAAACTATGATGAAAGATTTGTGTTTTGGACTAGTGCAAATACTGAACAAAATCAATTCTAAATACTGACCTTAACTATTGAAAGAGATTTAAAAAAAAGTTTTTTGCACAATTAAACTGAATCTCTCCTCTATATTTGCTGCTAAGAGCTGCAGACAACTATTAGGGTCTATTCACACGTCAGAATTTCTGCAGTGGAATTCTGCACTGATTCCGCATCAAAAGAGACCGCATGGAATCCAAACCAATTCTGTCCGCACAAGCCAGAAACCACCCAAATGAATGCAGACATGGTATTGGTGTGGATGTGCGGAAATTCTGCCATGTGAATATAGCCTTAGGATATATAGTAAACTGAGTTTTTCCTAGACTTGAATGTGGTTATCAAACTTGATCTTTTATTTCTCAGCTAAATGTGAACAACGCATATCTAAGCCACCCTGGCATGCCTTTCCATAAACCCCCTGACCTCATGGCCCCACCTTGATTAATATGAAGATAACTTCAATCATGGAGGGTCTGGGAGGAGAGAGTGAATGAGAAGGTGTGCTAGAAAGGCTTAAAAAGGAAAAAGTTTTTGTAAAGGTTTGGCAACCACCATCAGCTTAATCTTGAGGAAAGGGTTTATTTTAGACCCTAACAGAGAAGATCTACAAGGAAAAATGGTTAAAAAAATTTCCCAAATCCAGGTGTTCAAACCTTATGGCGTCATACCAAGAAGACTGGAGGCTTTAATTGCTACCTATGGTGCATCAACTAAATACTAAAGGGTCTAAATACTTATGTCAATGCAAAATGTAATTTTCTTTCCTTTTCAAAGGAAAGTTTTGGGGTGTTTTTTCTCATTTTAGCCCTTCTAAAAAATTAAAATTTGGGGCTGCATCAACATGTTGTTATAAAAGATGAATTTTTTTCATTTCTAAAAGGATTATCCAGGAATAGAAAAACAGAGCTAATTTTTTTCCCCGAACACTGCACACCGTAACACTGCACACAACCTAGGACGTGTTACATTTTGGAAGAAACTGGCTCTGTTTTTCTAATGCTGGATAACCACTTTAAGGCCATCTGCTCCAAAAAATGTTTAAACAACTTGTGGTGTTGAAAGGATCACTGCACCCCTTATTATGTTAATTGAGGGATGTGCCTTCCAAAAATGGGATGACTTGTGGGGAGCTTCCACTGTCTTGGTACCATGGGGGCTTTGTAAACACAACATGGCCCCCAAACTTCAACCAGCCAAATCCTCTCTTCAATAGCCCAATGTCGCTCCTTACATTTTGAGCCATGTTGTGCACCTACACAGCACTTTACATCGACATATGGAATATTAACATACACAGAAGAAATTGGTTTACAGCTATTGGGGGCCTTTTTTCCTTTTATCTCTCGTGAAAATGAATGTGGTTTAAATGCTCACTGGACCCCTTATTACATTCCTTGAGGGGTGTGATTTCCAAAATAGCCTCACATGTGGGGGGTTTCCACTGTCCGGGCACCATGGAAGCTTTGTAAATGAGACATGGTCTTCAAAAACTATTCCAGCCAAATTCTCTCTTCAAAAGCCAAAATGGTGCTCCTTACCTTCTGAGCTTTGCCATGTGCCTGCACAGCACTTTACGTCCACATATGGGGTATTTACGTACTTAGGATACATTGGGTTTCGAGTTTTGAAGGGCTTTTTTCTCCATTTACACCATGTGAAAAAAAAAAATTCACAGCCCATTGTTTCAAAAATCTGTGGAACACCTGTGCTTGCTGTGTAAATGCTCACTGCACCCCCTGTTACTTAGGAGTATAGTTTCCAAAATGGGGCCTCTTTGAGGGATTTCTCATGTTTTAGTACCCCAAAAGCCTCTGTAAACATGAACTGGAACTAGAAAAAAAAATACCCAAATCAAAAGGAGGCCTCAAGATCCATAAGGTGCTCCTTCATGTCTGAGGCCTATGGTTGACTCAAGTAGCACACTAGGTATTTTACAAATCTGTTTAACTTTTTGGCAACAATTGATTTAAAAAAAATTTTTGAGTATTTCTTTAAAGGTTAACACATTTTCTGAATGTCATTTTAAATACTTTGAGGGGCACAGTTTTTATAATTGGGTCATATTTGAGGAATTTTTAACATAAAGGCCACTCAAATTTAATTCAAAATTGAATTGCTCCCTGAAAAATTCAGATTACAAAATTCTTAAAAGAATTTGAAAAATTGATGCAAAACTTTTAAGCCCTGTAATGTCTTCAAAAAGTAAAACCTGTCTACTTTATGATGCCAACATAAACTAGATATATTGCATATGTGTATCAATATGTAATTTATTTGGCATGTTCCTTTTCCTTACAAGCAGAGCTCTTCAAATTGAGAAAAATGCCAATTGTTCATGAAATCTTGAAGTTTTTTTTTTTTTTTACAAAGAAGCCCTGCAAGTATCAATGAAAATTTGCCACTATTATAAAGTAGAATATGTCACAAAAAAACAGTCCAGAATCAGTACG
Source organism: Hyla sarda (assembly GCF_029499605.1). Lineage (NCBI taxonomy): Eukaryota > Metazoa > Chordata > Amphibia > Anura > Hylidae > Hyla > Hyla sarda. The sequence goes on from NC_079190.1 coordinate 272,590,995, forward strand.
ATAGGGAAAAGCATCTCAGAGTTATGAATGCATAAAGTGACACAGGTCATATTTTAACATTTGGCTGTATCCTTAAGGCAAAAACCAGCTGTGTCCTTAAAGGGTTAAGATCAGAGTTTCGGAGTTCTCAGATGAACAGAGAAAGCTTTAAACTGATTCACACTTTAGATGCTTTGAGAAATTACTTTGATTTGGGTCTTAGCATTTTTCTGGCCCTTGAGCATGTAGGTTATCCGAGAAGTAGTCCTATGGCTAACAGTGATGGAACCAATGCAGAAAAATGTTGTAAAGACATACTTCGGTTAAATAATATTCAAAGTAAAAAGGCAGAAAACTATAGTAAATCAGGGCTAGGATGAGCATTGGTGCAGCTAAGAAAACAGCAGCATCTTTGATGAGGACAACTGCCTGTTGCGATTTACTATTTACTTCCTCATACATTACCATAATTTGTTTACAAAATATATTGTAATATCTATTCATCGTGCTTGTCTTACCATCTGATCTAAAATAATTTTTTTCTATGGCACCTAGGGGCAATCGTGTGGATTATACAAGAAATAGTAAAACTCAATATAGTGTCCCTGAATAGTCAAACACAGTACAATGATCTGCAGCTAAGACGTCCTAACAATAAAAACAGGCCACTCCACTCCTTTTTCTTTCACACTAAATGTACAATTTAAATGTGTTTAAGGCACCTGATATGTTTTTATTGCTTTTGATCAATTCAGAAGTGATAAAAAATTCAACCTCATTTTTTTAAATGTGGTATATGGGAACATGTTAGAAACCTTTTTGAACGTATGCTAACATGAGAATGTAGTAGCTGCTTTTTACTCTTCCTGGAAATGCAACCTTGTTGTGAATTTTTATTTTAACAATAAAGGTGAATTCCCATGTCTGTGATGGTATTACCCTAGAAGAATGTAATAGGATCATGATCACAGTGCAATAAACTCAAATGCATCAATATGTCAGTGTTCTGTACTCAAAATTGTGCTTTGTATTGTTAAGGAACTCCATGCAAACAATGCGAAGCACAATGCAATGGTAATGTAATAAAGTATATTCCACTGTGACCATGATACTATTAAACTTTGTTAGGGTATAATAGGAGTGATAACATCTTTTTTTTTTTTTTTTCTTTACTTGTTTTAGTACCAGTACCTTATTGGGACTTAAAAAAAAAGTTTCTGAGGGGCCCCAAGCAAACAGGTCAACTAAGCAGTATCCCAGAGATGCGTTATGCATTGCTGACTTACTGTTAATAGACCTAGACAATCTGTGCAATCCCTAAAAAGTGCAGTGCTTTATATATTACTGACTTACACTCTGTTTGGTGAGGCACATGGTTTCCTTCTCAGAAGAAGAAGGTGCATAAGATTATGGCAAATGTATACATGTTGCATGGGTGTCATGCTCCACAATTTGGCACACCTTATTTTCCTGAGCAGAAAATGTTGTGCCTCACCAGATACAGTGTAAGCCAGTGATGTATAAACCACACCTGGCTTACTTTATTTCTAAGGAGTGGCACAGGCTCACTGGGTTAAGTGAAGAGTGCTCCGCCTAGCGAATTTACTAATAGCATGACTTCTCCTGTTTCCATGGTGCTTTGCATATAGGGCACTATGAAAAGTATGCTTGAGAGACACATGTCAAATACAGATATATCTGTTCCCTGCACAGCACACTACACTGAAAGCATAACATACTTTGTGTCAGTTGTGATGGAAATATCTACATCTGCACATGTACATACAAATATACAGCGCTGTAGAGAGAAAAAATATAAATTTATGGGTGTCAGACTAAGAAGAAAAAACAAAAGGTTAATAAAAAAATTATATATATATTTTTTTTTCATTCCTCACAACCAACTCCTGGAATGTTTTAAAAGTTTCTCAATATGCTATATGGTAAAATAAATGGTGTCATTACAATGCAACTCAGCTTGCCTCATAAAAAAAAAACAAAAAAAAAACAAGCTATGTCAATGGAAAAATATGATAGCTATGATAAAAAAAAAAAAGAAAACAACTTTACCCAAAGATCATTGCATTGGGAAGGGGCTAGTCTAGGGGAGGTCTTTATCTATTAAGACATCGGGAAAAATATATACAAAGCATTTTGACTTTCATTCAAGCATTTCTTTCGACAGCTACCTATTTTCTAGAACCCACAAGTCATTTAATCCTATCTATATGTCGATATAGTAAAGATGTGTTTATTCTGAATAATACAGAATTTTGCAAATTAAAGCCGCAAGCAGCCATGTTGCGTATAAGGTTTTACAACTGCTATCATGGGCACTTAAGGCTAGCTGTGCTATCGTTTTCCGTCAATTTTCTTTGCCCTGGAGGATTCACAGTTGAAGAAAAAAGAGAATTTTATAATAGCGTGAGCTAATTTACTCTACTTTGCCATTTGACAGTGAGAAACAAAAAAGTGCTCATCTGATAAACAGCATGATTCCCAATACCCCTCTCTTGTTTGTTTACTCTGCAGAAATCGCACATTTCGACCTTTGAGAAGATGTGGGCGTTCATGAGCAGCAAGCCATCGTCGCTTGTTAAGAGTAATGAGGAAGGCATCCAGCGAGTCCTCTCTTCCGACTACGCTCTGCTAATGGAATCAACAGCTATTGAATACATAACTCAGAGGAACTGCAATCTAACGCAGATTGGAGGACTCATCGACTCAAAGGGTTACGGAATTGGGACACCCATGGGTAAGAAAAGTGCAATGATTCGACAAAGATATGTTTGCACAAGTTGTTTTTCGGAGGTGAATCATTCTTGTTTAATTTATAGACAGCAGAAAAAAGTTACTTCCTCAAAGAAAACATCTCTAGGAAGAAATATGCTTCACATTTGAGAAATCCTTAGACATGTTAAGGTTCTACATCAGTATGAAGCAGTTAGTGGAAAAAATATAACTGGGGCAGACTGATGCGTCAACATGCTATAACAATTTATTGTTGATGGAAATGAAATATGACTTCTGTTCCATTTACTGCATTATTTACAAGTTCCGCGGTCTTCTGAGAACATTAGGTCTATTTAGATCTTGGTGATTATTTTTTTGCACAGGCATTTTTTACAGATAGTTTTATTTTATTAGCTGCCCTGACTTGATTTCTGGTGGGAGATATAAAGATTTCTTGGGAACATTGTGCAGGGAGATTATCATGCTATCTATCAAGCGTCAGGAAAATATAGTCATTAATAAAAAAAATGCTTCAACAAAGATAAGATTTTGGGCAGAAATTCATATAATATGTACCTCATAAGCAATAGACTTACATTTATTCACTAAAGAGTATTTTATTGCTAATTTGGCTGATCACATTAATACAAGGGGTTAATGAGGACCATATAATCTGTGATGTAATAAAAATGACCCTAGACTCCTATAGGCCCACACTGTACCTACCATTGCCTCTGATTCCCCCACTACCCCCAATGGTTTCATATAAAATTATTGTGTAATTAAGTACTACCGTCTTTCCCCGAAAATAAGACATCCCCAAAAATTAGACCTATTGTTCCTTTTGAATTCTGGCTAAATATGAGGCCTCCCCCCGAATATGAGCCCCACCCGAAAAAAAAATCTATATCGGACCTCTCTGTACCTTAGTGGCGGGCGCCGTCGCGCAGTGCACGGTCACTTCTATCCAGTGAGCTGCGGCAGCCCGCTCACTGGATGATGAGTGACGCCCCTGAAGTTGCACAGGGGGACATCACCCGTCATCAAAAAGCCTGTGCCGTCACACCAGGACTACGGTAGCCGCCGCCTGCTCCTCACTCTGCGACAGTGAGTGAGTCGCGCGGGGCAGGAGGCGGGCAATGTGAGGCACAGACACACAGGGGTGCCTGAGAGGGGGGGGGGGGATAATGTCTGGTAAAGGGGGGGGAGACTCATGAACCCCACTGGATTCTCTAGACTAACCCCTCCCTCCCCCAGCCTAACCCCTGATCTGTGCCAGTGGATGCAATCCACTGGCACAGGGATGATGCTTAGGGGGAAGGGGAGGGGAGACTAAATAATCCACTGTACACTGTGGATTCTTCTTCATGTAAAAATAAGACATCCCCTGAAAATAAGACCTAACACATCTTTGGGAGCAAAAATGTATTTAAGACACTGTCTTATTTTTGGGTAAGCAGGGTATCATATTCCAAATTACAAATGCAATCTCATTAGCAAGCTCTTTGGGTAGAATTGAGTTCAGTACAAATATACCAGATGAAAATGAGGAAGAGATGAGCAAGTTGATTTCCCACAAAATGGATGCAGTCTAAATTTTACAAAAAAAACTTTTGGGGATTTATTTAATCCCTGCTCCATTATACTAAGCAGCCTGGATGCATAGATTTATCTTCCACTCACTATATTTACTGCCACTCAATGTACTGTACAAGAGCAGGGACTCCTGTCTAAATTGTGCATGGACTATTACAAGACAATGTCAGTGACTCAGTGCACCTTACCTCTTGACAAAGCCACAGGAGCGTGGTGAAACATGTAGAGCGGGGCAGAGTGATTGTTTTTTAATGCAGTACCTATTCCACTCGGCATTACAGACTGGAGCCACAGTATAGGCAACTGTATAGGTGTACATAAAGATAAGGCCACCATGGCCTAGAGTACTGGGATTGTAACCCTCTTTTTTCTTTGTAAATTCAATAAAGCTTGCTAGGGTATGGTGCTTTAATTTTTTTTTTTTTTTTTTGGGGGGGGGATCATCTGTTTCAGGTGATCTATTGAAATGAATTGCAGGAAAATCGTGGCACTTTGAATCTGATTGTGGTTCCAAATCTAAAACAAATTTGACAGGGGGATTAGTGGAATCTCCAAATTTCTAGCGGGAGATGAAGTGCCCACTGCTCCATAAAATAATCCTAAATACTTTGTGTGCCAACATATGAGCTATGGTTTAGGCCATGATACTAAATTGTGGTAGATCGAATAGAGATCATAACTTATGGAAAATGTATGTTTTTCTTTTTCAAGGATCTCCATATCGAGACAGGATAAGTATTGCTATTCTACAGCTTCAAGAAGCTGATGAAATCCATAAAATGAAAGAGAGGTGGTGGAGAGAAGGAGGCTGCCCAGAGGAAAAAAATAAGGAAGCCAGTGCCCTGGGCATCCAAAACATGGGAGGCATCTTTATTGTATTGGCAGCAGGTCTGATTCTTTCTGTAGTAGTAGCAGTGGCAGAGTTTATATATAAACTCAGGAAGACGGCAGAGCGGGAGCAGGTCAGTTTTTCTTTTATTTGTTATAAGTATATACTGTGACTAGATGGTATATAGAAAATGACATAAGGATTTTGCAGCAGACAGGCTTTTCTGTGTCTAAATTTTCCTAATAGATATTTAATTTCTCTGACCCCTACTACCTTACAGGGAAATGTCAACAGATTTTACCCTATATAACTGTTGGAAACATGATATATATATGGTTAAAAAAAAAATTCTCACCATGTCCCAATGTCCTGAATTGTTTCTTCCATAGAGCCATAGAGACAAAAATCACTTTGTTAATGAGCCCCAAAGTAGTCAACAGGGCATGTAGCATCCTTAGATGAGCTTCGGACTGTACTACTTGAGCATGATTGATAGTTCAGGCCCCTCTAAGGTAAACCACACTTTAGTAGGCATGAATACAGTCACTACTTGAGGATGCCAAGGGCCTGGGACTACTTGGGTCTCATTAACATACATTGCGGAATATTTTTGCTAAATTTTTTACCATAGCATGCGTTGCACACTCACCATCTCTAGTCGCACATCACCATTTTGTTTATTCCAGCACAGCTGTACATTTCATTACAGTAACTGGGTCATCTGATAAGTTTATGACTTAAGGTGTCAGAGCAAGTTGTCAGTCCTGGGTCAGCCAAATTCTTCTGAACTACGGGATGACATCATCACCTACAAGATAACTCTTGATTAGTGTCTGGCCCAAAATAAGAGTTAAGTGATGATGCACACCAAAAACAGCAAGCTATTAATATTTTTACCCCTTAGTTTTCATTACAAAATACATTTTTGAAATGTGGGTCAACTTTTCCCAGAAGGAAACTTTTGTATGTTATAGGTATTTTGGAGTAATTTGGGTGGAACAAAATTACGTCATGGTTAAAGCAAACATTTTTGTTCTTTTTTTACAAATGTTATAAGCATTTTTTGCCACTGTCTACAATATTCTATGTATTGTTTCTAGAATGAAAGAAGACAAAAGTAGTAACTGTCTTCTCTCTTGGGTGATATTGTGTTGTTAACTACCCAGTGAGTAAGTTGTCTCTTAGGGCTGCTGTGTGAACACACTGCCAAGAAAGAATTTTCTGTGTTTCCAAAAAGCAAACTAGTGTTTGATCAAAGTAATTCTAGCTGCCTGCTTAAATATATTGCCAAAAGTTAGATGTAGTTTAAATGTTGCGATCATAAGTTTGTTTAGCGTTTCATTGGTTGTTTATAAAAATCTTGACATCTTACATGACTGAGCATAATAACAGAACCTGATTACATGAAATTAATTATCCTGCCTTTCCTTCTTCAGCGTTCCTTTTGCAGCACAATGGCGGATGAGATCCGATTATCTCTCACCTGCCAGCGGCGTGTCAAACATAAACCCCAGCCACCTGTCATGGTCAAGAGTGACGCCGTAATTAACATGCACACTTTTAATGACAGAAGACTGCCTGGAAAGGATAACATGACCTGCAATACTGGATTAACCCCAGTATTTCCATAGAACAATAATAAGTGTGCACAATACTCCTGATATCAGTCCTTGATCAATAACTTTCATGCCCGTCACCAATATTGACTTATAAAGAAGCCGAGGGCATCAGACATCCTTATACTCTACAGCCAGAAGTCTCTTGTTTACAAACAAAACTTACAGAGGCATTTTATCGCCAAGTTTATTTCACCCTCAGTGGACATTGAGAAGCCACAAAGACTTTGTGGCATTATTGAGCATGGCAATAAAAATGAAAATGACTTAATCGTTGCTGGGAGCTTTGACTCAGAAGAAGGGAGATCAATTCTGTCTTGTTGTACACAGCACACTTGCTACACATGTATGGTCTGCCAAACTGCTCAGTGGGAACTCATACCTCAATAATGTGCCTATGAGGAGTTTGCAAAAGGCGCAGACTTTAAGTTATGTCTGAATCAGACAGCTAATGGGTCCTTTAACGCAGCTGAAACATGAAGATTACTACTTCAGAACTAATGCCGATCTAGAAGAACATACCTAAGCTGAGGAAAGGGAATTACACGACACCACCTTATTACTTATGTGCTTTCCTTTGCACAGTTCAACGAGACTCTTAGCATGAACCTTCAACTTGCAAGGAAAAACATATCACACAGTAATATCATTCTGTATACATTTATTTTAACCATACGTCTTTATTGCAGTGATTCTTTATAAAGCTACCACAAGTCTCAAAATATCCCACAGGACCATATTGCCAACCCAGAAAACCAACTAACCAAAGATATGGTTTTATCTGTTATCACAGTGTGATTCGTTAGAGCAAAATTTATTACATAAGTTAAAAAGGGAAAAAATGCATTTTGTCCTATACACAAAAGATGAATGGTTATGAGCGGTAGCTATGGTGCTCTGTGTAGGATGACACTTTGGGATTTGTGCATAAAAAAATGTAATGGTAGTTACCCAGCTTTCATAACTGTGTACGTATTGCCACCTTCATGCTTCTCAATGGTAAAGACACACTGTTAAATATATAGTTTTGCAAAACATATACATATCTTGGTGCAATTTTTCATTTTATTTTTGTTTTTTTGTGGGGGAGGGCTGTTAATATTGCACCAAACCCATGTCAAATGTGTAAAGTAATGTAATGAAACAAAAATACATGTTTTTCTTCTCTTTTTGTTAACTTCATTGTATTCTGTCTTATTCCATAACTACCGTATATAAGACCTTTATGGGTAAATGACAACATTATGACCTACAGTATAAACAAACAGAATGGAGGAACATTCAAAAGTAAGCATTTTAAACAAAGTTCCATAGCAGGAAGAGATCTCCAGGATACGTGCATTTTCACAATCAATTTTCAATGTTCTGGAGCAATTTAGCAAAAATTACATCCATCTATTTTCTGTAAACAGCTCCTTTGGAGACCTGTACTATGGCCCTGATTTACTAAAAGTAGTGGGTTTTTATTAGTGTGAAATGTGGTTGTCTGACTTGCAGGATTTCACTGTATTTGTGTGCATTTAACAGTAAGTAGGTTGGGTTGTGAGAACACATTCTTCTTTCAGTCCAGCTGCCACACCCCCTTTCAAATCAGCCACACCCCTTTTCAGATGTGCTGGTTTATTTTGGCACAGTAAGCCACAAATTCTAACAACCTGACAAAAGTAGTTCAGTTTGACAAAAGTAAATCAGGGTTTGTATGTCTCCATAAGATCTTGTAGTCATATGATACGCTATCTCTTGGTTTTACTTGGAAGACTGTCAAAATACCACAGAGTTTGTATTCTGTAATGAGACAGAAAGGTTTACATAGAGTGTACAGTTTATACTGATTGTAGGATATCTATTATCATGATTACTATCAAATTTTCTCATATAGCTGTTTTGGAAAAATTAAAATAGTGCTTTAATGTGACTCATATCCAGCATTTGTCAAGATGGAATGGAAGATGGACTAACCATTAAGTAACCGGACTCATATTAAGACCTTCTAATCTCCAGAAGTAAGAACTCCGGGGTAAGGATAAATAGCTGCTCTGCTTCCCGTTTTTTTTTTCTTTTTTAAATAAAAGTCTTATTATTTTTTTACATAATATATATAGTAGGAATATGAAAGCAAGTCTGGAAAGAATACAAAACCCTCAGCAGGAAGGCACAGTAAACTGGAGCAAATACTGTAAAATAAAAAAATCAAGGGAAAGGAGGAGAACCTCCTATAGTATGAGATGAGACCTGCTCCCTGTCTTACCACACGGCTCCGCTTTCATGTTAATCACCTGAATCCGGTTCCTTGTGACCACCAGCTTCCCACAGGTTTGTGTGTGAAGTGGAAGTCACCTTTTCTGTTTAAGCCTATGAGACATTCATAGACTTACATAGAGAAAGTGTAAAACCCCTGTAGGAAGCAGGTGGTCCCAAGGCAGCGTGCCATGAGATCAGATTTGCGCGGTGAGATGGAGAGCAAAGTAGCTGTTTAGCCTAACCCTGCTAATGGCCCTGATAAAATAATATTTTTCCCCGGAGATTCCCTTTCAGCTTCTGATCTAGAGTTTTAAAAGCATAAATGGCCTAAAACGTTACATTTACTCCATGTCAATTTTAGTCTTGTCAGTGTTAAGATTGCTCTCATACTTTTTGGTTCCTAGTTGTTATCCAGGAATGCCTTTGAAGGAACACAAAACTTCAAAATGAATAGGGTTAAAAAGGGAACACTCTTGCCCACAATGTAAGTCAGTCTGCAGAATTTTATTGAACTAGCCTCCTAAAAATAATGCAGAGAACAAAGGGATTGATTTTCTGCTTATAGGGTGTGTTCACACTGTGGAATCTCCGCTTGCTGAATTCAGCGAGCTGAGATTCCGCCTGGCGGCCGCCGCAGTAGATAATTTGGCTCTAGGGCCGCGGGGCACTGAGCCATCACCATTGACGGCTATGCATTGCTCGCGGAATCTGTGCAAAGTTCTTTGCGCGGAACAATTTCGGCGGCGGAATTGTCCGCCGCGGAAATTCCGCAGTGTGAACGGGTCTCGCGGAGACCCATTCACACTAATGTTAAGTTCACACTGTGGAATTCCGCTCTCGGAATTCCACGGGAATTCCGTAGTGTGAACGCACCTTATCAGTTCTGTTTTTGGCTGCTGAAAGTTTTTTTCAATATTTGAAGGACATTCAAAAACTGACTAGTTTTAACAGTTTATCCAGCTGTTTGAAAAGCTGCCACATCTTATACTATGTCTACTCTTTATTTGGTGGTAAAGTTAAAAAGTTAAAGCATGTTTTTTTTTTTTTTTGTTTTTTTTTTGGTACATACTATAAAAAAATTTGTGGTAAATTCTAAAAGTGAAAGCATGTTTTTTTTGGTACATACTATAAACAATTTTGTGTGCGTTGAGCCTTGCCCATTTTCCAAGGCCACAGTCCTGAATAAACCAAACTGGTGCAAAATACACATAAAAATGGCAAATTCAGTTTTGAATATCCTCCCCAATGTGTCCTCATGTAGACTGAACAGGGATGGAGCTCTGGAGTGGGAAAGAAAGGAACATGTCTGATCTCTTGGAACATTATTTCTATATTTCTCAGTATCTACTGCAATTTTGATGCAAATTTTAAGTAAATGGAAAAGACAGGATAAAGGAAAATGTGCAAGGATATTTTTTCAAAAGTTTAGTATTTCTCTCTCTCTCTCTCTCTCTCTCTCTCTCTCTCTCTCTCTCTCTCTCTCTCTCTCTCTATATATATATATATATATATATATATAAATATTTATATATATTATAAAGATGAAAAATAAAAACGTTCACATCCCTAGCTATTTTACAAATTATATTGTGCAAATACATAAACCAACACGCTGCCCCTAACTTATCTATTTGTCTGAGACAATAATGTGTGTGATATTTGTCAAATAGCAACCAATCACAGTTGATTTTGACAAATAACATATGAGCTGTCATTGGTTGCTATCTGCCTATGACAAAAATCAGACACATTTTTATCTCAGACAGATTGATAAACCTAGGCCAATTGTTAAAAAAAAAAATTGGATGACTAAAGGTCTTAACAGCTACCTTAAGCATTGAGAGAGACACCTGAAAACATAACTCACTATAAGACTATGCTCTCATTTTGGAATTTCCGGTCAAATTTTGAGATTCCGAGCTAGGTCAGCATAGACATTGCCCCAAAGATGCCAATGTCTTTGCTGTGGATTCCACATGAACAAGACCATTCTTTTGGTAGTGGAACATCACCATATCCCTACAAACTAAGTTACTGTTTACTGTCTAAACTTCTAAGACACACAGGGGGATTTAGCTCTTTTATGTTTTTATATAACACACCCCAAGGAGCAACAGCTGCATTGAATACATTGTGGAGCAATAGTGAACAGTCTAAGCTGTGAATCAAACAGTGGGTTAGCAGTCTTTTTGCTCTCTTTGCCTCTGCTCTCAGAACTTCCTCCCTTTCCCTTCTTACCATTTCCCTCTCCATTGACTTGCATTGGCAGCATTGTAATCTTATCTGTGAGTGAGCTCAAAGCCCATCTTAACACAGGGGGGAAAAAATAAGCAGTTTTAAAGCATGTGAATGTAAGTTTAACAGGATGTGGGGAGGAAAGAATCTTATTAACAAGACAAAGTAGAGTTTTTTTTTTTTCTCTTATAAATATGATCTATTGATTTACTGTAGTATTGATTTACTGTTGTAAAATTTAAATGGGAAAAAGACCAATATCACTTTCTTTTTGTTCATAAACAAGTTAAGTTTATATAATTTCATAAAAAGTAAAAAAAATAAAAGTTAAAGTTGACTTATCAGGAATAATAGAAAATAAGTCCCTCATTTAGAGATACAATTGGTAAGGGGGTAAAACATAGTGTTTTGTCGTTTTTATGTCCATTTTTAACCAAAACCTGAAGTGGATCCAGAAATAAGAGGAAATATAAAAAATAACTTTTACTTCTCATTCCTGCTGGATCTACTTCTGACAGCCGGCATTCATCGTTAATGACCAACATCAGTGATTATGCTGATGTCAGTCATTTAAAAAATTAAATATAAAGACGATAGATGCCGATGAGTTTAGGTGACTGATCGGAACCCAGCAACTTTATTGGGGGGTGCTAGTCAGTAAATATGGCCAGAGGAGGCCTTCCAAATGCCTCTGTGCCTGCCATATTGGCCCTGCTAATACAGTCTGTCTCAGGAATACTGTAATAGCAGAGCACCAATTTAACTGATTAATGCTATGCAATAGCATAGCATTGGCCAATATAAGCAATCCAATGATAAAAAAAAAATTATTTGGTATTTTAGTTATCATACTGACTTACAGCATTAGGATAACATGTCATTGTTTAAATAATCCCCCTACAATTTAGCTGGTAAACGGACAGGATCAGAGAATGACACAAGAAGAGTTTCTCTACTTTTATGAGAGTTCACATAGTTTTTCAGGTTGGCCCAATCTTAATGTATTTACAGTTCCTATCAGTACTATCTAATGAAAATGTATCAGACAATAAAGGGATAGAAGCAGCATACTATTACAAGATGACTACTAACTGACTTAAATCATTTATATAAACCTTTCTAGTTTACTACACTATTTCACTATGTATTAATATGGCGCAGATCCACTACCAACGAATCCATGACTTTGAATATTCAACCTAGCCTACATTCTAATGTTGGTATGGTTTACAAAAAGTCCTCATGCGTAAGTTTATTTTCTTTTTATTTTTTTCATAAAGTATAACTAAGTATAAGTATGTTTATTATTTTGTAAAGTTATAATAGCTATTGTAGATTTTTTCCCATTGTTTATGGAGATCTTCACCTTTTTATATAGACTTATCAGCCCTAACATTTGAACCAATGACAGGTGAAATGGATACCATTGATTGTCTTGTAACAGTGGCTCCTAACATGGGTTGGGATGTATGAGGTAGCAGGGAAGCAGACCCTTCTTGAAGCTAAGGTGTTGGATCATGAAAAATGGGAAAGAGTTAGAATCTGATTAACTTGGCAAATTACTTTGGCTAGATGACTGGTTAAGAACCATCTCAAAAACAGCAGGTTTCATTGGGTGTTCCTGTTATACAGTGGTTAATGCCTACTAAAAGTGGTCCAAGCAATGAAAACTGATGAAGTGTGACAAGGTCATAGGCAGCCAAGTGTCACTGATGCACATAAGGAAGAAAAAATTTGCACAATAGTTGAAATCCCACCAAACAACTGGCTTTAGTGGAAAAGGTGTCAGAGCACACAGTGCATCATAACATGTTACATATGGTGTACAATACTATGTAATGTGAACTTGCCTGGCAATGGAAGTAGGTGGCCTGATCTGATGAATCACATTTTCATGTATGGCAAAATATGTTTGCATCACTTACCTGGATGGCAACTAGATGCGCTATGGAAAACTGTAGGTCTTTGACATGTACAGAACCTCTTATCTAAACATTGATTCAGACCATGTACACCCAGCAGTATTCCTTACTAGCAGTGGCCTCTAACATTTTGGTGCCGAAGACCACAGAACATCTTCAGAGGTCTTGTGAAGTGCTTTCACTGATGGGTTAGAGCTATTGTTAAATGGGTACTCCGGTGGAAAAAAAAAAAAAAAAATATATATATATATATATATATATATATATATATATATATATATATATATATATATATTAAATCAACTAGTGCCAGAAAGTTAAACAGATTTGTAAATTACTTCTATTAAAAAATCTTAATCCTTCCAGTACTTATTAGCTGCTGAATATAACAGAGGAAATTGTTTTCTTTTTGGAACACAGTGCTCTCTGCTGACAAGACGAGCACAGTGCTCTCTGCTGACATCTCTGTCCATTTTAGGAACTGTCCAGAGCAGCATATGTTTGCAATGGAGATTTTCTCCTACTCTGGACAGTTCTTAAAATGGACAGAGATGTCAGCAGAGAGCACTTTGCTCGTGATGTCAGCACAGAGCTCTGTGTTACAAAAAGAAAATAATTTCCTCTGTAGCATTCAGCAGCTAATAAGTAGTGGAAGAATTAAGATTTTTTAATAGAAGTAATTTACAAATCTGTTTATCTTTCTTTCTGGCACCAGTTGATTGAAAAAAATAAAAGTTTTCCACCAGAGTACCCCTTTAAGGCTGATTGATATAAAATAGCTGTATAGTGAGGCGTTTCTTCTCTCTGTAGATATGACACACTGTTGCTTTGAACAGTAACTTGGCAGGTGTGTTATTGACATTTAATTTGTGCTCATTAATTTTTATTGATTGATTTACTTTTCAGGCTAGAACAACCATTACCCTTAATTGTGAGGTAGCGTATAAAGTGAAAATGCCTTAACCACATGACTGTGCCTTCTGTTGGTTTGTACAGATTTGTGGTTATGATTTGTAATACAGAGAACTGTAGGACAATGTTTGTACTGACTAAGGTTAACATAACAGGAGGTCATACTCAACATTAGCATGTGCGTAAATGTCAGAACTATGAAAATATTATATTAATTTTGCCGTAAGATGAAAGGTGTAAATGTAAATAAAAAAAATTCAAAAACTGCTGCTTTTTGGTCACAACACAATCCAGTGATTAAAAAGTCACATATACACAAAAGTGGTACCGATTAAAACTATTACTTGGCAAAAAATGAGCCCTCATACAGCATTGTATATGTAAATATTATAAAGTTATAGGCAGTCAAAGCATACTTATACATACTTAGTTATAGGCAAGTTGAAACATACTTATTTTGAAAAAAAAAGTTTTTTAAAGCAGTACAATAATATACAGGCATGTAAACATATGTATCATTTTAATCTTATAGGCCTACAGAATAGAAGAGAACATTTTCTAATGTAAAATATACAGGGTGAAAAGAAAAACCCTTCAAAATTTACAAAATTGCTGTTTTTCTTTTCAATTTCCCCACACAAATTATATTTTTTGGAACCTGCATTTATTTTATGGTAAAATGAGTGATATAATAACAAAGTAAAATTGGTGGCACAAAAAAACAAGCCCTTATATGGGTCTGAAGATGGAAAAATAGAAAAAGAATTATGGCGAGAAGAAAAAATGTAAATGCAAAAATGAAGCTGGCTAATGTAAGTCTATAGGAAAGTGGTTTTCTGTGCACACAAGATGCCTTTTTACAGCTGTGTGGCATGTCAGTTATTTACATGGTGTAAAATTGGCTTGGCATTTTTTACATATCAGGGGAGATTTATCAAAACCTGTCCAGAGGAAAAGTTGCTAAGTTGCTCATAGCAACCAATCAGATCGCTTCTTTCATTTTGCAGAGGCCTTGTTAAAAATTAAGGAAGTAATCTGATTGGTTGCTATGGGCAACTCAGCAACTTTTCTTCTAGACAAGAAAGTCAGGCTATAAATTTGGTGCAATTTCCAAAATGACTGTCATATGTCTGAATTTACTCACCTTACAGGTGAGTGTTACAGGAAGCTCTTTCTGAGGTGATTCATTGTGTGTTGAACTCAATTGTACCAAATATCCAGACTAACCATATTTTTTGAACAGTGGTCTGTGAAAATGAAAAATGTAATTTTTCATTTGCACAGCCCACTGTTCCAAAGATCTGTCAAACGCCAGTGGGGTGTAAATACTCACTGCACCCCTTATTAAATTCTGTGAGGGGTGTAGTTTCCAAAATGGGTTCATATGTGGGGGGTTTCTGCTGTTCTGGCATCATGAGAGGTTTGTAAATGTACATGACCCCCGACTTCAATTCCAGCAAAATTCTATCTCCAAAAGTCCAATGGTGCTCCTTCTGTTCTGAGACCTGTAGTGCATCAGTAGAGCACTTAACATCCACATATGGGGCGTTTTCTTAACCGGGAGAAATTGGGCTTCAAATTTTGTGGTCCATTTTCTCCTATTAGCCCTTGAGAAAATGAAAAATTTGGAGTAACACCATCATTCTAGTGTTAAAAATCTAATTTTCAATTTTCACGTCCAAATTCAATGCAGATCTAAAAGCAACATGCCCCCCAAAAACCATTTCAGCAAAATTCAATTTAAAAAATGCTCCTTCTCTTTTGAGCGCTGTAGTGCGCCAGAAGAGCACTTAACGTCCACATATGGGGCGTTTTCTTAATCAGGAGAAATTGGGCTTCACATTTTGGGGTCCATTTTCTCCTATTATCCCTTGTGAAAAAGAAAAATTTGGGGTAACACCATCATTTTAGTGTTAAAAATCAAATTTTCCATTTTCAAATCCAACTTCAATGCAAAGTCGTCAAACACCTGTGGGGTTTTAAGGCTCAGCATACCCCTTGTTACTTTCCTTGAGGGGTATTGTTTCCAAAATAGTATGCCATGTGTTTTTTTTTTTTTTTTTTTTGCTGTTCTGGCACCATGGGGGCTTCCTAAATGCAACATGGCCCCCCAAAACCATGACATCAAAATTTGTTTTAAAAAATCCAACAGTTGCTCTTTCCCTCTTGAGCCATTTTGTGAGCCCACAGAGCACTTTATATGAGGTATTTACGTACTCAAGAGAAATTGGGCTACAAATTTTGGGGGGATTTTTCTCCTTTCACCACTTTTAAAAATGAAAAAAATGGGGCTTTAGAAGATTTAGATTTTTCTTCTCCACTTTGCTGCAATTCTTGTTCAACACCTAAAGGGTTAACACACTTTTTGAATGCCATTTTGAAAACTTTGAGGGGTGTAGTTTCTATAATGGGGTCATTTATGCAGTATTTCTCACAGAAAGGCCCCTCAAATCCATTTCAAACTTAACTAGTCCCTGAAAAATTCAGATTTTGAAATTTTCATGAAAATTTTTTAAATTGCTGCTATACTTTGTAGCCCTCTAATGTCTTCAAAAAGTAAAAATAGGCCAATTTTATGATGTCAACATAAAGTAGACATATTGTATTTGTGAATCAATATATAATTTATTTGGAATATCAATTTTCCTTACAAGCAGAGAGTTTCAAAGTTAGAAAAATGTTACATTTTCAAAACTTTCATGACATTTTGTGATTTGTAACCAAGAAAGGATGCAAGTAACGACAACAAAATTACTGCTATGTTAAAGTAGAATATGTCACGAAAAAACTATCTCTGAATCTGAATAATCAGTAAAAGCATCCCAAAGTTATTAATGCATAAAGTGACAGTGGTAAGAATTGCAAAAAAGGGCTGAGTCCTTAAGGTGAAAAAGGGCTCAGTCCTTAAGGGGTTGAATCAACTGGTGCCAGAAAGTTAAACAGATTTGTAAATCACTTCTATTTAAAAGTCTTAATCTTCCCAGTACTTATCAGCTGCTTTATACTTCACAGGAAGTTCCTTTTTTTATTATTTATTTATTTTCTGTCTGCTGACACCTCTGTCCATGTCAGGAACTGTTCAGAGCCAAAGCAAATCCCCATAGCAAACCTCTCCTGCTCAGGACAGTTCTTGATACAGACAGAGGTGTCAGCAGAGAGCACTGTGGTCAGACAGAAAGGAAATTCAAAAAGAAAAGAGCTTCCTGTGGAGCATATAACAGCTGATAAGTACTGGGAGGATTAATATTTTTAAATAGAAGTAATTTACATATCTGTTTAACTTTCTGGCACCAGTTGATTTAAAAAAAAATGTTTTTCACTGAAGTGCCCCTTTAACTTCCAATTGAAACAGATGTTGCATTGTTTTTAAATCTCACACCTGAGCACAATTTGTATACAGGGGCAATGATAGGAGGGACAGCGAGGGGGCATTTCAGTCCTCAGTGGCTTTGGAATGCCTCTTTGACTCTTTGCACCATATAATAAAAGCATGTCTCTACATTACAAAAGCACAGACAGATATATAAAGGTAACAGGTGTCTTCTGGTCCTAAGAGCTAAATAACAGTGTCAGTAGTTTGTGATTTGCAGCCGACAAATTCCCGTTATGTTTCTATCCTTTTCAAGAGCAGAAGGATGTGCATGTTAAATGTAAACACAGAGGCCGGCATTTATCATTGTAGGCGTAAGTGAAGCATTTTTTTACACTTTTTTTTTGTGTGCTGATACTGTGTAAGAGCACCAAATTTATTAAATGGTCACAGAGCATTTGATACATTTTGTGCAGGTCACATTTTCTGAAAGTCTGGGCTGGTGTAGTTTTAGAGACTTTTCAGTGTCTTTGCGCCTTTTTTGCGCCTTTTCACAAAAAGGTGCAGTTCATAAAACCCTTCAAAATCAGTGGATTAGATACAAAAGAGAAAAAGGGCCGGTGCGCACCTCGTTCTGGTACAATGGAACAAAATAGGAAAGAAACAGGGCCAACAAGTTGGACCCTTACCTGAAAGTGTTATGCTAAGATCATAACATCTGATTTAGTGTGAAGTAGTAGGTCGCAGCCTCCCAGTTCCTCCGGATTTTCTGCTGGGAAGTCCAGCACAATCACAAGAGTAGAGGAAGATCAGAAAGACCTTGAAAATGGAACATCAATGGCAGTGCAGACCTCTGGGCTGGTAAAATGGATTTTGTTAAAAAGATGCAATGCAAAATTAAAAAGAATGTTTCCAGCCCCGACCGGGCTCTTCGGCAGGCGATCGGGAACTAAAACACACATGTAGTTTTGTAACAGGATTACTTCCGGGTTCGGTAACTGTACTAGTCAAACCGGAACCAATGAACATATTTTTCAAAGTAAAATAATGCCCTGTAACATACATACATTAACGAAAGGTAAGAGCTCAAAACATAAAATGCAGAGTAAAATAACAACCATATAAAACTATATATTGTGAAACTTGATATGTGCAAATGATAATAGATGGTGGCACAGGCACAGAAGGGGGACTCTGGACCTGCTCGCTGTAAAATAATAAAACATGTTGTGGGTGCGCATGCGTACTGGACTAACCGATGGCCCCGTGACTAAATGTATGAAGCTGCATGACGGACAGCTAGTGACTAGATGAAGATATGCCAGATGAAGATATGCCAGAGTGGATGACATGGTTATGTGATAATTTCCTTGACTTCATTCAACCCATGGGGGGGACAACATTTGCATCTTGAAAATCCTACTACAGTTTGTAGTATCATTAGAATAATGTAACTATATTAACCAATAATGAAATTATACATTATTACTTTCTAATAAATCAAGTTTTATGTTTTCATTTTTTATCAATCTGGTACTGGGTAACCAGGGGGATAGTAAATGTCAAGAGTTTTCTTTTCAGGGATTTGGACATAAGGGTGGAGTTGTGAGAGTATAATACAGAAGGAGAAGAAACCCATGTATGTTTTAAAAAATTAGGGATGTCCCGATACCGATACTGGTATCGGTATTGGGGCCGATACTAGCCATTTGCATGGTATCGAGGACTCGTTTAATTTCCCCGATACCATGGTTGATACCTGGTGCCGCTCTGCTGCCCCGTTCTTCCATCCTTCCGTCCACATCAGAGTGTTCCATGTGACACACGTCACTCCGCCTCCTCCCCTGCGCCCAGCATAATGCTATGCAAGAAGCAGAGTCACATACTCCTTCATAGGACGACACGATGAGGACCAGAGGACGGGAGAATGGTGCAGCAGAGTGGCAGCACCATCACCCGACCCGAAGAGGTGAGCTGCCTGCAAGGAGGGGGCTGCTACTAATGTCTAAGCGGGGGGCCCTGCTGCTGTCTAAGCGGGAGGCCCTGCTGCTGTCTAAACGGGGGCCCTGATGCTGTTTAAAGGGGGGCCCTGCTGCTGTCTAATAGGGGGGGGGCTGCTGCTGTCTAAAGGGGGAGCCCTGCTGCTGTCTAAAGGAGGGGCTCTGCTGCTGTCTAAAGGGGGACCCTGCTGCTGTCAAAATGGGGGGCCCTGCTGTCTAAACAGGGGGGGCCTGCTGTCTAAAGGGGGGGCCCTACTGCTGTTTAAAGGGGGGGCTGCTGCTGTTTAAATGGGGGCCCACTGTCTAAAGGTGGGTTGTGTTCTACAGGGGGGCTGCTACTTTTGTCTACAGGGGGGCTGCTGTCTACAGGGGGGCTGCTACTAATGACTGCCAGGGAGCTGCTGCTAATGTCTGCAAGGGGATACTACCTACTATTAAAGACAATCTTACAGCAGAGTCACCTGTACTAACTTTATTTATAGATAGATAGTGCAGGTGACCCGGTTTCTACCGCTGCTCACCATGTGTACATCGGTCTCACCGCCAATGCAAATTCCCTGTTCTGTCCAATGGAGAAGAGAGAAATCTTGGCTCATACTACAGCAGCCACCTCCATTGTACACAACAAGGAACCCACATATCAGCACGGTAAACAGCGCCAGAGACCGGGTCACCCTGGTGTCAGATTCCCTTTAAAATAAAAGTACTCGTACTTGGTATCGGCGAGTACTAGAATTAAAGTACCGGTACTCGTACTCGGTCTTAAAAAAATGGTATCGGGACATCCCTAATAAAAATTGCTTACATATTTTAGGCCCCTATGAAGACAAGGAGTAATATGGAAATGCTTTGAAATTCAAATATTATGAATAATTTTATAACATGCTAAAATAAAATTTTCCAGGCTGTTGACATAACAATGGATTAGAAAACCTCTTATTCTAGAGAATAGCAACTGTTGATAGATTATTTTCTGTAAGTAACCTACTTAAAAGCTCAAATACATATTTTGTGTACACTAAGACCCCCCTCACCCATGGTAAATATTTCTATGTATTATGCATTTCTTCTTATGATACAGCAAATACTTGATCATTTTTAGACTTTTTTTTTTTTTTACATAATTTTTTGTCCAGACCAACAAATACCAGTGTGTATAAAAAGAAACATGTTTGTAAAACCCCCACTGATTAACCCCATAATTATAATCGATAGGACTACTTGCTGATATTTGCGTAACTGAAATATATTTGGGTCTTATGAATGTACGATGCACTGACTGTTTCCCGAGGACAAATATCGATTCTTCTTGGTCTCTGGAAATTAATTGTATTGCTGGCATATCAATGTCTTCTTATCATTTCATAACATAATATTCAGACCTATATTAAAAACATCTGTCTGTGATGGAGGGAACACTCCATTCATTTCTCAGTCACAAGTGCTAACATGCTCTAATGCTGTGCTGACCTTTAGATATATATATATATATATATATATATATATATATATATATATATATATATATATATATATATACATATAGTAGAATATTATTTTTTTAAGGAAACATTTATCAGAATCCCAGTCCCTTATAATAAGAAAAAATTCAATTTTGAACCCATAGATGAACATGAATGTGTTTATGGGGAGTGCTGTGTTCCCTGTAATGATCTACAGAGATGGTAGCCTGCAGCTTGATTTTCAGATTTCTGCTTCAATTACCAGACTAAGCCGGCTTATATTCTAATCCGTGTTCTATTTACACATTCTCACCTTTGTACATTTTCATGTGTGTTTCAAAAGATTTTACCGAACACTATAGGTAAAATACACAAATGTCTTCAAACGCTGTACCAATATTATTCATTATCATGTGCGTATTTACAAACTTACATTTGCTTGATCTCATTGCAAACATTGTAGCATTTTAGATAAATCCGACCACAAAGGTGGTTGTACAGAATTAGAAATTCATAGCTGTTTTTACAATAGCACCAATTCTATTAATAGGTGGCTTTTGGTACTGTAACTGTGCTCTATTAAAGTAAACGGGACTCTGCAGTATCATGGATAGGTGTGGTACTATATTATTCTACTTCTGTACAACCCCAAAAGCTAAACGTGTAAGTATGTTTGTGGTGTGTATTTTAAGCATACTTACTATAGTAATGTTATTTTTTCTTTTGCATTTTAATTGGGAGATGAGAATTTACTGACATAAAAGGAGATGGCAATAGATAACATAGATTGTAATGCCTATCAAACTGTTAACTACTGTTAATAAGTCAGATTTGGGGCATGTTGAATGTTTACCTTTTCTTGAATTGTATCATTTTATTAATTTCTTCCTAAAATTCACATCAAAAAGTCATATAGGTACTACTTAAAGGGGTACTCCAGCGCTAAGACATCTTGTCCCCTATCCAAAGGATAGGGGATAAGATGCCTGATCGTGGGGGGTCCCCCCGCTGGGGACCCCCATGATCTTCCACGCCGCACCCCGTTAGAATCAGCCCCCGGAGCGTGATCGCTCCGGGTCTGATTACTAGCGATCACAGGGACGGAGCATAGTGACGTCATGGCTCTGCCCCCGTGTGATGTTACGCTTCGCCCCCTCAATTCAAGCCTATGGAGGGGGCTTGACAGATTCAACTTCTGATTTTGCATTATAAACCGGTGTGAAAACGGTCTGTAGAAATGAATGTCCTATATTAGATCAGAGAGGGTACAACTTTCAGAACCCCCACTGATTCGATATTTAAATGGGTTGCTCGCACATGTGAGCACCACAGCTTCTTCAATATTTACTGGCACTTGCCCAGAGCATAGACCAACAATCCTCACAGGCTGAACACCCAAACCCCAAGTGATCAAAACTTTTGACATATAAAATTATAACATTTAGACTTCCAACATAGAAAAAAATACCGAAGTAATTTAGGAGCTTTCCTTTAGACCAGTGTTTCCGAAACATTTTCCCAAGAAACCCAACAAGTGTCTATCACATTAAAAACACATATGTCATCATTTATTCACCTGTGCCATATTAATGAAATATTTAAAGGGGTTGTGCACTGCCCTGACTTTTGGAGCTCCGCTCACAGCGTCCAGTAGTTCATTACTCCGAACGCTGTGTGCGGGCTTCCGTGTTCGCGGCCACCGGGCGTGACGTCACTCGTGACCTCTCGCCCGCCCCCTTAATGAAAGTCAATGGGAAGGGGATGCAACCGCTGCCACGTCCCCTTCCCATAGACTTTGGTAGAGGGGGCGGGCGTGACGTCACGAGGGGGCGGGCGAGACGTCACGCCCGGCGGCCTCGAAAATGGAAGCCCGCACACCGCGTTCGGAGTAATGAACTTCCGGACTCTGTGAGCGGAGCTCCGAAAGTCAGGGCAGGGCACAACCCCTTTAAGACATTCTTGGGGTGAACACATTTAGAAAACACTGCTGTAGACTAAAGTTTCTGAATTGCAGTTTCCTTATTGTCACAGGCATAACACTTTATAAGGCTTTAGTATAGTTCAGTAATACTGTGTAGAAAGTGGCTGTAAAAGACACAAACATATATGACATCATGTACTGAATGTATTCTGCTGAGTTCAATGAAAGTACTGATTCTTATTCACTAGTACATCACTGTCACCCCGAGTTAAGCTCATACAAAAGCTTGCAGGTGCCGGTTGGAACATAACAGTCACGATCACTTAAAGATTTAGTCAAATGATGAGTAGCTTTCCATTTCACGCCTTAGTATCTTCCGAGGCTATTAATAGTGTTTTTGTTAGTAAATACAAAAATGAAGTTTGAGGTTAACACTACATCCTATTTTAGAGTCTCCATCTTGTGTACATGCTCCATTGAGTTTAACAAAAACACATGTTTCACAATGCTTGTTAAATACATGTGTTGTATTGCAATGCTTTTAATCTAAGTTAGTGTTGCCTTAATAACAGTAAGGATCCTATATATTAGAAATTAGTGCTGTATATTACATACGTAATCCAATAGAACTTAAATTTATGAGTTAAATAAAAATGAAAGAATACAAATTAATGTACTGTACTTTAACACGCACTAGAAGGACGATCACGGCCTAGTAATTTGAAACCCAGATGTATTAACCAGAGCTTTACTTCTTTAAGTAGAAACAAATGTAATGTTGGATGGGGGATTCCAATTTCACTTTAAACTTCTATACTGACCTCATGTAAAAGACAGTCAAATATGTATATCTGAACATTTCAGAGGAAAAGTTGCCCAGTTGCCCATAGCAATCGATCAGATAGTTTTTTTCACTTTGCAGAGGCCTTGTTAGAAATGAAAGAAGCGAGCTGATTGGTTGCTACCGGCAACTGGGCAATTTTTCCTCTGGACAGGTTTTGATAAATCTTCCCCCATATCTGTACATCAAAATATTTGAGGGTTAAAGTATTTTCCCCAAATCTCAATGATAATTACTGTTTATTGTATTTGGTGATCCACAAAGCTAAGGTTTGCGCCAAGGAGGGTATAGATAGTATCATTCGTGTTGTAGGAAAGAATACAGATATGAATTAAAATATTTATAATCTGGGACTGGCAACAAATCCAGCTTACAATATTGATATTTCCAGATACAATGAATTCACTGTTCTAAACAGCTGCTGTTACTATATGAACATTTCTTACCTTAAAAGCAAGGAGGTTAATACTATATCCATGGAAGGGAAAATTCCCTCACGACCCTAGACATCAGAATTTCTATAAATATCTAGTTTTTGTACACATTTTGTAATGATTATGTTTCCATGGTAACTGTGTTACTTGCTGATCATTCTAGAAAAAGAAATGTATATAAAATATAAATATATATATATAAATATATATATAAAAGAATAATACATTTGATATTATTTTCTTTTTAACACTGTGATATATTAAAGTGCACAGTTTGCTGTATGGGGTAATATTGATTTTAAAGTTTTAAATAAAAAAAAGTTTATAGAAATCTAATGTTGTCTTTTGTTACCATTTCTGTAATACTTTTGTAAATCTTTATCTATTTTTATACACATCCTCTTGTTGAATTTAAGTCAGACACAATTAAAAACACACAAGAACAGTGGTAAATGGTATAAAGTGTAAAATTGCTTTTACAGTTGTTAGGATATGAATTGTAGATATACACAGGAAGATAGAGTATATTATGTTTTGTATCTAGATCACCTGTTTTGCTTTCAAATGTATTATTGACGGCTTAAAATTTTTTTAACTGTAAAAAAAGTTTTTTTACATATCTATATATATATATATATATATATATATATATATATATATATATATATATATATATATATATATATATATATAAGGAATGTTCCATCCAAACATAAAACCAATACAGTTAATCTCCAGTTTTTATTCACCTGAATGAAGTACCCTACATAATATCAAATATGCCATGCTTCTTTCAAGATTTAAAGTTCTGTATTTCTTATATCAGTATTGTACTTCTAAATGCTGCTTGAATTTATTATTCAAATTAGCTCTCCTGAAGAAAGAATACTGCCTTTCTAGTGCCACTTATTAGAAGTAGCTAACCCTTGAACATGACTTGAGATTATCAGAAAACCAGAAAGTCCTTCAAAAGGAAAAGGGATCTTATATAAAGAATACAGTAGGTATAAACACAGAACCGTAAAAACGAACAAATCAACTGTGCCTATATATATATATATATATATATATATATATATATATATATATATATCCACTCCACAAACGAGAGACCGCAGCGCTCCAATGGATAGGTGAATAAGGTTTATTGACCCAACATCAAGAACTAGTGTTCTTGATGTTGGGTCAATAAACCTTATTCACCTATCCATTGGAACGCTGCGGTCTCTCGTTTGTGGAGTGGCTATCTATGGGACCCCTGACCCGGGACCTTTATACTGCCTGCACCCGCTTGCATCAGTCAAGGTTGTGCTGCTCGGTTTATATTCTTTTCATATATATATATATATATATATATATATATATATATATATATATATACAGTACAGACCAAAAGTTTTCTTTATTTTCATGACTATGAAAATTGTAGATTCACACTGAAGGCATCAAAACTATGAATTAACACATGTGGAATTATATACATAACAAAAAAGTGTGAAACAACTGAAAATATGTCATATTCTAGGTTCTAGCCACCTTTTGCTTTGATTACTCCTGTGCACATTCTTGGCATTCTCTTGATGAGCTTCAAGAGGTAGTCACCTGAAATGGTCTTCCAACAGTCTTGAAGGAGTTCCCAGAGATGCTTAGCAATTGTTGGCCCTTTTGCCTTCACTCTGCGGTCCAGCTCACCCCAAACCATCTTGATTGGGTTCAGGTCCGGTGACTGTGGAGGCCAGGTCATCTGGCGCAGCACCCCATCACTCTCCTTCTTGGTCAAATAGCCCTTACACAGCCTGGAGGTGTTTGGGGTCATTGTCCTGTTGAAAAATAAATGATGGTCCAACTAAATGCAAACCGGATGGAATAGCATGCCGCTGCAAGATGCTGTGGTAGACATGCTGGTTCAGTATGCCTTCAATTTTGAATAAATTCCCAACAGTGTCACCAGCAAAGCACCCCCACACCATCACACCTCCTCCTTCACACCAGCACACCTGTGAAGTGAAAACCATTTCAGGTGACTACCTCTTGAAGCTCAACAAAAGAATGCCAATAGTGTGCAAAGCAGTAATCAAAGCAAAAGGTGTCTACTTTGAAGAACCTAGAATATGACATATTTTCAGTTGTTTCACACTTTTTTGTTATGTCTATAATTCCATGTTTTAATTCATAGTTTTGATGCCTTCAGTGTGAATCTACAATTTTCATAGTCATGAAAATAAAGAAAACTCTGAATGAGAAAGTGTGTCCAAACTTTTGG
Source organism: Hyla sarda (assembly GCF_029499605.1). Classification (NCBI taxonomy): domain Eukaryota; kingdom Metazoa; phylum Chordata; class Amphibia; order Anura; family Hylidae; genus Hyla; species Hyla sarda. The sequence continues at coordinate 272,617,290 of NC_079190.1, forward strand.
TCTGTACTATATATATATATATATATATATATATATATATATATATATATATATATAAATGTAGGAAGAGGGTCATGTGACAGATCAAACTTATTGGGAATTTCACAAGAAAAACAATGATGTGCTTGGTTTTAACGTAACTTTATTCTTTCATGAGTTATTTACAAGTTTCTGACCACTTATAAAATGTGTTCAATGTGCTGCTCATTGTGCTGGATTGTCAATGCAACCCTCTTCTCCCACTCTTCACACACTGATAGCAACACCGCAGGAGAAATGCTAGCACAGGCTTCCAGTATCCGTAGTTTCAGGTTCTGCAGAATGGGCTAAACAAAAATTGGAACAGGACCCTCAGTTTATGCAGAAGATTTTGTTCAGTGATGAGGCAAACTTTTATGTGAATGGTGAAGTTAACAAACAAAACCACCGCTATTGGTCTGACACTAACCCACATTGGATAGATCTCTCCAAGACTGTTGGAACACAAAAATTGAGGGTACAAAGATAGTGGGGGCCATTCTTCATCAATGGAAACCTCAAGTCCACTGGATATGCAAAATTGCTACATGATGATGTGTTTCCCTCTTTATGGACTGAAGCTGGCATGTTCCCTGAGTTTTTCCAGCAAGATGGTGTACCACCACATTATGGGTGTCAGGTCCGAGCATTCCCAGATGAACAGTTTCCTGGAAAGTGGATTGGTCATCGTGGGCCAGTTGAATGGCCCCAAGGTCTCCCGATCTGACCCCTTAGACTTTTATCTTTGGGGTCATCTGAAGGCAATTGTCTATGCTGTGAAGATACGAGATGTGCAGCACCTGAAACTACGGATACTGGAAGCCTGTGCTAGCATTTCTCCTGCGGTGTTGCTATCAGTGTGTGAAGAGTGGGACAAGAGGGTTGCATTGACAATCCAACACAATGGGCCACACATTGAATTTTATAAGTGGTCAGAAACTTGTAAATAACTCATGAAAGAATAACGTTACGTTAAAACCAAGCACATCATTGTTTTTCTTGTGAAATTACCAATAAGTGATTTGTCACATGACCCTCTTCCTATTGAAAAAAACAAAAGTTGGATTCAAAATGTCCGACTTCAAAATGGCCGCTATGGTCACCACCCATCTTGAAAAGTTTCCCCCCTCACATATACTAATGTGCCAAAAACAGGAAGTTAATATCACCAACCATTCCCATTCTATTAAGGTGTATCCATATAAATGGCCCACCCTGTATGTATATATATATATATATATATATATATATATATATATATATATTATTTTTTTTTTTAAACAACATGTACTTGTGCTTTCAGGTATCAAAGATAACAAGATAGGCTGTCACGTATGTGTACATGAGGAGCAGCATTATATTACTTCTGGATGAAATTTCTGCCTGAAGCCTTCACCTCTAATTTCCAGCTGTCCCTGAGCTAGTGTCTATGGTATCTGTCTTACACTGTATACCAAAAAAACGAATCCACTTTTTAGGAGGTAGCAAAGAAAAAAAGTGTATAGGGATGATGTGGCTACAGTCCCTACAGTCCCATTCACTTTATTCACAAGATCTATTTGACATGCAAAAAAAAATTTAGAAAAATGAGTAATGGAATACAAACAAGCCAAACTGGAGATTTTATAACCTACTCTGATGAATAACAATTGATTGGAAGATAAAATAGACATATATATATATATATATATATATATATATATATATATAGTAAATTTGAGTAGCCGTATTAGTTCATTGGTGCATTGGTACATTTTTTATTGGGCTAACATAATTTTTTTGAATTTTTTGGGGGGATTCCTCCCTTTATCAAGTCCAAAGCAAATCTAAGCTCACGAACAGAAGACACAGGTTACATCTCACAAATATGCAGGGGTTAAGACAGAAGATGTGGAGAATTCACACTAAGATGGCCCATACATTGTCCTGCTATAGGAACAAGACTAAATAGATAAGGATGAGAAAAAGGGGGAGGGAGGGGGGGAGCAGGGGAGAGACTGGTTATTGAGCAGGACAAAGTGAGATGCAAAAAGAAAATCCAGTATAGCACAGGATATAAGAAGTTTTGATAATGTGATAAGAAGCTCAAATCCACAATGAGTCCCCTGTTTTTGGAGAAAAAAAAAAACAGTATCATTTTAGCTTCAAATGTCTTTCTCTCTTTAGTGTTTTTGAAATTCCATCTCAGTATCCTGATTGTAAGGTCATGTATGAAGTGGCCTGTTTGGGTAAAATGGTGTCCAACTGGGGTGCAGTAATCATTTTCTTTATGGCGGATGATGGAATGTCTGTGTAGATTCATCCTTTCGTTGAGTTTCCGGCCGGTTTCACCAATGTAGCATCCCCTGTCACACTTGGTGCATTGTATCATGTAGACCACATTTGGGTACAACCATCACGACGCGTACCACTGATAGCCACATACATTCGGCCCTTGAACAAATACGCTAAATTATCAAGGACCTGCAGCCGATATTGGCAGAAGATGAAATGCTAAAAGACATCTTCCATGAACCTCCCATCTTGGCCTTCAGACAACCACACAATTTAAAACAAATGCTGGTCAGCAGAAAATTACTTACAGAAAGAACGGGCACAAACAATGGGACCAAACCCTGCACCAAACCTCGCTGTAAACTCTGCCAACATATCTGCACCAAGATGGAAGCCACCCACAACAACAAGACATGTAACATTAGCGGACTATACTCCTGCACATCACCAAATGTGGTCTACATGACACAATGCACCAAGTTTCATTGGTGAAACCGTCCAGAAACTCAACGAAAGGATGAATCTACACAGACATTCCATCAACCCCCATAAAGAAAATTACTATTGCACCCCAGTTGGACACCATTTTACCCAAACAGGCCACTCCATGCATGACCTTACCATCAAGATACTGAGAGGGAACTTCAAAAACACACAAAGAGAGAAAGACATTTGAAGCTAAAATGATACTGTTTTTTTATTCCAAAAACAGTCGACTCAATGTGGATTTGAGTTTTTTATCTCATTATCAAAACTTCTTATAACCTGTGCTGTACTGGATTCTCTTATAACCTGTACTGTACTGTACTGTACTGGATTCTCTTATAACCTGTACTGTACTGTACTGGATTCTCTTATAACCTGTACTGTACTGTACTGGATTCTCTTATAACCTGTACTGTACTGTACTGGATTCTCTTATAACCTGTACTGTACTGTACTGGATTCTCTTATAACCTGTACTGTACTGTACTGGATTCTCTTTTGCATCTCACTTTGTTCTGCTTAATTACCAGTCTCTCCCCTGCTCCCCCCTCCCTCCCCCTTTTTCTCATTCTTACCTATTTAGTCTTGTTCCTATAGCAAGACAATTTATGGTCCATCTTACTGTGAATTCTCCACATCTATTGTCTTAACCCCTGCATATTTGTGAGATCTAACCAGTGTCTTCTGCTTGTGAGCTTAGATTTTCTTTGGAATTAATAAAGGGAGGAATCCCAAAAGCTTGTCTCTACAAAATTCTGTTAGTCCAATAAAAAAGGTATTACAAGATACTGCAACAGTTTTTAATTAGCATCTGCATATATATATATATATATATATATATATATATTGTTACGCCGAGCGCTCCGGGTCCCCGCTCCTCCCCGGAGCGCTCGCTTCACTCCCTCCGCTGCAGCGCCCCGGTCACGTCCTCTGACCCGGGGCGCTGCGATCCTGCTGCCAGCCGGGATGCGATTCGCGATGCGGGTAGCGCCCACTCGCGATGCGCACCCCGGCTCCCCTACCTGACTCGCTCCCCGTCTGTTCTGTCCCGGCGCGCGCGGCCCCGCTCCCTAGGGCGCGCGCGCGCCGGGTCTCTGCGATTTAAAGGGCCACTGCGCCGCTGATTGGCGCAGTGGTTCCAATTAGGGTTTTCACCTGTGCACTTCCCTATATTACCTCACTTCCCTTGCACTCCCTGGCCGGATCTTGTTGCCTTAGTGCCAGTGAAAGCGTTCCTTGTGTGTTCCTTGCCTGTGTTTCCAGACCTTCTGCCGTTGCCCCTGACTACGATCCTTGCTGCCTGCCCCGACCTTCTGCTACGTCCGACCTTGCTTCTGCCTACTCCCTTGTACCGCGCCTATCTTCAGCAGCCAGAGAGGTGAGCCGTTGCTAGTGGATACGACCTGGTCACTACCGCCGCAGCAAGACCATCCCGCTTTGCGGCGGGCTCTGGTGAAAACCAGTAGTGGCTTAGAACCGGTCCACTAGCACGGTCCACGCCAATCCCTCTCTGGCACAGAGGGTCCACTACCTGCCAGCCGGCATCGTGACAGTAGATCCGGCCATGGATCCCGCTGAAGTTCCTCTGCCAGTTGTCGCTGACCTCACCACGGTGGTCGCCCAGCAGTCACAACAGATAGCGCAACAAGGCCAACAGCTGTCTCAACTGACCGTTATGCTACAACAGTTGCTACCACAGCTTCAGCAGTCATCTCCTCCGCCAGCTCCTGCACCTCCTCCGCAGCGAGTGGCCGCTCCTGGGATACGCTTATCCTTGCCGGATAAATTTGATGGGGACTCTAAGTTTTGCCGTGGCTTTCTTTCCCAATGTTCCCTGCATCTGGAGATGATGTCGGACCTGTTTCCCACTGAAAGGTCTAAGGTGGCTTTCGTAGTCAGTCTTCTGTCCGGAAAAGCCCTGTCATGGGCCACACCGCTCTGGGACCGCAATGACCCCGTCACTGCCTCTGTACACTCCTTCTTCTCGGAAATCCGAAGTGTCTTTGAGGAACCTGCCCGAGCCTCTTCTGCTGAGACTGCCCTGTTGAACCTGGTCCAGGGTAATTCTTCCGTTGGCGAGTATGCCGTACAATTCCGTACACTTGCTTCAGAATTGTCCTGGAATAATGAGGCCCTCTGCGCGACCTTCAAAAAAGGCCTATCCAGCAACATTAAAGATGTTCTGGCCGCACGAGAAATTCCTGCTAATCTACATGAACTTATTCACCTAGCCACTCGCATTGACATGCGTTTTTCTGAAAGGCGTCAGGAACTCCGCCTAGATATGGACTCTGTTCGCACGAGGCGTTTCGTCTCCTCGGCTCCTCTCTCCTCTGGTCCCCTGCAATCTGTTCCTGTGCCTCCCGCCGTGGAGGCTATGCAGGTCGACCGGTCTCGCCTGACACCTCAAGAGAGGACACGACGCCGTATGGAGAACCTCTGCCTGTACTGTGCTAGTACCGAACACTTCCTGAGGGATTGTCCTATCCGTCCTCCCCGCCTGGAAAGACGTACGCTGACTCCGCACAAAGGTGAGACAGTCCTTGATGTCTACTCTGCTTCTCCACGTCTTACTGTGCCTGTGCGGATGTCTGCCTCTGCCTTCTCCTTCTCTACAGTGGCCTTCTTGGACTCTGGATCTGCAGGAAATTTTATTTTGGCCTCTCTCGTCAACAGGTTCAACATCCCAGTGACCAGTCTCGCCAGACCCCTCTACATCAATTGTGTAAATAATGAAAGATTGGACTGTACCATACGTTTCCGCACGGAGCCCCTTCTTATGAGCATCGGATCTCATCATGAGAGGATTGAACTTTTGGTCCTCCCCAATTGCACCTCGGAGATTCTCCTTGGACTTCCCTGGCTTCAACTTCATTCCCCAACCCTGGATTGGTCCACTGGGGAGATCAAGAGTTGGGGGTCCTCTTGTTCCAAGAACTGTCTAAAACCGGTTCCCAGTAACCCTTGCCGTAACTCTGTGGTTCCTCCAGTAACCGGTCTCCCTAAGGCCTATATGGACTTCGCGGATGTTTTCTGCAAAAAACAAGCTGAGACTCTACCTCCTCACAGGCCTTATGATTGCCCTATCGACCTCCTCCCGGGTACTACTCCACCCCGGGGCAGAATTTATCCTCTCTCTGCCCCAGAGACTCTTGCCATGTCCGAATACGTCCAGGAGAATCTAAAAAAGGGCTTTATCCGTAAATCCTCCTCTCCTGCCGGAGCCGGATTTTTCTTTGTGTCCAAAAAAGATGGCTCCCTACGTCCTTGCATTGACTACCGCGGTCTTAATAAAATCACGGTTAAGAACCGCTACCCCTTACCCCTCATCTCTGAACTCTTTGATCGCCTCCAAGGTGCCCACATCTTCACTAAATTGGACTTAAGAGGCGCCTATAACCTCATCCGCATCAGAGAGGGGGACGAGTGGAAAACGGCATTTAACACCAGAGATGGACACTTTGAGTATCTGGTCATGCCCTTTGGACTGTGCAATGCCCCTGCCGTCTTCCAAGACTTTGTCAATGAAATTTTTCGTGATCTGTTATACTCCTGTGTTGTGGTATATCTGGACGATATCCTAATTTTTTCTGCCAATCTAGAAGAACACCGCCAGCATGTCCGTATGGTTCTTCAGAGACTTCGTGACAACCAACTCTATGCCAAAATTGAGAAATGTCTGTTTGAATGCCAATCTCTTCCTTTTCTAGGATATTTGGTCTCTGGCCAGGGACTACAGATGGATCCAGACAAACTCTCTGCCGTCTTAAATTGGCCACGCCCCTCCGGACTCCGTGCTATCCAACGCTTTTTGGGGTTCGCCAATTATTACAGGCAATTTATTCCACATTTTTCTACCATTGTGGCTCCTATCGTGGCTTTAACCAAGAAAAATGCTGATCCCAAGTCCTGGCCTCCTCAAACAGAAGACTCCTTTAAACGACTCAAGTCTGCCTTTTCTTCGGCTCCCGTGCTCTCCAGACCTGACCCTTCCAAACCCTTCCTATTGGAGGTTGATGCCTCCTCAGTAGGAGCTGGAGCTGTTCTTCTACAAAAAAATCCTTCCGGGCATGCTGTCACTTGTGGTTTTTTCTCTAGGACCTTCTCTCCAGCGGAGAGGAACTACTCCATCGGGGATCGAGAGCTTCTAGCCATTAAATTAGCACTTGAGGAATGGAGGCATCTGCTGGAGGGATCAAGATTTCCTGTTATTATCTACACCGACCACAAGAACCTCTCCTACCTCCAGTCGGCCCAACGGCTGAATCCTCGCCAGGCCCGGTGGTCTCTGTTCTTTGCCCGATTTAATTTTGAGATTCACTTTCGTCCTGCCGATAAGAACATTAGGGCCGATGCTCTCTCTCGTTCCTCGGATGCCTCAGAAGTTGATCTCCCTCCGCAACACATCATTCCACCTGACTGCCTGATCTCCACTTCTCCTGCCTCCATCAGGCAGACTCCTCCAGGAAAGACCTTTGTTTCTCCACGCCAACGCCTCGGAATCCTCAAATGGGGTCACTCCTCCCATCTCGCAGGTCATGCGGGCATCAAGAAATCTGTGCAACTCATCTCCCGCTTCTATTGGTGGCCGACTCTGGAGACGGATGTTGGGGACTTTGTGCGAGCCTGCACTATCTGTGCCCGGGATAAGACTCCTCGCCAGAAGCCCGCTGGTTTTCTTCATCCTCTGCCTGTCCCCGAACAGCCTTGGTCTCTGATTGGTATGGATTTTATTACTGATTTACCCCCTTCCCGTGGCAACACCGTTATTTGGGTGGTCGTTGATCTATTCTCCAAAATGGCACATTTCATCCCTCTTCCTGGTCTTCCTTCTGCGCCTCAGTTGGCTAAACAATTTTTTGTACACATTTTTCGTCTTCACGGGTTGCCTACGCAGATTGTCTCGGATAGAGGGGTCCAATTCGTGTCTAAATTCTGGAGGGCTCTCTGTAAACAACTCAAGATTAAATTAAATTTTTCCTCTGCATATCATCCCCAGTCCAATGGACAAGTAGAAAGAATTAACCAGATCCTGGGTGATTATTTGCGACATTTTGTTTCCTCCCGCCAGGATGACTGGGCAGATCTCCTTCCATGGGCCGAATTTTCGTATAACTTCAGGGTCTCTGAATCTTCCTCCAAATCCCCATTTTTCGTGGTGTACGGCCGTCACCCTCTTCCCCCCCTCCCTACCCCCTTGCCCTCTGGTCTGCCCGCTGTGGATGAAATTTCTCGTGACCTTTCCATTATATGGAGAGAGACCCAAAATTCTCTCTTACAGGCTTCTTCACGCATGAAGAGGTTCGCGGATAAGAAAAGAAGAGCTCCCCCCGTTTTTTCCCCTGGAGACAAGGTATGGCTCTCCGCTAAATATGTCCGCTTCCGTGTCCCTAGCTACAAGTTGGGACCACGCTATCTTGGTCCTTTCAAAATTTTGTGTCAAATTAATCCTGTCTCTTATAAACTTCTTCTTCCTCCTTCTCTTCGTATCCCTAATGCCTTTCACGTCTCTCTTCTCAAACCACTCATCCTCAACCGTTTTTCTCCCAAATCTGTTCCTCCCACTCCTGTTTCCGGCTCCTCGGACGTCTTCTCGGTCAAGGAAATTTTGGCTGCCAAAAAGGTCAGAGGGAAAAATTTTTTTTTAGTAGACTGGGAGGGTTGTGGTCCTGAAGAGAGATCCTGGGAACCTGAGGACAACATCCTTGACAAAAGTCTGCTCCTCAGGTTCTCAGGCTCCAAGAAGAGGGGGAGACCCAAGGGGGGGGGTACTGTTACGCCGAGCGCTCCGGGTCCCCGCTCCTCCCCGGAGCGCTCGCTTCACTCCCTCCGCTGCAGCGCCCCGGTCACGTCCTCTGACCCGGGGCGCTGCGATCCTGCTGCCAGCCGGGATGCGATTCGCGATGCGGGTAGCGCCCGCTCGCGATGCGCACCCCGGCTCCCCTACCTGACTCGCTCCCCGTCTGTTCTGTCCCGGCGCGCGCGGCCCCGCTCCCTAGGGCGCGCGCGCGCCGGGTCTCTGCGATTTAAAGGGCCACTGCGCCGCTGATTGGCGCAGTGGTTCCAATTAGGGTTTTCACCTGTGCACTTCCCTATATTACCTCACTTCCCTTGCACTCCCTGGCCGGATCTTGTTGCCTTAGTGCCAGTGAAAGCGTTCCTTGTGTGTTCCTTGCCTGTGTTTCCAGACCTTCTGCCGTTGCCCCTGACTACGATCCTTGCTGCCTGCCCCGACCTTCTGCTACGTCCGACCTTGCTTCTGCCTACTCCCTTGTACCGCGCCTATCTTCAGCAGCCAGAGAGGTGAGCCGTTGCTAGTGGATACGACCTGGTCACTACCGCCGCAGCAAGACCATCCCGCTTTGCGGCGGGCTCTGGTGAAAACCAGTAGTGGCTTAGAACCGGTCCACTAGCACGGTCCACGCCAATCCCTCTCTGGCACAGAGGGTCCACTACCTGCCAGCCGGCATCGTGACATATATATATATATATATATATTATATACAAGATAGAACAAAAGGGAATCTTTTAACTCCTTGGGGACGAAGGGCGAATGCATACGCCCTCGCGTCCCGTCACTTAAGGATGGAGGGCGCATCCGTACGCCCTCGGCATTTCCGATCACTGCCGCTCGCCGGGCGGTGATCAGACTGAGATGCCTGCTGATATCTATCAGCAGGCATCCCGTGGCAATGCCTAGGGGGGTCCTGAGACCCCCCCCCATATCGGCGATCGCAGCAAATCGCAGGTCAATTCAGACCTGCAATTTGCCGGGATCCGGGCAAATCGGGTCACTGGTGACCCGATCTCCCGGAAAATAAGACTGATCGGAGCTGTCAGAGACAGCTCCGACCAGCCTAAAGCATAGGAGCGAGGTGGCAGTGTTGCCACCCCCTTCTATCCCCTGCCATTGGTCGGTCAGGCTGACCACCAATGGCAGGAGGGGGGCGGGGGGTTACAGTTCATTTCCCCCCGCTCTGCGCACCGATCGAAGTCGGTACAGAGCGGGGGGAACACGGGCGGCGAGGGGGGGGGAACACGGGCGGCGAGGGGGGGGGACATGGCCCGGCTTACCTGGACCTGCGGCTGTGGAGGCGGCGGCATCCCGGAGCAGCGGCGGCAGGAGGAAGAGCGGCGGCCGGAAAGTGCGGCTGAGAAGGCTGCAGTGAAGATCGCGATAAGTGATCTTCACTGTAGCCTTCTAAAAGCTGCAAAACTACAACTCCCAGCATGCCCAGACAGCCAAAGGCTGTCTGGGCATGCTGGGAGTTGTAGTTTTGCAACATCTGGATGGTCACAGGTTGGAGACCACTGTGTAGTGGTCTCTAAACTGTGGTCCTCCAGATGTTGCAAAACTACAGCTCCCAGCATGCACTGACTATCTGGGCATGCTGGGAGTTGTAGTTTTGCAACATCTGAAGTGGCACAGTTTGGAGACCACTATATGGTGGTCTCCAAACTGTAGCCCTCCAGATGTTGAAAAACTACAACTCCCAGCATGCCCAGACAGTCAGAGATGCTGGGCGTGTAGTTCTGCAATATCTGGCCCTTCAGATGTTGCAGAACTACAACTCCCAGCATGCCTGGACAGTCTGGGCATGCTTGGAGTTGTAGTTCTGCAACATCTGAAGGGCCAGATATTGCAGAACATCTGGAGGGCTACAGTTTGGAGGCCACTGTTCTTTCCCAGTTGTTGCAAAACTACAACTCCTAGCATGCCCAGACTGTCCAGGCATGCTGGGAGTTGTAGTTCTGCAACATCTGAAAGGCCAGATATTGCAGAACTACACGCCCAGTATCCCTGACTGTACGGGCATGCTGGGAATTGTAGTTTTGCAACAGCTGTAGGCACACTGGTTGGGAAACACTGAGCTAGAGTCTGTTTCCTAACTCAGTGATTCCAACCCGTGTGCCTCCAGCTGTTGCAAAACTACAACTCCCAGAGTGCACTGAAAGACCGTACATCCCTGACTGTACGGGCATGCTGGGAGTTGTAGTCTTGCAACAGCTGGAGGCACATGGGTTGGAATCACTGAGCTAGAGTCTGTTTTCTAACTCAGTGGTTCCCCACCAGTGTGCCTACAGCTGTTGTAAAACTACAACTCCCAGCATGTACGGTCTGTCAGTGCATTCTGGGAGTTCTCATTTTGCCACAGCTGAATGTTTGGGGTGCCCCCCCCCTTGGGGCGCCCCCCCCCCCCATGTGAATGCACAGGGTACATTCACACGGGCGGGTTTACAATGGGTTTCCTTCAAGGAAACTTACTGTGAACCCCTGCCTGTGTGAATGTGCCCTAAAAACACTACACTACACTAACAAATAATAAAAAGTAAAACACCACACATACACCCCCTTACACGTCGCCCCCCCCAATAAAAATGAAAAACGTCTCATACGGCAGTGTTTCCTAGACTGTCCTGGCAGGCTGGGAGTCTTGCAACAGCTGGAGGCACCCTGTGGGAGACACTGCTGTAGGGTTTTGGTGGAGGCAAGCCCCATCCTTGTAACCTGGTCCACCCCTATTGCAAATTCCTTATTCAGGCCTCAAATGCGCATGGCGCTCTCTCACTTCAGAGCCCTGTCGTATTTCAAGGCAAGAGTTTAGGGCCACTGATGGGGTATCTCCGTACTCGGGAGACATTGCATTACAAATTTTGGGGGGATTTTTCTCCCATTACCCTTTGTAGAAATGGTAAATTTGGGGAAAAAACCTGCACTTTAGTGAAATTTTTTTTTTCATTTACACATCCGAATTTAACGAAAAGTCGTCAAACACCTGTGGGGTGTTAAGGCTCACCGGACCCCTTGTTACGTGCCTTGAGGGGTGTAGTTTCCAACATAGTATGCCATGTGTTTTTTTTTTGCTGTTCTGGCACCATAGGAGCTTCCTAAATGCGACATGCCCCCAAAAACCATTTCAGCAAAACTCACTCTCCAAAATCCCATTGTCGCTCCTTCCCTTCTGAGCCCTCTACTGCGCCCGCCGAACACTTGACATACACATATGAGGTATTTCCATACTCAAGAGAAATTGGGTTACAAATTTTGGTGGGCTTTTTCTCCTTTTACCCCTTGTAAAATTTCAAAAACTGGGTCTACAAGAACATGCGAGTGTAAAAAATTTTGATTTTGAATTTTCTCCTTCACTTTGCTGCTATTCCTGTGAAACACCTAAAGGGTTAACAAACTTACTGAATGTCATTTTGAATACTTTGAGGGGTGCAGTTTTTATAATGGGGTAATTTATGGGGTATTTCTAATATGAAGGCCCTTCAAATCCACTTCAAAACTGAACTGGCCCCTAAAAAATTCCGATTTTGAAAATTTTTTGAAAAATTGGAAAATTGCGGCTGAACTTTTAAGCCCTCTGATATTTTCCAAAAGTAAAAACACGTCAACTGTATGATGCAAACATAAAGTAGACATATTGTATATGTGAATCAAAATATTATTTATTTTGAATGTTTATTTTCCTTACAAGCAGAGAGCTTCAAAGTTAGAAAAATGCAACATTTTCAATTTTTTCATCAAATTTTGGAATTTTTCACCAAGAAATGATGCAAGTATCGACAAAAATTTATCACTAACATAAAGTAGAATATGTCACGAAAAAACAATCTCGGAATCAGAATGAAAAGTAAAAGCATCCCAGAGTTATTAATGCTTAAAGTGACAGTGGTCAGAATTGCAAAAGATTCTCCCGTCCTTAGGGTTATAATGGACTCCGTCCCCTTTTATTTGTTACTTTAAAAACTGCACGATATTTTCTCCTTAATAGACAGCCCAAGTTTATGGTATGGGTACTTATTGTGCACCATATATCTTCTCTTTATGTGCTTTTTTAATGCGTTTTTTAGATAAGGGGTGATTGTGCAAATGTGCATTTTGTGTATCCAGCTGTATTTTTTAAAGATGGATACTGGTGTCCATATATTGTGATTTACACCATTAAATATGGGATGTGCTGTGCAAAAATGTCCTTATATGTCTAAGATTTTTGTATATCACATATAGTCCCACATAGAAAGTGCATTAGTGCTGTATCTGATGTATCTTGGTACTGACTTAGTCTATGCATTATTTAGACAGTATTCATGTTCGCATTTAACATAGTCCATTCAGCTTGTTATGATTCTTCCTATATTTCAATTCATTCGTATTCCATATGGATAAGCTGAAAAATGAATATTGTACTTTTGAAATTGAACTTGTATTATTGCACTTTAGACCTATATTGCACTTACTATATTGCACTTCCTATATTGCACAAATTTAATTATTGCACACATTCCATGTTACATTTATTGCATATTTCACTTTTTGCACTTAGTTTTTCCGATCAAGTTGCTCATATATAATAGTCCTGGTCGGTGTTCATGTGGTACGCTCCCATCCTACGCGTTTCCTCCATATAGGATTCTTCAGAGACTTGTACGAGCGGACTTGTCAATCCATCTGGTGCGTGTGGCTCTGATGGCGGCCATAACCGTATTGAAGTTTGCGCCTTCTTTTATATGTCTTAGCCCCTCCTCTTACCTGTTACGTATCCTCGCTTATCCTATCGGCTCACTTCCATCATAGCCGTAAGGACTTTGTTTCACAGGTACGTACAGGGAGGGGTCTGCGGTTCAACTCAGGAGGCTCCATTTCTGTGCACCAATCATCGCGGCGTATCCATTCCAGGTAGATATTCTCCATGTATGTTTAACTCATCGTTTCTCAGTCCTTTTTCTACTTTTTTATGTTTATGTTTATCCTTAGCTTGCCAGTTCTTTTAGCACATTGTTTTTGTATTGGATGTTCACAGTTAAGTTTGTCGCTATTCTTTTTTGTGTTTAATCAATGTAGCTTGCATAAGATATATAGTCATTCAGTCCTCCTGGTTTGAGGGCTTCCAATTTAAAGGTCCAATAGGCTTCCCTCTGTAAGAGGGTCCTGTCCCAATCACCACCTCTTTTTGGTGGTGGGACAACCTCAATAATCTGTGCTTTCAGACTTATCACCTCACTTTGATGATAACTGGCAAAGTGTAGGCCCACCGATGTGTCTCTTTCATTAATAATATCTGCAATGTCTTCTTGCAGTCTCTTGCGAAAAGTTCCGAAGGTTTTCCCAACATAATTTTTTGTGCATGAACAAGTTAATAGGTATATCACCCCTTTAGTTTCACAGTTCGCGAAGTGATGTATGTCATAATCGATTTTTATGACCGCACTGGAAAATTTTTTGCTTTTAAGAATGAATTTACAGACACTGTGAACATTCCTTTAGGTTTCGTAAGCCAGTTTCTCTCAATTCTTTCGGGTTCAAAAGAGATTTTTATTAGTTGGTCTTTCAAATTCTTTCCTCGTCTGTAGGTTATTAGAGGTTGTTATGATATAACTGGTGACAGTGTGATGTCCAACTTTAGGATTTCCCAATATTTTTGAAAAATGGATTTTATGTTTTGTGCTTGTTCGTCAAATGTGCCTATAATTCTAAAGACATTGTCCCCCACTGTTTGTTGTTTAGGGATTAATAATTGTTGTGACCTCTGTGATCTCATAGCTCTATGATAGGCTGTTTTTAACACTTTGTTGGGATGGCCTCTGTTTCTCAGCCTCATGCGTAACTCATTGGCTTGAATTTGGAACTCTCCTATACTTGAACAATTCCTGCGTAAACGCAGGTATTGACCTGTTGGAATCCCCTGCTTCAGTGGGCGCGGATGGCAGCTCTTCCACCGAAGTAGGGAATTCGTGGCAGTTTCCTTACGATGCGTCCTTGTCTGTATACTACCTTCCTCAGTGAGTTTAATCTCTAGGTCCAAAAACACCAAGGTGTTCTTACTGATTGTACTAGTAAATTTGAGACCTAGGTTATTGCGATTAAGGGAGTCTACAAAGCTATTGAATGCCTCTAGTGTGGACGTCCATGCGATCAGGACATCGTCTATATACCTGAGCCACAATTGTATGTGGTCTGTCCAAGACGACGCCCGATCTGAGAAGACTACCTGGTCTTTCCAAGAGCCGAGGTACAGATTAGCATAACTGGGGGCGCAGGGGCTCCCAATCGCTGTACCTCGGCTCTGATGGTAGGACTCCCCCTCAAAATGGAAGTAATTTTTAGTTAGTAATATCTCTAGCAATTTCATGACAAAGATATTGTGCTCTCGGTATTGTGTACCCCTCATTTGTAGAAACCGTTCCACTTCCTCCATCCCTTGTACATGGGGGATGGAGGAGTAGAGTACCTCTACATCCAACGATGCCAGATATCCCTTTTCCTCTATTTTAAGGTCATCCAATCTTTTGAGGACGTCCATTGTATCACGGACATGCCATGGAAGAGAATAAACTAACGGCCTCAAAATCTGATCAACATACTGACTAGCTCCCTCCGTAAGATTGCCTATCCCGGAGACAATCGCTCTCCCTCGTAATGGAGGGTAGCCCTTGTGTACCTTTGGGACAGAATAGAAACAGGCCACTCTTGGAGTGGTAGGTTTTATATACTCAAATTCTGCCTGACTGATCAATTTTGCTGCTCGTCCTTCCTCCAGGACCTCTGTAAGCTCTTTACAGAATTCTTGTGTGGGGTCTTTCTTAAGTTTAGTATAGCACTCTCTGTCATTTAGGATATACACATTGTTCTATATTCCTCCCTGGTCATCAAAACTAAGTTCCCCCTTTGTCGGATGGTTTGATGACCAGGGAGGAATCTTCTGCCAGTGTTTTAAAAGCTCTTCTTTCCTGAAATATAAGGTTTTGTGTTTTGATTTGAGCTTTGTAGACTCCCTTAATCACAATAACCTAGGTCTCAAATTTACTAGTACAATCAGTAAGAACACCTTGTGTTTTTGGACCTAGAGATTAAACTCACTGAGGAAGGTAGTATACAGACAAAGACGCATCGTAAGGAAACTGCCACGAATTCCCTGCTTTGGTGGGAGAGCTGCCATCCGCGCCCACTGAAGCAGGGGATTCCAACAGGTCAATACCTGCGTTTACGCAGGAATTGTTCAAGTATAGGAGAGTTCTAAATTCAAGCCAATGAGTTACGCATGAGGCTGAGGAACAGAGGCTATCCCAACAAAGTGCTAAAAACAGCCTATCATAGAGCTATGAGATCACAGAGGTCACAATTATTAATCCCTAAACAACAAACAGTGGGGGACAATGTCTTTAGAATTATAGGCACATTTGACGAACAAGCACAAAACATAAAATACATTTTTCAAAAATATTGGGAAATCCTAAAGTTGGACATCACACTGTCACAAATTATATCAGAACAACCTCTAATAACCTACAGACGAGGAAAGAATTTGAAGTACCAACTAATAAAAATCTCTTTTGAACCCGAAAGAATTGAGAGAAACTGGCTTACAAAACCTAAAGGAATGTTCACAAGTGGAAAATGCAGTGTCTGTAAATTCATTCTTAAAGGCAAAAATTTTTCCAGTGCGGTCACAAAAATCGATTATGACATACATCACTTCGCGAACTGTGAAACTAAAGGGGTGATAGACCTATTAACTTGTTAATGCCCAAAAAATTATGTTGGTAAAACCTTCAGAACTTTTCGCAAGAGACTGCAAGAAGACATTGGAGATATTATTAATGAAAGAGACACATCGGTGGGAATACACTTTGCCAGTCATCATCAAAGTGAGGTGATTAGTCTGAAAGCACAGATTATTGAGGTGGTCCCACCACCAAAAAGAGGTGGTGATTGGGACAGGACCCTCTTACAGAGGGAAGCCTATTGGACCTTTAAATTGGAAGCCCTCAAACCAGGAGGACTGAATAACTATATATCTTATGCAAGCTACATTGATTAAACACAAAAAAGAATAGCGACAAACTAAACTGTGAAAATCTGATACAATAACAACGTGCTAAAAGAACTGGCAAGCTAAGGATAAAAATAAACATAAAAAAGTAGAAAAAAGACTGAGAAACAATAAGTTAAACATACATGGAGAACATCTACCTGGAATGGATAAGCCGCAATGATTGGTGCACAGAAACGGAGCTCAGAACGAGGCGTGGAACCTCCTGAGTTGAACCGCAGACCCCTCCCTGTACGTACCTGTGAAACAAAGTCCTTACGGCTATGATGGAAGTGAGCCAATAGGATAAGCGAGGATACGTAACAGGTAAGAGGAGGGGCTAAGACATATAAAAGAAGGCGCAAACTTCAATACGGGTATGGCCGCCATCAGAGCCACACGCACCAGATGGATTGACAAGTCCGCTCGTACAAGTCCCTGAAGAATCCTATATGGAGGAAACACGTAGGACGGGAGCGTACCATGTGAACACTGACCAGGACTATTATATATGAGCACCTTGATCGGGAAAGCAAAGTGCAAAAAATGAAATGTGCAAAAAATGTAACATGGAATGTGTGCAATACCTGAATTTGTGCAATATAGGAAGTGCAATATATGTCTAAAGTGCAATAATACAAGTGCAATATTCATTTTTAAGCTTATCCATATGGAATATGAATGAATTAAAATATAGGAAGAATCATAACAAGCTGAATGGACTATGTTAAATGCGAACATGAATACTGTCTAAATAACGCATAGACTAAGTCAGTACCAAGATACATCAGATACAGCACTAATGCACTTTCTATGTGGGACTATATGTGTTATACAAAAATCTTAGACATATAAGCACATTTTTGCACAGCACATCCCATATTTAATGGTGTAAATCACAATATATGGACAGCAGTATCCATCTTTAAAAAATACAGCTGGATACACAAAATGCACATTCGCACAATCACTCCCATCTAAAAAACGCATAAAAAACGCACATAAAGAGAAGATATACGGTGCACAATAAGTACCCATACCATAAACTTGGGCGGTCTATTAAGTTTTCACAAGGAGAAAATATTGTGCAGTTTTTAAAGTAACAAATAAAAGTAGAGTTTTAAAAGGTTCCCTTTTGTTCTATCTTGTATTCAATGTATTGGGAGACCTCCACCATACCTTGGTTTACATAACCGGTCAGAGTGAGATAGATATATATATATATATATATATATATATATATATATATATATATATATTTGCGTGGAGTTCTTGGCGGTGCCCCCATGTTCATGTTGTTGTTAGAAAGGTATGTGCTGAAAAATAAATATGGACAAACTGATAAGATACACACTTAATAGCACCAATGTGTATTAACAATATGGTTTATAAGGTTATAATAAACGTATTGATTCACACCTACATACATATAGCATCATAATGGTGTTCCTTACAGTATGTAGACGCAATCAATAGGTTTAGAAATAATGGTTATATCATATTGATATTACTAATGTTATCCCAACAGATGACATTTATAAACACATCCAGCACTAACTTGAAATATAACACTTACCGTATTTTTCTCTCCATAAGATGCACTTTTTCTGCCCCAAAAGTGGGAAGGAAATATCTGTGCGTCTTATGGAGCGAATGTGTGTGCCGAAGTGCAGGGGCGAAGTGCAGGGAAGGCTGCAGAGGGGAGGCTGCTAAGCTTACCTGCTCCTGGGTCTGTACGGCGAAGTGTTCTGCTGCCCCGCTGCCTCTGATTCACGCCGCTGCCCCTGCCCCGTTCTTCCATCCCCTTTACTGCCGCTGTCCTGTTCTCCTGTCCGCATAATGGAGTTTTATGGAGGAGCATGTGACACACACGTCACTCCACCTCCTCCCCTGCGCCCAGCGTAACGCTACGGAGAAAGCAGAGTGAAGTGTGTCACATGCTCCTCCATAGACTCTATTAGAAGAGGGCAGCGGTAGTGATAAGTACTGGTAAGCAACTACAAGGGGGGTCCTGCTGGCCACAAGGGGATCCCACTGTTTACAAGGGGGGTTCTGCTGGCTACAAGGGGGGGGGGAGGGTCCTGCTGGCCACAAGTGGGTCCTGCTGTTTACAAGGGGGGTTCTGCTGGCTACAAGGGGGGTCCTGCTGGCTACAAGGGGGGTCCTGCTGGCCACAATGGGGGTCCTGCTGGCCACAATGGGGGTTTGGTTCAGAAAATGTTTTTTCTTGTAATCCTCCTCTAAAATCTAGGTGTGTCTTATGGTCAGGTGCGTCTTATGGAGCGGAAAATATGGTACTAGATTGTTTCTGTGTCTCCCAGATTTATCAGTCTGATATTCTGATAGCAACCAATCACAGCTCAGCTTTAATTTTAACAGTGCAATTTGAGAGGTGTAAGCTTAGCTGTCATTGGTTGCTAGTAGAGATCAGACAGTTTTTGTATCAGAGAGATAAAAAAAAAAAGCAAATCATGGGAGATCTATTCTGATAATCTTTATGGGCACTGTAGTCCTCACGTTCCATGTATTACTCTGATTGCATGTCTTTGAACCCTTTCTAGCTCCACTATCTGTGCAATACTGTGCACAATATTCCATATGTGGTCTGACAAATGATTTGTACAATGTTAAAAAATGTCTTTGATTTTTACATATATGCCAATTTTGATGCACCCCATGATTTTATTTGCCTTAGCAGCAGCTGCCTAACACTGTTTGCTACAGATTAATTTATTTAAAACTAATTTTACCCCGCGACTCCCCCCACAATCAGACATCTTATCCACTGTCCTTTGGATAAGGGATAAGATGTATAGGGGCAGAGTACCCCTATAAGGATGTCATTTTATCCTGAGAAAAATCAAATACTGATAATTGATTTTTTAGCTAAAACAGATTATTTGCACACAATGTTTTGAAAGCATGCCTAGCAATAATGGGACATAGTTATTATTCTATTTGTCATATCTATGTGTCTATTGTCTCCCCAAAATACAAGTTACTTCTTTATTTATTTATTTATTGTTTTTAATTATTTTTTATATAGTTATTTTTCAAACGCTTTATTTATTCATAAAGGAGATTGATTTTACCTGGCAAACCTAATCTAAAACTCTAGGCAGAAAAAAGTAGGGGGTCAGAATAGGACAATTTTAAAAGTATACATTTTCCTGCATGTAGTTATGATTTTTTCCGCGAAGTAATACAAAATCAAACCTATATAAGTAGGGTATCATTTTAACCATATGGACCTACAGAATAAAGATAATGTGTCATTTTTACCAAAAAATGTACTGCGTAGAAACGGAAGCCCCCAAAAGTTACAAAATGGCATTTTTTCTTCCATTTTGTCGCACAATGATTTTTTTCCGTTTCGCCGTAGATTGTGGGGTAAAATGACTAATGTCACTGCAAAGTAGAATTGGTAGCGCAAAAAATAAACCATCATATGGATTTTTAGGTGCAACATTGAAAGTGTTACTATTATTAGAAGGTGATGAGGAAAAAACTGAAATTCAAAAACTGAAAAACCCTCATTCCTTAACCCCTTAAGGACCAATGACGTACCGGTACGTCATTGGTCCTGCTCTTCTGATATAACGCGGGGTTACACAGTAACCCCGCGTCATATCATGGCGGGCCCGGCGTCATAGTGAAGCCGGGACCCGCCTCTAATAGCGCGCAGCGCCGATCGCGGCGCCGCGCGCTATTAACCCTTTAGCCGCGCGCTCAAAGCTGAGCCGCGCGGCTAAAAGTGAAAGTGAAAGTTCCCGGCTAGCTCAGTCGGGCTGTTCGGGATAGCCGCGGCTAATCGCGGCATCCCGAACAGCTGACAGGACAGCGGGAGGGCCCCTTCCTGCCTCCTTGCTGTCCGATCGCCGAATGACTGCTCAGTGCCTGAGATCCAGGCATGAGCAGTCATGCGGCAGAATCGTTGATCACTGGTTTCTTATGAGAAACCAGTGATCAACATAGAAGATCAGTGTGTGCAGTGTTATAGGTCCCTATGGGACCTATAACACTGCAAAAAAAAAGTGAAAAAAAAAAGTGAATAAACATCATTTAACTCCTCCCCTATTAAAAGTTTGAATCACCCCCCTTTTCCAATAAAAAAAAAACACAGTGTAAATAAAAATAAACATATGTGGTATCACCGCGTGCGGAAATGTCCGAATTATAAAAATATATCATTAATTAAACCGCTCAGTCAATGGCGTGCGCGCAAAAAAATTCCAAAGTCCAAAATAGTGCATTTTTGGTCACTTTTTATATCATTTAAAAATGAATAAAAAGTGATCAATAAGTCCTATCAATGCAAAAATGGTACCGTTAAAAACTTCAGATCACGGCGCAAAAAATGAGCCCTCATACCGCCCCATACACGGAAAAATAAAAAAGTTATAGGGTTCAGAAGATGACAATTTTAAACGTATTAATTTTCCTGCATGTAGTTATGATTTTTTCCAAAAGTCCGACAAAATCAAACCTATATAAGTAGGGTATCATTTTAATCGTATGGACCTACAGAATACATATCAGGTGTCATTTTTACCGAAAAATGTACTACGTAGAAACGGAAGCCCCCAAAAGTTACAAAACAGCGTTTTTTTTTCAATTTTGTCGCACAATGATTTTTTTTCCCGCTTCACCATAGATTTTTGGGCAAAATGACTGACGTCATTACAAAGTAGAATTGGTGGCGCAAAAAATAAGCCATCATATGGATTTTTAGGTGTAAATTTGAAAGAGTTATGATTTTTTAAAGGCAAGGAGCAAAAAACGAAAATGCAAAAACGGAAAAACCTCCGGTCCTTAAGGGGTTAAGGGTTTAAAGACCTAAAAAGTGAAAAATAAAAAATAAAACGTGCAAAGGAAAAGTAAAGCAGTCGTCCATATGAAACAATCAGAATTTTTTTTTTACAGTACAATAAAGGAACGGTAAAGATGTAAGAAACAAAAAAATTGTTATCAATGGCCAACAGCCCAACATCTCACAATTTCATGTGCTCAAAAAAAAAATCCTACAAAGCGATTATAACAAAATAAAAAAAGGTGAAAGGTAAAAAAAAATATCTGTTCAACTAAAACCTCCGTCTCTCGATCACAAATATTTTTTTTCCTTGGCCTGCGGCAAGATACACCACTTTTCAAGTGTGAGGGAGACTCTCTTTGCAGACCTTCCTTTAGACATTAATTTGCCTTAAAATTAAAAGTAAAACAAATAAAGCCAAACACAGACAAACAAGCTCCTCAGAAGCAGGGTAGACATGACCTGAAAGCTGTGGTAGAAAATTATCTGGGTGCAGATCTGCACAAAATTTATCATGATCACTGCGACAATATGATAAATTTAGAGCAGAACCGCCATCTGGACAAACGCCAAATGCATCTAGACAAACAACAAACATTATCTAGCCAAAACCATTATTGATGAATAACCCCAGAGTATTCACTACTTATGTTTTTTTCTGTTGTCACACACACACTGTACTCAGCAAGGGCAATGCTGCTGATGGTGCAAGGGGTCATGTGACAGTTGGGTTCTGGTAGTATGTAGTCACCGTAACAGGGCTGATTTTAGAGACATACTATAAAAGTAGAACAACTAATGTAAAAGAACTAAATTAAGTGACACTCACAAAATAACCCCCTCAAGAAAAGACTACTCCTGACACCAATTGCCTTAATGCATTAATCCAATTACCTTAAGGCTATGTTCACACAGTGTAAAACAAGCCATATTATTAAGAAAAATACAGCCATAAAACTGAGTTAAAATTATGGCCATATTTTTGCAAAATAATGTCTTGTATAAAAATCTATGGGAAAAGCGGACTTCAGTGAACACACTGTATGAAAAAACTAACATAGTTCCTACTAAACTTTGTTACAAAAACAGCTTTATTTTTTACACAAATGAAAATACACTGTGTAAATTAGTCTGAAACTGACATGCAATATATCAATATTTATGGTAGACAATGGTGGACAGAAAAAAAAATGGATACGAATAATTACCTTTAGACAATAATGCATTAATCCTTCCTGTGAGGCGATGGCAGGCAGAAGAGCTACATTGCTGCATTGACCACATGGTGAATGGCAATTTGCTAAATTGCATTTTTGTTTTCAATTTCACATATATTTCTTTTTTGTTTTGTTTTTAGACTGTAAAGTTCAATTGGTCCCACAAAAAAGAAACATTCACATGGGTTTGTAGACAGATAAATAAAATATACAAAAAATGTGGGAGCTCAACGTAAATATATAGGGCAAATACTATGTGCCAGGGATGTGCTTATATAAAACTTAGCTTTTAATTTATCAAAAATGCTAAAAAAGTTATTTTTAGTGTTTAGTGATGTGTAAATGATATTTGTTAGATCACTAGTATCATTGGTCTACACTGGCCTCTGCAGGGCCCAGCCAGTCCAGTGCGACCAATCACCCTAGGCGGCACATACACACCACAGGGTGATAATAGTTTAAACCACAACGCGTTTCTACCTGCTGGTACTGAGCAGGTGTCCTCAGGAGGTATAGATAGTGATCATATAAATAATTTGCTAGAGGATTGTTATATCCCTACTAGCTCCACAATTACAGCTAAAAGAAAATTCTAGCTCAATGATCAGACCGCTATCATGATAGATAATAATACCACACAAGTTGACATGGGTGCCTGTAAAAAAGAATATTTCTTCTATCCCTACAGTATTTGCTCATTCGGAGCCTATACAGCTTAGGAACCTGTGGGGAGAAATAATATAGGCTTTCCCTAGTAGTCACACGTGGTATATAGTTGCAGTCTGGGGCAATCTGCCTCCGTGATCTCCACCTGCAAAAAAAAATGAGGGTATCGATGTTGAACATATTCCCTGTGGAGAGATAGACCAGTACTGTGTTCTAACAGACTGTATGCAACTCACGGTTAGTTGTAAGCAGAGTGCTTAGACGCGTCCCCGCTCTCCGCTGGGTGCCGGAAGTGTCCGGACACTCTCACCTGATGCGGTGAGATGTGGCGTCTGTCGTCACTTCCGCCGGCAGGGCTGTTTTATTCAGCGCGGCGCGCACCGCCCTCTGTGACGCAACCAGATGGGCGTGCATAACTATTGTAAACAAACACACGCCGCGCTGACACCAATGAAAGCAGATGCCGGGAGTGACAGTTAAATTAACAAGTGAAGTTAGTAAATCCCCAACGGCGGATCCCAACATTGGTATATCACTATATTAGATCAGGTATGCTGCATAGTAGGGACTTGAATCATTAGATTTAAGGGCAAGTTTGATGAATAATGGCTCACTGTTTGTACCTGTATGTGCTAGAGAGCTCATTATATTCCAATAAGGTGTATCAAAAAGGTTTGATTAGGTTATTAGATAAGGTATTAGGGATCAGCCAGATCACGCACCAAAGCTATTTTTGTATTTATTTTGTTATATAAGCGACATGGGGGGGATGGATAGCCCTATGGGGATGTTGACAGTGGTTGATGGGGCCCTAGGGAACCTATCCTTACCCTATTATACCCTATCGAGTCGACCCTAGGCCTAGGCGGGGGGGCCGCCCTAAAAAGGGCGGTCCCGCACAGGAACCTCCTACTCTGTATCTATAATACCCTCTCTAGGGGGAGGAGGTGAGTAATTACTCCTGTCCGACCTACTAAGGTAGTCCCTAACTGCCTAGTGGTCACCTCAACAGGAACACCCATGTCGCACTATAAGAAACAAGCAAATTGTAATTGTTCATTTAACCCCCATGGTGAGATGGAATTCAAATTGTAGATCCATCTACACTCTTTTTGTAAGAGCAACCTATCAAGGTTGCCCTTTCTTTCTGAAGGGATTATTCTCTCAATGCCCACAAATTTGATATCACCGACTGCTCCTCCGTGTACTGTATTGACATGGATTGCTACTGGTGTATCACATGAGTGCCGTATGTCACCTATATGCTCCAATATTCATTTTTTGAAAGGGCGGATGGTTTTACCAACATAAAGCATAGGGCATGTGCATACAGCTACATAGATCACAGACACGGTGGAGCAGTTGATGAACTGTTTGATCCCATAGGTAGAAGTAGGGACCATCGCTGTCTTGCAGACACGTTGACAAGCGCGACAATGGCCACACTGAAAACAGCCTTGTGGTGGTTTCTGTTTGTTTAGCCACGTCTGACCCTGTAAATTCAGATTATCTAGATGGCTGTGTACCAGTAAATCACCCAGGCTTTTTCCTCTTCTGTAGGTGATCTCTGGCTTTGTTCCCACTATTTCTTGCAAGTCAGGGTCCATTCTCAGAATTTCCCAATGATGATTGATGATATCCCGTATTGGTGTTGCTAATTTATCATATGTGGCAATAATTCTGGCTGGTTGCATTGTAGCTTCTGTAGGTGGTTTGGGGCTAAGGAGCTCGGTGCGTGATCTGGCAGATGCCTCTCTATATGCCTGAGTGAGGATGTGTTGGGGATAACCCCTCTCCCGAAATCGTGCCGTCATGTCTCGGGCCTCTCTCTTATAGTCTTTTGTCCTTGAACAATTCCTCCTGAGGCGTAAGAACTGCCCCTTCGGGATCCCCCTTTTGAGGGGGCCCGGGTGGCAGCTCTCCCACCTCAGGAGGCTGTTCGTAGATGTTAGTTTCCGATGTATAGTACTTTGTAATGTGTGGTCAGAATCAATGAAAATTTTTATATCTAAAAAGGCTAATTCTTTAGTCTGAATTTCATACGTGAAGAAAAGCCCTATATCATTGTTGTTTATAGATTGTACCAATTGGCCAAATTCTTCAGAGGTCCCATTCCACAGTACGAACACATCATCGATAAATCTAAGCCAAATCATGGCTGATTCACTGAAGTGTTCCTGTTCGTCGTGGAACAGGGTGGTCGCTTCCCACCAGCCCAGGGTGAGGTTTGCATAGCTGGGGGCACAAGGGCTCCCCATGGCAGTCCCCCTGAGCTGGTGATGGAAGCGACCTTGGAACAGAAAGTAGTTTCTGGTTAGTGTAAACTGTAATAATTGTAATACCAATTGGTTGTGTTCCTGGAATTGCGATCCACGTGCACTCGTGGAGCTCAACGTAAAAAAGAGGGAAAGCCTATACCGAGGATACTGCGTTGCACATACCCATGTGCCAAAAAAGAGTACTAATAATGTAAAAAGGGGGAGGCAGTCCTGCTAGGGTAGGTAAGAGTAAAAGATATATGGTCAAAAAATTTGAAAGAAGAGAAAGAGAAAACGTGTCTAAAATAGCATAAAATAATGACATTTATTTAGAAAATGATGTGAGGTCGCAGACTGGTCAATAGATAAAATGTTTACAATGGTATACAATACTAAAAATATAAAATATAAACAGTGATATTGCACTTCAACAATTGGACAATGAGACAATGAAAGTGGGGCAATGGGACAGTGCAAACAGTATCTGTTTAGTTATACTGTAAAGTCATTTTGTAGGAGCCGGGATTAATCCATATGAAAGTGCATGGCAAAAAAATTAATAATCCAATAGGGCAATTTTCAGTAGTGCTGGAGCCTCCCAGATTGGGGCCCACTATAAATGTTTTTAGGTGCAGAGATAAAAGCAATGCCCCTCTACCCCGGCGGCACAGGGACTGAATGCAAGAGGGCAATCGCTATACAGTTCAGGCACTTTGTGCCTCTTACCGGCTACAGTGTGTACGGTCAGATGTGTGCGGCTCTGATTGCGATCCGGATACACGTCCCTCTGTCCCAGCGGCACGGGAGAAATGTAGAGGAGTGATAGGATCCAGTGCTGGGGGTAGGAGATGATGGCTGGGCAGCAGCGTGTGGCAGCGCTATGAAGCCTAGCGATCGTAGCAGCGTATGGCAGCGAAAATAAAATAGTAAATCACAAAAAAATGTAAATGAAAAAAAAAAATAATAATAATAATTTCCAGGGTCATTTAACCCATAAACCCCTTCCCTCTTTGACGATTTTTTATTTTTGCACTTTTGTTTTTTCCTCCTTTTCGTTAAAAACTACACCTTATTTTTATTCTGTAGGTCCATATGATTAAAATGATACCCTACTTATATAGGTTTGATTTTGTAATCATAACTACATGCAGGAAAATGTATACGTTTAAAATTGTCCTTTTCTGACCCCTATAACTTTTTTAGTTCTCCATGTATGGGGCTAGTGAGGGCTCATTTTTTGTGCCGTGATCTGAAGTTTATATTGGTACCATTTTTGTTTTGATCTGACTTTTGATCGCTTTTTATTCATTTTTTTTATGGTATAAAAAGTGACCAAAAATACGCTATTTTGGACTTTGGAATTTGTTTGTGCTTACGCATTGACCATGCGGTTTAATAAACAATATATTTTAAAGTCCAGACATTTATGCACGCGGTGCTACCACATGTTTATATTTATTTTAGTTTTCAAATTTTTTTTATGGGAAAAGGGGGGTGATTCAAACCTTTATTAGGGAAGGGGTTAAATCATCTTTAATAACTTTTATTTTGCAATATTATATTAATATTACAGGGGCAGGCCGGACTGGGTGTCAAAACCAGCCCTGGAAAAAATTACATACTAGCCCCATAGTGTTGTGTCATTATACCAGCACGTCGTAATTTTCTTGTTCATAAAAGGTAAAATCATGCATTTTAAAGCATATTAGTTTCCCCACATTAGCTGCAGTATAGTTCCCCCCACATTAGGTGCAGTATAGTTCCCCCCACATTACGTGCAGTATAGTTCCCTCACATTAGGTGCAGTATAGTTCCCACATATTAGGTGCAGTATAGTTCCCCCACATTAGGTGCAGTATAGTTCCCCCACATTAGGTGCAGTATAGTTCCCCCACATTAGGTGCAGTATAGTTCCCCCACACTAGGTGCAGTATAGTTCCTCCACATTAGGTGCAGTATAGTTCCCCAACATTAGGTGCAGTATAGTTCCCCACATTAGGTGCAGTACAGTTCCCCACATTAGGTGCAGTATAGTTCCCCACATTAGGTGCAGTATAGTTCCCCACATTAGGTGCAGTCACTGAGGACAAGCAGTGCTCTGTACACTGAGGACAAGCAGGGCTCTGTACACTGAGAACAAGCAGGGCTCTGTACACTGAAGACAAGCAGGGCTCTGTACACTGCAGACAAGCATTGCTCTGTACACTGAGGACAAGGAGGGCTCTGTACACTGTGGACAAGCAGGGCTCTGTACACTGAGGACAAGCAGGGCTCTGTACACTGAGGACAAGCAGGGCTCTGTACCTGAGGACAAGCAGGGCTCTGTACACTGAGAACAAGCAGGGCTCTGAACACTGAGGACAAGCAGGGCTCTGTACACTGAGGACAAGCAGGGCTCTGTACACTGAGGACAAGCAGGGCTCTGTACACTGAGGACAAGCAGGAATCTGTACACTGAGGACAAGCAGGGCTCTGTACACTGAGGACAAGCATGGCTCTGTACACTGAGGACAAGCAGGGCACTGTGCACTGAGGAGAAGCGGGGCACTGTGCACTGAGGAGAAGCGGGGCTCTGTACACTGAGGAGAAGCGGGGCTTTGTACACTGAGGACAAGCGGGGCTCTGTACACTGAGGATAAGCGGGACTCTGCCCACTGAGGACAAGCAGGGCTCTGTACACTGAGGACAAGCGGGGCTCTGTACACTAAGGACAAGCGGAGCTCTGTACACTGAGGACAAGCGGGGCTCTGTACACTGAGGACAAGCGGGGCTCTGTACACTGAGGACAAGCGGGGCTCTGTACACTGAGGACAAGCGGGGCTGTGTACATTGGGGACAAGCGGGGCTCTGTACACTGAGGACAAGCAGGGCCTATTTTCATGTAAGAGCCTGGAGCCCCTACATTAATCCGGCCCCAAAGCGACCCCAGGTCAACCGGAATAATTCCCGGTATCCCGTTAGGCCAGTTTGGGCCTGCATAGGGGACTATAACATGCAGTACATTGATTCAATACACTGATCACTGCCATTGCATTACAATGCATTGATCAGTGTTTTCGGCAGTTGATTGCTCAAGCCAGGATTTCAGGCTTGGAGCAAGCAATCGCTGATCGGACTTGCAGTAGAAAGGTAAGGCACCCCTCTGTTGTGTTTTAGCTAATCTGGACATCGTAATTTTACCGTGATGGTCCCGATTAGCCCGACTGAGCTGCCAGGAAGCTTTTACTTTCAGTTTAGATGCAGCGATCAACTTTGATCGCTGTGTCTAAAGAGTTAATGCCGGACATCAGACCGATCGGCGATGTCCGCCATTAGCTATGGTCCTGGTTGCTTATAAATGTCCATATGCGGCAAGGGGTTAATGATAGAGCTTTTTTTTTTGCATTTTCATTTTTTCCTCCACACTTTTTAAAATTCACAACTCTTCCAATTTGTCATCAATTTTCCGTCTATACGGTGTGTTGTTTGCGGGACTTAAGTAAGGACATCACTCATTTTACTACAAAATGAATGGTAAAGCAAAAAAAAAAAAAATATATATATATATATATATATATATATATATATATATATATATATGTGTGTGGGGCAAAATAGAATTAAAAAAAAACCATTATGCAGTTTTCAGGGATTGCGTTTCTTTGTAGTAAAAATGGCCCAGATTTATCAAACTGTGTGAGTGAAAATTTTTTGTGATTTTCCCACAACAACCAATCAAAGCTTAGCTAACAAGAAAGTGAAAGCTGAGCTGTGATTGGTTGCTACATTAACCCCTTAAGGACGCTGGGCGTATGGGTACGCCCGTGGGAATTTCGGTCCCCGCTACTCGCTGGGCGGAGACCAAACCAGGGTGACTGCTGATATCTACTGTATTCACAGGCACCCCCCGATTTGAGGCTATTCCGGGTCAATTGGGTCTCTGGTGACCCGGAAAAAAAGGGTGAATGGGGCTGTCCAAGACTACCCCATACACCCTTACCCAGCAGGACTGAGGTGGCACGGGTGCCGCCTCACGATCACATGATTGATCGGTCGGAACGACCGACCAATCACGACCCTGCTGTGCGGTGATTGGGATGGCGATCATGGCAGCGATTGGGGCCGGCGAGGGTTTCCTACCTGGCTCTGGTCTGGCGGGGGTCCCCTCTGGTGTGGTGGCGGCGAAAGGAGCAGCAGGATCTGTGGCAGCAGTGGCGGCGGTCCCGCCAGCAGGATACAGCAGGAGGTGAGGAATGTTCACCTCCTGCTGTTGCTTAGCAACAACTCTCGGCATGCAGAGCCAAAGGGCATACTGGGAGTTGTAGTTTTGCAACAGCTGAAGTTCAAACTACAACTCCCAGCATGTTCTTTAGTAGTTTGTGCATGCTGGGGGTGGTAGTTATGCAACAGCTGGAGGCACCTTTTTTCTATGGGCATGCTGGAAGTTGTAGCAGTGTGCCTCCAGCTGTTGCAAAACTACAACTCTCAGCATACCCTTCGACTGTCAATGCATGCTGATTGTTGCAGTTTTGCTAACTCGGTGTTTTGCAACCAGTGTGCCTCCAGCTGTTGCAAAAATACCACTCCCAGCATGCACTGAGAGACTGTACATGCTGGGAGTTCTAGCTTTGCAACAGCTGGAGGCACACTGGTTGCGAAACACTGAGTTAAGTAACAAACTCTCCTTGTTTTGCAACCAATGTGTCTCCAGCTGTTGCATAACTACAACTCCCAGCATGTAACGTCTGTCAGTGTATGCTGGGAGTTGTAGTTTTTCAACTGCTGGAGGTCTGCCCCCCCATGTGAATGTACATGGTACATTCACATGGGCGGGTTTACAGCAAGTTTTCTGCTGCAAGTTGAGATGCGGCAAATTTTCTGCTGCAGCTCAAACTCCCAGCGAGAAACTCACTGTAAACCCGCCTGTGTAAATGTACCCTAAAAAAACACTACACTACACTACACAAAATAAAAAGTAAAACACTGCATATACATACACCCTACACAGTCCGCCCCACCCCCAATAAAAAAAATTTAAAACGTCTTGTATGGCACTGTTTCCAAAACGGAGCCTCCAGCTGTTGAAAAACAACAACTCACAGTATTGCCGGACACCCACTGACTGTCAAGGCATGCTGGGAGTTTTGCAACAGCCTGAGACACCCTGTTCGGGAAACACTGCCATAGGGTATTTTTGTGGCAAATTAAAATCCCCAATTTAGGCCTCAAATGTGCATGGCGCTCTCTCGCTTCAGAGCCCTGTCGTATTTTAAGGAAACAGTTTAGGGCCACATATAAAGTTGTAAAATGTAAAGTTGGGGTCTTTTACAAGCAGTAAAAGGAAAAAAAGACCCCCAAAATTTATAACGCAATTTCTCCTGAGTACATAATTACCCCATATGTGGGCGGAAAGCGCTCTGCAGGCGCACAACATGGCTCAGGAGTGAGAGCGTGCCATGTACATTTGAGGTCTAAATATGTGATTTGCACAGGGGTGGCTGATTTTACAGCGGTTCTGACATAAACGCAAAACAATAATTACCCAGATGTGACCCCATTTTGGAAACTAAACCCCTAGCGGAATGTAACAAGGGGTATAGTGAGCCTAAACACCCCACAGGTGTTTGACAAATTTTCGTTAAATTTGGATGTGAAAATGAAAAAAATAATTTCACTAAAATGCTGGTGTTACCCTACATTTTTCATTTTCACAAGGGAGAATAGGAAAAAGCCCCCCAAAATTTGGAGCTCCATTTCTTCTGAGTAAGGACATACCCCATATGTGGATATAAAGTGCTTTGCGGGCGAACTAGAATGCTAGAATGCTCAGAAGAGAAGGAGCGCCATTGGCTTTTGAAAATAAAATTGGTCCGAAATTGAAGGCCATGCGTGTTAACAAAGCACCCATAGTGCCAGAACAATGGACCCCCCCACATGTGACCCCATTTTGGAAATTACACCCCTCACGTATAGTAATAAGGGGAAGAGTGAGCATTTACATCCAACAGGTGTCTGACAGATTTCTGCAACAGTGGTCTGGGAAAATTTGCACAGCCCACTGTTCCAAAGATCTGTCAAACGCCAGTGGGGTCTAAGTGTTCACTGCACCCCTTATTACATTTTGTGAGGGGTGTAGTTTCAAAAATCGGGTCACATGTGGGGGGGTCCACTGTTCTGGCACTACGGGGGGCTTTGTAAACGCACATGGCCTCCCCATTCTATTCCAACCAAATTCTCTCACCAAAAGCTCAATGGCACTCCTTCTTTTCTGAGCATTGTAGTTCGCCCGCAGAGCTCTTTACATCCACATATGGGGTATTTCCATATTCAGAAGAAATGGGGTTACACATTTTGTGAGGCTTTTTTCTCCAATTACCCCTTGTGAAAATGAAACACCAGCATTTTAGTAAAAAAAAAAAAATCAAATTTTTCATTTTCACTTCCAACTTTAGTGGAAATTTGTCAAGCACCTGTGTGGTGTTAAGGCTCACTGTACCCCTTGTACCACTGTACCCCTGTTGCTTGAGGGGTGTAGTTTCCAAAATAGTATGCCATGTGTTCATACTCAGAAGAGATGGGGTTACAAATTTTGCGGGTCATTTTCTCCTATAACCCCTTGCAAAAATATAAAATTTGGGGGAAAACCAGCATTTTACTAAAAAAAAAAAAAAAAAGAAGAATTTACACATCCGAATTTAATGAAAAGTTGTTAAACACCTGTGGGGTGTTAAGGCTCAGCGGACCCCTTGTTACGTTCCTTGAGGGGTGTCGTTTCCAAAGAAGTATACCATGTCTTTTTTTTTGCTTTTCTGGCACCATAGGGGCTTCCTAAATGTGACTTGCCCCCAAAAGCCATTTCAGAAAAACTCACTCTCCAAAATCCCATTGTCGCTCCTTCCCTTCTGAGCCTTGTAGTGCACCCACAGAGCATGAGACATCCACATATGAGGTATTTCCTTACTTGAGAGAAATTGGGTTACAAATTTTGGGGGGCTTCTTCTCCTTTTACCCCTTGTAAAATTTCAAAAATGGGGTCTACAAGAACCTGCGAGTGTAAAAAATGAAAATTTTTAATTTTCTCCTTCACCTTCCTGTGAAACACCTAAAAGGTTAATACACTTTACTGAATGTCATTTTGTATACTTTGGGGAGTGCAGTTTTTATGCTGGGGTCATTTATGGGGTATTTCGAATATGAAGACCCCTCAAATCCACTTAAATTTTGTGAAAATTGGAAAATTGCTGCTGAACTTGAAGCCCTCTGATGTCTTCCAAAAGTAAAAACATGTCAACTTTGTGATGCAAATATAAAGTAGTCATATTGTATTTGTGAATCAATATATAATTTACTTTGAATATCAATTTTCCTTACAAGCAGAGATTTCCAAAGTTAGAAAAATTTTCCAAATTTTCGTTAAATGTTAGGATTTTTAACCAATAAAGGATGCAAGTAATGACGGAAATTTACCACTGTGTTAAAGTAGAAAATGTCATGAAAAAACTATCTTGGAATCAGAATAATCGGTGAAAGCATCCCAGAGTTATTAATGCATAAAGTGACAGTAGTCAGAATTGCAAAAAAGGGCTCAGTCCTTAAAGGGGTACTCCGGTGCTTAAGCATCTTATCCCCTATCCAAAGGATAGGGGATAAGATGCCTGATCGCGGGAGTCCCACAGCTGGGGACGCCCGGGATCATGCACGCGGCACCCCATTTGTAATCAGACCCGGAGCGTGTTCGCTCCGGGACTGATTACCGGCGACCGCAGGGCCGGCGGCATGTGACGTCACGCCTCGGCCCCCGTGTGACGTCATGCTCCGCCCCTCAATGCAAGCCGACGGGAGGGGGCGTGATAGCTATCACACGGGGGCGGAGGCGTGACGTCACATGCCGCCCGCCCTGCGGTCGACCATAATCAGACCCGGAGCAAACACGCTCCGGGTCTGATTACAAACGGGATGCCGCGTGCATGATCCCGGGCGTCCCCAGCTGCTGGACTCCCACGATCAGGCATCTTATCCCCTATCCTTTGGATAGGGGATAAGATGTTTAAGCACCGGAGTACCCCTTTAAGGTGAAAAAGGGCTCAGTCCTTAAGGGGTTAAAATCACTCCACTTTTTCTCTCACACAGATTGATAAATCTGGGCCATTATCTTTATGATTCACAAAAAAAACTCCTTACAGACAAAGAGGAAAAGTACACACACACACAAATCACTAAATAATACCAAAATACATCTTTATTGTATAAATATCATAAAGTACATACAAAACTATCAAACTAAATGGACTCCAGAGCATACACAGGTGGATCCATACAGATATAGGCACACATACATATATACACATACACATATACATATAGGACACATACATATAGTATGTGCGATACTAGGTAAATGAAGGAAAGCAACACCAGATATAGTAATGTGGTAATAAGATTATATACCTTACATGAACAAGATGGATGATGACGTTTACTAACATGCACAACAGCAGAACCAGAAGAGAGAAACATAGGGAACCTATTGTGATGCCCAGTCCATATGTACCTACCCCAATGTAGGTTTTGCTATTATAAGCTTTGTCAGGGGGCGATTGCATCCTGAGGCCCTATATGTATGTGTGCCTATATCTGTATGTATCCACCTGTATATGCTCTGGTGTCCATCTAGTTTTATAGTTTTGTATGTATTTTATGTTGTTTATCCAATAAAGATGTATTTTGGTATTAATTAATTTGTGTGTGTGTACTTTTCCTCGTAATCTGTAAGGAGGTTTTTTGATGAAAATTATTGGGTGATGTACACCATTTCTGCCAAGTGTTTTCGGTAGCATGTGTATTTGGTGAGAATTATCTTTATTATATAGGTCCATACAATTACAATGATGCCCAATGTATATAGGTTTTGTTTTATTTGGCTAGTGAAAAAAAAAAATATTATATTTTGTAAGAAAATTAGTGGGCTTAAAATTGTCCTCTTCTGACCCCTATTACTGTATACAGAGGACTCATTTTTTTTGCACGGCAATCTGTAGTTTTTCACAGTATAGATTTAATTTTTTAATTTCTTGATCAATTAATTTCTTTTTTTTTGCTATATGTAGTGACCAAAAATGCGAAGTTCTGGACTTTGATATTTTTCTGCCTTTTATGCCATTGACCATGCGGTTTAATTAACATTATATTTTAATAATTCAGACATTTACGCACGTGACCATACCACATATGTTTCAGTTTTTAGTTTTTTTTTTTACATTATATTATTATGTTATTTATAAATTGGGAAAAAGGGGGAGGGTTTTTTTTGGGAAAAAACTTTTATAAGGGGAAGGGGTTACACACATTTATTACTTATTTCTTCATAATTTTTTAAAACATTTTTTGCCCCATAGGGAACTATATCATGGAATCTTTCTATTTCTAACACTGATCAATCCTTGCCTTTTACACAGCATTGATCAGTGCTATCTGCGCTCTGTTGCTCTAGCCAAAGCAGGCTAGAGCAACACAGAGAAGATCAGATGGCACAGACGAAAGTAGGAACCCTCTGGCTGTCATGTAAGGTGATCAGGACCGTGTGATTACACTGTGGTGGTCCCTATCACCCATAGCAACCAACAAGCAACATTGAATTGCCGGATTTAGGTCCCACAATTGTGTTTAATTGTGGAATCTAAAGGGTTAATAGCCTTGCAGCAGCAATTAGCTATTAACTGCGGCTCCTTGCTGTTGATTCCAGCCGGGGGGCACGCGGTACGGAGCGAGGTGACATCACAATATGCCTTCGTAGTTGCCCCCCCTTCCTAGGACGTACCATACGCCCTGGGGAGGGAAGGGGTTTAGGGTTAAGGCAGTTTTTGGGAGACATACGTAGCAGCCCAATGATTGACTGACACCTTTTGAAAGTGCATAGGCACCTTAAGGGGACGCATAGGCCTTTCCTCTACATATTTTAAATAGGAACCCAGGAGCTTGCAGTAGGGTAGCGTATGTGGTAGCAGAAATAGTAAAATGACTGTGGTCTCAAAAATCACTTTCCCATAATGTGCAGATGTTGTATGACTCTGCAGAAGTTAAACTAGTCTTCAATAAGATTGTCTGGCCATGATAATGTGTTTCTCCTCCACCTAATGAAACCATAACGGCACAATTAGGGACGACAGCATCAAAACTGATGATGTTTTTACATTGTGCCAAAGTCAGCTCTTTTTTATTTTTATTTTACATATCACAGTGAAATTGTAAGCCATTAGCGTGGTGTTTTATAGCTGGCAGATTCTTCATCTTCACAGTGTGTCAGGATTGTGTATCCAAATGATAAATGGAGTAGTTAACCCTTCAGGGTCCGACGTA
The DNA here is from genome assembly GCF_029499605.1 of Hyla sarda. Taxonomy (NCBI): domain Eukaryota; kingdom Metazoa; phylum Chordata; class Amphibia; order Anura; family Hylidae; genus Hyla; species Hyla sarda. The sequence continues at coordinate 272,653,171 of NC_079190.1, forward strand.
AGGAAGGAAGTCATTTAGTACTAGGATGGCTTCTTGCTCTCCTGCATTAACATTCCACAAGCCTTTTATTTCACTGTCCTATTATTTCCTTAATTACAATTCACAGACTTAAATGTTGCTTTTTAAACCAGAAAGGGCAGGAAGAGAATTAGATGTGCCATATATATCTACTGGCCTTAACAGTTTGAGCAATTCTTTTCCCAGCATGCCCCTAAATGCACCTACCAGGAATAGATGGTGCTAAAGGATTAATGGAGGTTTGGGTAAATCCTTGCAGTTAATCTTTCAATGCAACAGATCAGTCTCTAATTGGATTACTGTAAAAGAAATCAATGCTATCTGTCCCTATTATGAATGGAGAGTCTATTCATCTGCCTGTGCTCACTGTCAGCGCCTGCAACTATGTCATACATCCACACTAATACATATTAAAAGCTCTTCACCCAAGTGAATATATACATTGCTTATATGATACTGATCTCAAGTTATAATCGAAGGAAAAAATATATGCAATATAATGCTTCTTTCTATTATTCATGAAGCCAATGACCCAGAATTGTCCTTTTTCTCTATTTGGGAAACTAACTCACATTTGAGCTTATTATAACTTATTGGGTTTGTCCCACTTATATATTTTTTTAAATAATAAGCCCCCCCCCCTCTTGCTGCTCACATCAAAAGCGATATACTTACAATCCCAAAAATGTGTATTCTACACTCTGCTAAGTAAGCAGCTAGGGGGTTAAATTATAAATAATGATAATAGTAATTGGGACAAATATTCAATTTTGATCTTATTCTGTCATGGACAATGTGCTATATTTACTAATATATATATATATATATATATATATATATATATATATATATATATATATATATATCTATATCATGCCAGCCCTATTGCAAATGTACATAGTGGGGTAAAGCTACTGCAATCTAATAGACGCGTGTCAGGGCTACCAGAAATCACCACTAGAGGGAGATTAGTAGTTATCTGCTAATGGCTATAAAAATCAACCTGTGAAATAACTGGTATGCAGAAATCTTCTATGGTAGTGGTGGTTGCAGATATCCTGAATTGTTATTTTTATAATGCATGCCTATGTAGAGGATTTGGTGCTCTGTTTTGGAAAAAAAATATTTCTGTTTTTTGCTTGGAATTGTCCCATATTGCATGTCATGCTCAAGAAACTAAAGTGTTAAAGGGGTACTCCACTGGAAATTTTTTTTTTAAATCAACTGGTGCCAGAAAGTTACTAAGATTTGTAAATGACTTCTATTTAAAGGGGTACTCCACCTTAGACATCTTATCCCACTGCTGGGGACCCCCGCAATCTCTCCTGTTTGCATCCTGGATTCCTGTGCACTGCCGAGACGTGTACTGGCTGTCTTTGCATGCATGGTTTTATAATATACATCAAACACAGACAAGCTTCCCACAGAAAACGCATATATATAAATCAATGCACCTGTTCCATTTGCAAGTTCTGTTTTTGCACAATTTTTTGTGCATAGTGGAAATTTTGGCAACATTTTTTGTGCAAAGACAGGGCTTGCACAAAACAAAAAGGCACAATGTTGCCCTCCTATACTGGTGCAGGTAATGATAAACCTCCCAGATTACTAAGCAGACTTTCACACTTTTTACATTAAAATCTCAAAACCATTTGATGCAGCCAGTCACATGAGTCATTGGGTGTAGCTGATCTTTGACTGACATTCAGTACACGACAAAAAACTATATTTGATCACACAATACATGTCAGTTTAATATAACTATACAGTGTTTTCCATATAAACTATAAAGGCTATATCCAAAAAACAGGTGACAGGTTCATTTTATCAATTATTAAGTGAGAATAAAATAAATGTTTTTTGTTAACTTAGCCCATTCTGCTGTAGCCTATTCATCCTACCGACAACCTCAAAATAGTCTATGGGGGTTGTCACCAGTAGAGATGAGCGAACTTACAGTAAATTTGATTTGTCACGAACTTCTCGGCTCGGCAGTTGATGACTTTTCCTGCGTAAATTAGTTCAGCCTTCAGGTGCTCCGGTGGGCTGGAAAAGGTGGATACAGTCATAGGAAAGAGTCTCCACCTTTTCCAGCCCACGGGAGCACCTGAAAGATGAACTAATTTATGCAGGAAAAGTTATCAACTGCCGAGCCGAGAAGTTCGTGACAAATCGAATTTACTGTAAGTTCGCTCATCTCTAGTCACCAGGTCCATCCTGAATTCAACAATGAAATCACATTTAGAGGCATATTTCTATTTTAAAGTCTACCTGTCCTTTCACACAACTTTACATGAAACAATAGCAACATTGAATCCGGATGAATACGTCAGATTCATCACTTCCACTGGGCGCATACTGCAGACTTCAACATGTACTACGTCTCTGCAAATGAAAGACCACCGGAAACAACATGTCCACCACCGTACCAAGCTGCCATGCAGACATGCTGTTTCCAGCGGTCTTTCACATGCAGATAAATAGTACATGCGCCCAGTGCGGGAAGTGATGAATCTGACGTATTCATCCGGATTCTCCCATTCACTGTACATAGAGTGAAGCCTGTCAGTCATCAGCCGATGGGCAGGGGAGCGGTGCCTAATAAATATGCTGGACTCCTCTCTTACAGTGCCATATGTAAGTTAAACTACTGTACATACTTGCAGAACTGGAAACGGCATGCCTGTTTGCCCTCAGCAACAGCAGCATGTTCTGTCTCTAAGGTTCCCTTTAAAAACACAGCGGCCCCCATTTTATCATTATACAGGAAGATCACATTGGGTGTCAGGAGTGACACTCACTGCGTTCTGTCTACTAATGCAGGTACTACAGCTCCCAGCATGGAGCAGAGTGGGCTCCATGTTGGGAGTAGTAGTACCTTCAGTTAAGGACAGATCACAGCAAGTATCACTCCTGACACTCAATGTGATCGTCCTATCTGTTGCAGAGATGAATAGAACATTACTCATTCATATTTCCCGCTGAGAGCTGTAATTGGCTGCCACCATCCGGTCAATTCCCACTCTGGGTGGAAAATATGAATGAGTGATGTTCTATTTACATCACTGGCCAGAGTACAGAGCAGAGAGGCAAGCGCTGTATAGAGCCGCTCCACATCTCTGCTATATTATGGACGATCGGTGTCAGGAGTAACACTCGGGGTGATCTGTCTATTAGTACAGATCCTACCTAAAACATTTTTAAAATATAGAGAAAAAAAAGTGAAACACACACACACACTTTATTAAAAATTTATTAAAATTCTAATGGTTTAGTGTGCTCAAGTCCTACTCTATATTATCCTTCAGGCTACTACTTCTGAGGGTTAGCTACAGTAGGGTAAGCAAACAGGATCCACATTTTTTTGTATGTATGTAGCATATGAGAGCCATCATACAGTCTAGTCGGCATCCTACCTGGAACTGAGCTCAGGAAAAACTGACCCCAGCCTGCAGGTGGTAAGCAAGAGGACAAATGCCATATACAAGTTATATACTGTATTTTTCGCCATATAAGATGCTCCGGCATATAAGACACACCCAATTGTAAAGGAAATATTCTGAATAGAGATTAGCTAATCGAATCTGACGCACCCAAATTCGTTACCAATTTCAGGAAAAATTCGATTCTGATCGAATACAAACTTCGCCGCGATTCGATCGCACAAATTGCTTTATTGAACTCCATTTTCCTGCGTTCTAGGCTGTTCAAGACCTAAAATGGCGGCTCCACATGTCAGTACATGGGGCAAGGCACCATGGGAGGGCAGGAAGCTGGCGCGGGAATCAAGGTAGGCGGGCTGACCCTGAATCACATGTCAGATGCAGCCTATCAGTGTTCACTGACCCCTATGATGTCACAGCCCTAAATAATCGGCGGTCTTCTTCCCTTTGGTCATTTCTTCTATGCACAAGATAGGGAAAGGAAGTGACTGCATGTCTGTGTGCTGATCGCATACAATGGCGTTCTACAGCATCCGACCGCTACGAGTAGCAGTGACATCAGCATTAGGGAAAGACACAGTGTTGCTGCAGTTCTGACCGAGATCGATTCTAGCAAAACCTTGTATTCTCCTTACTCCATATAGCAGGCATAGAGGGGCTGCATAGCAGTCACCTGCGTCATAGATCTCACAGCTGTTTTACCTGTATGGAGCATCTAATCTCCTCTTTTTTCAGCCCAATTGAGTTTTTTTCTGTTGCTCCACAAATCTGATTCTCACAATTGTGTGACAGAGTGCAATTTAGGGTATAAGCCCTGTAAAAAAAAAAAAAAAAAATCTGTGGTGCTGCCCAGTTGGGTCCCGCTGCTGTTCAGAAATAAGTCATAATAGTGTGGACTTTGGTGTCTTTTTACCATTTTTCACCTGTTACTCTGTCTCTGTGCTAAATTCAGTGTTATACACCTGCTGGTGTATGAAAGGAAAAAAAGTTTTACCTGCGTAGAAATACACTTAACAGTGGCCTTATCATTGCAAAGGGCCTACATACAACCAAACAGTGTACCATATACTACCTTTTTTTCTGTCTCTGTGCTAAATTCAGTGTTATACAACACGTTATATACCTGCTGGTGTATGAAAGAAAAAAAAAAAATTTTCTGCATATAAATACGCTTAACAGTGGCCTTATCATTGCAAAGGGCCTACATACAACCAAGTAGTGTACTATATACTACCTTTTTTTCTGTTTCTGTGCTAAATTCAGTGCTATTTCACACCTGCTGGTGTATTAAACAAAAAAAAAGTGTTTTTTTTCTGCGTAGAAATACGCATACCAGTGCGCTGATCATTACAAAGGGCATACATACAACAAAGGAGTGTACTATTTAGTAACTGTTATTCTGTCTAGGGCCTGCATACTGTGAAAGGACAGCTGTAAGTAATCGCCTGCTGCTGTTCTAGACAAATACCGTTTAAAGAGTAGTGTGGCGTATTGTAATACCCTCATAAACGCACTAAGTATGTCAGGCAGGGAAGTGCCAGGACGTGCACAGAGAAGGGGCAGAGGCCTACATATGTCAGGCAGAGTTGGCAGCAGACTTGGGGCGAGTGGCAGCAGGAGTCGCAGCAATAGGCCTGAGCACCTGTTAACACCCAGCGGTCGTGTCGTTGACCCATCTCTCCTCGTCAATTAGTTTGCACACTTATCCCCATCATCACAAGCGACATCTCACAACCCCAGTCAAGAGTCGGTGGGTTCCTCAGACACAACCCTCAGTTAGCATGGCCCGGGAACAGTCCCCGTAATCCCATTGCCTTTGTCCTATGCTGTTCCCTCTCCCAAAGAAGTATCTCATGCTTTGGGTTCAGCTCCACTATTTAGTGAGGACGATGTAATAGAGGACAGTCAGCAGCTAATGGGCAGCCAAGAATGTGAGGAGACATGCGTTGCTTGCTCCGCAAGGCGGCCAAGTAGTGATGCGGAGAGTGACATGGGAGGCGGTGTTGCAATTGTTCAGGGTCCTGAAGCAGACCCTGTTGTGGAACCTGAGGAGGACATCAGTGACGTGCACACATTTTTTGATGATGATGAAGCCGATCGCAATTGGGAGCCGGGTGCGGAAGCCGGGGCTTCATCGTCATCAGGAGAAGAGATTTGCTCTTTGTCTATGAGGCAGCAAGGCGGTAGCACGGTTGGCAATCAGCGTGGTGGTGGCAGTAGTGGAAATTCAGGAGCCAAACGTGCTAGGGGGAGACCACCTGCTTCGCGGCAAGCTACCATTCAGGGAGGTAGTGGAACAGGGGTTCCTGGAGACGGCGCCAATAGCAGTGAAATAGTGCGGACTGCGGGTGGGAAAATCAGCTACTCTGCGGTGTGGTTGTTCTTCATAAAGAATCTGGAGGACCTTAGCCTAGCCACATGCAAAATCTGTGGGCAGAAAGTGAAGCGTGGCCAGGGTCCCAATCTCGGCACCACGGCCCTGCTTCAACACATGATTCGCCAACATAAAGCGGCCTGGGATAACGGTGGCTCCGATGAAGTGGTCCAGCCTGCCGCATCACCCAGTGGCCATCCGCTCCCTCCATCATCCAGCCAAGGCTCCACCACCTCTCCCGAAGGGAGCATTGTGTCAAACCCTCCTTCTGGCGCTCCTGCTTCTTCCGCTTTTAGTCAGCCATTCCGCCAACAATTGATAGGCGAAGCCATGTCCAAGAGACAACAGTATACGCCCACTCATCCAACGGTGCAGAAGTTGAATGTGCTCCTGTCCAAGTTGCTGGTGTTGCAGTCCCTCCCTTTCCAACTGGTGGACTCCGCAGCTTTCATGGAATTGATGGCTTGTGCCGAGCCCAGGTGGAGAGTCCCAAGCCGTCATTTCTTTGCGAAGAAGGCAGTACCAGCCCTGCGTAAGTTTGTACAAGAGAAGGTGGGCCAGTCCTTGAGCCTGTCGGTGTGTTCAAAAGTGCACGGCAGCGCCGACGTGTGGAGCTGTGACTACGGTCAGGGACAATACATGTCTTTTACGGCCCACTGGGTAAATGTTGTTCCTGCACAGCCACAACAGCAACTTGGACAGGTCACACCGCTTCCTCCTCCACGCTCTCGCTCCCAGGCAGTTGGTCCTTTTACAGTGTGCGCCTCCTCCTCCTCCCCCGTGTCCTCGGCCTCCACTGCACATCCAAATCTCGGTGGCCCTTCATTGTACCATGTGTGTAGGGCACAGCGGTGTCAGGCCGTTCTTCACATGGTTTGCCTTGGCGAACGGAGTCACACAGGGGAGGAACTGCTAAAGTTCATTCGTGAAGAAATCCGAGTATGGCTTACTCCTCGAAATCTGGAAATGGGAACCATGGTGACCGACAATGGGAAGAACATCATGGCCACGCTGTGACAAGGAAGTGTGAACCATTCGCCCTGCATGGCACACGTGTTGAATCTGGTTGTCAAGAAGTCCATCAAGTCTTACGGTGGATGAGATGGCCGGTGTTTCTAGTCATTGGACAGGAGAGGAGGAGCAGGAGCAGCCAGAGGAGCTGGAGGGTTATTACGAGGGAGGCGAGACAGAGGACCTAGACACACCGTGGTAGTATGCATGTTACGCCTAGCGCTCCGGGTCCCCGCTCCTCCCCGGAGCGCTCACGGCGTCTCTTTCCCTGCAGCTCCCCGGTCAGTCCCGCTGACCGGGAGCGCTGCTCTCTCATGGCCGTTGGGGATGCGATTCGCACAGCGGGACGCGCCCGCTCGCGAATCGCATCCCAGGTCACTTACCCGTTCCCGTCTCCTGCGGTCATGTGCTGGCGCGCGCGGCTCCGCTCTCTAGGGCGCGCGCGCGCCAGCTCCCTGAGACTTAAAGGGCCAGTGCACCAATGATTGGTGCCTGGCCCAATTAGCTTAATTGGTTCCCACCTGTTCCCTGCTTATATCTAGTCTCCTCCCTTGCACTCCCTTGCCGGATCTTGTTGCCTTGAGCCTAGTGAAAGCGTTTTTGTGTGTTTATACCCTGTGTACCAGACCTTCTGTTATCTCCCCTGACTACGAACCTTGCCGCCTGCCCCCGACCTTCTGCTACGTCCGACTTTGCTTCTGCCTACTCCCTTGTACCTCGCCTATCTTCAGCAGCCAGAGAGGTGAGCCGTTGCTAGTGGATACGACCTGGTCACTACCGCCGCAGCAAGACCATCCCGCTTTGCGGCGGGCTCTGGTGAAAACCTGTAGTGTCTTAGAACCGGTCCACTAGCACGGTCCTCGCTATCCCTCTCTGGCACAGAGGATCCACCTCCTGCCAGCCGGCATCGTGACAGTAGATCCGGCCATGGATCCCGCTGAAGTTCCTCTGCCAGGGGTCGCTGACCTCCCTACGCTGGTCGCCCAGCAAGCTCGTCAGATCGCCCAGCAGTCGCAACAGATAGCGCAACAAGATCACCAGCTGTCGTACTTGACTACCATGACACAGCAACTCCAGTCACAACTACAGCAAGTACAGTCGCAGCTACAGCAGCAACAATCATCTCCTCCGCCAGCTCCAGCACCCCTTCCGCGGCGAGTGGCCGCTCCTAGCCTCCGCCTGTCCTTGCCGGACAAATTTAATGGGGACTCTAAGTTTTGCCGTGGCTTTCTTTCGCAATGTTCCTTGCACTTAGAGATGATGTCGGATCAGTTTCCTACTGAAAGGTCTAAGGTGGCTTTCGTAGTCAGCCTTCTGTCTGGAAAAGCCCTCTCATGGGCCACACCGCTCTGGGACCGCGATGACCCCGTCACTGCCTCTGTACACTCCTTCTTCTCGGAAATTCGAAGTGTCTTTGAGGAACCTGCCCGAGCCTCTTCTGCTGAGACTGCCCTGCTGAACCTGGTCCAGGGTAATTCCTCTGTTGGCGAGTACGCCATACAATTCCGTACTCTTGCTTCTGAACTTTCCTGGAATAATGAGGCTCTCTGCGCGACCTTTAAAAAAGGCCTATCCAGCAACATTAAAGATGTTCTGGCCGCACGAGAGACTCCTGCTAGCCTGCATGAACTCATTCATCTAGCCACTCGCATTGACATGCGTTTTTCTGAGAGGCATCAAGAGCTCCGCCAGGAAAAAGACTTAGATCTCTGGCCACCTCTCCCACAGTCTCCACTGCAATCTGCGCCTAGGCCTCCCGCCGAGGAGGCCATGCAAGTGGACCGGTCTCGCCTGACCCTGGAAGAGAGGAATCGCCGTAAGGAAGAGAATCTTTGTTTGTACTGTGCCAGTACTGAACATTTTCTGGTGGATTGCCCAATCCGTCCTCCACGTCTGGGAAACGCACGCTCGCACTCAGCTCTCGTGGGTGTGGCGTCTCTTGATGCCAAGTCGGCTTCTCCACGTCTCACGGTACCTGTTCGGATTTCCACTTCAGCCAGCTCTCCCCTCTCAGCCGTGGCCTGCCTGGACTCTGGAGCTTCTGGGAATTTTATTCGGGACTCCTTTGTGAATAAATTCCGTATTCCGGTGACCCGTCTTGTCAAGCCACTCCACATTTCCGCGGTCAACGGAGCCAGGTTGGACTGTACCATACGTTTCCGCACGGAGCCCCTTCTTATGAGCATCGGATCTCACCACGAGAGGATTGAACTTTTGGTCCTCCCCAATTGCACCTCGGAAATTCTCCTTGGACTTCCCTGGCTTCAACTTCATTCCCCAACCCTGGATTGGTCCACTGGGGAGATCAAGAGTTGGGGGTCCTCTTGTTCCAAGAACTGTCTAAAACCGGTTCCCAGTAACCCTTGCCGTAACTCTGTGGTTCCTCCTGTATCTGGTCCCCCTAAGGTCATTAAGGACTCTGCCTGCCTCAGGAAATGCCCCTCCCCCCCTCCCAGTTCCATCAGGCAAGCTTCTGTGTCCCCTCATGGCCCTCGTCCTGGTGTCACACTGCCCCGTGCCAGGTCCCGCCCTCTGCCCTCTCTCCCCATTCCTACTCCTGCGGTTCTGCCTGCCGTTGAGGAATCCCTCCATCCTTTCCCGGTGTCCTCATCCCAGGGGAGGCAGTTACCCGATAAAGAGAAGGGGAGACCTAAGGGGGGGGGTACTGTTACGCCTAGCGCTCCGGGTCCCCGCTCCTCCCCGGAGCGCTCACGGCGTCTCTTTCCCTGCAGCTCCCCGGTCAGTCCCGCTGACCGGGAGCGCTGCTCTCTCATGGCCGTTGGGGATGCGATTCGCACAGCGGGACGCGCCCGCTCGCGAATCGCATCCCAGGTCACTTACCCGTTCCCGTCTCCTGCGGTCATGTGCTGGCGCGCGCGGCTCCGCTCTCTAGGGCGCGCGCGCGCCAGCTCCCTGAGACTTAAAGGGCCAGTGCACCAATGATTGGTGCCTGGCCCAATTAGCTTAATTGGTTCCCACCTGTTCCCTGCTTATATCTAGTCTCCTCCCTTGCACTCCCTTGCCGGATCTTGTTGCCTTGAGCCTAGTGAAAGCGTTTTTGTGTGTTTATACCCTGTGTACCAGACCTTCTGTTATCTCCCCTGACTACGAACCTTGCCGCCTGCCCCCGACCTTCTGCTACGTCCGACTTTGCTTCTGCCTACTCCCTTGTACCTCGCCTATCTTCAGCAGCCAGAGAGGTGAGCCGTTGCTAGTGGATACGACCTGGTCACTACCGCCGCAGCAAGACCATCCCGCTTTGCGGCGGGCTCTGGTGAAAACCTGTAGTGTCTTAGAACCGGTCCACTAGCACGGTCCTCGCTATCCCTCTCTGGCACAGAGGATCCACCTCCTGCCAGCCGGCATCGTGACAATGCAGTGGAGATGGAGGCAGGTAGTCCCAGCGAGTCACAGTCACAAATGGCACGATGCATGCTGAGTTGCTTGCGTAGTGACCCCCGAATTGTCAAAATTCGTCAGCGCGATGACTTATGGATCTCCACCTTATTAGACCCTCGCTACCGGCCCAGAATGGGGGCCTTTTTACACCCACTGAGAGGGAGGACAAACTGACTTACTACAGAGAGCTTCTACGTAGTCGATTGGCCGATGCCTATCGGCCACATGGTCCATCCACTCGCAGGTCTGACTTGGGTGGCCCTCTGCGCTCACCTTCCACTGCCACGGCTGCTGGGGAGGGGTGGCAGGAGCAGTACCGGCTCAATCAGCAGCAGCCTGAGTCTACAGTCGCTGATGAGTAGCTTCCTTCAGCCGCATAGTGAAGCTACTCATCAGCAGCAGGTGGACATGAAGCAGGACCTGAACCAGCAGGTGGTGGCATACCTCGACATGACCGTGCCAACAACCGTAGAAGATCCGCTGGACTTCTGGACAGTCAAACTCGATTTATGGCCGCAACTAGCGGAGTTTGCCCTGGAAAAGCTGTCCTGCCCGGCCAGTAGTGTGCCATCAGAGCGGGTGTTTAGTGCAGCCGGGGCCATAGTCCCCCCAAGGCGAACTCGTCTGTCCACTAAAAATTTGGAGAGACTGACGTTTGTCAAGATGAATCAGGGATGGATCAGCCAGGATTTCAAGCCACCAATGACAGATGGGTCTGAGTAGATTGACCATGCTCCTACAACAAAATTTTCTCTATTCTGGTTGGTTATGAAACCCTCTGGGGCAGACCTGGGCATTGTACGGCCTGCTTGCCACATACGGCCCTTTGATTGGCTCTTACCGGCCCGCCCTGACTTGGGGACAACTATGCTCCTAATCTGGGGGACATCTATGCTGCCTAATCTGGGGGACAATTATGCTCCTAATCTGGGGGACATCTATGCTCCTAATCTGGGGGACAACTATGCTCCTAATCTGGAGGAACTCTATGCTGCCTAATCTGGGGGACAATTATGCTCCTAATCTGGGGGACATCTATGCTGCCTAATCTGGGGGACATCTATGCTCCTAATCTGGGGGACAACTATGCTCCTAATATGGGGGAAACTGATGCTTCTGGCCTTGGGCCTATAATTTTTTTAAGTTTAGCAGTAGCTAAACTAGTTTTTTTGGGGGGGATTGTGAAGCCCTGGTGTGTACTCGTGCATCAGCCAACTCCAGGCTGTGTCATTCAGGCAATATATGGGTTACTGATGCCACTGTGGGGCCTGGGTCTGGTAATTTCAAATTTTCTCATAGGTAGCACCCGCTATCCAAAATCTTTGGTTTAAATTGCTTAATTCATCTTTTAATCTTAGGGATTGTGAAGGCCTAGTGCCTACCCATGCTGCTGGCAACTCCGGGCTGTGCCATTCAGCCACTATATGGTGTCCTCATGCTGCCAACAGCTCCATGCTGTGTCATTCAGCCACTATATGGTTTCCTCATTTTGCCAACACCTCCACGCTGTGTCATTCAGCCACTATATGGTGTCCTCATGCTTCAGCCTCATCCAAGCTGTGTCATTCAGCAACTATATGGTCTCCTCATGCTGCCAACACCTCCATGCTGTGTCATTCAGACACTATGTGGTGTCCTCATGCTGCAAACACCTCCACGCTGTGTCATTCTGCCACTATATGGTGTCCTCATGCTGACAACCTGTCCATGCTGTGTCATTCAGCCGCTATATGGTGTCCTCATACTGCCAACACCTCCACGCTATGTCATTCAGTCACTATATGGTCTCCTGACACTGATGCCACCACCAGGCTCTGTCATTGTGCTGATGTGCGGCAGTGATTCTAAGAGCGATGCCGGTAATCTGCATTCTATTCTGAATAACAATATTATTTCACTACCCCAGCATACTCCATATGTGTTTTAGGACACAGCAAAGTGTTCTATCCCCCATAGTGGCTGTATGTAGGCTAGAAATAGCCTTTTTAATATTGATTCGCCGCGAACAAATTCAGCTCGAAACAAACTTTTTCGGAAAATTCGGCAAATCGGCCGAATCGAATTTTTGAAAAGTTTGCTCATCTCTAATTCTGAACCTTCAACCTGCGGACCTCCAGATGTTGCAAAAATACAGAGCACTGGTACAGGAGGTAAAAATCACGTGTCCCCGCCGCTCCGGACCCGTCACCGCTGCCCTGGATGTCGCTCTCCATCGCTGTCGCCACGTCCCTGGGGTGTCCCTGTCGCTCCGGAACGTCTCTGCTGCTGGATATCCCCGCTCTCCATCGCCGCCATCACGTCGCTACGCACGCCGCTCCTATTGATTGACGGGACTGCGTGGGCGACGGCGTGATGACGATGAAGGAGAGTGCCGGTCATGCAGGGGATCCCAGCACGGAGCAGACACCGAGGAGGCAGGTAAGGTCCCTCCCGGTGTCCTTTAAGCTGTTCGGGATGCCGCAATTTCACCACGGTGGTCCCAAACAGCCCGACTGAGCAGATGGGTTAGTGTCACTTTCGCTTCAGACGCGGCGGTCAGCTTTGATCCCCGCATCTGAAGGGTTTATACAAGGCATCACTGCGATCGGTGATGTCCTGTATTAGCTGCGGGTCCTGGCCGTAGATGGCCGCAGGGACCGCTGCGATAGGACAGGTTTTAATGTGTATTTGCCGTATAAGACGCACCAACTTTCCCCCCCCCCCCAGTTTTGGGGAAGAAAAAGCGTGTCTTATACGGCGAAAAATACGGTAATGACCAGAAATAGTGCCACTTCTTATACAAATGCATGAAAACATATGAAAGTGTTAATAAGACAAAGACTATTGTTCCTGGTCTGCTAAATGAACAGCAAACGAAAATATATTTAAGCCTATAGTCTATAATTCCTACTATTTAAGATTGTTAGGAGAAATTTAGGTTTAAAAAAATAAAAAATATAAAAAAAGAAGAATCTGTGGAAACAAAAATGAGAAGTCTTAGCTTCTTAGAGATGGAAAACCTTTGGTCCTCAAATCTTTGGCTAGTTACATTTGCTGAGCATTTTTTCCAACGAATGGTTCAACATTTGTATTTGCATTTTCCTTCCCACCATCCCTTTGCCTGTAATTTAACCTTCGGTACTTAAGCGGTATGGTACACCAGGCATACAGAATTATCTTATCTTGACAGAAACCAGGATTAGAAAAGATACCGCAGGCAGGAAGATTATTCCACTTGCTGGACCAGGAACTCCTTGCTGTGAATATCTAAGTATTTTTAGATTATCAACAGGATTCAGTGGTAATGCATGTATCATCGTACTACTTAATAAAAAAGACCATAAGAAATGCATCCCGTATTAGCAGGTGGGGTAAGTGATCTCTATGTACTTGTAATACCAAAAGGCATCGAGCGGTGATCCTGCTGTGTAATAACAAGACGATTTTCTGCTAATACTTAGATTTAAGTGGAAATACTTAAACACCTATTATTCATTAAGAGCTGAGGTGAATATATATATATATATATATATATATGAATATATATATATATATATATATATATATATATATATATATATATCAAATAAAACTAATCACAAAGGGTTTGTAGTTGTATCATAATATTCAATGTATAATGGCGGACTGCTAGGTTGGATTATATCAATACTTCGCTTATCCCCTGACTCTGGCCCTCAATTCACAGGGTATAAAATATTCATGATCTTCATCCTGACCTCTTTCAGCGGACTACATAAATATTTAACTAGAAACCTGCAAAAAACAACATTTTGAAAGAGAGAGAGAGAGAAAGCTTCAGCTTGGGAAAAAGGCTTTGAGCTATTTTGGTCCTGCCAAAATCTATCAAAGAGCAGGGCAGGGTAGGAGTTAAGACCCAGATGGTGCTGGTAAACAGAGGTGTGCTTATACTCATGCAGGACCTGACACAGGGACAGGTTGGCACGGCCACTGGATGATGACAAATATCTTTGCTATAGTTTTGACCAATTAAATGTTTTTAGTAAGAAAGTATCTTTTCATAGCTAAAGGAGAACTATTGTGCAGAAACTTTTATCCCAATTCCAAAGTATAGGGGATATCCCCAGGAACAGGGTGTGTCAACCCCCCTCAAAAAGCAGCCCCCCACAATGCCCCCTCAATATATGTCTATGGGAGAGCCAGACCTCCAGCGATTTATAACTTATCCCCTATCCTTTTGTTAGAAGATACATTTTCTTGCACAAAATTTTTTCTTTATTAGTAATAGTATGTAGAGGTGCAATATTCTAAAGGACATATAATAAAAACTTTTAGATACATAAAGAGAATTAACACGGTAAAGGAGGAGAGTATATTTAATAGAATAAAAATTACCACAAGAGATCATAGTTTTAGATTAGAAGGACAAAGGTTTCTGCGGTAATTTCAGGAAGTATTACTTTACCGAGAGAGTAATGGATACATGGAATAGCCTTCCTGCAGAAGTGGTAGTTGCAAATACAGTGACGGGGCTGTAGCATGCAAGGGATAAGCATAAGGCTATCCTTCATATAAGATAGAGATAGGCATAAGGCTATCATTCATGTAAGATAGAGATAGGCATAAGGCTATCCTTCATATAAGATAGAGATAGGCATAAGGCTATCCTTCATATAAGATAGAGATAGGCATAAGGCTATCATTCATATAAAATAGAGATAGGCATAAGGCTATCCTTCATATAAGATAGGTATAGGGCTATCATTCATATAAGATAGGGATAGGCATAAGGCTATTCTTCATATAAGATAGAGATAGGCATAAGGCTATCCTTCACATAAGATAGAGATAGGCATAAGGCTATCCTTCATATAAGATAGAGATAGGTATAAGGCTATCCTTCATATAAGATAGAGATAGGCATAAGGCTATCCTTCAAATAAGATAGAGATAGGTATAAGGCTATCCTTCATAAAAGATAGAGATAGGCATAAGGCTATCCTTCATATAAAATAGAGATTGGTATAAGGCTATCCTTCATATAAGATAGGGATAGGTATAAGGCTATTCTTCATATACGATAGAGATAGGCATAAGGCTATCCTTCATATAAGATGAGGTAAGTATATGTAACGCTGTGTGTGGGCTTCCGTGTTTACATCCCCCCTCGTGACGTCACGCCCCGTCATGTGACATCACGTCCCTATCCCTCAATGCAAGTCTATCGGAGGGGTCGTGACGGCCATTGCGCCTCCTTCCATAGACTTTCAGCCGTGACGTCACGAGGGGGGCGTGAACATGGAATATAAAATATACACATTCAACCAAACAAAAAATGCAGGTGAACCCACCCTTATCCTATACAACACAAACAAAAATATGTAAATTTACAGAAACAAATAAAAAGGAAACATTTTGAACACACATTTTTTAATGTACACCTATGGATCCGGTAAAAGGATACGTCACAAATTATGCTCTTAAGATTCATGCGCCCAACAGAAAGTGAAAAAAAGGAGTGAAAAGAAAATCCTAACACTAACAGGCAACGATGCTTTGGTATACTGAATATACCACTTCACTATCCAAACAATAAGTAGATTGCATTGTTACTAAGGATGAGTGAGCCAAACCAGTAGAACACGATATTGCTCAGAACTTTGGCTGAAATGAGGTTCGCTGAATGGTGCTATTGTAGGAGAAAGGATGGGGAATGCATGATGTTTTGGTGCATTGGATGATAAATTATGAACACTAAGAATACATCAGGGTAGCCCAGAATATTTTTCAGCTAGCAGCAAGATCACATGATCGCAGATAAGCCAATCGTTGCTTGCATATGGCTCCCAGGCCAATCAGCAGACAGCATAGGTCTGAGAGATGCACCGTCATCTTGGAGAGAAAGCTGAGCAGTGAGCAGAACAATTCCCTGTGGGACTACTAAACCAGGAAGTCTTTCAGACTACAACACAAAGCAATGGGGGCAAAGCATTGTGCAATGGGCTGACCTGTGTTTTACCTGTTTTTTCTGAGTTTAACCATATATAGAGCATTTCTAGCTGAGCTTAAATGGGCACTGTCAGATGCAAAAACTTTTTATATGTTGTACATCTTAGCAAAACATTAACCTTTCGAATATACTTCATAAGAAAATGTTATTTCCTTTTTATAGAAATCATGGCTTATAAAATCATGTCTTTGTCCGAGCTGAAGCACAGTCATGGGTAAAACCCAGTAAGTGAGGGTGGGCTAGCACTCCTCTAGGCTCTCTCCTGTCTGATAGTACTCCTCTGTGCTCTCTCCTGTCTGATAATACTCCTCTGTGCTCTCTTCTGTCTGATAGCACTCCTCTGTGCTCTCTCCTGTCTGATAGTACTCCTCTGTGCTCTCTCCTGTCTGATAGGGCTCCTCTGTGCTCTCTCCTGTCTGATAGGACTCATTTGTGCTCTCTCCTGTCTGATAGGGCTCCTCTGTGCTCTCTCCCGTCTGATAGGACTCCTTTGTGCTCTCTCCTGTCTGATAGGGCTTCTCTGTGCTCTCTCCTGTCTGATAGTACTCCTCTGTGCTCTCTCCTGTCTGATAGCACTCCTTTGTGCTCTCTCCTGTCTGATAGCACTCCTCTGTGCTCTCTCCTGTCTGATAGCACTCCTCTGTGTTTTCTCCAGTCTGATAGCACTCCTCTGTGCTCTCTCCTGTCTGATAGGGCTCCTCTGTGCTCTCTCCTGTCTGATAGGACTCCTTTGTGCTCTCTCCTGTCTGATAGGATTTATCTGTGCTCTCTCCTGTCTGATAGTACTCCTCTGTGCTCTCTCCTGTCTGACAGCACTCCTTTGTGCTCTCTCCTGTCTGATAGCACTCCTCTGTGCTCTCTCCTGTCTGATAGCACTCCTCTGTGCTCTCTCCTGTCTGATAGGACTCCTCTGTGCTCTCTCCTGTCTGATAGGACTCCTCTGTGCTCTCTCCTGTCTAATAGTACTCCTCTGTGCTCTCTTCTGTCTGATAGTACTCCTCTGTGCTTCATCCTGTCTGATAGGACTCCTCTGTGCTCTCTCCTGTCTGATAGTACTCCTCTGTGCTCCACCCTGTCTGATAGGACTTCTCTGTGCTCTCTCCTGTCTGACAGTACTCCTCTGTGCTCCATCCTGTCTGATAGGACTCCTCTGTGCTCTCTCCTGTCCGATAGTACTCCTCTGTGCTCCATTCTGTCTGATAGGACGCCTCTGTGCTCTCTCCTGTCTGATAGGACTCCTCTGTGCTCTCTCCTGTCTGATAGGGCTTCTCTGTGCTCTCTCTAGTCTGATAGGACTCATCTGTGTTCTCTCCTGTCTGATAGCACTCCTCTGTGCTCTCTCCAGTCTGATAGTACTCCTCTATGCTCTCTCCTGTCTGAAAGTACCCCTCTGTGTTCTCTCCTGTCTGATAGGACTCCTCTGTGCTCTCTCCTGTCTGATAGTACTCCACTGTGCTCTCTCCAGTCTGATAGTACTCCTCTATGCTCTCTCCTGTCTGATAGTACTCCTCTGTGTTCTCTCCTGTCTGATAGTACTCCATTGGGCTCTCTCCTGTCTGAAAATACTCCTCTGTGCTCTCTACTGTCTGATAGCACTCCTCTGTGTTCTCTCCTGTCTGATAGCACTCCGCTGTGCTCTCTCCTGTCTGATAATACTCTTTTGTGCTCTGTCCTGTCTGATAGCACTCCTCTGTGTTCTCTCCTGTCAGATAGGACTCCTCTGGGCTCTTTCCTGTCTGAAAGGACTCCTCTGTGCTCTCTCCTGCCTGATAGTACTTGTGGTTGTGGGGTGTGTGGTGCCGGGCAGATGTTGTTACCCTAGGGGCAGATTGCATTAACCCCTTGTATTTATGGCGCCAGGGTGTGGTTTGGCCTATACCCACCCGAAGATACACCTCTGGATCCTGGGTTTGGCACGGGGGCAATAAAGACTTG
This sequence comes from Hyla sarda, assembly GCF_029499605.1. NCBI lineage: Eukaryota > Metazoa > Chordata > Amphibia > Anura > Hylidae > Hyla > Hyla sarda. The sequence continues at coordinate 272,671,319 of NC_079190.1, forward strand.
GACAACAAGTTACAGACAACGGTAGCTTTACTGAGGGTAGACAGTTGGTTAAAGAGTACCTGTCATCAACAAAAACTTTTAATATGTTGTTCATAATCATTAATGAAGACATATTGTAATATATCTTCATAAAAAAATATTAATATTTATGCCAGTTATTTTCATTTTATACTTTTGGCCACTAGGGGTCTCTCTTCTATGCCTGGTCTGCAGGCAGCTTCCTATGCTTTTCATAGTAAGTGTATAGCTTTTAGAACTAATGCTGAAAGGGCTCTGGTCCTTCCACAGGAAGTTCAGTACTCTCAGCTCAGGACTCGCTCCCAGCCTGGAGCAGCACTGTGAGCTACAAGCCTACAAGGCTGTCTGGGCATGCTGGGAGTTGTAGTTTTGCAGCAGCTGGAGGTACCCTGGTTGGCAAACACTACTGCAGAGGGAGAGCAGCATACTGGAAGACTGGCAGAAGCAGAGTCCCGGCCAGGCTTCATGTCATCATGACATCATGTCTGCCGGGACCCACCTCCTTCCACCCCTCAGAAAGGCAGTGCTCCTGAGCTAATGAAGAGGGATAAAAAAAAAAAAGGTATTTCCACAGCATTTTAAACCTCAATAAACACAGGGATAGGCATAGTTAGAGTAAGGGACAGATGGGGAGGGGGAATCAGGGAAAGTTTAGTTGATGAGAGGTACTCTTTAACCACTTCAGGACCAAGCCCATTTTGGCCTTCAGGACCGGAGCGTTTTTGGCACATCTGACCACTGTCACTTTAAACATTAATAACTCTGGGATGCTTTTAGTTATCATTCTGATTCCGAGATTGTTTTTTCGTGACATATTCTACTTTAACATAGTGGTAAATTTTTGTTGATACTTTCATCCTTTCTTGGTGAAAAATCCGTAAATTTGATGTAAAATGTGCAAATTTTGCATTTTTCTAACTTTGAAGCTTTCTACTTGTAAGGGTAATGGATATTACGAATACATTTTTTTTGGTTCACATATACAATATGTCTACTTTATGTTTGCATCATAAAATTGATGAGTTTTTACTTTTGGAAGACACCAGAGGGCTTCAAAGTTCAGCAGCAATTTTCCGATTTTTCACAAAATTTTCAAACTCAATATTTTTCGGGGACCAGTTCAGGTTTGAAGTGGATTTGAAGGGTCTTCATATTATAAATACCCCATAAATGACCCCATTATAAAAACTACACCCCCCAAAATATTCAAAATGACATTCAGTCAGCGTTTTAACCCTTTAGGTGTTTCACACGATTAGCAGCAAAGTGAAGGAGAAAATTCACAATCTTCATTTTTTACACTCACATGTTCTTGTAGACCCAATTTTTGAATTCTTACAAGTGGTAAAAGGAGAAAATTTTTACTTGTATTTGTAGCCCAATTTCTCTCGAGTAAGCACATACCTCATATGTCTATGTAAAGTGTTCGGCGGGCGCAGTAGAGGGCTCAGAATGGAAGGAGCGACAAGGGGATTTTGGAGAGTATGCTTTTCTGAAATGGTTTTTGGGGGGCATGTTGCATTTAGGAAGCCCTTATGGTGCCAGAACAGCAAACAAAAACCACATGGCATACCATTTTAGAAACTAGACCCCTCGGGGAATGTAACATTGGATAAAGTGAGCCTTTATAACCCACAGGTGTTTCACGACTTTTGCAAATGTAAAAAAAAATAAAAATTTTTACCTAAAATGCTTGTTTTCCCAAAAATTTTACATTTTTAAAAAGGGTAATAGCAGAAAATACCCCTAAAAATTTGAAGCCCAATTTCTCCCGATTCAGAAAACATGCCATATGGGGGTGAAAAGTGCTCTGCTGGCGCACTACAGGTCTCGGAAGAGAAGGAGTCACATTTGGCTTTTTGAAAGCAAATTTTGCTCTGGGGGCATGCCGCATTTAGGAAGCCCCTATGGTGCCAGGACAGCAAAAAAAAAACCACATGGCATACCATTTTGGAAACTAGACCCCTCGGGGAACGTAACAAGGGGTTAAGTGAACCTTTATACCCCACAGGTGTTTCACGACTTTTGCATATGTAAAAAGAATTTTAGTTTTACCTAAAATTTAACAATTTTAAAAAGGGTAAAAGCAGAAAATACCCCCCAAAATTTGTAACACAATTTCTCCCGAGTACAGCGATACCCCATATGTGACCCTAAACTGTTGCCTTGAAATACGACAGGGCTCCAAAGTGAGAGCGCCATGCGCATTTGAGGCCTAAATTAGGGACTTGCATAGGGGTGGACATAGGCAAATTCTACCCCAGTGATTCCCAAACAGGGTGCCTCAAGCTGTTGCAAAACTCCCAGCATGCCTGGACAGTCAACGGCTGTCCGACAATACTGGGAGTTGTTGTTTTGCAACAGCTGGAGGCTCTGTTTTGGAAACAGTGGCGTTCCAGACGCTTTCATTTTTATTGGGGAGGGGAGGGGGGCTGTGTAGGGGTATGTGTATATGTAGTGTTTTTTTACTTTTTATTTTATTTTTTGTTAGTGTAGTGTAGTGTTTTTAGAGTACAGTCACACGGGTGGGGGTTCACAGTAGTTTCTCGCTGGCAGTTTGAGCTGCGGCAGAAAATTTGCCGCAGCTCAAACTTGCAGCCAGATACTTGCTGTAAACCTCTGCCCATGTGAGTGTACCCTGTACATTCACATTGGGGGGGGGGCATCCAGCTGTTGCAAAACTACAACTCCCAGCATGCGCTGACAGACTGTACATGCTGAGAGTTTTAGTTTTGCAACAGCTGTAGGCACACTGGTTATATATCACTGGGTTTGTGACCTAATTCGGTGTTTCACAACCAGTGTGCCTCCAGCTGTTGCAAAACTACAACTCCCAGCATGTACGGTGCATGGTGTACATTGACTGCTGAGAGTTGGAGTTTGCAACAGCTGGAGGCACACCGGTCGTGAAACACTGAGTTAGGTAAAAAAAAACTCTTAAGTTTCACAACCAGTGTGCCTTCAGCTGTTGCAAAACTACAACTCTCAGCAGTCACCGACAGCCAACGGGCATGCTTGGAGTTGTAGTTATGCAACCAGCAGATGCACCACTACAACTCCCAGCATGCACTTTAGCTGTTTGTGCAAGCTGGGAGTTGTAGTTATACAACAGCTGAAGGTACCCTTTTCCATAGAAAAAATGTGCCTCCAGCTGTTGCAAAACCATAAGTCCCAGCATGCCCATAAGGGAATGCTGGGAGTTGTGGTGGTCTGCCTCCTGCTGATGCATAACTACAGCTCCCACCATGCCCTTTTTGCATGCTGGGAGCTGTTGCTAAGCAACAGCAGGAGCATGTCACTCACCTCCAACGATCCACGCCGCGCAGGTCAGTCCCTCGTCGTCGCTGCTCCTGGGGCCACGATCCCAACATTGACGCCGGGGATTGGGGCCCCCAGCACCCGGGGTGCACGTCCCGCACCCGCTCACGTCCTCCGGAAGAGGGGCGGAGCGGGTTGCGGGAGTGACACCCGCAGCAGCTGCCCTGATTGGTCGGCCGGTAATATGGCCGACGAATCAGGGCGATCGTGAGGCGGCACCAGTGCCACCTCACCCCTGCAGGCTCTGGCTGTTCGGGGCCATCAGAGACGGCCCCGATCAGCCAGTAATTCCGGGACACCGGGTCACTGGAGACCCGATCGACCCGGAATCGCCGCTGATCGCTGGACTGAATTGTCCAGCGATCTGCGGCCATCACCGACATGGGGGGCATAATGACCCCCCTGGGCGATATGTCGGGATGCCTGCTGAACGATTTCAGCAGGCATCCGGCTCCGGTCCCCAACCGACTAGCGGTGGGGACCGGAATTCCCACGGGCATATGGATACGCCCTCGGTCCTTAACGACTCGGAATTCAGGGCGTATCCATACGCCCTATGTCCTGAAGAGGTTAAATAAATGCAATTCAGCCAGGGCCCAAGGAGGTGACCAGTAGCGCAGAGACCTTAAGGGCTTGATGGAACTTGTAGTAGGACTGAACAAGTGAATGCAGACAATGCTGTCTTGACAGATGACTGGGACTGGCTTGACTTGACTCATAAAGCTGTGACTTTAGCTTACTAGAATTTATGGTGGCTGCAGGACTCCAACACTCTGGACACACACTTAGCACGACTGCACTGGACCTCAGAGAGAGATGCTAGCTCCACCCAGGGCATAAATGAAGAGACTAGCAGGGAGCCCATAGATCACTCTTGGGATCACCTGGTCACTGGTACCTCCTGGGTATCAAATGACATATCGCATGCTTCACCTCTTAAAGCAACATTACATTTCATAAAACTTTACATGGTAAAACACATTTACAATGGAGAAATAGGTGCAGGGGGGAGGTTTGTTACAGTGTGTCACCCCAGTAGTAAGTTAATAACATGAGGATGGAGTAGGGCTGGGCGGTATAACCAAATCTGCGTATCACAGTATTTTTGTAACTTTCGGCGGTTCCACGGTATATAACGGTATTTCCTCCCCCCCCAAAATTAATTATCAGCCCAGCACTGCGCTATTCTGCTCCCCCCCCAACAAAAAATAATTATCAGCCCAGCGCTGCGCTATTCTGCCCCCCCCCCCCAACAAAAATTAATTATCAGCCCAGCGCTGCCCCCATCGGGGTAAATACTCACATGTCACCCGCTGCCCTCCTCGTGCTGTTTGTTGCCGCCGCCGGCACAGACACAAGGTAAACAAAATAGACTCCCGCATGTTCCGACGTCGGCCTTACGCTAGGGACAGGAATGTCGGACAGCCGCCAGGCATGCTGGGAGTTATAGTTTTGCTACATCTGGAGGTCAGCAGGTTGAAGACCACTGCTCTATATTGTGTGGTATCCCTATGCCCGGGCTGCAAAAAATAAACAAAATAAACTTTGACTCACCTCCCGTTGGTCCAGTACCGGCCTCATCTGCTTCCTAGTGAATGGAACGTCGGACAGCTGTCAGCCTATCACCGGCCGGAGCGATGTTCCGCCTCGGCTGCTGATAGGCTGAGCCCACTGTCATGTAAGAAGCTCTGGGCGGCTTCTTACATGACAGTGGGCTCAGCCTATCAGCAGCCGAGGCGGAACATTGCTGCGGCTGGTGATAGGCTGATGGCTGTCCAACGTTCATTTCACTAGGAAGCAGATGAGGCCGGTACTGGACCAACGGGAGGTCAAAGTTTATTTTGTTTATTTTTTGCAGCCCGGGCATAGGGATACCACACAATATAGAGCAGTGGTCTTCAACCTGCCGACCTCCAGATGTAGCAAAACTACAACTCCCAGCATGCCCGGACAACCAACGGCTGTCCGGGCATGCTGAGAGTTGGAGTTTTGCAACATCTGGAGGTCGGCAGGTTGAAGACCACTGGTATAGAGGGTCAGCGCCGGCGGCCGCAGCAAACATGAGGATGAGGAGGGCACCGCATGCGGGTGACATATCAGTATTTACCCAGATGGGGACAGCGCTGGGCTGATAATTAATTGGGGGGCAGAACAGCGCTCGCGGGTGACTTGTGATTAGTTCCCCGATGTGGGGACAGCACAGGGCTGGGCTCATTCATTCCAGAGGGGGAGGGGCCCAACCAGTATTGCGGTATGGGTTAAAATTCATATTGTGCAGCACAAAAATGTCGGTATTCGGTATGAACCGGTATACCACCCAGCCCTAGGATGGGGTTTGTTACAGTGTGTCACCCCAATAGTAAGGACATTACATGAGGAGGTTTGTTACAGTGTGTCACCCCAGTAGTAAGGACATTACATGAGGAGGAGGTTTGTTACAGTGTGTCACCCCAGTAGTAAGGAGATTACATGAGGAGGGGGTTTGTTACAGTGTGTCACCATAGTATTAAGGAGATTACATGAGGAGGTTTGTTACAGTATGTCACTCCAGTAGTAAGGAGATTACATGATGAGGAGGTTTTGCAACAGTGTGTCACCCCAGTAGTAAGGAGATTACATGAGGGGGGGGGGGGTTGTTACAGTGTGTCACCCCAGTAGTAAGTTAATAACATGAGGAGGAGGTTTGCTACAGTGTGTCACCCCAGTAGTAAGGAGATTACATGAGGAGGAGGTTTGTTACAGTGTTTCACCCCAGTAGTAAGGAGATTACATGAGGAGGGGGTATGTTACAGTGTGTCACCCCAGTAGTAAGGAGATTACATGAAGGGGAGGTTTGTTACAGTGTGTCACCCCAGTAGTAAGGAGATTACATGAGGTGGAGGTTTGTTACAGTGTGTCACCCCAGTAGTAAGGAGGAGGAGGTTCTTTACAGTGTGTCACCCCAGTAGTAAGGAGATTACATGAGGAGGGGTTTGTTACAGTGTGTCACCACAGTAGTAAGGAGATAACATGAGGAGGGGTTTGTTACAGTGTGTCACCCCAGTAGTAGAGAGGAGGAGGTTCTTTACAGTGTGTCACACCAGTAGTAAGGCGATTACATTAAGAGGAGGTTTGTTACAGTGTGTCACCCCAGTAGTAGGGAGGAGGAGGTTCTTTACAGTGTGTCACCCCAGTAGTAAGGTGATTACATGAGGAGGGGGTTTGTTACAGTGTGTCACACCAGTAGTAAGGAGATTACATGAGGAGGGATTTGTTACAGTGTGTCACCACAGTAGTAAGGTGATTACATGAGGAGGGGGTTTGTTACAATGTGTCACCCCAGTAGTAAGGAGATTACATGAGGAGGGAGTTTGTTACAGTGTGTCACCACAGTAGTAAGGAGATTACATGAGAAGGGGGTTTGTTACTGTGTGTCACCTCAGTAGTAAGGTGATTTTATGAGGAGGAGGTTTGATGCAGTGTGTCACCCCAGTAGTAAGGAGATTACATAAGGAGGGGTTTGTTACAGTGTGTCACCACAGTAGTAAGGTGATTACATAAGGAGGGGTTTGTTACAGCCTTCGGCTGTCCAGGCATGCTGGGAGTTGTAGTTTTGCTACAGCTGGAGAGCCATTGGGATCACTGATATCGCATGTCAATCTTGGCCTGTGCTGCTGATCCTTAAAAGAGCAGTCTAGTGAAAAATAACATATCCCCTATCCTAGGGGATGTTATAGATCGCAGGGTGTCCGAGCGCTGGGACCCCCCGCGATCTCCGGCACGGGGCCCTGGCAGTTTGCCGGAAGCTGACGCCTGACCCCCGCAGGAGGCTGCGGCAGGCACACCCCCTCCATTTATCTCAATGGGGTACATGGAGGGGCGCGTCGGCCGGAACTCTGTGTGGTGGTCGGCACGCCCCCTTCCTGCAGACTGCCGGGGCCCAGTTCAGGAAATTGCAGGAGGTCCCAGTGCTCGGACCACCAGTGATCTATAACTTATCCCCTTTCCCTTGGATAGGGGATAAGTTATTTTTCACCAGACAACTCCTTCATCGATCAGCAGGAGCCACAGCCACAGTAAATCAATGAGCAGCGCTGGCTGTCAGGAAGTATGATAAGTGACATCATTCCTCTCCGCGGGGCAATGTCAGGGGTGTCACTCGTCAGACATCCCGGCAGCCATCGCTGCTCATTGAGCCTGCTAGAGCCCCACTGATCTGTGTAAGAAACCTACGGGCCCAGGCTGCCGAGGACCCAAAATGACATTACATATACTGAGCGTCCGGTTAGGAGAAACAAATACATTGCACCCCATTGTAGCACAATTTTAATAAAAATTTGCAGAAACAGTCATGCACAATATGTTAAAAAGCTTTCTGGATTTCAGCCAATCAGAGAGCAGCACTGCCCAAATAGAACTTCCAGGAGGAGCAGCGTGTCACACATGTGATGTCATAACCACTGTCCACCAGAGAGCAGCACTGAGCAAAAATAACACGGCTAGTGCTCATTCTCCATCAGTGAGGGGCCGATGCTGGACACTGTAGGAACCTGGGAATGCAGATTCATACACAGGACTGGTTAGTGTCGTTCCATGTACATTTCTATAATAATAATATAATAATAAAGATGTAAATAATCTTTCTTTTCTTTTGTTTTTCTATCTTTTATGCAGTATTTTCAGGATGTGGAGTCGCATTTCCGGACCTACAGCAAGAAGTTGGATGAAGACATAACCCCTGGAATCACGCACATACACAGACACATTTGCCCAAATTATAGAGTTAACCTCCTTTAGTATGCCCAGAGGAAGGGCAATACAGTAGCCATGGATTCCCTACAGGTTTCCTCCCCTCTGGAGGTTTTTCCTGTCCTGAGTATTAGTTACTCTACGCTCTTTGTGAGTGATGGGAGGTTACAAAAATCCCCTACACAAACATTGTAATAAATAATAAATAAAGTTTCCCCTTTTTTAACCTTTCTTTGACTTGTTCGACTCATTTATTTTATTTCTGTGTATGAAAAATCGTGTTAGCAAAATGTGGATGACATGAGTTTTTCTTTCATCTCCTGCGCGATCTGCATAGTTCATTGTAGAGAGAGAGGCAGTTGATGCGGGGGGTGGTACAGTTGCCAGGGCAACGAGGACTAGCCATCGGGGACACTGGGCATTTGCCTGGTGAGCCAGACCATCAGTGGGCCGTCCTGTCCAATAGCCCTAAAAACTCTGAGGCTGTAGCCTTTTTCTGAGTTGGGGCCACAGTTGCTACTTTAAAGGAGATATGCAGCGATACAAAACTTATCCCCTATCCGCAGGAATCCCCCCGTGATTTCCCATATGGGGACCCGGCATGGGGACCATATGTCGTGACTCTGTGTGGCTAGTACTTGTGTCGTCGACCTCACTGAGAGAGATACATGGAGGGTGCCTGTCGGGTGCGGCGTCAAGCAGCAGCCAATATGCCTCCTACACAGGAAGAGACACGGCAGAGTCGGGGCCCCATACAGGAGATTTCGGGGTTATATATACATACCGCTGCAGATCTTCCTTAGGAGCTCTTAAAGCAGCAACCGCTGGCTGGAGCCTTCAAAGCAGGGGTCCTCAAACTACGGCCCGCGGGCCACATTCGGGCCGCCGAGGACATTTATCCAGCCCACCGGTAGGGACTGCCATTCAGTGTCGGATCCAGGGGGGGGGGGCAACGGGGCAGTTGCCCCCACCCCCCTCTGAACTCTAGCATGGCTCCCGCTCCACCATTCACCCATCTTTCTCACATGCTGCTTGCTGCTTGCTCCTTGCTTGCAGCAGCTTGTGAGCGGCAGGGGCACGATCCCCTGCAGAGCGGCGCGATGACGTCACATCATCGCACCGGTGCCAGGAAATCACATCTCCACAGCTCGCACAGTTCAAGTAAGCTGTAGGCTGGGATAGCTAAGTCTTTCTTTTGGTAAGATCCTACGGAGTGTGAGTGTAAGTGAGTGTGTATGTGTGCGAGGGTGAGAGAGTGTGTGTGTGGTAAGCTGTGGGAAACACCACAGGGGCACTGTATAGTACACGGGGCATTAGGAAACTTAGGGGCACATAAAAGGGGACATTTAATGTGAGAGAAACATGGCAAGGAGCATTATAAGTGAGGGGCACATGACAGGGGGCATTACATGTGAGGGACACATGACAAGAGGGCCCCTTGTTATGTGCCTCTCACATATAATGCCACCTGTGCTGTGCCCCTCACATATATTGCCCCTCATGTGCCCCTTAATATAATGCCCCCTTAGTGGGCAGATTCAAGTGCAAAAGTTGAGCTCTCCTGGGCGCTGGTCTCCGGTAAAGCAGAAGGACACGTTTCCACATCCAAAATGTATTTTATTGCACTAAAAACAACATGTTTCTGGTCCGAAAAGGACCCTTCCTCAGGTAAGGTGCTTACCTGAGGAAGGGTCCTTTTCGGACCAGAAACATGTTGTTTTTAGTGCAATAAAATACATTTTGGACTTGGAAACGTGTCCTACTGCTTTACCGGAGACCAGCGCCCAGGAGAGCTCAACTTTTACACTTGAATTGTTCCTACACCGGATCACCAAAGCTATACCCGGACAAGCTGAAGCTGCAGGCTCCAAACTGCTACATTGATGTCATCTCAGGTGTTGTGCTCTTAAGGCAACATCCTCTGGTAAGTGAGTTTTCACCTTCCTCTAGCTAACTATTCTAAACATACTTCACCAGGGGTGCGTATCGCTCTTTTTTCTTGTTTCTTCCCAGAGGGGGCAGGACAGGGAGCGTTATATGTTAGGGGCACAGGACAAAGGATATTATTATGTGAGGGGAACAGGACAGACTTTATTACTATGTAGGGGCACAGAACATAATTATACATTATATACAGGTCATAATTATTATTATTATCATATTTGGGGGCACAGAATGGGGCATTATTGCTATATGTGAAGGGCAATGAGTGTTTTGCCTACCACAACTATGGGGGCAACTATTAACAGAGGGCCTGCCCAAATTATATGGAGCCCTCTATAAAGTTTGGGTAGGCCTCTCTGTTCATAGTTGCTGCTTCCATATAGTTTAGGTAGGCCCCTCTGTTAAAGGGCACCTGCACCAGTGTGAGCCTGGGGTAAAAGCGGAAATCCACCAATAAGACTGCATTGATAGACACTGATCAGACTGCATTGATGGGCACTGATCAGACTGCATTGATGGGCACTGATCAGATTGCATTGATGGACACTGATCAGACTGCATTGATGGGCACTGATCAGACTGCATTGATGGGCACTGATCAGACTGCATTGATGGGCACTGATCAGACTGCGTTGATGGGCACTGATCAGACTGCATTGTTGGGCACTGATCAGATTGCATTGTTGGGCACTGATCAGATTGCATTGATGGACACTGATCAGACTGCATTGATGGGCACTGATCAGACTGCATTGATGGGCACTGATCAAACTGCATTGATGGGCACTGATCAGATTGCATTGATGGGCACTGAGCAGACTGCATTGATGGGCACTGATCAGACTGCATTGATGGGCACTGATCAGACTGCGTTGATGGGCACTGATCAGACTGCATTGATGGGCACTGATCAGACTGCATTGATGGGCACTGATCAGACTGCATTGATGGGCACTGATGAGATTGCATTGATGGGCACTGATCAGACTGCATTGATGGGCACTGATCAGACTGCATTGATGGGCACTGATAAGACTGCATTGATGGGCACTGATAAGACTGCATTGATGGGCACTGATCAGGCTGCATTGATGGGCACTGATCAGACTGCATTGATGGGCACTGATCAGACTGTATTGATGGTCACTGATCAGACTGCATTGATGAGCACTGATCAAACTGCATTGATGGGCACTGATCAGATTGCATTGATGGGCACTGATCAGACTGCATTGATGGGCTTTATAAGATAAGATATATGCAGTGTGCATAGGAATTTGTTCATAGTTTTTTTTGTGAACTGGCCCCCTGTTTAAAAAGTTTGAGGACCCCTGCTTTAAAGCAACAACCGCTGCCCACAGATCTGATGGGCACTGATCAAACTGCATTGATGGGCACTGATCAGATTGCATTGATGGGCACTGATCAGACTGCATTGATGGGCACTGATCAGACTGCATTGATGGGCACTGATCAGACTGCATTGATGGGCACTGATCAGACTGCATTGATGGACACTGATCAGACTGCATTGATGGGCACTGATCAGACTGCATTGATGGGCACTGATCAGACTGCTTTTATGGGCACTGATCAGACTGCATTGATGGGCACTGATCAGACTGCATTGATGGGCACTGATCAGACTGCATTGATGGGCACTGATCAGACTGCATTGATGGGCACTGATCAGACTGCTTTGGTGGGCACTGATCAGACTGCATTGTTGGGCACTGATCAGATTGCATTGTTGGGCACTGATCAGATTGCATTGATGGACACTGATCAGACTGCATTGATGGGCACTGAACAGACTGCATTGATGGGCACTGATCAGACTGCTTTTATGGGCACTGATCAGACTGCATTGATGGGCACTGATCAGACTGCATTGATGGGCACTGATCAGACTGCTTTGATGGGCAGTGCAGTCTGTATGTCCCTGTGTGACAAATATGGAACCAACATTGAACATCTCATTAGCCAAAAGCAGGCCCATAGTTCCCATTGAAATACTGGTAAGTTTGTTGATTTAACTTTACTTGTTCTTCATTTTAAATATTGTATTTGTTCCCATTTTGTTTCTTCACTTCAAAATAAGATATATGCAGTGTGCATAGGAATTTGTTCATAGTTTTTTTTGTGAACTGGCCCCCTGTTTAAAAAGTTTGAGGACCCCTGCTTTAAAGCAACAACCGCTGCCCACAGATCTGATGGGCACTGATCAAACTGCATTGATGGGCACTGATCAGATTGCATTGATGGGCACTGATCAGACTGTATTGATGGGCACTGATCAGACTGCATTAATGGGCACTGATCAGACTGCATTGATGGGCACTGATCAGACTGCATTGATGGGCACTGATCAGACTGCGTTGATGGGCACTGATCAGACTGCATTGATGGGCACTGATCAGACTGCATTGATGGGCACTGATCAGACTGCGTTGATGGGCACTGATCAGACTGCATTGTTGGGCACTGATCAGATTGCATTGTTGGGCACTGATCAGATTGCATTGATGGACACTGATCAGACTGCATTGATGGGCACTGATCAGACTGCATTGATGGGCACTGATCAGACTGCATTGATGGGCACTGATCAAACTGCATTGATGGGCACTGATCAGATTGCATTGATGGGCACTGATCAAACTGCATTGATGGGCACTGATCAGACTGCATTGATGGGCACTGATCAGACTGCATTGATGGGCACTGATCAGACTGCGTTGATGGGCACTGATCAGACTGCATTGATGGGCACTGATCAGACTGCATTGATGGGCACTGATCAGACTGCATTGATGGGCACTGATCAGACTGCTTTTATGGGCACTGATCAGACTGCATTTGTTCCCACTGATCAGACTGCATTTTTTTTACTTTTTTTTGCAGTGTTATAGCTCCCACAGGGACCTATAACACTGCACACACTGATCTATTACACAGACCACTGGCGTGTATTAACATGCCTGTGATCAGTGTTATCGGCGATCGACTGCTCATGCCTGGATCTCAGACACGGAGCAGTCATTCGCCGATCGGACACCGAGGAGGCAGGTAGGGTCCCTCCCGGTGTCCTGTAAGCTGTTCGGGATGCCGCGATTTCACAGCGGCGGTCCCGAACAGACTGACTGAGCAGCCGGGATAGTTTCACTTTCGCTTCAGACGTGGCGGTCAGCTTTGATTGCCGCGTCTGATGGATTAATACAGGGCATCACCGCGATTGGTGATGTACTGTATTAGCCCTGGGTCCCAGCCATTGATGGCCGCTGGGACCGACACGATATGACGAGGGGTCACCGCATGACCCCGCAGCATATTGTAGGAGCCGGGGAAGGAAGTAAATATATGTCCTTCGTCGTTAAGGGGTTAACACAATCTAAGGAAGATTCAAATATATATACATATATATATATATATATATATATATATATATATATATATATATATATGTGTGTCTGTGTGTGTGTGTACAAAAGTTCCTTTAAGACACAAATTTGTATTATTAGTATTGAGCATTGAACACCACAGCCCTCCAATCAGTGGGTTACCAAGATCAGCCCTCTCCGCCCCATCTAATGTTCATGATCTTTCAAAACTTATAATGTTAAAAATTATAATAAAATAAAAAATAATGCTTCTATATGTTCCTCATTAGGTCATTAGGACCTGTGATAATGTCACTATCATGTGACCATCATGTGACTGTGCAGGATAGAAGTAATAGTGGTTGAAGGACCTGTGTGATGCTGTGGAGGAGGCGGGGCTGAGCTGAGCTGATGAGGAGGGGGTTTGTTACAGCGTGTCAACCCACTAGTAAGCACATTACATGAGGAGGTTTGTTACAGTGTGTCACCCCAGTAGTAAGGTGATTACATGAGGAGGAGGTTTGTTTCAATGTGTCACCCCAGTAGTAAGGTGAATACATGAGGAAGAGGTTTATTTCAGTGTGTCACCCCAGTAGTAAAGTGATTACATGAGGAGGAGCTTTGTTACAGTGTGTCACCCCAGTAGTAAGGAGATTATATGAGGAGGAGGTATGTTATAGTGTGTCACCCCAGTAGTAAGGAGATTACATGAGGAAGAGGTTTGTTACAGTGTGTCATGCCAGTAGTAAAGAGATTACATGAGGAGGGGGTTGTTACACCATGTCAACCCAGCAATAAGGAGTTTATATGAGGAGGAGGTTTGTTACAGTGTGTCAGCCCAGTATTAAGGAGATTACATGAGGAGGGGGTTTGTTGCAGTGTGTCACCCAAGTAGTAAGGAGATTACATGAGGAGGTTTGTTACAGTGTGTCACCCCTGTAGTAAGGAGATTACATCAGGAGGGGGTTTGTTACATTGTGTCATCCCAGTAGTAAAAAGAGTATATGAGGAGGGGGTTTGTTACATTGTGTCAACCCATTAGTAAGGAGATTACATGAGGAGGAGGTTTGTTAGATTGTGTCAACCCAGTAGTAAGGAGATTACATGATGAGGAGGTTTGTTGCATTGTGTCACCCCAGTGGTAAGGACATTACATGAGGCGGAGGTTTGTTACATTGTATCACCCCAGTGGTAAGGAGATTACATGAGGAGGGGGGTTTGTTACAGTGTATCACCCCAGTAGTAAGGAGATTACATAAGGAGGAGGTTTGTTACAGTGTGTCACCCCAGTAGTAAGGACTCAGAGATTACATAAGGAGGAAGTTTGTTACAGTGTGTCACCCCAGTAGTAAGAAAATTACGTGAGGAGGGGGTTTGTTACAGTGTGTTACCCCAGTAGTAAGGAAATTACATGAGGAGGGGGTTGTTACAATGTGTCACCCCAGTAGTATGGAGATTACATGAGGAGGAGGTTTCTTACAGTGTGTCACCCCAGTAGTAAGGAGATTACATAAGGAGGAGGTTTGTTACAGTGTGTCACCCCAGTAGTAAGGACTCAGAGATTACATAAGGAGGACGTTTGTTACAGTGTGTCACCCCAGTAGTTAGAAAATTACGTGAGGAGGGGGTTTGTTACAGTGTGTTACCCCAGTAGTAAGGAAATTACATGAGGAGGGGGTTGTTACAATGTGTCACCCCAGTAGTATGGAGATTACATGAGGAGGAGGTTTGTTACAGTGTGTGACCCCAGTAGTAAGGTGCTTACATAAGGAGGGGGGGTTGTTACAATGTGTCATCCCAGTAGTAAGGAGATTACATGAGTAGGAGGTCTGTTACAGTGTGTCACCCCAGTAGTAAGGAGATTAAATGAGGAGGAGGTTTGTTACAGTGTGTCACCCAAGTAGTTAGGAGATTACATGAAGAGGAGGTTTGTTACAGTGTGTCATCCCAATAGTAAGGAGATTACATATGGAGGGGGTTTGTTACAGTGTGTCACCCCTGTAGTAAGGAGATTACATGAGAAGGTTTGTTAAAGTGTGTCACCCCAGTAGTAAGGAGATTACATGAGGAGGTTTGTTACAGTGTGTCACCCCAATAGTAAGGAGATTACATAAGGAGGAGGTTTGTTACAGTGTGTCACCCCAGTAGTAAGGACTCAGAGATTGCATAAGGAGGACGTTTGTTACAGTGTGTCACCCCAGTAGTTAGAAAATTACGTGAGGAGGGGATTTGTTACAGTGTGTTACCCCAGTAGTAAGGAAATTACATGAGGAGGAGGTTTATTACAGTGTGTCACCCCAGCAGTAAGGTGATTACATGAGGAGGAGGTTTGTTACAGTGTGTCACCCCAGTAGTAAGGAGATTACATGAGGAGGGGGTTTGTTACAGTGTGTTAGCCCAGTAGTAAGGAGATTACATGAGGAGGAGGTTGGTACAGTGTGTCTCCCAGTAGTAAGGTGATTACATGAGGAGGAGGTTTGTTACAGTGTGTCACCCCAGTAGTAAGGTGATTACATGAGGAGGAGGTTTGTTACAGTGTGTCACCCCAGTAGTAAGGGGGTTACATGAGTAGGAGGTTTGTTGCAGTGTATCACCCCAGTAGTAAGGAGATTACATGAGGAGGAAGTTTGTTACAGTGTGTCACCCCAGTAGTAAGAAAATTACGTGAGGAGGGGGTTTGTTACAGTGTGTCACCCCAGTAGTAAGGAGATTACATGAGGAGGAGGTTTGTTACTGTGTGTCACCCCAGTAGTAAGGTGATTACATAAGGAGGGGGGTTTGTTACAATGTGTCATCCCAGTAGTAAGGAGATTACATGAGTAGGAGGTCTGTTACAGTGTGTCACCCCAGTAGTAAGGAGATTACATGAGGAGGAGGTTTGTTAAAGTGTGTCACCCCAGAAGTAAGGAGATTAAATGAGGAGGAGATTTTTTACAGTGTGTCACCCAAGTAGTTAGGAGATTACATGAAGAGGAGGTTTGTTACAGTGTGTCACCCCAATAGTAAGGAGATTACATGAGGAGGGGGTTTGTTACGATGTGTCACCCCTGTAGTAAGGAGATTACATGAGGAGGTTTGTTAAAGTGTGTCACCCCAGTAGTAAGGAGATTACATGAGGAGGTTTGTTACAGTGTGTCACCCCAATAGTAAGGAGATTAAATGAGGAGGAGGTTTGTTACAGTGTGTCAGACCAGTAGTAAGGAGATTACATGAGGAGGGGGTTTGTTACAGTGTGTCACCCCAGCAGTAAGGAGATTACATGAGGAGGAGGTTTGTTACAGTGTTTCACCCCAGTAGTAAGGAGATTACATGAGGAGGGGGGGTTGTTACAATTTGTCACCCCAGTAGTATGGAGATTACATGAGTAGGAGGTCTGTTACAGTGTGTCACCTCAGTAGTAAGGAGATTACATGAGGAGGAGGTTTGTTAAAGTGTGTCACCCCAGAAGTAAGGAGATTAAATGAGGAGGAGATTTTTTACAGTGTGTCACCCAAGTAGTTAGGAGATTACATGAAGAGGAGGTTTGTTACAGTGTGTCACCCCAATAGTAAGGAGATTACATGAGGAGGGGGTTTGTTACGATGTGTCACCCCTGTAGTAAGGAGATTACATGAGGAGGTTTGTTAAAGTGTGTCACCCCAGTAGTAAGGAGATTACATGAGGAGGTTTGTTACAGTGTGTCACCCCAATAGTAAGGAGATTAAATGAGGAGGAGGTTTGTTACAGTGTGTCAGACCAGTAGTAAGGAGATTACATGAGGAGGGGGTTTGTTACAGTGTGTCACCCCAGCAGTAAGGAGATTACATGAGGAGGAGGTTTGTTACAGTGTTTCACCCCAGTAGTAAGGAGATTACATGAGGAGGGGGGGTTGTTACAATTTGTCACCCCAGTAGTATGGAGATTACATGAGGAGGAGGTTTGTTACAGTGTGTCAGCCCAGTATTAAGGAGATTACATGAGGAGGGGGTTTGTTGCAGTGTGTCACCCCAGTAGTAAGGAGATTACATGAGGAGGTTTGTTACAGTGTGTCACCACTGTAGTAAGGAGATTACATCAGGAGGGGGTTTGCTGCAGTGTGTCACCCCTGTAGTAAGGAGATTACATGAGGAGGAGGTTTGTTACATTGTGTCATCCCAGTAGTAAGAAGATTATATGAGGAGGGGTTTGTTACATTGTGTCAACCCATTAGTAAGGAGATTACATGAGGAGGAGGTTTGTTGCATTGTGTCACCCCAGTAGTAAGGACATTACATGAGGAGGAGGTTTGTTACAGTGTATCACCCCAGTAGTAAGGAGATTACATGAGGAGGGGGGTTTGTTACAGTGTGTCACCCCAGTAGTAAGGAGATTACATGAGAAATAGGTTTGTTACAGTGTGGTCCCCTGGTAGTAAGGAGATTACATAAGGAGGAGGTTTGTTACAGTGTGTCACCCCAGTAGTAAGAAAATTACGTGAGGAGGGGGTTTGTTACAGTGTGTCACCCCAGTAGTAAGGAGATTAGATGAGGAGGAGGTTTGTTACAGTGTGTCACCCCAGCAGTAAGGAGATTACATGAGGAGTAGGTTTGTTACAGTGTCTCACCCCAGTAGTAAGGTGATTACATGAGGAGGGGGATTTGTTACAATGTGTCATCCCAGTAGTAAGGAGATTACATGAGTAGGAGGTCTGTTACAGTGTGTCACCCCAGTAGTAAGGAGATTACATGAGGAGGAGGTTTGTTACAGTGTGTCACCCAAGTAGTAGGGAGATTACATGAGGAGGGGGGTTTGTTACAATGTGGCATCCCAGTAGTAAGGAGATTACATGAGTAGGTGGTCTGTTACAGTGTGTCACCCCAGAAGTAAGGAGATTAAATGAGGAGGAGGTTTGTTACAGTGTGTCACCCCAGTAGTAAGGAGATTACATGAGGAGGAGGTTTGTTACAGTGTGTCACCCCAGTAGTAAGGTGATTACATAAGGAGGGGGGTTTGTTACAATGTGTCATCCCAGTAGTAAGGAGATTACATGAGTAGGTGGTCTGTTACAGTGTGTCATCCCAGTATTAAAGAGATTAAATGAGGAGGAGGTTTGTTAAAGTGTGTCACCCCAGTAGTAAGGAGATTACATGAGGAGGAGGTTTGTTACAGTGTGTCACCAAAGTAGTAGGGAGATTACATGAGAAGGGGGGTTTGTTACAATGTGTCATCCCAGCAGTAAGGAGATTACATGAGTAGGTGGTCTGTTACAGTGTGTCACCCCAGAAGTAAGGAGATTACATGAGGAGGGGGGTTTGTTACAGTGTGTCACCCAAGTAGTTAGGAGATGATAAGAGGAGGAGGTTTGTTACAGAGTGTCTGACCAGTAGTAAGGAAATTACATAAGGAGGGGGTTTGTTACAGTGTGTCACCCCAGCAGTAAGGAGATTACATGAGGAGTAGGTTTGTTACAGTGTCTCACCCCAGTAGTAAGGTGATTACATGAGGAGGGGGATTTGTTACAATGTGTCATCCCAGTAGTAAGGAGATTACATGAGTAGGAGGTCTGTTACAGTGTGTCACCCCAGTAGTAAGGAGATTACATGAGGAGGAGGTTTTTTACAGTGTGTCACCACAATAGTAAGGATATTACATGAGGAGGGGGTTTGTTACAGTGTGTCACCCCTGTAGTGAGGAGATTACATAAGGAGATTTGTTAAAGTGTGTCACCCCAGTAGTAAGGAGATTACATGAGGAGGAGGTATGTTACAGTGTGTCACCCCAGAAGTAAGGAGATTACATGGGGTGGGGGGGGGTTGTTACAATGTTTCACCCCAGTAGTAAGGAGATTACATGAGGAGGAGGTTTGTTACAGTGTGTCACCCCAATAGTAAGGAGATTACGTGAGGAGGAGGTTTGTTAAAGTGTGTCACCCTAGAAGTAAGGAGATTACATGGGGAGGGGGGTTTGTTACAATTTGTCACCCCAGTAGTAAGGAGATTACATGATGAGGAGGTCTGTTACAGTGTGTCACCCCAGTAGTAAGGAGATTACATGAGGAAGGGGGGTTTGTTACATTGTGTCACCCAAGTAGTAAGGAGATGATAAGAGAAGGAGGTGTTATACAGTGTGTCACCCCAGTAGTAAGGAGATTATATGAGGAGGGGGTTTGTTACAGTGTGTCACCCAAGTAGTAAGGAGATTACATGAAGAGTAGGTTTGTTACAGTGTGTCATCCGAGTAATAAGGAGATTACATGAGGAGGTTTGTTAGTGGTGCTGTTGACCATTGCAACCAATCAGATTGTTTCTTTTTTCAAAGGCCTTTTGTTTTAATGAAAGAAACTGATTGGTTGCTATGGGCAACTGCTCCACTCCTCCTCTACACAGGTTTTTTTTTTTTTTTTTCATTAAATCTTTGTGCTTTTTCTTCCCAATGTTTCACTAAAAAATCCTTGAGTCACATGATAAAAGGGTCACATGACTTGTAATGAGAAAAACGCAGAGAAAAAAAACGCCAAAGAACCAAAACTCCTATAAAACGCCTGTGTCTCTGAAGGGTTTATAACTTCTGATTACATGGAGAACACTATAATTACATCCTAAGAAAGACGCTCAGCGCAGACAATGAGGCTCTTGTATGTTCTAAGAAAACCTTCCGTTCCCTGCTGGTGACCACGGAGGCTTAAAAGCCATTATAGAACACGTCAGTCCGCCATGGAATTTACCAAAACTCAATTTAAATCTTTGGTAAAAAATTTTAGGGGATCATTATGAACACACGCGACTTTGTTTTATTTTTTATTTTTGTCTGTGTGGCGCACTAGTGTACGCCAGGCGTGGCTGATCCTCCTGTATCAGGGGGTCTGAGCTTTTTGATAAACATAGGGGAAAAAATAAAATGCCAAAGAAGCAAAAGGCCTATAAAAGTACACAATGGGGAGATTTATGAAAACCTGCACTGAAGAAAAGTTGGCCAGTTGCCCATAGCAACCAATTAGATTGCTTCTTTCAGTTTTCAAAGGCCTTGTTAAAAATGAAAGAAGCGATTTGATTGGTTGCTATGGGCGACTGCTACACTTTTCCTCTTCACAGGTTTTGATAAATCTCCCCATTGTTTGTTGGAAAAAAAATAAAAATGCCACAAAGACAGAATCTTAAGAGTAAAAAACGGAGGGGAAAGTTTTTTGTGTATTTTATTTTTTTTGCGGGGGGGGGGGGGGGGGCTTGGGGGCAAAAAATGCTAAAAAAAAAATTGTGTCTGTTCCTTGGCTTAGGTTAGGATTCAACACAAGTTATTTCTGGCATTTTTCAAAATCCACATTTCTTTATTTTTGGCTTTATTTCTGTCCAGCAAAGCTTCAACTGTCCAGCAAAAACAGTCATGCACAATATGTTAAAAAGAATTCTGGATTTCAGCCAATCAGAGAGCAGCACTGCCCAAATAGAACTCCCAGGAGGAACAGCGTGTCACACATGTGATGTCATAACCACTGTCCACCAGAGAGCAGCACTGAGCAGATATAACACGGCTCCTGCTCATTCTCCATCAGTGAGGGGCCCATGCTGGACACTGTAGGAACCCGGGAATGCAGATTCATACACAGGATTGGTTAGTGTCGTTCCATGTACATTTCTATAATAAAGATGTAAATAATCTTTCTTTTCTTTTGTTTTTCTATCTTTGATGCAGTATTTCCAGGATGTGGAGTTGCATTTCCAGGCCTACAGCAAGAAGTTGGATGAAGACATAACCCCTGGAATCACGCACATACACAGACACATTGGCCCAAATTCTAGAGGTAACCTCCTTTAGTATGCCCAGAGGAAGGGCAATACAGTAGCCATGGATTCCCTACAGGTTTCCTCCCCTCTGGAGGTTTTTCCTGTCCTGAGTATTAGTTACTGTACGCTCTTTGTGAGTGATGGGAGGTTACAAAAATCCCCTACACAAACATTGTAATAAATAATAAATAAAGTTTCCACTTTTTTAACCTTTCTTTGACTTGTTTGACTCATTTATTTTATTTCTGTGTATGAAAAATAGTGTCAGCAAAATGTGGATGATATGATATTTTTTTTCCTAATGTCCTGCGCGATCTGCATAGTTCGTTGTAGAGAGAGAGGCAGTTGATGCTGGGTGGTACAGTTGCCAAGGCAACGAGAGCGGACTGGCCATCGGGGACATTTGGCATTTGCCTGGTGGGCCAGACCAGACCATCAGTGTCAGGATTAGGGATAAATGTTTGATCGCAGGGGGTTTGACCGCTGGGACCCGGCAATGTCGCGAGGTAATGTCTGCTAGTACCAATACAATCATGACATAAATATATATTAAATACAATCTATATAAAATAAGTGTATATCGATATCCCTAGACCAAAGTCCACAGGTGCGCCAAATCGGCAGTGAATTAAAAACAATTAAAAACATAAAGTCTACCTTGAGACAGATCCACATACTCCTGAATGCCCATAGACGCCATAACGGCGTTGTTCACTTCCGCATCGGTATCCAGCAGTCATGTGATCATCACCTGATCACACACGTCACATGGGCTTCACCGGCTTCAGCCAGCCGGTTCGGCGCATGCGCACATACTGTTGTATATCGTGCGGAGTATTAATATAAAGTAGTAAAGGTTCTAGAGGTGATGATTTCGAGAATTAATAATCTAAATACCATATATAAGACTCTCGCTAATGCCAATGCACACACTGCTGCCTGTTTTTTTGTTGTGTTTACATTTTATATTTGGAGGTGTGTAAACTCCAACATTAATGCGCCTTGAATATTTACCAGGCAGCATTAAGGTAGCACCTGTGAGGCCAGGCACCCATATTAGCCAACTCAGGTGGGGCTTGCAGCTTGCCTCCCCCCTCCCATTGTATGTGTGCTCAGTCACGCTGGAGGGTATCTGGAAGGAAGTTGTGAGTCAACCGAATGCTGCCGTAATTGCCCACTGGCCCCTGTTCTGTTTATCAAGCACAGGTAGGATTAGCGTTAGGTCTCGCACCAATTTGAGAAACCTTGGCGTTGGTGTGCGGGCTCTGGTGTGTCCTTCATATAAGGATACACTGGCGAATGTCTCAATTTTAACATCAGTGTTGAGGGATAGCCAATGTATTGTTTACATCTACCACAGTAGTGCACCCATATTCCTGTATTGTATGTATATATATATATATATATATATATATATATATATATATATTTGTGACGATTCGTCTTGGGGATTAGCTCTGGGATCGTCCTGGACTACGCCACAGGATGCATTTCTTCTCAATAAACCAGCACACAAACGCTTATAATGCAAATCTGGCACCTTGCCAGTTTTATTAGACAGGTTGCAGGGAAAGAAATAAACAAAAAGCAGGAACAAAACAAAATCCTAGACCGTCTGGTCACTGACTAAACAGATCAGCTTGTCCTGACTAACAACCGCTGAGCTTCCCTCAGCCGGTTAAACATATGTCCCCTGCAACCTTCTACTCACAATGTCACTCTCTTTGAGCCCCTCATAGCTCGGGCTGTGTACTCCTCAGCAGGCTCTGTCTCTTCCCTACAGCCCACATGCTGTCTCCTAGGAAGAGCCCCCATTACACTGAGTCTCCATCTCATATACACCTCCCTTCCCTCCTGCCTCATTACTTAAGAAGCAGGTGAGAGCTTCTGCAGGGTGAGCCAAGGAAACACACCCTTTTCTTGCCACACTGCCACAATATATATATATATATATATATACTGCTGCAGATCTCCTTTAGGAGCTCTTGAAGCAGCAACCGCTGGCCACAGCCTTTAACCTCCCTGCCGGTATGATTCTGTCTGGAAATGTGTACCAAAAGCGGTACAATTTTTTTTAACTGAATTTCACATCTCCCTCCGCCCATTTCACATCTCCCCGTCACATTCCCCTCTACCTTGTCACATCCCCCGTCACATTCTCCCCCCTCCTTGTCACATTCTCCCCCCTCCTTGTAACATTCTCCCCCCTCCTTGTTACATTCTTCCCCCCTTGTCACATTCCCCCCCTTGTCACATTCTCCCCCTTCATGTTACATTCCCCTCCCCCTGTCACATCCCCCCCTTGTCACATCCCCCCTTCATGTCACATTCCCCTCCCCCCCTGTCACATCCCCCCCTGTCACATTCCCCCCCCAGTCACATTCCCCCCCTTGTCACATTCCCCCCTTGTCACATTCCCCCCTTGTCACATTCCCCCCTTTGTCACATTCTCCCCCCCCCCCCCCCCCTTGTCACCTTGTCCTGCAGCAAATACACTAGATTTGCCGGCAGATTTCAAACCTAGTGTATTTGCTGCAGAACAAGCCCTTTCCCCTTCAGCCAATCACAGGCTTTACACCACTGCGGCCTGTGATTGGCTGAAAAGTGAAAGGTCCTAGAAGATGAATAGTGAAGAGAGGACACCCCGGGCTACACGGAGGGGAACGGCATCTGCAGGGACCGGGACTAGGTGAGCAAAAGTTTTTTTTATTTTACTACTTCTTCCTTTTACACTTAGCTCAATGTTTTTCTACCAGGGGGCCTCCAGCTGTTGTGAAACTACTACTCCCAGCATGCCCGGACAGCCTTTGGCTGTTCAGGCATGCTGAGAGTTGTAGTTTTGGAACAGCTGGAGGCCCCCGGGTAGGGAAACACTGACTTTTAGAATTTTTCTTTACCTGCTCTGGCCGGCCCCCGCAACGGGAGCCGACCAGAGCAGATAATCGCATGTTTTCCCGGGGGGCCGCATCGCTATATCGCATTGCTTTTGCGATATATCGTGCAGCCCGGCCGGGAACTCTGCAATTCTACCCCGAGCGTGACTCGGGGTTACCGATCCTGGCTGGGAAAATTAACCCCGAGTCACGCTAGGGATTACTGCTCAGGAGGTTAACCCCTTTAGTACGCAGGGCGTGCCTGTACGCCCTGCGCCCGATCCCGGTGTTTAAAACGAGGTCACGCCGTGACCCCGCATCAGACCGGGTCTATCCCGGCTGCTATTCATAGCCGGGACCCTGTGCTAATAGCACACGGCACGATCGTTGTACCGCACTCTATTAATCCTTCAAACGCGGTGATCAAAGTTGATTGCTGCGTTGAAAATGAAAGTAAACGCTTTCCGGAAGCTCAGTCAGGCTGATTGGGACTATCGCGATGTCCCGATCAGCTAGGACGCGAGTGGAGGCCCCCTTACCTTGCTCCGTCGAGTCCGATCGGCGTTTGATTGCTCCAAGCCAGAGCTACAGGCTTGAGCAATCAAGACCCTATTACGCTGATCCATGCAAAGCTTTGCAGGGATCAGGGTAAAAGATCAGTGTGTGCAGTGTTATAGCTCCCTATGGGAGCTATAACAATGCAAAAAAAAAAGTTAATAAAGGTCATTTAACCCCTTCCCTATTAAAAGTTTGAATCACCCCCCTTTTCCCATAAAAACAAAAAAAAGTGTAATAAAAATAATAATAAACATATGTGGTAAATGTCCGAACTGTAAAAATATATTGTTAATTAAACCGCATGGTCAATGGCGTACGCGCAAAAAAATTCCAAAGTCCAAAATAGCGTATTTTTGGTCACTTTTCATGTCATAAAAAAATTCATCAAAAACAATCAAAAAGTTCTATCAATGCAAAAATTAGCCCTCAGTCCGTACACGGAAAAATAAAAAAGTTATATGGGTCAGAAAATGACAATTTTAAACGTATACATTTTCCTGCATGTAGTTATGATTTTTTTCAGAAGTATGACAAAATCAAACCTAAACAAGTAGGGTATCATTTTAACCATATGAACCTACAGAATAAAGATAAGATGTCATTTTTATCAAAAAATGCACTGCGTAGAAACGGAAGCCCAAAAATTTACAAAATGACATTTTTTCTTCAATTTTGTCGCACAATAATTGTTTTCCCGTTTCGCCGTGGATTTTTTGGTAAAATGACTAATGTCACTGCAAAGTAGAATTGGTGGCACAAAAAATAAACTATCATATGGAATTTCATGTGCAAAATTGAAAGCGTTATGATTTTTAGAAAGTGAAGAGGAAAAAATTAAAATGCAAAAACGGAAAAACGTTAAGGGGTTAAAGCAACAACAGCTACACTTAGATCTTAAAGCGGCAACTGGCAGCTGCAGGTCTTAAAGCAGCAATCGCTGGTTGCCGCCAGGGTCAGACAACAGAGGGGGTCTGTGTCTGCCATCATCCCATTTTTTTTTACACACTTCAGTTGGGCCAGATAGCATGTCCCCGCCGCCAGTGACATATTAGGCTGGTGACCACTGTCACTTTAAGAGGAGCAAAAGTGCAGCACGCAGGCACGTCTGCTCAAATGCTCCCTGACATCGGTTGATTGGAAGAGCGGAGCAGTAGAGATGCTTGTTTCCTCAATGGCCTGCTTTTAGAAAGTAATACCTGCTGCTTGACCAAAAGTGAGCGAAAGGCCCTCCCAGTGCCAGTGACTCTGAGCCGTCATGAGATGAGCCGGAAGATCATCACCAACAAGTTTGAGTCAATAGAGTAATATGAAACGCCAGACGCATGTGTTTTTTTTTTCATCCTTTTATGGCATTTTTAGGCTCCTTGAAATAAATTGTTGACCACCGGTGTACCCCTTTAACACTAGTTATGATGGCTTAGGCCATCAATATCAGTGAGTTGCAATACCAGGCACAGCCACTACTTAAAATACGGAGCTGTGTCTTGTAAACAATGAGCGGCATTGCCCATATTCAAATTTGCAATACTTCTCGAATATATAGTCAAATATTTGTCCTATATTCATGAAATTTTGCTTATTCGTTATATTCGCATTTCCGAATATTTTCTTATGCAAATATTCGCATATGTGAATATTCGCATATTCGCGTATTCGAGGAAAAAAACAATGAGGGGGTGGGCAACTTTACTATTGGTTGCTATGGATGTTGTTGATAACCTCTGACAAGTGTGTTTGCATCATTCCAATTGGCCCACAAGTGAAAAGAAGGAATATGCAAATATTTACAAATGCGAATATCTGCAAATGCGAATATTCGCATATGCGGAAAAAAGTGAATCACTTCGTAATTTCGAATAAATAGCGAATATATTCGCAATATTCGCAAATTTTCTAATTTGCGATATTCTCGATAAAAACTATGTGGTACATAACTTTTCATTATAACTTAACCTTTGTTCCTGGCAGGAATTTGTCCTTGTGTTGAGCGTTGGGACCTATGCACCACCACTTCGGGGGAATCTGGAACTCCTGCATCTTCAGGAGCCCTTGGAGCCTCTGAAGCTGCAGCTAATCCTTCCTCAACGAATTCAAGAGTGGGTATTGGTCCAGGGCTAGCGAGACCCAGAGTTGCTGGCATCTGCACCTGAGAGGCTGGAGACTGGCGTATAGGCCGGAGCCAATGGTGACAAGACTGAGACTGGTGGGGAGACCAGTATCGGCTGAACCTGCACCGGGGTTGGTGAGACACAGAAAATTGCATGCTGAGTCGGAGAAAACATGGGGAAATCCATGGATGGCTGGATTCCCTCGCCTGGGACATATTTTCTCACAGGTCTGACAGCTGGAGGAGGTGGTGCTGGGTACACTGGTCGATCGTCTTTCAGACACAACTTGATTCGGTTTCGGTGAACAACTTGGGGCTCATACCGGATAGGGTATGGCCGTCACCGTGTACGCTTCTGTCTCCCAGACAGAGTCTAACTTGTGAGTCCTTGGAAACTGCCACAGCCAGACTTTATCACCCAACTGAAGTGGTTTGGCAGAAGCATGACGATTATAATCCTCCTGTTGTCTCTGCTGGGCCTCGCCCATCTTCTTGCTGTCAATTTCTTTGTCCTCTTGGATTTTTCTCTGGTGGTCAGAGACATACTCAAGGGAGGCTTGTGGAGAGTTGTTGAACGGGGCTTGGAGCCCAAATGTTGGGTCTTTAGGCAGCTGTCCATGGTGTACCATCATCAAGTAGAAATGGGTGTACCCCGTAGAACAGTGGACTGTGTTATTATAGATCTTCAATAGCTCTGGCCGGCTTCTTACATGACAGTGGGTTTAGCCTATCACCGGCCGGGGCGGGACATCGCTACGGCCAGTGATACGCCGACGGCTCTGCCAGTAAGTGGAATGACGTCAGCACTGCCGGACCGTGAGGCCTGTGCCGGACCAACGGGGGCTCGTAGGAAGGTATGTATGAGTTTATTTTGTTTATTTTCTAGGCCCGGGCAACAGGCATATATAAAAGTGTTCCACTACAGTTATCCTTTAAGTTGTCTTTTGACTCTAGGAGATGCAACTGGGCTACTGGGGTGTATTTGGGTAGCACAGTAGCAGCATCAAACAGGTTGACTAACTGGACTGAAACTCTCCTTCTCGCAGCTTGGACAAGAGGGTGGTCTTCTAGTTGTAGAGGCTCCAGCAGGGCTTGATAGTCTCTATTCTTGACTCCAGGACGTGCACAACACCAGATGATAGTTTCTGTGTTGGGTTGCAAGGTCACCAACCGGATGCCTTGAACTTGAACTCTGCAAAATGTTGGCAAATTTCTGCTCCGCTTTTAGAACTTTCAAGTGGTGCTGCGCAGGCCGCTGGCCTGAAGGGGAAGAGAGGCTTCCAAGGCATCTACTATTTCAACACAACAGTTTTTCATAATGTTCATCCACAGTTTAAATTCAGCAGACCCCTTATATGTCACATTAGTTACAATCACTCCCTGCCAGCTAAGTACATGCTCGCCCAACTGAATGGTTGGCTCCCAGCATCCATGTATGGGGACTGGTTGCCCATTACCTGCAACTACTCTGAAGTTAACATCCTCCGATTCACACAATAAACTAGCATCCCAATTGTTACGCCTAGCGCTCCGGGTCCCCGCTCCTCCCCGGAGCGCTTACGGCGTCTCTCTCTCCGCAGCGCCCCGGTCGGTCCCGCTGACCGGGAGCGCTGCACTGTCATGGCCGTCGGGGATGCGATTCGCACAGCGGGACGCGCCCGCTCGCGAATCGCATCCCAGGTCACTTACCCGTCCCGGTCCCCTGCTATCATGTGCTGGCGCGCGCGGCTCCGCTCTCTAGGGCGCGCGCGCGCCAGCTCCCTGAGACTTAAAGGGCCAGTGCACCAGTGATTGGTGCCTGGCCCAATTAGCTTGATTGGCTCCACCTGCTCCCAGACTATATCTGTTCTCTGTCCCTGCACTTCCCTGCCGGATCTTGTTGCCTTAGAGCCTAGTGAAAGCGTTACTGTGTTTATCCATACCGTGTACTTGACCTCTTGCTTGCCTTATTGACTACGATTCTTGCTGCCTGCCCCGACCTTCTGCTACGTCCGACCTTGCTTTGTCTACTCCCTTGTACCGTGCCTATCTTCAGCAGTCAGAGAGGTTGAGCCGTTGCTAGTGGATACGACCTGGTCACTACCGCCGCAGCAAGACCATCCCGCTTTGCGGCGGGCTCTGGTGAACACCAGTAGTGCCTTAGAACCGGTCCACTAGCACGGTCCACGCCAATCCCTCTCTGGCACAGAGGATCCACCTCCTACCAGCCGGGATCGTGACACCAATGCTGATAGAAATTTTTAGGTATAGTAGACACTTGTGACCCTGTATCTATCAACGCCTCCAACAGCACACCTTCTACAATAACTTTTACATAGGGGCAGGAGGTGACATAAAGTGAGAGTCCTGACTGAGGACGTTTGGGGAGTGGACCTGATGACTGTTTTCCTGAGGGCTGGTCAATGACCTCAGGGGAAATCCTTTTAAATCCCAACACTGCATTTTCCAATGTCCTTGTTTATTACAATAGGTACAAAAGGGTCTTTGAGTCCCTGAGGGTCTATTAGGCAGATGGGTGTGGGGGGGGGGTTGAAATTGTGGGGAGCAGGGGCAGATTTTCTGGGCAGGGGCAGTTCATGGTCAGGTGGGGCAGACCAGGTGGCAAGCTCCTTCACAACCTTAGTAAGTTGTTCAATGTCCTGCCTAACACTCTGTAAATCTGAGGCTGCAGTGACTGGCAAAGCAGGTGACACTGGGGCGGGGGCTGGTGATGGTGGTGGTATAGGTCTGGCTACCGCCTCTAGTGGCTCTTGGACCGGTGGACAAGCTTCCTCTAACTCAGTCAGGGACTCAATCACTTGAATAGCCTGTCTCTTGAAAGTGGGGAATGACATTCACAGCTGGGCTTTGTCCCACTTATTATGAGCCCCATCAATAAATCTGTCCATTAACCCTGTTGCCCTGCTCGGGAGTAGTGTTGCTCGCGAATATTCGCAATTCGAATATTATTCGCGAATATCGCATATTCGCGAATTCGCGAATTTCGCGAATATAGCGCTATATATTCGTAATTACGAATATTCGTTTTTTATTTTATTTTTTTCTTCACAGTACACATCACAGTGATCACCCCTCTCTGCTTCCAGCTTGTGTGGTGTAAAGAAGGCTGTAATACTACTGTGTGAGACTGGCGTGCGAAAATTTGCATATGCGAAAATTATCATATGCTAATTTTCGCATATGCTAATTTTCGCGTATGCTAATTTTGTATATGCTAATATTGACATATGGTAATTTTCGCATACGCGAATATTCGCATACGCGAAAATAAAACGAGAATATAACGAATATGCGAATATTCGCGAATATATGACGAATATTCGTCCATATATTCGCGAATATTCGCGAATTCGAATATGGCCTATGCCGCTCAACACTACTCGGGAGTTATACCATCTAATTTTTGAACAGTCTCTAGGGCATTCTGTAGGGCTACAGCATATGCTCCTGGCTCCTGTCGCCTTTCATACAGCTAGAGAAGTACCTCTGATGGATAATAGGACTCAAATACCTGGTACAGTCCTTCAAAGATCTGCTCTACAGTTGCCTTCTCGGAGGCTAGCCAGGTGCGGACTTCCTCTAATGCTGGTCCATGTAGTTGTCCTGTGAGCAATTGCACCTGTTGATTAGGAGGGAAAGAGTAAAAGACAAACAAACTGTGGATCATTTTTTTTTTAAATACCTCAGGGTAAAGGGGTCTCCATTGTAGGTAGGGAGGACAGGGTTCCCCATGAATACCAGTGCAGACACTGGAACACCAGGGTTGTTGATGTAGACTGCAGGAAGGACTGGCAACATTTTGGCTTCTGGGGCAGGTGATCCCTCTGCTGGAGATGGAGGGGAACTGTCGCCTGGTTGATCTGGAGAGCTGGGTTCTGACATCTTGTTACATTTTAAGTGCGCTCTCGTTTTAAGAAGAATAAGGTGCTCTCACCTTTAAGATAATTGCTGAAGTTCTGCAGCGGCTTAGACTCATCTAGTGGGAGTACTATAATGAATGCTCTCCCTCAATTTTGCAGTTACCCGGTAGTAATTTGTCTTGTGACCAGACTTGCGAACACTAGTGGGTTAGTGCTGATAGTTACCGGCACCGGAGACTTGATACTGGTAATCATTGGCGTTTGCAGAGTCTGCACTGCAGCGGGTGCTTGATAGAAGACAGCGGAGCTGGACGCAGCCGCCGGAACCTCCAATATGACTGGCACCCAGTGAACTTCCTGTTTTGGTCCAGCCGGCCCAGTCTTCCCCTGTGCAACACAGGGCCGCTCTTTGGTTCCTCTTCACTATGCTGAAGAGGCATCACTACAGCGGTATTAAGGGGCGGAGCTGTGAACGCTGGCGGGCACGGGAGAGAGCAGACCAAATTAACCCTTTCAGGTACTGACTTTCTTCAATCCACAATGGCAAACAACAGTCTTTTCTTCACCTCCTTCTCTGTTTTTAAAAGTGCCATGAGTAAAACACTTTTCACTTGCAAAGTCCCATACACTTTTTGGCACAGACTTAAAATGGCATTGGCATTCGTTTTTTGCAGACAATATTGGACACAGTTCAGACTAGTGGGGAGGACTTGTGGCATAAGGCGCACACCCGTATCCTGTTTGTGATGCCAATTGTTGTGGTGGCGGGGTGTGTGGTGCCGGGCAGATGTTGTTACCCTAGGGGCAGATGGCATTAACCCCTTGTAATTGTTATGACAGGGTGTAGTTTAGCCTATAACCACCTGAAGGTATACCTCTGGATCCTGGGCTAGGCACTGGGGCAATAAAGACTCCGAAGCCAAGTTAAGGACAACGGTAGCTTTACTGAGGGTAAACAGTTAGTAAAGTCTATACAGTTAAGCTCGGGTCCAAGGAGGTGAACAGTGATGCAGAGACCTTAAGAGCTTGCTGGGACTTGTAGTAGGGCTGGACAATTGAATGCAAACCACGCTGACTTGACAGATGACTGGGACTGGCTTGATTTGATTCATAAAGCTGTGACTTTAGCTTACTAGAATTGAGGGTGGCTGCAGGACTTGACTTTGAGGCCTCCAACACTCTGGACACACACACTAGGCACGACTGCACTGGACCTCGGAAGGAAGCAAGAGCTAGGAGCTCTAAGAGAGAGAAGCTAGCTCCACCAAGGGCATAAATGGATAGACTAGCAGGGAGCCCATAGGTCACTCTTGGGATCACCTGGTCACTGTTAACTCCTGTGTAAAAATCACATGACATATCACATGGTTTATTTTTAAAACAACATTACATTTTATAACACTTTACATGGTAAAACATATTTGCAATGGGGACACAAGTGCAGGGGGACTTGGGGACACCGAAGAAGGCTGCCTGACAGGACAGCAGGGGCATGGGGTAACTCCACGGGCCACCACATACTCCTCTATGCTCTCTCCTGTCTGATAAGACTCCTCTGTGCTCTCTCCTGTCTGATAGCACTCCTCTGTGCTCTCTCCTGTCTGATAGCACTCCTATGTGCTATAAGACAGGAGAGAGCACAGAGGAGTGCTATCAGACAGGAGAAAGCACAGAGGAGCACTATCAGAAAGGAGAGAGCACAGAGGAGTGCTATCAGACAGGAGAGAGCACAGAGAAGTGGATCAGACAGGAGAAAGCACAGAGGAGTGCTATTGTTGAGGTTGATTATAATGATTCTGATTGTTGATCAATATATAAATACTTATATGCTATTGCTAATGCTGCAGAAAAACATTGTTACCCTTATCCAATATATCAGCTTATGCTGAGTAACCAAGATGGAGTCTGCTTCATGAACAAGACCTGAGAAGCAAGAAGGAAAATTTTACAGTATCCAAAAAGGAGAAGTTGAAAAAGAACATCTAAAAAAAAAAAAAATATATATATATATATATATATATATATATATATATATATATATATATATGCAGATGGTGAAGATTAATGGATACATCTGGAATTTTCTGTTAGAACAGGGAAATTGTAACATAATCACATATGAATAAGAGTGAATAAATGCATAAAATGAAAACCTACGCATTATACAAAAGCACATACTTAAATAACCAATCAAAATATAACACAATGATTTTGATGTGATAACAAACCTCCCTTTTTGTCAACTGTAAAAAAAACTATGTATTTCCATATAATAGACAGAATTCCTTGGGACAGCTCCTCAGCCAGTGTGAGCTAAACTTCAGTTGAGGAGATTTATACCAACTCTTTGTCTGGTGTTTATTTTTGTGTCGACGCTCAGCAGATAGTAATTTGGACAGCGGCAGTCATTCACATTTCAAGGTCTAACCAGCAGCAAATCCTTAACACCATCAGACAGGAGAGAGTACAGGGGAGTCCTATCAGACAGTAGAGAGCACAGAGGAGTGCTGTCAGACAGGGGAGAGCACAGAGAAGTCCTATCAGACAGGAAAAAGCACAGAGGAGTCCTATCAGACAGGAGAGAGCACAGAGGAGTGCTATCAGACAGGGGAGAGCACAGAGGAGTCCTATCAGACAGGAAAGTGCACAGAGGAGTCCTATCAGACAGGAGAGAGCACAGAGGAGTCCTATCAAAAAGGAGGGAGTACAGAGGAGGGCTATCAGACAGGAGAGAGCACAGAGGAGTCATATCAGATAGGAGATAGCACAGAGGGGTACTATCAGAAAGGAGAGAGCACAGAGGAGTCCTATCAAACAGGAGAGAGCACAGTGGAGTATTGTCAGACATTAGAGAGCATAGACTAGACCTATCAAACATGAGAGAGCACAGAGGGGTCCTATCAGATAGGAGAGAGCACAGAGGAGTTCTATCAAACAGGAGAGAGCACAGAGAAGTGCTATCAGACAGGAGAGAGCACAGACAGGAGAGAGCAAAGATGAGTCCTATCAAACAGGAGAGATCACAGAGGAGTCCTATAAGACAGGAGAGAACACAGATGAGTCCTATCAGACAGGAGAGAACACAGAGGAGTCATATTAGACAGGAGAGAACACAGAGGAGTCCTATCAGACAGGAGAGAGCACAGATGAGTCCTCCTATTAGACAGGAGAGAACACAGAGGAGTCTTATCAGACAGGAGAGAGCACAGAGGAGTCCTATCAGACAGGAGAGAACACAGAGGAGTCCTATTAGACAGGAGAGAACACAGAGGAGTCCTATCAGACAGGAGATAGCACAGAGGAGTCCTCCTATTAGACAGGAGAGAACACAGAGGAGTACTGTCAGACAGAAGAGTGCACATATGAGTACTATCAGACAGGAGCGAGCACAGAGGAGTGCTATCAGACAGGAGAGAGCACAGAGGAGTCCTATCAGACAGGAGAGAGCACAGAGGAGTGCTATCAGACAGGAGAGAGCACAGAGGAGTACTATCAGACAGGAGAGAGCACAGAGAAGTGCTAGCCCACCCTCACTTACAGGACTATGTGCATGCCTGTGCTTCAGCTTGGACAAAGCCATGATTTTATAAGCCATGATTTCTATTAAAATGGAATAACATTTTCTTATGAAGTGTATATAGTGCGGTCACTTTAGGATGCACTTGGCGATATGCTACTGCTGCATACTGTCTGTCTCAGGAATGTCCAGAGCAGGATAGGTTTGTTCCTACTCTGGACAGTTCCTGAGACAGACAGAGGTGTCAGCAGAAAGCACTGTGGTCAGAGAGAAAAGAATAACTCAACCTCAACAGCTGATAAGTACTTGAAATAATTTTTAATAGGAGTAATTTACAAATCTGTTTAACTTTCTTGAGCCAGTTGATATGAAAAAAAAATAGTTTTTAACTGGAATACCCCTTTAAGCAATAAGTGTTTGTTCCATTTTAGTTAGTTGATTTGAATATATCGTACTGCATTGTGATTATTTAAACCGCAACATATTTTGTCTAGGACAATTTAGCATTTAGGCCTATCTCACCCGATACTCTGAGTTGTTTCCAGGCCCTTGGCTTATAATTGTTAATTGATGTTGAATTCACTATATTATTTTTGGTGGATTTTAGCTATCTAACGCATAAGTGTTATATTTTATGGCACCTCAGGTTTTTCTGGTTGTTAGGGTTCCTGTTATTCATTTGGTTTATTTCTATAAAAATGAAATACAATATCTTATGAAGTATATCAAAAGGGTTAATGTTTTGCCAAGATGTACAAAATATTAAAAGTTTTTATCCTACATGGCCCATTTGCCATGTGGGATTTCTAGCTGTGAAAGCAAATGTTCACAGGGCCTGTTTTACCACATTATCTGTATTTTCTGGGTTTAAACAAATAAAGAGCTGGGTTTAATAAATAAAACACATTTCTAGCAGTGAGAGGGAAGTTTTACAAGGTCCATTATGCCAAGTCACATGTATTTTCTGGCTTTTACTCACATATAGAGCATTTGTAGCTGGATAAAAAATAAATAAATAAAACACTTTTCTAGCTAGGTGTAACAAAAAACAGCATTTCTAGAGGTGAGAGTGAAAGCTGACTGATAGTCATTGATAGTCAGTGAGTGTCAAATCCCCCCCCCCCCCCAAAAAAAAAGGAAAATAAAAAAAATCACCTTAAAAAAATTGTCCATTTCTTATACAGTAGGGGTTGTGTTGTTTTTGAAGATTATGCAGCCATTGTGGACAGGTTGGCTTATTCTCAGTCATCTCAGGAGCAGGAAGAGTCTGAGGACTTGTCATCATGTACAGTTGCATGGTGCGGTGCAAGTGACCTTTCTAGATGAACTGTTCCATTATATCTGTCTTTGTAAATATCAGTGAAAGGGCAAGGAGATGGCATGGCAGCACTGGAGTGCAGGGAGAATGAGAAGCCTATCCCTACTGGGACTTCAGGAGACTGGAAAAGCTTTCCCAATCTCCCAAAGAGCTAAAATATGGCTGCTTTACCAGATAGATATTCTCAGCCCAAGGCTTATAGTACTATCCCAACTTTCCAAGTCTCCTGAAGAGATTATCTGGTGAAGCAGTAATACTGGAGACATGAAGACATGAAGATAAATAGCAGATGTAACTAAAATGGCATTCATCAAATTATTGATTAGTTAATTATTGATTTATTACACATGTATTTATTCTTCTTCTTCTTATTCTTCTTCTTCTTATTGTTATTGATGTATTATGACCCATGTGTTATCGAAACCCAGCTTACTCCCTACTAGTCTTAACTATTATGACTATATTTGCAGACATCACCAAAATAAGAGGCATGCACCATTCTTTTAGCAATCAGTGATTTGTATGACCTGCAAAATTTTGTTTTGCTGTGTATTAAAATACTTTGCAGTCTCTTTTTAAGGCCGTAAACAGCCTGTATTCTGTGCATTTCTTCCTTGTAGAGAGGTTCATATGCCCTCATTAGCAGAGCGGCCCAGGTCAACCAGGACAGCACATGAAGATCACAAGCTCACACTTTCCAAGAGCCATATGAAACATTGTCAACATAAATCATTATTGCGCTACAGCAGAGCAAGAGCTGGAAGCTGATTAACCTTGTCATTTATGGTAGGGCCACCGGTCTGCTATGTGAGAACATTGCCTAGATTTCTGTCACTCAAAAGGTTCATGAATAATAAACCCGTTACTATAGATTTTGGAGACTAAGAAGTGGGATTTCATTAGCAGTAAGCCCAAAGGAAATGAAGGATGTGGAACAGGGACAGGGATTAGCATTAGCAATGAGTTCAGTGTTTTTTCAGCTTATCCTCCTCCAGGTATAGAGCAAAACAGAAGCTTGTAAAGAAGAGCTGAGTCTATAAACATGTTCATCCTACATTATGTTACAGGTATCCAATGTACCTATTCGGATATATATGTTAGACTCACCGCAGACGACAGGTACCCAGGAGGTAGTAGATTCGTAATACCACGGTGGTCTGGAGCAGGAGATGTAGTAGATCCGCTGGTCCTGTGAGGCAGATGATGCAGGCCATGCCAGGGAGCGGAGTCTAAGGTGCCGGTGGTTTTCCCCAGAGCCTGCCGCAAAGCGGGATGGACTTACTGCGGCAGGTGGCACCCAGGTCGCTACTCCTGGCACGACTCGACCACACAGGCAGCTGAGGTGAAGCGTGGCACAGAAGGAATAGACACAACGTAGTCAGGTTGACAAGAGGTCAGGGCAGGCGGCACAGGAGCGTAGTCAGTAGGGAAGCAGAAGGTCAATAGGCAGGCGGCTAGGAACACAGTCAGGTCATGGAATGCAAGGTCTGGTACACAGCAAGGAACAGTAAAGACTGCTTTCTCTAAGGCGCTAAGGCAAACAAAGATCTGCGAGAGAGTGGGGGAGATGCAGAAACTTCTAATGAATGTGCAGGTGTAAATATAATTACGGGCGCACTGGCCCTTTAAATCTGAGAGCTCCGGCGCGCATGTGTCCTAGGAGGCAGGGACACGCACGGGGACAGAGGTGAGTGACGGGCTGAGATTCACATGTGGCCACATCCCGCAGTGCGAATCACAAACCCGCCAGCCAGAGAAGGAGAGGGGAATATGCGGCCGAAGTGCAAGATGTCACAATAAATAATGTAAATTTAGCTGGATATGTCAAGGTGAGCTATGTGTCATTAAAGGTCCTGCACTACTTCAGTGCACACCTGGCCATCCAAATTTAATAGCCATTGGGTAAATCCTTCTTTTGATTGACAGTTTTCCCTTCCAATGTCCCCCTTAAAACCTGTACATTTGGCTTGGCAGAGTGTGCATCTTCATTCCAACATTGTAGAGAAGAAACCAAATACTTCTGACAGCATTATTTCTCAAAAGAACATGTTGAAACATCAAGTCTAATGCTATTTTTTCAGACATATGTCTGACATATATCAGGGGACTCCCTTATAATGTCCATACAGGATAGATTGTCAGCCCATTGCGTCAAACTAAGTGGGTCACTATGAATGTACAGGGTGGGCCATTTATATGGATACACCTTAATAAAATGGGAATGGTTGGTGATATTAACTTCCTGTTTGTGGCATATTAGTATATGTGAGGGGGGGAACTTTTCAAGATGGGTGGTGACCATGGCGACCATTTTGAAGTCAGCCATTTTGAATCCAACTTTTGTTTTTTCAATAGGAAGAGGGTCATGTGACACAAGCTTATTGGGAATTTCACAAGAAAAACAATGATGTGCCTGGCTTTAATGTAACTTTATTCTTTCATGAGTTATTTACAAGTTTCTGACCACTTATAAAATGTGTTCAATGTGCTGCCCATTATGTTGGATTGTCAATGCAACCCTCTTCTCCCACTCTTCACACACTGATAGCAACACCGCAGGAGAAATGCTAGCACAGGCTTCCAGTATTCGTAGTTTCAGGTGCTGCACATCTCGTACCTTCAAGTCATAGACAATTGCCTTCAGATGAACCCAAAGATAAAAGTCTAAGGAGGTCAGACCTTGGGGGCCATTCAACTGGCCCACGATGACTAATCCACTTTCCTGGAAACTGTTCATCTAGGAATGCTCGGACCTGACACCCATAACGTAGTGGTGCACCATCTTGCTGGAAAAACTCAGGGAACATGCCAGCATCAGTGCATAAAGAGGGAAAAAAAAATCAAGTGCATTGGTCTTTGTGGGCCAGTTGAATGGCCCCCAAGGTCTCCCGATCTGACCCCCTTAGACTTTTATCTTTGGGGTCATCTGAAGGCAATTGTCTATCCTGTGAAGATACGAGATGTGCAGCACCTGAAACTACGGATACTGGAAGCCTGTGCTAGCATTTCTCCTGCGGTGTTGCTATCAGTGTGTGAAGAGTGGGAGAAGAGTGTTGCATTGACAATCCAACACAATGGGCAGCACATTGAACACATTTTATAAGTGGTCAGAAACTTGTAAATAACTCATGAAAGATTAAAGTTACATTAAAACCAATCACATCATTGTTTTTCTTGTGAAATTCCCAATAAGTTTAATTATGTCACAAGACCCTCTTCCTAGTGAAAAAACAAAAGTTGGATTCAAAATGGCCGACTTCAAAATGGCCGCCATGGTCACCACCCATCTTGAAAAGTTTTCCCCCTCACATATACTAATGTGCCACAAACAGGAAGTTAATATCACCAACCATTCCCATTTTATTAAGGTGTATCCATATAAATGGCCCACCCTGTATTACTAAGAATGTTTCACAAATACAAAAAAAAAAACTAAATATTGAGAAAACACATGGATGTGGCCAGGTGTGTTTGTCATTAAAAAAGTTTTTTCTTGGATTTTGAACCTGACAAAAATATTACATTACAGACATATACCTTAGTTTGTAACACTGTAGTATTAAGCCGCCTCAAATTGTTTTACAGTCATTTTATAAATATACTGTATTTTGCTTTGCAGTACAGAGCTTCTTATGCCAGTCTTAGGCTATGTTCACACAGTGTAAGCCGTACAATTAAGTTTAAAGAATGGCGGTATTTTTGCAAAACAATGTATTGTATTAACCCCTTCCCTCTTTGTCGATTTTTCATTTTTGAACTTTTGTTTTTTCCTCCTTACCTTTTAAAAATCATAACCCTTTCAATTTTGCACCTAAAAATCCATATGATGGCTTATTTTTTTGTACCATTAATTCTTCTTTGTAATGACATCAGTCGTTTTACCCAAAAATCTATGACGAAACGGAAAAAAAAAATCAATGTGCGACAAAATTGAAGAAAAAACTCAATTTTGTAACTTTTGGGGGCTTCCGTTTCTACGCAGTATATTTTTCGGTAAAAATGACACCTTATCTTTATTCTGTAGGTCCATATGACTAAAATGATGCCCTACTTATATAGGTTTGATTTTGTATTACTTCTGAAAAAAATCATAACAGCATGCAGGAAAATTCATACATTTAACCCCTTAAGGACGCAGAGTTTTTCAGTTTTTGCACTTTCGTTTTTTCCTCCTTACCTTTTAAAAATCATAACCTTTCAATTTTCCACCTTAAAAATCCATATTATGGCTTATTTTTTGCGTCACCAATTCTACTTTGCAGGGACATTAGTCATTTTACCTAAAAATTCACAGCGAAACGGAAAAAAAATCATTGTGCGACAAAATCGAAGAAAAAACGCTATTTTGTAACTTTTGGGGGCTTCCGTTTCTACGTAGTGCATATTTCGGTAAAAATTACACCTTATCATTATTCTGTAGGTCCATATGGTTAAAATGATACCCTAATTATATAGGTTTAATTTTGTCGTACGTTTAAAAATGTCCTATTCTGACCCCTATAACTTTTTTATTTTTCCACTAACAGGGCGGTATGATGACTCATTTTTTGCGCCGTGATCTGAAGTTTTTATCGGTACCATGTTTGTTTTGGTCAGACTTTCTGATCACTTTTTATTCATTTTTTTAATTATATAAAAAGTGACCAAAAATAAGCTTTTTTGGACTTTGGAATTTTTTTTACGTGTACGCCATTGGCCGTGCAGTTTAATTAACAATATATTTTTATAGTTCGGACATTTACACACGTGGCGATACAACATATGTTTATTTTTATTTACACTGTTTTATTTTATTTTTATAGGAAAAGGGGGGTGATTCAAACTTTTATTAGGGAAGGGGTTAAATGACCTTTATTAACACTTTTATTTTTATTTTTTT
Organism: Hyla sarda; assembly: GCF_029499605.1. NCBI lineage: Eukaryota > Metazoa > Chordata > Amphibia > Anura > Hylidae > Hyla > Hyla sarda. The sequence goes on from NC_079190.1 coordinate 272,711,558, forward strand.
TGCAGTGTTATAGGTCCCATAGGGACCTATAACACTGCACACACTGATCTCTCATGCTGATCACTGGCGTGTATTAACACGCCTGTGATCAGTGTTATCGGCGCTTGACTGCTCCTGCCTGGATCTCAGGCACGTAGCAGTCATTCGTCGATCGGACACCGAGGAGGCAAGTAAGGGCCCTCCCGGTGTCCTGTAAGCTGTTCGGGACGCCGCGATTTCACCGCAGCGGTCCTGAACAGCCCGACTGAGCAGCCGGGTCACTTTCACTTCAGATGCGGCGGTCAGCTTTGATCGCCGCATCTGAAGGCTTAATACAGGGCATCACCGCGATCGGGGATGTCCTGTATTAGCCGCTGGTCCCGGCCGTTGATAGCCACCGGGACCGATCCGATATGCCACGGGGACACCGCGTGACCACACGGCATATCGCGGGAGCCGGCGGAGGACGTAAATATACGTCCTTCGTCGTTAAGGGGTTAAAATTGTCCTCTTCTTACCCCTATAACTTTTTTTATTTTTCCATCTACATGTATAAAAAATTACGAAAAATACGCTATTTTGGACTTTGTATACACCAAGCAAAAAATAGAGCTTCAAACTCCAATTAAGAAATATACAAATTTTATTCATCTTCATTTTTAAAATAAAACATGAGGTATAACAAACAATAACACTCCAATAAAACCACTCAGTGGGGTACTGAAAACACTACAATGTAAATTATAATGATGATGATGTAGTGTACACAGGACAATATATTTTCTATAAGTGACTGCAGCCTAGACATGTACACTGTGGATAATGACCCATCTCTTGTCCACCTGCCTGTACCTATAATCTACACTGCAATATGTACTCAATAACTGTGCAAGCATAGCATAATGTTGAAATCCTGTGTTCACTCACCCATGTTGGATTGTTGTCAGTACACCTCTGAACCCCTATGGCTACTGTTTTGTTCCTTCCTCAGGGGACTTGCTCCTACTTGTTCTCTATTCCTTTACAAACACCTCCTAATGCCTCATGTTCCGGTGACGTCGGCGCCCACACAGCGTCCGAATGGAGAGTCACGCTGCCCTCACATGGCGTCACAACGTCAGCACGCACGTCCTATCCCTCTCATCCTGACGTGCGCTCTGTGTTTACAGATGCCAGGATTGGGAGCGCTCCAGCTTGTGTTTGCTGCACGTGCGCACTCCTGAGATGTGTTAGTAAGTACCTGTGAAATCATTCTTAACCCAATGTGTAATAATACTAATACTAAAATAAATGTCTATATCACATACAGTTTTCAAAAAATATTGATCATCAATATATTGAAATTACACTGTTTAAGTGCATTCCATGCTCTTCTCATTCAATTTCTTTTAACCACATGTGTAAAGAAATGACCTAAAAACATTTTGTGTATAAAACCATGATTATATATATTATAATAATTACATAATTGAAGGTATTTATATTTTTATCATTAACAAGTGAATAATATTGCACATATTCCCTATAAATACCCTGTGACTATAATTACCTTAAACATATCTCTGTTATTAAAGGGGTACTCCGGTGAAAACCTTTTTTTCTTTTAAATCAACTGGTGGCAGAAATTTAAACATATTTGTAAATTACTTCTATTAAAAAATCTTAATCCTTCCAGTACTTATTAGCTGCTGAATGCTACAGAGGAAATTCCTTTCTTTTTGGAACACTGATGACATCACGAGCACAGTGCTCTCTGCTGACATCTCTGTCCATTTTAGCAACCATGCATAGCAGATGCATGCTAAGGGCAGCATGGTGGGTCAGTGGTTAGCACTACTGCCTTGCAGTGCCGGGGACTTGGGTTCATATCCCACTAAGGACAATAATGAATAAAGCGTTATTATTATTATAATAATGTCAGCAGAGAGAACTGTGCTCGTGATGTCATCAGAGAGCATTCCAAAAAGAAAAGAATTTCCTCTGTAGTATTCAGCAGCTAATAAGTACAGGAAGGATTAAGTTTTTTTTAATAGAAGTAATTTACAAATATGTTTAACTTTCCGGAGCCAGTTGATTTAAAAGAAAAAAGGTTTTCACCGGAGTACCCCTTTAACAAATACCATGAATTTAGTAATAAATTAACAGTTTTATCATCCCTTATAAACCAGGTATTCTATAATTTTGTGATAAGGAAAAAAGAGTAAAAAGTGAAAAAATAATAATAAAAAGTAAACTCCCCGTGAAAAATAAAACCAAAAAAGTGATTTGTGCCAAAACTAATAGTGACAGATGAATGATAAGGACATGGTTAGCATTTTCCTCTGCTCTGTAACCATATATCACAGTGTCACAGTGCTTATGCTAATATTTTTCTCAGAAAATTCTATTGTTACATTTATTTCTATCACAAATATTGCACATCCCCTATTTTTTCTGATCATATTCATTCACATTATTCTTCTGGAATGCCACTTTGTACTTTTTCTATGCCTCTTATTCGCAGAGATCTTGGGTCACAGCCATGAGCCTGTTTAATATGTTGGGTCAGAGTTTTAACCCCTTAAGGACTCAGACAATTAAATTTTTACGTTTTCAATTTTTCCTCCTCGCCTTCTAAAAATCATAACTCTTTTACATTTTCATCCACAGACTAGTATGAGGGCTTGTTTTTTGCGCGACCAGTTGTCCTTTGTAATGACATAACTCATTATATCATAAAATGTATGGCGCAACCAAAAAACACTATTTTTGTGGGGAAATTAAAACGATAAACGCAATTTTGCTGATTTTGGAAGGTTTCGTTTTCACGCCGTACAATTTATGGTAAAAATGACATGTGTTCTTTATTCTGAGGGTCAATACGATTAAAATGATATCCATTATTACACACTTTTATATTATTGTTGCGCTTAAAAAAAATCACAAACTTTTTAACCAAATTAGTACGTTTATAATCCCTTTATTTTGATGACCTCTAACTTTTTTATTTTTCCGTATAAGCGGCGGTATGGGGGCTCATTTTTTGCGCCATGATCTTTGCTTTTTTTTGATACCACATTTGCATATAAAAAACTTTTAATACATTTTTTATAATTTTTTTTTTATAAAATGTATAAAAAAAGTAGGAATTTTGGATTTTTTTTTTCGTTCACGCCGTTCACCGTACGGGATCATTAACATTTTATTTTAATAGTTCGGACATTTACGCACGCGGCGATATCAAATATGTCTATAAAAAATGTTTTTTACGCTTTTTGGGGGTAAAATAGGAAAAAATGGACGTTTTACTTTTTTATTGGGGGAGGGGATTTTTCACTTTTTTTTTACTTTGACATTTTTTTAAATTTTTTTTACACTTCAATAGTCCCCATAGGGGACTATTCATAGCAATACCATGATTGCTAATACTGATCTGTTCTATGTATAGGACATAGAACAGATCAGTGTTTTCGGTGATCTTCTGCTCTGGTCTGCTCGATCACAGACCAGAGCAGGAGATGCCGCGAGCCGGATGGAGGAAGGAGAGGGGACCTCCGTGCGGCATTATGAATGATCGGATCCCCGCAGCAGCGCTGCGGGCGATCCGATCGTTCATTTAAATCGCGCACTGCCGCAGATGCCGGGATCTGTATTGATCCCGGCACCTGAGGGGTTAATGGTGGATGCCCGCGTGATTGAGGGCGTCGGCCATTGCCGGCGGGTCCCTGGCTGCGATCAGCAGCCGGGATCAGCCGCGCATGACACGGGCATCGCTCCGATGCCCGCGGTTATGCACAGGACGTAAATGTACGTCCTGATGCGTTAAGCACCACCTCACCAGGACGTACATTTACGTCCTGCGTCCTTAAGGGGTTAAGATGCTCTCCTCAACATCCCTGGCTGCTAGAATATCTCTCACATGTTCCCTAGTGCGGATTTTTAGCTCCCTTGATGTGAGACCGACATATAATTTTTTGTACCCACATGTGGCATAATATACCATATGTGTGCTAGTGCATGTTATAAATTGATGGATCTCAAAAGTCTAAATCTAAAATCTTTTGCTCTCTCCATGTTTTCACATGCCCTGCAGTCTCTGCATTGAAAGAAACCCATTCTGGGCGGTCCCGCCCTGAACAGATTCCTTATTTTGGCTCCTTACTAGGGAGTCTTTCAAATTTTTAGCTCTCTTAGCTGTCATTGGGGCATGATCAGGGATGAATGTTGACACTATTGGGTCCACTTTTAGGACATTCCAATGTTTCTGAATTGCTGTTCTCATCATGTCCCATTGGCAGTTATAGGAGGTGATAAATCTTGCCACTTTTTGTTCTTGTTTTCCCTCCCATCTCTTAGATACTAAAAGTTCTGCCCTAGGGGTATACCTTGCTCTGTGGTGTGGTTGCCTCACTGATCTTTTACTATATCCCCTTTCCAGGAAATGTTGAGTCAGGTCCTTGCTTCACTTTTGAAATCTTTCACTAGTGGAACAGATCCACTTCATCCTTAGGAACTGTCCCACCAGGACCGCTTTAATTGTAGAGTGTTAGCAATGAATTTGTTGAAGTGGATTTTCTATATACATCTGTGGATAACAGTCCATTAGAATCCTTCTCAATCTGCATATCTAGGAAATCTATCTTATGGGTATTGTATTTGTATGTTAACTTAATTTTCATTTCATTGCAATTTAATCCTTTAATAAACTGTTCTAGATGACCCCTGCCACAGAAACACAATATCATCTATGTAACATAACCAGCACTGCCCCTGGTGGACAGCGCGTGCCCCGTCGCACTGCAACACCGCCCTCTCCCAGTAACCTTGGAAGAGGCTTGCGTACGACGGGGCGCACGTCGCCCCCATCGCAATGCCGCGTTTTTGTAAATAAATTGAATCCTTAAATGTAAAAAAGTTATGAGTGAGAACATATCTCAACAAAATCAAAATTAAATTACAGAGGTTGTCATCCCAATTGCTTGTCCTCAAATAGAACTCCACTGCTCTTACACCATGATCATGTGATATACATGTATACAATCCTCCAACATCGGCCATAACTAAAATCATATCCGTGTCATAGAGATCCCATCAATTCTCCCCAAGATGTCTGTTGTGTCTTTAACAAAAGAAGGTAAAAATTCAACCAAAGGTTTCAAATAATAATCAATAAATTTGCAGACTGGTTCACATAGTCCATCAATCACAGACAGGGGGGATTGAGGGGTCTTTATGGACCTTCGGGATGATATAAAAGGTCGGCATCTGTGGATATAGTTTGCATAAACCATCAAATACTTTTTGATTAATGATTCCCTGTTCTAGGGCAGTATCCAGGATCGATTTTAATTCCCTCATATATCTTGGGACGGGGTTAGATGTTAATTTTTCATATGTTGATCTATTTTTTAACTTACGGAAAACTTCCCTCTCATACATATCTGTGGGCCAGATCATCACGTTTCCCCCTTTGTCCGCTTGTTTTATCAACACATCATCATATTTCTGTAGCTGTATTAATGCTTCACGCTGTTGTTTTGTTAAGTTATCACGTGCTATATTTGTTGAGATGTTTTTAAATTCACTAGTTACCAACTTAGGTGAGATATTGATAGATGGGCATAGGGACAAAGGGGGAATCGTTTTAGATCTAGGAAGGAAGGATTTCCTTTGGGAAGTGATCTGGCTCACCTGTAGGTTGTTGTTCTAATAAGAGCTCCTCCAAAATTTATACCGCCTCCCTCTCCTCTGGACTCAATAAGGTTTGCTCCTTCTTATGGTGTAGTCTTTTCAGGAGCAATTTCCTAGAGAAAAGGTGCAGATCCTTTAAGGCTACAAAAAAAATCGAAGAGACTAGAGGGCGAAAAATCTAATGCTTTACTCAAAACTTCATATTGGACATCAGTGAGGGCATGCAAAGACTAGGAATGGGACTGGTTCTCAACACTTTATCTGCATTTTTGGACTTTGACATTTTTTTACGCGTACACCTTTGTTTAATTAATTATATATTTTTATAGTTCGTATATTTATGCATGTGGCGATACCATATATATTTATTTTTATTTGAACAGTTTTTTTTAATTGGAAAAGGGGGGTGATTCAAACTTTTATTAGGGAAGGGGTTAAATCATCTTTATTAACTTTTTTTGGCAATGTTATAGCCCCCATAAGGGACTATAACAGGCAGTACATTAATTCAATACACTGATCACTGCCATTGATCACTCTCATCGGCGGTTGATTGTTCCAGCCTGGCTTTCAGGCTTGGAGCAATCAATCACCGATTGGATGCTCCGGAGACAGGTAAGGCACCCTCCTGTTGCTTTCTAGCTGATCGGGACATCATGATTTTACTGTGATGGTCCCGATCAGCCCGACTGAGCTGCCGGGAAGCTTCTACTTTCACTTTTGACGCGGTGAACAACTTTGATCACCGCGTCTAAAGAGTTAATGCTGGACATCAGCCTGATCGCCGATGTCAGGCATTAGCAGTGGGTACCGGTTGCTTATAGCAGCTGGGACCCGCCGGGTATGATGCACGCTCACCTGCTGAGTGTGTGTCATACCTCAGGAGCTGATTATGGACATTTATAAAGTCCATATGCGGCAAGGGGTTAAAGTTTATGGAAAAGCGTCCATCAGTGAACACATTGTGTAAAAATGGCCATAATTCTGAATGCTCCAAAAAAATACAAGCCTGGTGATTTTTTGTAGTTACAGGAATAACAAAATCCAACTGTAAAACAACAACAACAACAAAAACGCTGTAAAAATTTGAAAAAAAAGGTTAGATTTTTTTACATAAAAAAATTAGAGCAAAAATACATTGTGTGAACATAGCCTTAACTAAGTTTATACCATGGTGTCTACATATAGATAGTACTGTTGAAAAAACACATGTCCATCAAGTTCAATCAAGGAGGTGAAGGGAAGGGGTACGGGTGGATGAAAAGGATAGAACAGGATACTAAATTTTTACATATGCATTCATATTATTTTGTTCTAAGAATGTATCTAAGCCTGTTTTGAAGGCCTTAACAGTTTTTGCTGTCCAGTTCTTCAGGTAGACTGGTTCACAAATTCACAGTGCTTATGGTAAAGAAGGCTTGTTGCTCCGGACACTAAACCTTTTTTTTTCGCCAGTCTTTGTCTTTTATTGGTTTTACCTGGAACTGTTTTTCCCCAATATTTTTGTATTGGCCGTTTATACTTAAGAACATCTCTTCTCAAGACTTCACTAATATAATTATTCTAATCTTTTTTCATAGTTAAGATGGTCTATGCCCCTTATTAGTTTAGCTGCATGCTTCAATATTCTTTTTCAGCTCTAGAATGTCCCTTTTAGTAAACAGCATATTCCAGGTAAGGCCACATCAATGCTTTTCAAAAGAGGTAGTGTTATGTTCCTGTCCCGCACAACCATGCCTCTTATGATATATGACAATATCCTGCTGGCCTTAGAAGCAGCTGCTTGACATTGCATGCTGAGACTACCAGTGACTCTCACAGTTTTAACGCTCCCCCCAAGACATATAATGCATACATATTATTGGCACCCAGAAGCATAACTTTACATTTATATAGATTTAACCTAATTTGCCAAGTGGATGCCCATTCTCTATATTATTAATAAATAAGTTAAATGGTACCTGTCATTAGTAATAAAAATAATGTTATAGATCAGCCTATTTGAATTTCTTTTCTAATACACTTTTTAATAAAATGTTGTTACTTTATGTGTTAAATAAACCCCTAATAGTTTGACCACGCTGGCCCTGTCTGCAGTGTTGCTGCACATTGTTTCCTGCATCAGCCTGGCAGAGACAAAAGTCAGAAAATGCAGGTGGGACCTCAGCAGAGTGTATAGAGTGTGCAGAACTGAATAGTGCAGCTCCATTTCCCTTTGAGCTGAGCTAAACTGTAGAGTTATGATTCCTTCAGTGTATAGTGCTGAATATTGTACTGAAGCTCCCTTTGCAAGCTGCTAGGCAGAGTTTAGTGCAGAGCTTGGGTAGGGAGGGGGGTGTCTCATCCAATCACAGCCCAATCTCATACTAAGCTGCTCTCTGTTGTATGTTCAGAGCAGCATAACAGATTGAGGGAGGAAGTTCTCCCCTGCAGGGCTTCAGGTGATGACATGCCTGCTGGGTAACGTCTTTTCACAGTTTGTGGAGCTGACTAAGGCCGAACAGAAGACACAGAAAAATATCAAGGTAGAAAACAAAAAAGAAAAAATGATAAAAATAAAAGCAGGGGATGGTTTATAATAATGGGGGGAGTGAACTTAGAGGATAAAAAAATTTATCAATATCAAACAGCCATTCTGTTCACCCACACTAAACCCAATACACTGGGTTATAGTGCGAGTGAACAGAAGACCAATGTGGGGTCTCTGACTAATATACGTACCTTCAGTCCAGTGCCCGGTCCTTCTGAAGATAATTTTCTATCTGCACTAAATTGTGTGCTGGAGGCGGGTCTGCTGGCTGTATTTAACCCCTTAAGGACTCAGCCCATTTTGGCCTTAAGGACTCAGACAATTTAATTTTTACGTTTTCATTTTTTCCTCCTCGCCTTCTAAAAATCATAACTCTTTTATATTTTCATCCACAGACTAGTATGAGGGCTTGTTTTTTGCGCGACCAGTTGTCCTTTGTAATGACATCACTCATTATATCATAAAATGTATGGCGCAACCAAAAATCACTATTTTTGTGGGGAAATTAAAACGAAAAACGCAATTTTGCTAATTTTGGAAGGTTTTGTTTTCACGCCGTACAATTTATGGTAAAAATGACATGTGTTCTTTATTCTTAGGGTCAATACGATTAAAATGATACCCATTATTATATATTTTTATTTATTGTTGCACTTAAAAAAAATCACAAACTTTTTAACCAAATTAGTACGTTTATAATCCCTTTATTTTGATGACCTCTAACTTTTTTATTTTTCCGTATAAGTGGCGGTATGGGGGCTCATTTTTTGCGCCATGATCTGTACTTTTTTTTGATGCCACATTTGCATATAAAAAACTTTAACCCCTTAAGGACTCAGCCCATTTTGGCCTTAAGGACTCAGACAATTTAATTTTTACGTTTTCATTTTTTCCTCCTCGCCTTCTAAAAATCATAACTCTTTTATATTTTCATCCACAGACTAGTATGAGGGCTTGTTTTTTGCGCGACCAGTTGTCCTTTGTAATGACATAACTCATTATATCATAAAATGTATGGCGCAACCAAAAAACACTATTTTTGTGGGGAAATTAAAACGAAAAACGCAATTTTGCTAATTTTGGAAGGTTTTGTTTTCACGCCGTACAATTTATGGTAAAAGTGACGTGTGTTCTTTATTCTGAGGGTCAATACGATTAAAATGATACCCATTATTTTATACTTTTATATTATTGTTGCGCTTAAAAAAAATCACAAACTTTTTAACCAAATTAGTACGTTTATAATCCCTTTATTTTGACGACCTCTAACTTTTTTATTTTTCCATATAAGCGGCGGTATGGGGGCTAATTTTTTGCGCCATGATCTGTACTTTTTTTTGATACCACATTTGCATATAAAAAACTTTTAATACATTTTTTATAATTTTTTTTTTAATAAAATGTATTAAAAAAGTAGGAATTTTTGACTTTTTTTATTTTTTTTTGTTCACGCCGTTCACCGTACGGGATCATTAACATTTTATTTTAATAGTTCGGACATTTACGCACGCGGCGATACCAAATATGTCTATAAAAAATGTTTTTTACGCTTTTTGGGGGTAAAATAGGAAAAAACGGACGTTTTACTTTTTTATTGGGGGAGGGGATTTTTCACTTTTTTTTTACTTTTACTTTTACATTTTTTTACATTTTTTTTTACACTTGAATAGTCCCCATAGGGGACTATTCATAGCAATACCATGATTGCTAATACTGATCTGTTCTATGTATAGGACATAGAACAGATCAGTATTATCGGTCATCTCCTGCTCTGGTCTGCTCGATCACAGACCAGAGCAGGAGACGCCAGGAGCCGCACGGAGGAAGGTGAGGGGACCTCCGTGCGGCGTTATGAATGATCGGATCCCCGCAGCAGCGCTGCGGGCGATCCGATCGTTCATTTAAATCGCGAACCGCCGCAGATGCCGGGATCTGTATTGATCCCGGCACCTGAGGGGTTAATGGCGGACGCCCGCGAGATCGCGGGCGTCGGCCATTGCCGGCGGGTCCCTGGCTGCGATTAGCAGCCGGGATCAGCCGCGCATGACACGGGCATCGCTCCGATGCCCGCGGTTATGCTTAGGACGTAAATGTACGTCCTGGTGCGTTAAGTACCACCTCACCAGGACGTACATTTACGTCCTGCGTCCTTAAGGGGTTAAATACATTTTTAATAATTTTTTTTTTTATAAAATGTATAAAAAAAAGTAGGAATTTTGGACTTTTTTTTTTTTTTTTGTTCACGCCGTTCACCGTACGGGATCATTAACATTTTATTTTAATAGTTCGGACATTTACGCACGCGGCGATACGAAATATGTCTATAAAAATGTTTTTTACGCTTTTTGGGGGTAAAATAGGAAAAAACGGACGTTTTACTTTTTTATTGGGGGAGGGGATTTTTCACTTTTTTTTTACTTTTACTTTTACATTTTTTTACATTTTTTTTTACACTTGAATAGTCCCCATAGGGGACTATTCATAGCAATACCATGATTGCTAATACTGATCTGTTCTATGTATAGGACATAGAACAGATCAGTATTATCGGTCATCTCCTGCTCTGGTCTGCTCGATCACAGACCAGAGCAGGAGACGCCGGGAGCCGCACGGAGGAAGGTGAGGGGACCTCCGTGCGGCGTTATGAATGATCGGATCCCCGCAGCAGCTCTGCGGGCGATCCGATCGTTCATTTAAATCGCGAACTGCCGCAGATGCCGGGATCTGTATTGATCCCGACACCTGAGGGGTTAATGGCGGACGCCCGCGAGAACGCGGGCGTCAGCCATTGCCGGCGGGTCCCTGGCTGCGATCAGCAGCCGGGATCAGCCGCGCATGACACAGGCATCGCTCCGATGCCCGCGGTTATGCTTAGGACGTAAATGTACGTCCTGGTGCGTTAAGTACCACCTCACCAGGACGTACATTTACGTCCTGCGTCCTTAAGGGGTTAAATATTTATGGGCGCTGATCATGTAAGCACTCAGTAGGCACAAGCATTCACACGACCAGTAACTATGAATATTCAAATTCAGCTGGCGGGCCCGCCTCTAGCGCACCAGTGCCAGACTGAAGGTATGTATATTAGTCAGAGACCCTGCATCATTCTCCTGTTCACCTGCACTATAATCTGGTGTATTGGGTTTAGTGTGGGTGAATGGGATGACTGTTTTCCTTTAAACTAAAGTGAGCCCAGTATTGAACCCATGGTACATGTAAATATATTATATTTCTAGTTTTAATGCACTTCCTACCAACCCAAATGTTAACCTTACCTTTAATTGAGTACATGATTCCTTCCATCTTTGCTTGAATTAGAAAGTTGTCTGTTTTCTCTAGATTATGTAGACTAGTATTTGACTTATATGATTTTATGAAACACCATCTACTGCTTTCTAGATGTAAAAACCCTCCTCTGGCAGCTTGAAGAAAATACAAGCAGTGTATAACTTAGGGGTTTCACAAAAACTATTAGGTTGCGTTCCAGCATCATTTCTCTTTCCAGGACAGTTTTCTGTTCCATCTATTTCTCCACTTTAGCCTGACATTCATAAATCAAAACTTTTATATCTTGTTTCCTGATTTTCTGTAATTAACCTTTAGGACTATTTTACTTAAAGGGGGATTGAGCATACATGCACAAGAGCAAAGGTAATTTCCAAATCTCTGTTCCAAAAATTCAAAAATGGCAGAGTAATGATCAGAGTCGAAATTATTAGGTTTGTTTTGTTTTATAAAGCAATGGCATTACCTTCTCAGGATATTATCTCCTGCTTAACAACTCCTCAAACCAGATAAAGGATGTATAATATGAAATGTAAGTGTCAGAACCTGTAGGATTAATCTGGTCTGAAGGTTCTTTAGTTTACTTTCATTTCGAGGACTATGCCACTGTGTGTCTGGGTGTTTATTAGTGTCTGCCAATCAGAGTCCTCCTGCAAGAGGAGTATTTAGGGGAGCCTTTCAAATCCAGGCTTTGCCTGTAAAAGAGTTTGACTCCAGTAACTAGCATTTATATCCTGTGATTCCTGTTATTTGATCTCGGCTTGGCTTTCTGACTTCTCTTCCTTGTTAGTGTCTTGATACCTCGACATTTCCTTTCACAGACTCGGCTAATTGACTTTAACTTTATTGTATGTCTGTTTGGTATATTTCTGTTAGTTTGTGTGCCTTCTGACTGTCCCAGAACTGTGTCTGTTTTTGTAGTTTATTGTGTTGACTGTTACGGTCATCACTTACAAAGGAAGGGACCGGCAAGTAAGATATGCAAAGGAGGTAAACAAGACCCTTAAAAATAAAAATATTGATCTGAAAGATTGCTAGAGAAGAAAACATATAAGGATGATTGGAATACCAGAAAGGAAGAAAGGAGACAAGATTGCACCATTTGTACAAAATTGGTAGACAAAATCCACAAGAAAGGAAGCCTTATCACTGTTATTTCCAAAATTTTGGTCTGATCCATGGTGTTCATGTGGGGGGGGGGGGGATGCTAGGTTAGGAGGCATGATGGTTGAATCAAGCCAAATGAGCAGGGTTCATAGAGGGATGGGATGGGGAGACCTATTTGGATAAAATAAGAAAATGAAATGCTAGGGTACCTTATAGGTGGTATAGATTTAGGGTTGTAGTATGAAATGTGCATGGACTTATAGATGAGTTAGTTAACCTAATTTAGCTACATAGAAAACATAATTGCCTGCACTACTCATTTGGGAGATTGTATTCAGAATTGAGTTTGCTAGACATTTGAAGAGCAAGAATCCATCAGTTGATTTACTTGTGTTCACATTATTTTATGTCACATATTGATTTGGTGTTATGTAGTGAATCAGTTATGGGAGTTAGAAGTAAGGTCACATATAATAATAAATGAATAATATCACTCTCAAGTCATAGTTGTGATGAATTATAAAAACAGGGAAATAGAACCCCCCACAGAATTCTAGAAAAAACCCACAGTGATTTGCAGGATATTAAGGAGCAGTTTAGACATATGCTATCATTAAACTGGAACACAGCCCCTGATTCCAGAGTAATGTGGGATACAGCAAAAGGTAAAAAGTAAAACTAAATTTAAACAGTAATTTAAAGAAACAGAACTAAGTTTAAAAAACAAAGCACCTAAATTAGTGGCTAATTGTGTTAAAGCCCCCACTGAAGAAAATGAAAAGAAATGTCTAGATACCCAAGTGAAATATAAAAAGAGAGTTGTTACGTGAGTTCAGAATAAACCCTTTTTTTTATAGACCATGAGTCTTTTAATCCAAATTAAATGTTAAAGAACATTAAGAAAAAGAAAAAAAGACCATATAGTATATCTGTGATAAGAAATAGTTAAACCTAATCAAAGACAAGGAGGACACTAGAAAGATTTTCTATGAGTCCTTTTTAGATTTATATAAAACTGAAAGGAAGAATTGTGAATAGAGTTTGTTAGGTTTTTCCAAAATTTGCAGGTTCGCCTAATATTGTCAAAAGGTTCAGTTCTAAGCAAATAAGTTGGAGGCAAAGCTGGAAATTAGCAATTTCCCTTAAACACATATATACCACTGCCTAGGAGCCCTATATCCCTTTATAGCACTGCTAGAGATAACTAGGAATGTATTCAAGAAGTTTTGAATTGATTTTAAGGCTAAGGTAATGTAAAAGTTACTGTGACATGCGGTAACCCATGGTGACTAACATCTTGTGTAATAACACACTGCACTAGCATATTTTGTATACGCTTTAAAATTAGAATAGGTACAAAAATTATTCCTTTTTTCTGGTAGTTGGGGATATTAGAGAAAGCAATGGCTTTTTTACAAGATGTACAAAATGACCCCTTTCAGAAGTTGCAACAGTTAGTCACTTTTACCTACAGACTGGTAACTGTAAACCAGTTTTCGCTCAGAACTTTGGGGTGAAATCGGATTGCCAAGCTTTCATACTTTTCTATGCGAGCCTGGAAATGACGCTATTAGCAGAAGGGATCAAGAAAACATGGCATTTTGGTGTCTGAATGATTGAAGGAAGTTCTAGGAGGTCAGGGTAGCTCAGCATTCATTGCAGCTAGCAGCTAGATCACCTGATCCCAGGATAGCCAAACATTGTTTACCTTATATGATATACAGATCCCAGGCCAATAAGCAAACAGCATAGAGATGCATTGCAACTGCCATCCTGGAGAGAAATAGTTGCTTAAGAAAGAGGAAGATGTTCTGCAGCGGCGCTTCCCTTGTGAGATCAGTAATCAGATGAAGTCCGAAATGGTATAAAAAGTATTCACATTTATTGTGCATACATCTTTGCGGAAAAAAAACAAAACAGGCAAGACGCGTTTGGGGGTTAAGTTGCCCCTTTTTCAATTGCAGGTTAAAAAGGCTGTCTACATACAGATGTGCAAGTTACAGTTAAATACAAGAGAAACATAAAAAAATGGGCACCAAGGGAAGAGATCCTTCCAGGGGGCATGAACACAAATGGTTAAAAATAGTTCTTTTTTTAATCTTTATGTGAGAGGCTTATATGTATTAAAATGGGAATATAGTTTAGGTGGTTCTGGTGTTTATGACATATGAAAATATAGATGTGAGTTAAGTTTCGAGTTTTTAGTTCGTGCTTGTAGTTTCAAACAACGGTGACCAATCGCAGGCTTCAGAAAATGCTGACGTCATTCTTCCTCCTCGGGTCTTTTGTATCGGCAGGAGATGCCGGGGTTTTTTGAATGGATGGTGGCGTGATGTTTTTCCACCAATCCGGAGTGTTCTTGGAGACTGTTCGGCCAATCAGAAGAATGCAGTCCGACTGCCTTTTTTTGTATAGAGGTATATCGGCTCGGATAGTGGTGGCCAATCAGAAGATACCGGCTTCGATGTGTGTGACCAATCAGAGGGTGCTGGTGGAGCGGCGTATAGTTACTACGCTAAGAGTTATCCCATACAGACAATATAAAAGGATTTGCCGCAATTGTACCTCTCGAACAGATTTTAATAATCAGAGCAAAATCCTGGACAATATTTTCAAAGCAAAAGGCTACCCAGCATCCATCATCAAAAACAGCAAACTCAGAGCTAGCCAGCTGGACCAGAAAACCTGCCTCCTGCCTAAACACACTAATCCAACTACCAATGCATCCGAAAGTAATAAACATTTCCTCACTACCTACTCCACTGACCATAAAGCCATTAAACAAATACTCCAAACACACTGGAGCATCCATCTTATGGACCCCTTCCTTAAGGATATCATACCTCCACACCCACAAATGACCTTTCAAAAAAAACACATCGCTTAAAAACATTTTGGAACCAAGCAAACTATAAAGCGGCTCCTCACGATCCACATTGCGGAGCAACCCCATCACCGGCTCCTTCCGATGCTGTTCCACTAACTGCAAATGCTGTGACACCATAACTAACCGAAGAAAGGAATTTGCATAAAAAAATAACAGGAGAAATCTTCCAAATCAAAACACTGATGACCTGCAAAACTAACTATGTGGTTTACCTCCTGGAATGCTCCTGCGGGATCCAATACGTGGGACGCACCACACAGATGCTCAGCTCCAGACTGAATAAACATCGGTCCAACGTAAAAAATGGATATCAACTCCATAGCATATCTCGACATGCCGCACTAGTACATGACTGCAAATTTAACACCAACAGAACATATCCCCTCTGGCTCCCACCGACGGTACACTCAACTATGCAGAAGGGAAAATTTCTGGATCTTCAAACTTAAAACTTTAACACCTTCATGCCTGAATGAATACATTGAACACACTATGTAAAGACACTTCATCCTGAAAATATCCGTAATATTTAAATTCGAGCGGCTCTCCGCCGATTGGTCAAAACCACATCACCAAATCAGATCCAGTTGGTCATCACCCTAATACGTAGTCATACGCACAGTTCATACTATGGTCTAATAGATCTCTCTGGGATTATATACAAAGTATTGCGTACTCCGCCAAGCCTTTGATTGGTCAGAATCACATCCAACTCTTAGCGTAGTAACTATACGCCGCTCCACCAGCCCCCTCTGATTGGTCACACACATGGAAGCCGGTATCTTCTGATTTGCCACCACTATCCGAGTCGATATACCTCTTTACAAAAAGATCCAGTCGGACTGGCATTCTTCTGATTGGATGAACGGTCTCCAAGAACACTTCGGATTGGTGGAAAAAACATCACGCCCCCATCCATTCAAAAATCCTGCCGATACTCTATACAAAAGACCCGAGGAGGAAGAATGACGTCAGCATTTTTCGAAGCCTGCGATTGGTCCCCGTTGTTCGAAACTACAAGCACGAACTAAAAACTCGAAACTTAACTCACATCTATATTTTCATATGTCATAAACACCAGAACCACCTAAACTATATTCCCATTTTAATACATATAAGCCTCTCACATAAAGATAAAAAAAGAACTATTTTTAACCATTTGTGTTCACGCCCCCTGGGAGGATCTCTTCCCTTGGCGCCCCTTTTTTTTATATGTTTCCCTTGTATTTAACTGTAACTTGCACATCTGTATGTAGACAGCCTTTTTAACCTGCAATTTAAAAAGGGGCAACTTAACCCCGAAAAGCGTCTTGCCTGTTTTTATTTTTTTTTCAGCAAAGATGTATGCACAATAAATGTGAATACTTTTTATACCATTTCAGACTTCATCTGATTACTGATCTCACAAGGAAAGCGCAGCTGCAGAACATCTTCCTCTTTCTTAAGCAACTATTTCTCCTGCCGACCACCAGCAAGGCGTTCGGCCAAGTTCCTGCAGTCTGCAGCCCGAGATCTATAGTCTGACCCCACACGGAGGGGTGATACGCCTATTCCAAGAGTCCCCCAGTGAGCGCATACCACATGTGGGTTAAAGTGGGCATATACACCAACGGAATCACACGAGGCACTGCCCTCTCCTTGTTTTCTCTCTTCTTCTTTTATCCTGGAGAGAAAGTTCAGAGAGCATAAAGGAACCATGCATCCAAGAAAGAGTTCACAAATGCGATAGAAAGCAAGCTGAGCAAAGGATTGAGCAGCGGGCTGAATTCAGTGACCGGTCACCTGCATTGCCAGGGTACTGGGTTTAATCAAACATATAAAATTTCTATTTGGGTTTAACAAAAAAATACACATTAAAAGTATTGAGAGTGGAGTGAACATGGAATAGGCATCAAAGGAAAGGTTACATGTGTTTTGTTGGTTTAATTAAACATATACTATGAGTACCTGAGTTTAACATAAATATGTATTAAAAGCAATGAGAGTGGATGCTGAATAGTCATCTAAGGCCTAGTTACGTGTAATTTCTGGGTTTAATTAAGCACACACTTTCTACCTGAGTTTAACATGGTAACATAGTAACATAGTTCATAAGGTTGAAAAAAGACCAGAGTCCATCAAGCTCAACCTATATCTCTAACGAGTCCCGAAAGCATTTAAAAACATTCAAAATGGAATAGGTAACTAAGGCCAATTAATGTGTATTTTATGTATTTAATCAAACATAAATGTCTACCTGTATTTAAAATAAATACGCATTAAGAGAGTTGAGAGTAAATGTGGAATACGCATTGTAGGCCAAGATTTCTGTATTTTGTGGGTTTAATCAAACAGCATTTAAACCTATATTCGGATGAAGTCGAACAAAGATTAAAACAACACAATTTGTCAGTAGCGGATAAGAAAGCTTTGCGCAGCCTTGAACATAATGACCAGATTATGATACGACCCGTGGACACGAGAGGCGCTCTGGTCATTATGGACAAGGAGGCATATATAGAGGAGATCCTGGACCAGGTTAACGATACAGATGTATATACCCCTTGCACGGGTGACCCACTGAACATGATTAGAAAGCGACTGAAGACGCTTGTAGATAATGCCTATGCAACAGATTTGATTGACAATGAGTTACATGACTTCTTACTACCCAGCCATCCTAAAACACCACTAATCTACATTTTACTGAAGATCCACAAAACACTTGATAAACCACCTGGATGTCCCATCGTGTCGGGTATGGACTCAATTTTAAGTCCCTCCGTCATCTTTGTGGATAAAGTGTTCAGGAAGTACGCGGTGGAAACTGATTCATATATCAGGGACACCGCTGACTTCCTGAACAAGATTAGGGAGGTACGAATACCATCTGGTGCCCAGCTTGTCTCTTTTGATGTAGTATCATTGTATACGTGCATTAAACTTACTAGGGGACTTGAGACAATGAGGAAGGCACTCAATGATTCTGTGTACAGTCCAGAGGCCAGGGAGTTTTTATTAGGATTGGTCGAGATCATCTTGACGTGCAATTATTTTCTTTTCAACAACACCTTTTACATTCAACAACGAGGGACCGCCATGGGAACTAACATGGCGCCAACTTACGCGAACATGGTGATGGCGGATCTGAAGACCAGTGTCATCTATGTGTCCCACCATTTTGAGAATGTTCTCAAATGGTGGAGATACATAGATGACATTTTTGTCATTTGGATAGGCACATCCAATGAACTTGCTGATTTCTTTAATTTTCTCAATGATATAGATTCTGATATCACATTTACGATGGTATCATCTGACAAGGGGATCCAGTTCTTGGAAACTTGGACGTTTGTGGAGGAGTCAAAATTAAAAACAGATCTGTTTATTAAACCAACTGACAGGAACAGTTTGTTAAGATGTGAAAGTTCACATCCAAAAAACATGATTAAATCTTTACCCCTTAGTCAATTAATGCGGGTCAGGAGGATTGTCGATGACCCTTTCAGTCTTGAAAAAAGATTGGATGAAATGGGCCAGAAATTCATTGAGAGAGGTTATCCCAAATCACTGGTGAATAGACATATCCACACAGTTAAATCTGTGGATCGTGATACTTTATTGCTTCCACCCATAGGTACAGCATCACAAAAAAGAAGACAGATAGGATCCCCTTTGTATCCACATACACCGAATACAGTACCAAGATTGGTAGGATTGTAGCCTCACATTGGAAAATTGTGAAAGATTCCTTTGACACCGTACTTGAATTTGCGTGTCCCCCTCTATTATCTTACAGAAGGTCACCAAACCTCAAAGATAAGTTAGTTAAGAGTGATGTTGGGACATCTAGACAAGATTTGGCATCCGAATTGAAACCAGGGTGATTTCCATGTATGGAATGTGACAACTGCACTATGATGATAAAAGGAGACACCTTTACCCATCCAACCACTGGACAGCAATTTAAAATGAAGTACCATCTTACCTGCAGGAGTGAATATGTGATTTATGTACTTACCTGCCCCTGTGCTAAATTACATGTAGGAGAAACGACCACTCAATGCAGGATAAGACTAAACAATCATAAGTCATCAATTAGGACTTGGAAAATTGACCTCCCGTACCACGCCATTTCCTTGAATGTAATCACAGGATTGACCAGCTAAAATTCTCCATTATTGACCATGTACCTATACTCAAGAGAGGGGGTGATAGGATCAAATTACTGAAACAGAAGGAATTAAGATGGATCTCTAAATTAAATACATTGAGACCAGCCGGTATGAATATTGATTTCTCATTAAAACCATTCTTTTAGTCCAATATCCCTGAAGTGAATTTATGTTTGTTGCTAGCAATACTTCACATGTATAGTAGTTATCTTTTTTTTTTTGTGTATTATATATGTTTATTAATATGGTTATTTGACACTATCACATTTTAACACTTTTTGTTCTTTCTTCTTAGATGTCCTCTGGAAGACCCTTCCAACTGCCCCTATCCGACGTCAACAGGAATCTATTCTACATGATCAAAATATATATATATATATATTCATGCTGTGGACCCAGTATTGCCTGCTATCTTTTTGCTATTTGTATCAATAAAGAGCCCTTTTCCATATAGTATCATTGTTTGTGACATTTTTGGAGAAATATAGGGGGTACATAATATTCAATTTATTGGGGATGCTGAATATGTGGGTTATGTGAGGGTGATACTTCCATCAACACATATCACACCCCTTTGTTGGTGATGATGATTTGGGACATGGAAGATTGTGTATCCCCATGTACGCATGTACTTCATTAGGCCTCTAGGGTGACATATATCTATTGTTAACACTTATGATTTATGTCCCCTTATATATTCATATATGTAGATACTGCCCCCCTTATCATTTTTCCTTATTTAAATACTAATTTCATTCCCCTTTTGGGTTAGGCAAAGGTCTCTTTATTATCATTTATCAAACGGAAAATGGAAAAGAACCTCATTCATCCAGGCGCTGCAGGTTAGGTCATCAGGTGGTGCACAAAAAGATGCAATGTATACCTTGGAATATTGTATACACGAAAGTTTATTTAAAAATAATAAACATACAGATTATGCGTTTTGAGGGTGACTCCCCTCTTCCTCAGATCAGGTGTGCTGTCATACAACAAATAGGTAAGTATTTATGTGAAAAAATGGCGCCAAAACACCTGAGGGGGCGTGGCCAGGAAGTAGGATGTAACCAAAAAACGAGTATAAACAGGTAAGGTAAAGAAAGAAAAGTAAAGGCTAAAATGTTGTTTTAATAACATGAGGTATATGTCTAACTAAAATATAGCAAGGAGATACTGGGATTGTGACTTATAAAAAGGTTTCAGAATCTCCGTATAAGTTTGCAGAGAAAGCAGGCCATTGCGCATGCGCCAGTGTCTCTAAGGACGCGTTGCCATGGTAGACGCTTGGCTTTTGCCAAGCCGTGCGAAAACGGCACCGGTGCGCATGCGCCACCCCCGCCTCTATCTGCCGGAGGAGCTGATCACCGCGATGCGCCTATGTTTCTAAGGACGCGTTGCTAGGGTGAGCGCTCGGCTATTGCTGGGCTGAACGAGAGATAATATACAACATAACTGTGAAGCGGAAACAAGGAAAAAAGGAAAAAATGCTGTGTCAAGTCCAAAACAGACAATATATGTGTGTGTGTGTATCTATAGTTGACCGATCTATATAGCTGGCACTCTAGTAAAGTAAATTGGAAAGAATGAGAGTATGTGAGTATGAGTGTAAAGAGCAAGGGGAGCGCATTACAGCTTGATTCACAGGCTCTATAGGAGTATAGTAGCCAACCTGATGAATGAATGTTGGCGTTAATAAGGTGTATGAACATAGCGTGCAAAATGCATATCATATAGAATACACTGGTAAAGTGCATAGACATAAAAATAGTAAATTATGAAATATAAAAAAATATGTATAAAAATAAATACTAAAAATAGACTATTACATAAAAATAGCATATATAAAAAAATTCATGTATGTATACACATATATACACACATACACATGCACAAATACACAAGATTACTGAATATAAACAATAGGATTGAGAGATACACATATCAATATCAAGGTTGCAATGGATGAATAAATATATAATACATATAGTAGCAATAAAAGGGCAGCAAATATATGAACGGATAATATAAAAACAAGGGAGGAAGCTAGAAATTACATTCGATCATTTCGTTTAGTCCTGCAGGTATGAGAGTTTTTAATTTATATATCCAAAAATTTTCCCTCTTACGCAACGTAGCAAATCTATGAGGGTCATCTTTGGATATAATTTCTATTGGGGTTAAACAAATACATCCAAAGTCCTGTTTATGAAGTTCCGTGAGATGCCTAGAGACACTGTGTAAAAGGAAACCATTGTTTGTATTGCTCCTATGCTTGTTAATCCTTTCTCGGAGACTTCTGATGGTGCGCCCCACATACTGGAGCCCACAGGGGCATTCCAGCAAATAAATAATGTATTGGGAGGCACAGTTTATGTGGTATTTGATCTCAAAGGATTCTCCCGTCCTGTTTGAGGAGAAGGACTTGCATTTATTTTTAATATTTGCACAACATTTGCATCTTGTGGAAGAGCATTTGTATGACCCAGTTGAGGATAGAAAAGTCAACTTACTGACTTTCTGGGAGCGCAATCTACTGGGTGCAATAATGTTGCGAAAGGCAGGGCCGGATTAATGTAGGGGCGGATGGAGCTGCCGCTCCAGGCCCTTAAATTAAAATAGGCCCAGTGGCCTGCACAGGCGGCCCGCATAGGCCGCCCGGACCGGTGACCCGCCTCCCGTTCTGCCGCCAACACCTAACGCCGACCCCCCCCCCCCCCCGCTCCTCACTATCTTACAACACCCGGGCCGTCGTCACCTCCGCCAGTCACACGCGCTGCGGCAGCTGTCAGTGAGAGCTGCGGTGACGTCATCCACTTCAAGGCGAAGCCCGGAAGTCACGTCCCCGCGGCTCCCACTGAAACAAGGACTGAGCAGCAGCCGCCGCAGCGTGTCAGTCTGAGTCACTGGGTCCCGGAGAGAAAGGCGACAGCCCTTGGGGCCATTTATAATGTAAGGCACTGTGAGGGGCACAATTTAACATGTCAGGGGGGCAGCAACCGCATTATAGGTTGCAAGACATGGTTTATTATATATGAGGGGGACATTATATGTGGGGGCACATGACAGAACCCTCCCTGTCATGTGCCCAAATAATGCCCCCCTGTAATGTGCCCCTCATATATAATACCCCATGTCCTGTGCCCCTCACATATAATGCCCCTCTGACATGTGCCCCTCACATATAATGCCCCCCTGACATGTGCCCCTCACATATAATGCCCCTGGCTGTCCTGACCCCTTAGGGGCATTATATGTGAGGGGCACATGTCAGGGGGGCATTATATGTGAGGGGCACAGGACATGGGGTATTATATATGAGGGGCACATGACAGGGGGACATTATATGTGAGTGGCACAAGACATGGGGTATTATATAGGAGGGGCACATGACAGGGGGACATTATATGTGGGGGCACATGACAGGACCCCCCCCCTGTCATGTGTCCATATAATGCCCCCCTGTCATGTGCCCCTCATATATAATACCTCATGTCCTGTGCCCCTCATATATAATGCCCCTCATATATAATACCCCATGTCCTGTGCCCCTCATATATAATGCCCCTCATATATAGTACCCCATGTCCAGGGGGCATTATATGTGAGGGACACATGTCAGGGGGCATTATATGTGGGGGCAAATGACAGGGGGGCATTATATGTGGGGGCACATGACAGGGTCCCCCCTGTCATGTGCCAATATAATGCACATATAATGCCCCCCTGACATTTGCCGCTTACTTATAATACCCCCTGTCATGTGCCCCTCATATATAATGCCCCATGTCCTGTGCCCCTCACATATAATGCCCCCTGAAATGTGCCCCTCATATATAATGCCCCATGTCCTGTGCCCCTCACATATAATGCCCCCTGACATGTGCCCCTTATACATAATGCCCCATGTCCTGTGCCCCTCACATATAATGCCCCCTGTCCTGCCCCCTCAGGGGGCATTATATTTTAGGGGCACAGGACAGGGGGCATTATAAGTCAGGAACATATGTCAGGGGGCATTATATGTGCATTATATGGGCACATGACGGGGGGGGGGCTGTCCTGTACCCCCCCCCCCCACATATAATGCCCCCTGAAATGTGCCCCTCATATATAATGCCCCATGTCCTGTGCCCCTCACATATAGTGCCCCCTGACATGTGCCCCCTATACATAATGCCCCATGTCCTGCCCCCTCAGGGGGCATTATATTTGAGGGGCACAGGACAGGGGGCATTATAAGTCAGGGACATGTGTCAGGGGGCATTATATGTGCATTATATGGGCACATGACGGGGGGGGGCTGTCCTGTGCCCCCCACATATAATGCCCTATGTCCTATGCCCCTCACATATAATGCCCCCTGAGGGGGCAGGACAGAGGGCATTATTATTATGCGGGGGGAACAGGACGGGTTATCATTATTATATGTGGGGGCACAGGATGGGGCATTATTACCATATATGAGGGGCATAGAGTGTTTTGCATTTCAGAGGTATGGGCCGTCATTTATTATTGTAGGTGTAAGAGAAGCATTTTTACACCTTTTTTGTGCGCTGTAATGTGTAGGAGCACCAAATTTATTAAAAGGTAGCAGACCATTTGATAAATTTTGTGCAGGTCACATTTTCTAAAATTTCCCTCTTCACATACACCAAAAAGCTAAGTCTGGGCAGGTGTAATTTTAGAGACTTTTCAGTGGTTTTGCGCATTTTTTGTGCCTTTTCACAAAAAGGTGCAGTTCATAAAACCCTATTATGTGGATTGCCAAAATCAGTGGATTACAACTCAAGCGCAAAAAAGGCACAAATAAACCCTGCTTGCGCCTTTTTTGTACCATTTTTAGACACAAAAAAACAGTCTAAAGACAATTATACATGTTGGCCATAGTGTATATTATAAGGAATTTTGGGGTAGTATGGTTTTTATGGGCCACATAATTACGGTATTGTATTCAGAGGGTGCATGGCAAGGTTATATTCAGAGAGCACAGTATGTGGTAGTATTATATTCAAAGGGTTCAGTGTGTTGTAGTAATATATTCAGAGGGTTCTGTGTGTAGTAGTAATATATTCAGAGGTTACGGTGTGTGGTGGTTTTATATTCAGAGATTACAGTGTGTAGTAGTATCATATTCAGAGGGTACAGTGTGTGCCATTATTATATTCAAAGGATATGGTGTTTGGCAGCATTATAATAATTATTGTTTTCATATAGAGGATCAGAATGCGCTGACATAGTGAGGAGACGTCTGGGCATCAAGTTCTGCTGAGTGAACATTTAGCTGAAACAAGTCCTGGCGGTATGTACCATCTGAATTAGATAAGAAAAGACTATAGAGAAGACGTCACCTGTAGTAACAGATTTTATTGTGTATTCACCTCACTATAGAGAAGACGTCACCTGTAATAACAGATTTTATTGTGTATTCTCTTCACTATAGAGAAAACGTCACATGTAGTCACTTATTTCATTGTGTATTCTCCTCACTATAGAGAAGACGTCACCTGTAGTCACTTATTTCATTGTGTATTCTCCTCACTATAGAGAAGACTTCACCTGTAGTCACTTATTTCATTGTGTATTCTCTTCACTATAGAGAAGACGTCACCTGTAGTCACTGATATCATTGTGTATTCTCCTCACTATAGAGAAGACGTCACCTGTAGTCACTGATATCATTGTGTATTGTCCTCACTATAGAGAAGATGTCACCTGTAATCACTGATATCATTGTGTATTCTCTTCACTATGTCCTATCAGAGCTGGAGTCACTAGTAAGTTCTGCAGTAATGATGGGTGAAACAACAACTCCTAGCATAGCCTTACCACATACTTAAGGTCATACTGGGAGCTGTAATTTTAAATGGTAAAAACTTTTTTTACCACTTTCCCATTCTGTGGCAATTGGTATATTTGTTTATTATACTGGAAATAATTTTCTGCAATATGCTAGAGTGCGGGCATCACAACATGCTACAGCGCGGGCATCACAACATGCTACAGCGCGGGCATCACAACATGCTACAGTGCGGGCATCACAACATGCTACAGCGCGGGCATCACAACATGCTACAGCGCGGGCATCACAACATGCTACAGCGTGGGCATCACAACATGCTACAGCGTGGGCATCACAACATGCTACAGCACGGGCATCACAACATGCTAAAAAAAATCAGGGCCTATATCCCTTAATGTTATGTTTTTGCAAATATTCATCCAGTTGCTGTTTAACCCCTTAAGGACTGAGCCCTTTTTCACCTTAAGGACTCAGCGATTTTTTGCAATTCTGACCACTGTCACTTTAAACATTAATAACTCTGGAATGCTTTTAGTTATCAATCTGATTCCGAAATTGTTTTTTCGTGACATATTCTACTTTAACATAGTGGTATTATTTTGTGGTAACTTGCATCCTTTCTTGGTGAAAAATCCCAAAATTTGATGAAAAATTTTAAAATTTTGCATTTTTCTAACTTTGAAGCTCTCTGCTTGTAAGGAAAATGAATATTCAAAATATTTTTTTTTTATTCACATATGCAATATGTCTACTTTATGTTTGCATCATAAAATTGACGTGTTTTTACTTTTGGAAGACACCAGAGGGCTTCAAAGTTCAGCAGCAATTTTCCAATTTTTCACAAAATTTTGAAACTCGCTTTTTTTCAGGGACCAGTTCAGGTTTGAAGTGGATTTGAAGGGTCTTCATATTAGAAATACCCCATAAAAGACCCCATTATAAAAACTGCACCCCCCAAAGTATTCAAAATGACATTCAGTCAGCGTTTTAACCCTTTAGGTGTTTCACAGGAATAGCAGCAAAGTGAAGGAGAAAATTCACAATCTTCATTTTTTACACTCGCATGTTTTTGTAGACCCAATTTTTGAATTTTTGCAAGGGGTAAAAAGGAGAAAATTGTTACTTGTATTTGAAACCCAATTTTTCTCGAGTAAGCACATACCTCATATGTCTATGTTAATTGTTCGGCGGGCGCAGTAGAGGGCTCAGAAGGGAAGGAGCGACAAATGGTTTTTGGGGGGCATGTCACATTTAGGAAGCCCCTATGGTGCCAGAACAGCAAAAAAAACACATGGCATACCATTTTGGAAACTAGACCCCTCGGGGAACATAACAAGGGGTAAAGTAAACCTTAATACCCCACAGGTGATTCACGATTTTTGCATATGTAAAAAAAAATATATATTTATTTTCCCTAAAATGCTTGGTTTCCCAAAAGTTTTACATTTTTAAAAAGGGTAATAGCAGAAAATACCCCCCAAAATTTGAAGCCCAATTTCTCCCGATTCAGAAAACACCCCATATGGGGGTGAAAAGTGCTCTGCTGGCGCACTACAGGTCTCAGAAGAGAAGGAGTCACATTTGGCTTTTTTGAAGGAAATTTTGCTCTTGGGGCATGCCGCATTTAGGAAGCCCCTATGGTGCCAGGACAGCAAAAAAAAACCACATGGCATACCATTTTGGAAACTAGATCCCTTGGGGAACGTAACAAGGGGTAAAGTGAACCTTAATACCCCACAGGGGTTTCACAACTTTTGCATATGTAAAAAAAAAAAAAAAAAATTACCTAAAATGCTTGGTTTCCCAAAAAATTTACATTTTTACAAAGGGTTAAAGCAGGAAATACCCCCCAAAATTTGAAGCCCGATTTCTCCCGATTCAGAAAACACCCCATATGGGGGTGAAAAGTGCTCTGCTGGCACAATACAGGTCTCAGAAGAGAAGGAGTCACATTTGGCTTTTTTGAAGGAAATTTTGCTCTGGGGGCATGCCGCATTTAGGAAGCCCCTATGGTGCCAGGACAGCAAAAAAAAACACATGGCATACCATTTTGGAAACTAGACCCCTTGGGGAACATAACAAGGGGTAAAGTGAACCTTAATACCCCACAGGGGTTCACAACTTTTGCATTTGTAAAAAAAAAAAAAAAATTGCCTAAAATGCTTGGTTTCCCAAAAAATTTACATTTTTACAAAGGGTTAAAGCAGAAAATATCCCCCAAAATTTGAAGCCCAATTTCTCCCGATTCAGAAAACGCCCCATCTGGGGGTGAAAAGTGCTCTGCTGGCGCACTACGGGTCTCAGAAGAGAAGGAGTCATTTTTGGCTTTTTGAAAGCAAATTTTGCTCTGGGGGCATGCCGCATTTAGGAAGCCCCTATGGTGCCAGGACAGCAAAAAAAACAAAACACATGGCATACCATTTTGGAAACTAGACCCCTCGGGGAACGTAACAAGGGGTTAAGTGAACCTTAATACCCCACAGGTGTTTCACGACTTTTGCATATGTAAAAAAAATATATTATTTTTTACCTAAAATGCCTCTTTTCCCAAAAATGTTACATTTTTAAAAAGGGTAATAGCAGAAAATACCCCCCCAAATTTGTAACACAATTTCTCCCAAGTACGGCGATACCCCATATGTGGCTCTAAACTGTTGCCTTGAAATACGACAGGGCTCCAAAGTGAGAGCGCCATGCGCATTTGAGGCCTGAATTAGGGACTTGCATAGGGGTGGACATAGGGGTATTCTATGCCAGTGATTCCCAAACAGGGTGCCTCCAGCTGTTGTAAAACTCCCAGCATGCCTAGACAGTCAGTGGCTATCTGGCAATACTGGGAGTAGTTGTTTTGCAACAGCTGGAGGCTCCGTTTTGGAAACAGTGGCGTACCAGACGTTTTTCATTTTTATTGGGGAGGGGGGCTGTGTAGGGGTATGTGTATATGTAGTGTTTTTTACTTTTTATTTTATTGTGTGTTAGTGTAGTGTAGTGTTTTTAGGGTACAGTCACACGGGCGGGGGTTCACAGTAGTTTCTCGCTGGCAGTTTGAGCTGCCGCAGCTCAAACTTGCAGCCGGATACTTATTGTAATCCTCCGCCCATGTGAGTGTACCCTGTACGTTCACATTGGGGGGGGGGGGGGGGAACATCCAGCTGTTGCAAAACTACAACTCCCAGCATGTACGGTCTATCAGTGCATGCTGGGAGTTGTAGTTTTGCAACAGCTGGAGGCACACTGGTTGTGAAACACCGAGTTTGGTAACAACCAGTGTGCCTTCAGCTGTTGCAAAAGCTACAACCCCCAGCATGTACGGACAGCGGAAGGGCATGCTGGGTCTTGTAGTTATGCAACAGCTGGAGGCATACTACTTTGGCTGGGGATGCTGGGGACTGTAGTTATGCAACAGCTGGAGACACACTGGTTTGCTACATAACTCAGTGTGCCTTCAGCTGTTGCAAAACTACAACTACCAGCAGTCACCGACAGCCAACGGGCATGCTGGGAGTTGTAGTTATGCAACCAGCAGATGCACTACTACAACTCCCAGCATGCACTTTAGCTGTTTGTGCAAGCTGGGAGTTGTAGTTACACAACAGCTGAAGGTACACTTTTCCATAGAAAAAATGTGCCTCCAGCTGTTGCAAAACTACAAGTCCCAGCATGCCCATAAGGGCATGCTGGGAGTTGTGGTGGTCTGCCTCCTGCTGTTGCATAACTACAGCTCCCAGCATGCCCTTTTTGCATGCTGGGAGCTGTTGCTAAGCAACAGCAGGAGGCTGTCACTCACCTCCAACGATCCTCGCCGCACAGGTCAGTCCCTCGTCGTCGCCGCCACCGCCGTCTCTCCTGGGGCCCCGATCCCAACATTGACGCCGGGGATCGGGGTCCCCAGCACCTGGGGTGCACGTCCCGCAGCCGCTCACGTCCTCCGGAAGAGGGGCGGAGCGGGTTGCGGGAGTGACACCCGCAGCAGGCGCCCTGATTGGTCGGCCGGTAATCCGGCCGACGAATCAGGGCGATCGTGAGGTGGCACCAGTGCCACCTCACCCCTGCAGGCTCTGGCTGTTCGGGGCCGTCGGAGACGGCCCCGAACAGCCTGTAATTCCGGGTCACCGGGTCACTGGAGACCCGATTGACCCGGAATCTGCCGCAGATCGCTGGACTGCATTGTCCAGCGATCTGCAGCCATCGCCGACATGGGGGGGCATAATGACCCCCCTGGGCGATACGCCCCGATGCCTGCTGAACGATTTCAGGTATCGGTATCGGGCACCGGCTCCCCTCCAGCTAGCGGCGGGGGGCCGGGATTTGACAGGACGTACTCAAACGTCCTGAGTCCTTAAGGACTCGTAAAAGGGTCCGTTTGAGTACGTCCTGCGTCCTTAAGGGGTTAAACGTCTTTACAGACTCTAATAAGATCATATCTGCAGGCAGAGGATTCCACATCCTTATTGTTCTTAGTGTAAAAAACCCTTTCCTTTGCCTTAGACAAAATCTCCTTTCTTCCAGTATAAAAGTTGCTGAGTTGCCCATAGCAACCAATCAGATCACTTCTTTCATTTTTGAAAAAGGCCTCTGGAAAATGAAAGAAGCGATCTGATTGGTTGCTATGGTTAACTCAGCAATTTTTCCTCTGGACACTAACATATATTCAGCTATCCTGATAATTTTATGTGCATAAAACATGTGACAGATGCGCTTTATTTGTGTTAAGAAAAATTACTTTGTGTTGCATTTTCATTTTATATATTCCGATAAAAAGGCCCATCAAAATCTTCAGCACCAGGCCCATGATGCTCTTAATCCGGCCCTGGCGAAGGGTCCGTCCCCTTCGAAATGTGACTGCGGGTTTGGTTGGGACAATATCTCGTAAGTAAGGGTCTTTTAAAAGGATAGCCCAATGTTTATGTAGGATTCCTTTAATAAGTTTGTTCTCTTTAGTGAAAGTGGTGATAAAGTTTAATGATCACTTATCACATGTGTCATCCTTAATAAATTTCCTATTTTCCAGACATTCCTGTTGGGATAATTTTTCTGCCCTCTGAAATGCATAGTCTATTATAATTTTCGGGTATTTTTTTGCTTTAAATCTTGATTTTAATATTTTACTCTGTTCGCAGAAGTCTCTAGGCTTGGTGCAATTGCGTCGGATACGTTTGAATTGTCCGAATGGCACGTTTGTCAGCCATTTTTTATAGTGGGCACTAGAAAAATCCAAGTAGCTATTACTATCCACCTTTTTAAAATAGGTCTTGGGGTTAAACAAGCCATTTTCATCAATATAAACAATCACATCTAAAAATTTTGCTTTATTGGTATAAACTGTATGTGTGAAATTAAGACCAAAATAGTTGCTATTAATATGAACTAAAAACTCGTCTAAACTATCCCGAGGACCTTGCCAGATAAAAAATATATAATCGATGTAGCGTTTATAAAAGTGACAGTATTGGAATAAAACATGTGGATAGATTAATATTTCTTCAAACAGGCCAACGAAAAGATTTGCAAAAGTTGGTGCTACTTTGGAGCCCATTGCGGTCCCTGTATGCTGTGAATAAATTTTTCCTTGAAATTCAAAGTAATTATGCGTGAGTATATATCTCAAACCTTTTAGAATAAAATTGCGCTGTTCTTGAGGCATGTTAGGATCATTATGTAAAAAAGATGCAACAGCTTCTATCCCTTGCTCTTGATAATCACTGTATAAAGAGAGGTGATATCCATTGTGACTAGAAGACATTCTGGGGACCATTCAGCTTTTAAAATAGAGTTAATAAAATCAGTTGTGTCTTTCAGGTGGGATTTTAAATTTAAAACGTATTTCTGAAGCATAATATCTAAATAATGAGAGAGATTAGATGATACTGAATTAATGCCAGAGACGATAGGCCATCCTGGGAGGTTTGTAAGGTTCTTGTGAACCTTTGGTAGGTAATAGAAGATAGGTAATGCAGGTTCTGTTACTGTTATATAGTCGTGTTCTTTTTTACTCAGAACACCTCCCCTAAGTCCTTCAGCTGTTAAAATTTTCAATTCTTGTACGTATTGAGTAGTTGGATTGTTAGATAAAATGTTATAAGACTGAGTATCGGAAAGAAGATGATTAGCTTCCATAATGTAGTCCGTTAGATTCAACAGAAAAATCCCACCCCCTTTATCTGCAGAACGGAACACTAGATCGTGATTTTTTGCAAGATTCTTCATAGCATCCACTTTTGGTGAGATTATTATTGTATTTCTGTTTTGATATAGTAAGTGTTTCCAGATCATCTGAAACTAGACTTGAAAAAGTGTCAATAAAACTGCCTTTGGATTGCAGAGGATAAAAATTGGATTTTGGTCTCAGATCCGTATGTATTGCAGGAGGATTCAATAGTTCATGTTTATTATTATTTGACCAGTTTGTCTGGCTAATTTTTATGTATTGGGTCCTCTAGCATTGTTGTTTACATTTGCGCTTTAAATCTGCGCTCATGTGATGTGTCACATGATCGCTATGTTTAGCGGTCATGTGACCGCGATCATGTGATTCTCCCTCTGCGGGCGCATAGCGGCGGCACCTTTCGGACTTCCGCTTTTGCGCAGAGTGTTTGTTTACAAACACAGGTTGCATGCTTCCGGTCATGACGTGTGCGATACGGCGGTAAGTGAAGGGGCCGGCCAGTGGAAGATCGGAGGTTAGAACTCTTAATATAATTACAGTTAGAAGTGGATAATCACTGTATATACTAAGGACTTGATTATATGAACACTTGATTAGATGGAATATGTATCATATTGTGTTGATTATGTTTTGGAACACTACCGATGTTTTGTTTACATGGGTGGCCACACCCCTTAAAGGAAATGAGGTCATGATATGATACCATATAAATACTGGCTTGTTACACTATATCACCATGCTTGATAAAGATCCGGATTGTGGATCGAAACATTGCATCTCACTGATGGGTGAATACATTTATTTTCTTTGGATTGAATCCCTGGAGTGCCGCTTCTTCCTTGTGTCTTCTTCAACGGTGTGGGATCTTGAGTCGGACCCCTGGAGCTTGTGCACACATTTAGGACTACAAGTCCTCCACTGTGCCTTACCTGATATTCTTCATTTTTTTTATATTTAATTAAATTTGTTGAGCATGAGGAATGTGGAATACAGATTTTGTGGAGAGCAGACCAAGTTTCAAAAATATATTTGTTTAAAGATGTTTCATTGCTACTGGAGATGAGCGAATCGAAGCTGATGAACCAAAATTCCTTAAGAATTTCACTAAATAATCAATTTGCAACGAATGCGAATATCACCGCAATTCTATCGCGCAAATCGCTTCAATAAACTCCATTTACTGTGGCTCCAGGGCATCTAAAATGGTGGATCCACATGTCAGTAAATGGGATAAGAAATGCTAGGAAGGCGGGAAGGGAAGTAGGTGAGATGACCCTGAATCACATGCAGGGTGCCGCCTATCAGCAACCAGTGACCCCTGTGATGTCACAGCCCCATTAATCGGCAGCCATCTTGCGGCCAGTCACTTCACTACAATACACTGCAGAAGGATCATAGGATGCAGAGCCTGTGTGTGTGTGTGTGTTACAGCAGAGAAAAGCGCAGTCCAGCAGTGTTTAACATCTTCCTCATCAGCATTGTCGTGGTCTGACAGCATTGTTTTTTTCACTGAAAGGGATTTTTACTGCAGCTGCAGGCATTAACCTCCCAGGCACTTTCTTCAGCATAGTATTACAGAGAGGGGCAGAGAGCTGTGTGTTGCCTCACACATTTGAACAAGCTGCCTCAACTTTATAAACCTTAGCAGAGGAGGCAGGGATAATTTTTCAGCACAATTCAGTGTCTTTGTTCCACCAAAATATCCTCTGCTGATTATACTAGTCTGTAGACGGTATAATGCACAGCAGTCCATTCCTAATAGTCTTTGACAAAGTGCAAATTTGTATTAAGTACACCGTTTTTTTTGGCTGCAGCCCTGTTGTGTTCTGCTGGTGTTTTACAAAAAAGGGGTACTGTAGCGCATTTTTCTGCTCTCATAAGTGCATACCGCATACATACATCTAAGTAGTGTACTATTTTGTACCTGTTAATCTGTCAAGGGCCTACATACTGTGAAAGGACAGACAAAAGTAATCACCAGCTGGTGTTTTACAAAAATACAGATTTTTTTAGGCGCATTGTAACGCTATTTTCTGCCCTCATAAATGCATACTGTGTACATAAATCTAAGTAGTGTACTATTTTGTACCTGTTAATCTGTCAAGGGCCTACATACTGTGAAAGGACAGACAAAAGTAATCACTGGCTGGTGTTTTACAAAAATACAGAGTTTTTAGGCGTATTGTAGCGCATTTTTCTGCCCTCATCAGTGTATACCACATACATACATCTAAGTAGTGTACCATTGTGTAGATGCTAATCTGTCAAGGGATTACATACTGTGAAAGGACAGCCAAAAATAATCACCGGCTGGTGTTTTACTCTAATACGTTTATTAGAGGATACCACATACCTACATCTGAGTAGTGACCTATTTTGTACCTGTTAATCTGTTATGTTCCTACATGCTGTGAAAGGACAGCCCAAAGTAATCACCAGCTGCTGTATTACACCAAAACATTTATAAAGCATACTATAGCACATTTTTCTGCCCTCATGAGTGCATACTACATATGTACATTTAAGTAGTGTACTATTTTAAACCTGTTAATCTGTCAAGCGCCTAAATACTGTGAAAGTCCAGGCAAAAGTACTCTCAGGTTGGTGTTATTACTCAGATACTTTTTTAAGTGTACTGTAGCGCATTTTTCGGCCCACATAAGTGTATACCACATACATACATCTAAGTAGTGTACTATTTTGTACCTGTTTATCTATCAAGGGCACACCTGCTGCTGTTCTAGACAAATACTGTTTTAAGCATAGTGAAGCGTATTGTACTCCCCTCACATATGCACTAAGTATTCGAGGCAGAGAAGTACCAGGACATGCACAGAGGACTGGCAGAGGCCTAAATTCATCAGGCAAAGGCCGCAGCAGACTAGGGGCGAGTGGCTGCAGGAGTTGCAGTGAGAGGCCTGAGCTCCCGGTATCAGCTAGCGGTCATGTCTCGACCAGCAACCAATCTGCCATCATTGATTGGTTAACACGGTCATCCACTTCATCACAAGTGACATCTGATACCCCTAGTCAACAGTCGGTGGGTTCCTCAGGAACAACCCTAAGTTGGCATGGCCTGGGGGCAGTCCTTGTCCTCCCATTGCCTCTGTCCTATGCTGTTCCCTCCCCTAAAGAAGTATCTCATGCTGTGGGTTCAGCTCCATGATTCAGTGATGACGATCTAATAGAGGACAGTCAGTAGCTACTGCCCAGGCAAGGAGTGGAGGAGTAATCCGCCGCTTCCCCCGCTAGGCGGGCAAGTAGTGATGAGGAGAGTGATCTGGGAGACGGTGTTGCCAGGTTTCAGGGTCCTGAAGCAGACACTGTTAAGGAACCTGAGGAGGACATCAGTGACGGGCAATCACTTGCTGATGATGATGAAGCTGATCGCAATTGGGAGCCAGGTGCAGAAGGGGCTTCATCATCATCAGAAGAAGATAGTTGCAGGTTGCTCGTGAGGCAGCAGCTGAGCCACCAAGGTGGTAGCATGGTTAGCAGTCAGCGTGGTGGCAGAAGTGGAAATTCTGGAGCCAAACATGCCCAGGGGAGACCACCTGCTTTGCGCCAGCCTACCTTCCCGGGAGGTAGTGGAACAGGGGTTCCTGGAGTCGGCGGAGGTAGCAGTAAGTTAGTGCAGACTGTTGGTGGGAAAATTAGCTACTCAGCAGTTTGGCAGTTTTTCATCAAGCAACCGGACGAGGTTCACATAGCCACATGCAAGATATGTCGGCAGAAGGTGAAGTGTGGCCAGGGTTCCATTGTTGGTACCACGGCTTTGCGTCAACATATGCTTCGCCACCATAAAGCGGCCTTGGAGAACCATGGCTCCAATGTAGTGGTCCAGACTGCGGCATCCCCCAGTGGCAAGCAGCTCTCTCTTTCAGCCAGCCAAAGCTCCACCACCTCATCCGAAGGGAGCTGTGTGCCATACCCTCCTTCTGCCGCTCCAGATGCTCCTCCTACTTTTAGTCAGCCATTCTGCCAGTAATCCATCGGCGAAGCCATGTCCAAGAGAAAACAGTATGCACCCACTCATCAAATGCTGAATGAGCTCCCGTCCAAGTTGCTGGTGCTGCAGTCCCTCCCTTTTCAAGTGGTGGACTCTGCACCTTTCAGAGAACTGATGGCTTGTGCCGAGCCAAGGTGGAGAGTGCCAAACCATCATTTCTTTGCAAGAAGGCAGAACCAGCCCTGCACAATTTTGTGGAAGAGAAGGTGGGCCAGTCCTTGAGCCTGTCGGTGTGTACCAATGTGCCCAACAGTGCTGACGTCATGAGCTGTAACTACGGTCAGGGACAATTGTCACGATTCGGCTGGCAGGAGGTGGATCCTCTGTGCCAGAGAGGTATTGGCGTGGACCGTGCTAGTGGATCGGTTCTAAGTCACTACTGGTGTTCACCAGAGCCCGCCGCAAAGCGGGATGGACTTGCTGCGGCGGTAGTGACCAGGTCGTATCCACTAGCAACGGCTCAACCTCTCTGACTGCTGAAGATA
This sequence comes from Hyla sarda, assembly GCF_029499605.1. Taxonomy (NCBI): domain Eukaryota; kingdom Metazoa; phylum Chordata; class Amphibia; order Anura; family Hylidae; genus Hyla; species Hyla sarda. The sequence goes on from NC_079190.1 coordinate 272,747,627, forward strand.
GGCGCGGTACAAGGGAGTAGACAGAAGCAAGGTCGGACGTAGCAGAAGGTCGGGGCAGGCAGCAAGGATCGTAGTCAATAAGGTAATAGCAGGAGGTCAAGTACACAGTATGGACAAACACAGTAACGCTTTCACTAGGCTCTAAGGCAACAAGATCCGTCAGGGGAGTGCAGGGGCAGAGATCAGATATAGGCTGGGAGCAGGTGGAAGCCAATTAAGCTAATTGGGCCAGGCACCAATCATTGGTGCACTGGCCCTTTAAGTCTCAGGGAGCTGGCGCGCGCGCGCCCTAGAGAGCGGAGCCGCGCGCGCCAGCACATGACAGCAGGGGACCGGGACGGGTAAGTGACCTGGGATGCGATTCGCGAGCGGGCGCGTCCCGCTGTGCGAATCGCATCCCCGACGGCCATGACAGTGCAGCGCTCCCGGTCAGCGGGACCGACCGGGGCGCTGCGGAGAGAGAGACGCCGTAAGCGCTCCGGGGAGGAGCGGGGACCCGGAGCGCTAGGCGTAACAGTACCCCCCCCCTTAGGTCTCCCCTTCTCTTTGCCCGGTAACTGCCTCCCCTGGGATGAGGACACCGGGAAAGAATGGAGGGTTTCCTCAACGGCAGGCAGTACAGCAGGAGTGGGAATGGGGAGGGAGGGCAGAGGGCGAGGCCTGGCACGGGGCAGTGTGACACCAGGACGGGGGCCATGAGGAGGCACCGAGGCTTGCCTGACGGGACTGGGAGGGGGGGAGAGGCACTTCTTATGGCAGGCAGAGTCCATAAAGACCTTAGGGAGACCGGATACAGGGGGAACCACAGGGTCACGGCAGGGAGTACTGGGAACCGGTTTAAGGCAGTCCTTGAAACAAGAGGAACCCCAGCTCTTGATCTCCCCTGTGGACCAATCCAGGGTTGGGGAATGGTGTTGAAGCCAGGGTAGTCCAAGGAGAACTTCGGAAGTGCAATTGGAGAGGACCAAAAACTCAATTCTCTCGTGATGAGGTCCGATGCACATTAGGAGGGGTTCCGTGCGGTAACGCACGGTGCAATCCAACCTGACTCCGTTGACCGCGGAAATGTGGAGCGGCTTGACGAGACGGGTCACCGGGATGCGGAATTTATTCACCAAGGACTCCCGAATAAAATTCCCAGAGGCACCAGAGTCCAAGCAGGCCACGGCTGAGAGGGAAGAGTTGGCTGAAAGAGAAATCCGTACAGGCACCGTGAGACGTGGAGAAGCCGACTTAGCATCAAGAGACGCCACACCCACGAGAGCTGGGTGCGAGCGTGCGTTTCCCAGACGTGGAGGACGGATAGGGCAATCCACCAAAAAATGTTCGGTACTGGCACAGTACAGACAAAGATTCTCTTCCCTACGGCGATTCCTCTCTTCCAGGGTCAGGCGAGACCGATCCACTTGCATGGCCTCCTCGGCGGGAGGCCTAGGCGTAGATTGCAATGGAGACTGTGGGAGAGGTGTCCAGAGATCAAGGTCTTTTTCCTGGCGGAGCTCCTGACGCCTTTCGGAAAAACGCATGTCAATGCGAGTGGCTAGATGAATGAGTTCATGTAGGTTAGCAGGGATTTCTCGTGCGGCCAGAACATCTTTAATGTTGCTGGATAGGCCTTTTTTAAAGGTCGCGCAGAGGGCCTCATTATTCCAGGATAGTTCAGAAGCAAGAGTACGGAATTGTACGGCGTACTCGCCAACGGAAGAATTACCCTGGACCAGGTTCAGCAGGGCAGTCTCAGCAGAAGAGGCTCGGGCAGGTTCCTCAAAGACACTTCGAATTTCCGAGAAGAAGGAGTGTACAGAGGCAGTGACGGGGTCATTGCGGTCCCAGAGCGGTGTGGCCCATGACAGAGCTTTCCCAGACAGAAGGCTGACTACGAAAGCCACCTTAGACCTTTCAGTAGGAAACTGGTCCGACATCATCTCCAAATGCAGGGAACATTGCGAAAGAAAGCCACGGCAAAACTTAGAGTCCCCATCAAATTTGTCCGGCAAGGACAGGCGGAGGCTAGGAGTGGCCACTCGCTGCGGAGGAGGTGCAGGAGCTGGCGGAGGAGATGGTTGCTGCTGTAGCAGAGGCAGAAGTTGCCACTGAAGTTGCTGCACAATGGTGGACACTTCCGACAGCTGGTGGGTTAGATGGGCGATCTGTCGGGATTGCTGGGCGACCACCGTGGTGAGATCAGAGATAGAAGGCAGGGGAACCTCAGCGGGATCCATGGCCGGATCTACTGTCACGATTCGGCTGGCAGGAGGTGGATCCTCTGTGCCAGAGAGGTATTGGCGTGGACCGTGCTAGTGGATCGGTTCTAAGTCACTACTGGTGTTCACCAGAGCCCGCCGCAAAGCGGGATGGACTTGCTGCGGCGGTAGTGACCAGGTCGTATCCACTAGCAACGGCTCAACCTCTCTGACTGCTGAAGATAGGCGCGGTACAAGGGAGTAGACAGAAGCAAGGTCGGACGTAGCAGAAGGTCGGGGCAGGCAGCAAGGATCGTAGTCAATAAGGTAATAGCAGGAGGTCAAGTACACAGTATGGACAAACACAGTAACGCTTTCACTAGGCTCTAAGGCAACAAGATCCGGCAGGGGAGTGCAGGGGCAGAGATCAGATATAGGCTGGGAGCAGGTGGAAGCCAATTAAGCTAATTGGGCCAGGCACCAATCATTGGTGCACTGGCCCTTTAAGTCTCAGGGAGCTGGCGCGCGCGCGCCCTAGAGAGCGGAGCCGCGCGCGCCAGCACATGACAGCAGGGGACCGGGACGGGTAAGTGACCTGGGATGCGATTCGCGAGCGGGCGCGTCCCGCTGTGCGAATCGCATCCCCGACGGCCATGACAGTGCAGCGCTCCCGGTCAGCGGGACCGACCGGGGCGCTGCGGAGAGAGAGACGCCGTAAGCGCTCCGGGGAGGAGCGGGGACCCGGAGCGCTAGGCGTAACAACAATACATGTCCTTTACGGCTCACTGGGTGAATGTGGTTTCTGCACAGCCACAACACCAACTTGGACAGGTCATGCCGCTTCCTCCTCCACGCTCTCAAGCCGTGGGTCCTGTGACAGTGTGCGACTCCGCCTCCTCATCCTCCACCATGTCCTCAGCCTCCACTGCCCAGACAAGTCTCAGTGGCCCTTCAGTATACCATGTGTACAGGGCACGGTGGTGTCATGCTGTTCTTCACATGGTAACACAGGGAAGGAACTACCAAAAGCTTGTAAAGAAATCAGAGCATGTCTTACTCTACGAAAACTGGAAATGGGAACCATGGTGACTGACAACGGGAAGAACATCTTGCATGCACTATGACTGGAAAGGCTGAGCCATGCGCCCTGCATGGCACACGTGTTCAATCTGGTTGTGCAGCAGTTCCTGAAGTGTTCCCTCCATTTTCAAGACATCCTAACAATGGAAAGGAAACTTTGCATGCACTTCAGCCACTTGTACACAAAGCACACCCTCCTTGAGCTGCACCGGTAGAACGGTATCCTCCAACATAGTCTAATTTGCAACGTTGCCACACGTTGGAATTCCACCCTCCATATGTTGGACCGACTGTACGAACAGAGAAAAGCCATCGATGATTTCTTGATGATCCAAGCGGATGGGGGTACTCCCCTATGTAACTTCAATGTGTACCAGTGGCAGCTCATACGTTTGCTCAGGCCCTTTGAGGAAGCCACATTATACGTAAGTTGCCAGGATTACGGGATGAACGACGTCATTCCACTGCTTCATTTCTTACAACACGTATTAGGAACTATGGCTGGACAGGGCACTGGAGACTGCATCTCACGGCCACATGAGCCCTGTGGGGGCTGAACTGGAGGAGGAGGGGGTGGGGCACAGTGGAACACAGTTTAGGCTTCGCCAGATGGGTGTTTTTTCTAGTTATTTGACATGAAAGGAGGAGCACGAGCAACCATAGGAGCTAGAGGATTATGAGGAAGGCGAGACAGAGGACCCAGACACACTGTGGAAGTATGCTTTAGCCACCTCTAGGCTGTGCCATTCAGCCACTATATCGTCTCCTCAAGATTCAGCCACCTCCAGTATGTGACATTAAGCCACTATATGGTCTCCTCATGCTTCAGCCACCTCTTGGCTGTGCCATTCAGCCACTATAGGGTCTCCTCATGATTCAGCCACCTCCAGGCTATGTCATTCAGCCAATATATGGTTTACTGATGCTGCTAGGCCTGGGCTATAAATCTTCAATTGAAATGTCAAAATTCATCTTTTAATCTTAGGGATTGTGAAGCCCTAGTTTCTACTCATGCTGCTGCCAGCTCCAGGCTGTGTCATTCAGCAACTAAATGGTCTCCTCATGCTGCCAACACCTCCTTGCTGTGTCATTTAGTCACTATATGGTCTCTTCATGCTTCAGCCACCTCCACGGTGTGCCATTCAAACACTATATGGTCTCCTCCTGCTTTAGCTTCCTCCAGACTGTGCCATTTAGACACTATATGGTCTCCTCATGCTTAAGCCAACTCCAGGCTGTGCCATTCAGACATTATATGGTCTCCCCATGCTGCCACAAACTCTAGTAAGTCATTCAGCCACTATATGGTCTCCTCATACTGATGCCACCTCCAGGCTCTGTCATTGTGCTGCCATGTGACATGTGACTCCAAGTTATATTTGGCCCTTTGTACCCACACGTCAGTAAAACTTGGGAACTAAAATTTCTATTTAAAAACACTCAATTTCAATTGCAAAATCTTAAATTTCTATTTCAAAATCTTAAATTTCTATTTCAAAAACCTTAAATTTCTATTTCAAAATCTTAAATTTCTATGGTCTCCTCATGCTTCTGCCATCTCCAGGCTGTGCCATTCAGCCACTATATGGTCTCCTCATGCTTCAGCCAATATATGGTTTACTGATGCTGCTGAGCCTGGGCCTAAACATTTTTATGGTAGTACTAGCTACCATAAATCTTCAATTGAAATTTCTAAATTCATCTTTTATTCTTAGGGATTGTGAAACCCTAGTGTCTAGTCATGCTGCCTCCAGCCCCAGGCTGTGTCATTCAGCCACTATATGGTCTCCTCATGCTTCAGCCACCTCCAGGCTGTGTCATTCAGCCAATATATGGTTTACTGATGCTGCTGGGCCTGGGCCTAAACATTTTATGGTAGTACTAGCTACCATAAATCTTCAATTGAAATTTCTAAATTCATGTTTTATTCTTAGGGATTGTGAAAACCTAGTGTCTAGTCATGCTGCCTCCAGCCCCAGGCTGTGCCAATCAGCCACTATATGGTCTCCTCATGCTTCCAACACCTCCATGCTGTGTTCCTTAGCCACTAAATGGTCTCTCCTTGCTGCCAACACCTCCACACTGTGTCATTTAGCCACTATATGGTCTCCTTAATGCTGCACACACCTCCATGCTTTGTAATTCAGCCACTATGTGGTCTACTTATGCTTCAGCCACATCCAAGCTGTGTCATTCAGCCACTATATGGTCTCCTCATGCTGCCAATACCTCCACACTGGGTCATTCAGTCACTATATGGTCTTCTCATGCTGCCAAAACCTCCACGCTGTGTCATTCAGTCACTAAATTGTCTCCTCATGCTTCAGCTACATCCAAGCTGTGTCATTCAGCCACTATGTGGTCTCCTCATGCTGCCAACACCTCTACACTGTATTATTTAGCCACTATATGGTCTCCTCATGCTGTCACCACCTCTACGCAGTATCATTAAGCCACTATATGGTCTCCTTAACCCCTTAAGGACCAAGGGCGTACAAGTACGCCTTTGCTCCCTGGTACTTAAGGACCAAGGGCGTACCTGTACGCCCGTGGGAATTTCGGTCCCCGCCGCGCTCCGGTCGGGGATCGGGCCGGGGTGACTGCTGATATCTATCAGCAGGCACCCCGCGCAAATGCCCAGGGGGGTCATTAGACCCCCCCATGTCAGCGATCGGCGCAAATCGCAAGTGAATTCACACTTGCGATTTGCGCCGATTCCGGGTCATACGGATCTATGGTGACCCGGTGACCCGGAATAGAAGGGGGATCGCGGGTGTCCTAGACACCCACGATCCCCCTGTAGTGATAGGAATGAGGTGGCAGGGTTGCCACCCCTCCTATCTCTGCTATTGGTGGTCTAGACGCGAAAGGTTTACTTTCGGTTTCCCCGTTCTGCCCTCCCACAATAGGCGGGGCAGGACGGGGAAACCGACAGGGACCGGCGCTGAAGATCCACTTACCCATCGGCGACAGCAGCGGGCGATGATCAGCGGCATGTACTGATTGCCGAAAGGCATGCTGGGAGATGTAATTATGCAACAGCTGGAGGGATCGCAACTACAACTCCCAGCATGCAGAGACAGCAGTTTGCTGTCTGGGCATGCTGGGAGTTGTAGTTTTGCAACATCTGGAGGTCCACAGTTTGGAGACCACTGTGCAGTGGTCTCTAAACTATAGCTCTCCAGATGTTGCAAAACTGCAACTCCCAGCATGCCTAAACAGCAAACAGCTGTCTCTGCATGCTGGGAGTTGTAGTTGCGATCCCTCCAGCTGTTGCATAATTACATCTCCCAGCATGCCTTTCGGCAATCAGTACATGCTGGGAGTTGAAGTTTTGCAACAGCTGGAGGCACACTGGTTGGAAAATACTGAGTTAGGTAACAGAACCTAACTGAAGGTTTTCCAACCAGTGTGCCTCCAGCTGTTGCAAAAGTACAACTCCCAGCATGCATGGTCTGTCAGTACATTTTGGGAGTTGTAGTTTTGAAACAGCTGGAGGTTTGCCCCCCCCCCCCATGTGAACGTACAGGGTACATTCACACTGGCGGGTTTACAGTAAGTTTTCTGCTTCAAGTATGAGCTGTTGCAAATTTTTCACCGCAGCGCAAACTCCTAACAGTAAATTCACTGTAAACCCGCCAGTGTGTACGTATCCTAAAAACACTACACTTACACATAATAAAGAGTAAAACACTACATTTACACCCCCTTACACTGTCCCCCTAATAAAAAATAAAAAACGTATTGTACGGCAGTGTTTCCAAAACAGAGCCTCCAGCTGTTGCAAAACAACAACTCCCAGCATTTCCGGACAGCCACTAACTGTCCAGGCATGCTGGGAGTTTAGCAACAGCTGGAGGCACCCTGTTTGGGAATCACTGGCGTAGAATACCCCTATGTCCACCCCTGTGCAATCCCTAATTTAGTCCTCAAATGCGCATGGCGCTCTCTCACTTCAGAGCCCTGTCGTATTTCAAGGAAACAGTTTAGTGCCACATATGGGGTATCTCCGTACTCAGGAGAAATTGCACTACTAATTTTGGGGGCTTTTTTTCCTTTTACCCCTTATGAAAAAGAAAAGTTGGGGTATACACCAGCCTGTTAGTGTAAAAAAAAAAAATTTCTCCTGAGTACGGAGATACCCCATATGTGGGCGTAAAATGCTCTGCGGACGCACAACAAGGCTCAGGAGTGAGAGCACACCATGTACATTTGAGGCCTAAATTGGTGATTTGCAAAGGGGTGGCTGATTTTACAGCGGTTCTGACATAAACCCCAAAAAATAAATACCCACATGTGACCCCATTTTGGAAACGACACCCCTCACGGAACGGAGCAAGGGATATAGTGAGCCTGAACACCCCACAGGTGTTTGAGAAATTTTCATTAAAGTTGGATGGGAAAATGAAAAAAAAAATTTTTTTTCACTAAAATGCTCGTGTCACCCTAAATTTTTCATTTTCACAAGGGAAAATAAAAAAAAGCCCCCCAAAATTTGTAACCCAATTTCTTCTGAGTAAGAGCATACCCCATATGTGGATGTAAAGTCCTCTATGGGTGCACTACAATGCTCAGAAGAGAAGGACCGCCATTGGAATTTTGAAGAGAAAATTTGTCCGGAATTGAAGGCCACTTGTGTTTACAAAGCCCCCATGGTACCAGAACAATGGACCCCCTCATATGTGACCCCATTTTGGAAACTACACCCCTCATGTAATGTAATAAGGGGTACAGTGAGCATTGACGCCCCACAGGTGTCTGACAGATTTTTGGAACAGTGATCCGTGAAAATGAAAAATTTAATTTTCCATTTGCACAGCCCACTGTTCCAAAGATCTGTCAAACGCCAGTGGGGTGTAAATGCTCACTGCACCACTTATTAAATTCTGTGAGGTTTGTAGATTCCAAAATGGGGTCACATGTGGGGGGGGGATCCACTGTTCTGGCACCACGGGGGGCTTTGTAAATGCACATGGCCCCTGACTACCATTCCAAACGAATTCTCTTTCCAAAAGCTCAATGGTGCTCCTCCTCTTCTGAGCATTGTAGTTCGCCGGTAGTGCACTTCAGGTCAACTTATGGGGTACCTCCATACTCAGAAGAGATGGGGTTACAAATTTTGGGGGGTATTTTCTGCTATTAACCCTTGCAAAAATGTGAAATTTGGGGGGAAACACACATTTTAGTGAAAAATTTTTGTTTTTGTTTTACATATGCAAAAGTCGTGAAACACCTGTGGGGTATTAAGGCTCACTAGTTACGTTCCCCAAGGGGTCTAGTTTCCAAAATGGTATGCCATGTGGGTTATTTTTGCTGTTCTGGCACCATAGGGGCTTCCTAAATGCAACATGCCCCCCATAAACCATTTCTGAAAAATGTACTCTCCAAAATCCCCTTGTCGCTCCTTTGGTTCTGAGCCCTCTACTGCGCCCGCCGAACACTTTACATAGACATATGAGGTATGTGCTTACTCGAGAGAAATTGGGCTACAAATATAAGTATACATTTTCTCATTTTACCCCTTGTAAAAATTCAAAAATTGGGTTCACAAGAACATACGAGTGTAAAAAATAAAGATTGTGAATTTTCTCCTTCACTTTGCTGCTATTCCTGTGAAACACCTAATGGGTTAAAACACTTACTGATTGTCATTTTGAACACTTTGGGGGTTGTAGTTTTTATAATGGGGTCATTTGTGGGGTATTTCTAATGGGAAGACCCTTCAAATCCACTTCAAACCTGAACTGGTCTCTGAAAAAAAGCGAGGTTCAAAATTTTGTGAAAAATTGGAAAAGTGCTGCTGAACTTTGAAGCCCTCTGGTGTCTTCCAAAAGTAAAAACACGTCAATTTTATGATGCAAACATAAAGTAGACATATCGGAAATGTGAATAAAAAAAATATTTTGAATATCTATTTTCCTAACAAGCAGAAAGCTTCAAAGTTAGAAAAATGCAAAATTTAAAAAATTTTCATCAAATTTTGGGATTTTTCACCAAGAAAGGATGCAAGTTACCACAAAATTTTACCACTATGTTAAAGTAGAATATGTCACGAAAAAACTATCTTGAAATCAGATTGATAACTAAAAGCATTCCAGAGTTATTAATGTTTAAAGTGACAGTGGTCAGATGTGCAAAAAACGCTCTGGTCCCAAGGTGTAAAATGGCCTGGTCCTTAAGGGGTTAATGCTGCCAACACCTCCACGCTGTGTCATTCAGCCACTATATGGTCTCTTCATGCTGCCAACACCTCCACGCTGTGTCATTCAGCCACTATATGGTCTCCTCATGCTTCAGCCACATCCAAGCTATGTCATTCAGCCTCTATACGGTCTCCTCATGCTGCCAACACCTCCACGCTTTGTCATTCAGTTATTATAAAGTCTCCTCATACTGATGCCACCTCCAGGCTCCGTCAATGTGCCGCTCTGTGGCAGGGATTCTAATAGCGATGCCTGTAATCTGCATGTCATACTAACAGTATTATTTCACTATCCCAGCACACTCCAAATGCATGTTAGAACAAAGCAAAGTGTTCTACACCCCTATTGAGGCTCTTTGTAGGCCAGAAATAGCCATTTTTTCATATAGATTCACCGCAAATAAATTTATATCGAACCAAATGTTTTCAGAAAATACGGCGAATCAGACGAATTAAATTTTTCTAAAGTTCGCTCATCACTAATTGCTACATAGTTACTTTGAAATATATACATACAATTTAAAAAAGACATGCTACAATGTCGATGTATATGACATTGTAGTACACCAAATTGTGCAGTACATAGCCAAAATGTGTATATAACACTAAGAGCCTGAAAAGCCCTGAATAAGACTTTTAAGCCACCTAAGATTGTTTATGTGTAGCTTCTTTTAAGGCAAAGTAAAATTCTAAGTTATAGCAACATTTTTGGCTATAGATAAACTGGTGGAACCTAACAGGTAAAAAAAAATAAAAAAAAAAAACAACACACACACACACACACAGCAGTAACAGATTTTTTAAAATTGTCCCTTTCTGGAAGTAGGTGCTTGCCAGTGTTTATATGCACACAGAGTTATTGAAAGGAGCAATAGCTTTTTACAATTGTTCCAAAAAGAATCTTATTTGGGAATAGCAACAAGTTTTGTGACTGAAAAGTCAAGAAGCAATGGCTTTTTACAATCTGTGAAAATGATCCCATTTCGGGATATAGTTACAGGACTGGCATCCAAGAAAATATGCAAAAGTGATACATAACCATCTATGCACACTAACAAACAAACATATTTTACAGAACAGATCACAAAAATAGCTGTTTTAGTTTCAGTACATGTACAGGCTTCTACAGTGGCTTTGACATCATCCCTATACTGCCTGCTGATTGACTGTGAGAGCTGTTTGAAAAGCATTATGGGATTCCCTGAGGTCATATGATCCTTCCTCCTCTTTTCCATCATGCAGCTATTTTAGAAAGCTCTGCCAAACCGAACTGAAACCGAAAAGTTCAAGTGCTAGCCAAACTAAAGTCCTGACCGAACTCAGGCTTTATGGGTTCAGTTTGTTCATTGCTACTTTTAATAATTTTCAATTGTATGTTGACCTATTTTGCTGTAAAAATTTACAAAACCTAACCCCAACATACTGCTTCCTGTATATTACATTATAAAGACATAAACAATATAAAACATCTGAAACCATCTTAAATTAAAATCTTCTCTGGATGATATGTAATTCTTAGCTTTTTCCCAGTTCCCATGCCAAGATGTCATCTAGTTGGCATTCATTAAAATCCTAAAGAAGTTTCCTACCTTACTATATACTGTAAAATATTATTATCCTTAAGGATATAAATTATGTTAGTGAGTTTCTTTTCTCGGATTCCCAGATCCTTAAGATCACCCAGTCTAGCTGTTCAATAGATTTCCTTTCTCTTCCTCTAAGAATACTTCCCTGTACTACTTCTTTACATCTTGTAGTATTGGCCATCCTGAAAGACTCCATTTTAAAGTTTCTAAAAATGAAGGCCGTTGAAGAAGTAATTTCCCAAGGGAGATGCACATGGGTTTTCCCCGTTATTTTAGCTCCTAAATCTTCACGCAAATGAAGATGAGGTATCGACCTCAGATTTCATGGTACAAAGAAATTTAAGATGGAGCCAATCAAACCTGTGATCTTAATTTTAGAAAAAATATGTAATTGCCGATCAAGCAATGCTTACCTTCACATTTCCATTTCCTTGCCTCATAGAAGATATCTAGCTATATCTAATAATAGCTGTGCACATGAAAGGCACCTTCAATTCATAGTTATTACATTTAGGATCTCTTTAGCTACCTATACCTTTACAAAAGTTGTTTTCCTATACCTGCCTTTAACAACACATCTGTAGTTCTATGCCTGTACCATTGACTAATCAAAGTGTCTCTGTAATTTAGAAAATCTTTTGACATGTCAGACATGTCGAAAGTTTTAATCCCCGACCAGTCTCTAGATATCGCAAGTATAGGCAAACTTCCTGGTTGGCCATGATCTTCATCCAGCTGTAAAAGACAATCACCATTAAATGTTTATGGATCTTATTAGGTGCAGCTGGCTTAAGATCTCAGCTGGAGAGTTAATGTAGAGGTAGGTCGGGGTCTGTACTCTAAGACCCTGAATGATAAAAACTTTTCACATGTCTGTTTGACTTGTCAACACTTTAAAGTCTCTTCCCAGACAGGTTTAATGGGTGGTAGGTTTTCTTTAACTTTATTAGAAGGACAATCCATTGGAAGTGGACACCCTGTTCATTCCTTGGAGGTTAAGGCTGACCTACAGTTTCCCTATGGTTTCCTTCCAGGGTACTGAAGAAAATTAGGCAAGAAAAGGCCTCAGTAATAGCAATCATACCATTTTGGCTGAAGTGGTCATAATTTTCCAAAGTTATTTACATGCGTCAAGATGTGACTGGAGACTTTCCAAAATGCAGAACTTGGTGTATTAGAGCAATTCATGGACCTGAAGAGATTCAAATTGACAGTCTGACAATTGACCAACCCATAGTACAATCTTTTCAGGGCTCTAAAATAGTCATTAAGATTTTATTAAAAATCAAGTCTGAATACACAAGAAATGCTTATAGAAAGGTCAAATTAGTATTTTTAGCTTCATGTCCCACCCAAGGATTGGTCACTATGCATACAACCTGCAGAGTAACAACATCATAGACTTACTGCAGAAATAATTTGAAGGGTCTGAATCATGAACCAATTTCATCTTTGTTTTGTTTGGCTAGTTTCATATGAAAAGAGTCTAAATAAGACCTATCATTTGTAGTGCAGTGACAAAATGGGACTGTCCATAGTCCTAAATGTTTTCTTCTTAGCTATCATTTACTTATTGTAAAGGTTACTTTTATTCAGGCCATTACTGTCAAGAGTAAATGGGATCTTTGAGCAGATTTCCTGCTTAAAGGCATTATCCACCATAAGGTAACTTTATTACCTACCTGCCAGACAGTAATGGACATACTTAGGAAGTATCTGTGCTTGCCTGGGTGCTAAATGTCTGTGTTGTGAAATTACCATAATGCTGCTTTCTTTTTGTGAAATGGCTATTTACTGTTGGAGTTCCCTCCTCCAACTACAAGCCCCAGGAATCCTTGTTTGTAAGTATGAGGTTACTTTTCTCCCTCTCACACATCAGTCACCCTACTGTTTTCAGAAGAGCTAAGCTATGCATGCTGTTAAAGGGGTAGTCCAGTGGTGAAAAACTTATCCCCTATCCTAAGAATAGGGGATAAGTTTGAGATCGCGGGGGGTCCGACCGCTGGGGCCCCCTGCGATTTCTCTGTACGGGGGCCAGGCTCTCTGGCCAGATAGCGGGTGTTGACCTCCGCACGAAGCGGCGGCTGACACGCCCCCTCAATACATCTCTATGGCAGAGCCGGAGATTGCCGAAGGCAGCGCTTCGGCTCTGCCATGGAGTTGTATTGAGGGGGCGTGTCAGCCGCCGCTTCGTGCGGAGGTCGACACGCCCCCTTCCCGTGGGCTGTCAGGGCACCGTACAGGAGATTGCACGGGGCCGCAGCGGTCAGACCCCCCGCGATCTCAAACTTATCCCCTATCCTTAGGATAGGGGATAAGTTGTTCACCACTGGGTTCACCACTGGACTACTCCCTTAATGAAACTACAATTCCCTGCAGCCATGTGGAGAATGATCTCCTTCCCACCCAGCGGTCGCTCCACCCAAGGCCACCATCAGGGTAGGAATGGTGGCCCTGCTGTCAGGGGCCCAGGCAAAAACTAACATTAGTGGGGCCCAGCTGTCTTCAGCTCCCCAGGGCGGACTGAGAGAGGGTCCACCGCTGCTAGCGCCATTTCTTTTTTATTCTTTTACAATTTCTGTATGATGGCCCTTTAAAATCAGCACAGCAGCCTTGGCTGTGCTAAATTTCTAGGAAAGGAGCAGAGAGGGACTCTCCTCCCCTCCCTCATGCTCCCCTGCATGCAGCCCTATTGGTGGAGCAGGAGTGTTCTTAGTTTCCTGCTCCACCACAGACACTAACACCTGCTACACCCCTGGGAAGAGGAAGCCTTCTCTTGCCCACCGCTGGTGCCACCCAGAAAGTAAGTAACTATCTGTCTATCTATATGTCTATATGTCTATCTATATGTCTGTCTGTCTATCTATATGTCTATCTATCTCCTATATGTCTATCTATCTGTGTCACTGTCTATCTATCTATCTATCTATCTGTCTCTCTTTCTGTCTATCTATCTTTACAAACAAGCACACTGCTAGCGCTAAGCTATGTGTGAAATATGACATGTTTTACGCAATACTGCTATGCTCCTTAGCTTACCGTTCGACCAAATAGTATGTACCATCCGAACATAATAAGGTGACCTCATTTGGGACGGACCCTACACTATGAATATGCCTCTCCTAGGCTAGCACTGACCCTCAAATTTCTGGGCATGTAAGGTCTAGCACATCCCTCACCTAGTGCAATGGGTGGAGTGCACAAAACAAAATGGAGGCAGCCACTCCCTCCACATATGTAACATAAAAAGCAAAAATTGGTCAGCACATTGTTACAGAGCAGACTACTTAATCATGCATCACAATTACTTAGGCACATAATGAAGGGGTCCACCCCTAAAAGTAGCATCAAATACAGCAATGGACATTAGTGATCAGGCTCCAAGCTCTTACTACATGTAAAGTTTTCAATTGAAATCCTGTACCTGAATTTTATGAAATAACAAGTCAAAAAATAAACATTGGGGCAAAGATCACATAAAGAAATGCAAAACCAGCCATCAAAGTACAGACACCATATTATGAACTACACTATATTACAGCCTCTGTAGCATAGTCAAAAATCCTGTAATACCCCTTTAAGATTCTACTAACTCCCAAATTCCCTTCATTTAAAAACTGTAATAAGGTCATCTCTCTTTTAGAGTTCTGTCATGATCTCCATGAGGAATGTAATATTCATTGTTTAAAACTGTCCTGCTGTCTCAAGACCTAGTATAGAGGTAAGAAAGGTTAGCCATTTATTAATATTTATATTTGGGAGGATGTAAGGTTTAAAAGTGTCAAAAACTTCCTGGCTATTAAACGAACCAATTTGGCGTGTTTCCATCATGGGAACATTAAGGATGTATGGAGCAGACTCTGGAGCCAAGTCCACTCCATGACTGGTGGCTGCCAGCTGCTTTAAATGCTTGCACTGTCGTAGTAGCCAGATGCCTTTACTAGGCCTCCATGGCTTCCATCAGAGATCTTCTCCTACAGTCTGCCATAGGCAAGCTGTACAAATAGATCATGGACTAAAATGCAGTGTTTAAACACCTGAAGTGGTTATTATGAATGACTTTACACAATTTGTATTTGGGATTTGTTTATTTAAGTGATTGATTCTATCAGACACTGTAGAAGTGTGTTTTTTTGTAAGGTATACTATTAAATTAAGCAAAATGTAAAGAAATGTTCCCATTATCTTTCCTATTCACTACAATGGAATTTTTCTGATATACATAACATAAAATGACATCAGTTAGCCTCTGTGCCTTCAAGTGTTTACTATTTGTGACAGTCAATGTAGTGGAACTTCAATAGAACATTTACAGTTTGCTTCAATAGAACATTTTTGTAGAAGAATAATTGATGTATTCTATGTTTCATAAAATACACATTGAATTGCCAGGTAATAAAATAAAACTGTAGTGATTTCTATTAGTCACTTTTACTATTTTGTACACATATAACACAAAGACCTCTTTACTTTGTTATAGTATACATGTTCTGCATCTATACATTTAAAAAGATATCCCAATTTATTTTAAACCTAACTGAAGCCTGCCAAGGCAAAATAGAGTTTACTTACCTGTAGTGGTCTCGCTCTGGAATTTGGTATGTCCTTTTATCTGATCTGGATGTTTATGGGATGAAAGGTAGGCTTGGTAATAGAATCTTTGATCCCCTTCCTGGGCTCCTGCAGGTTTTCAGATCCGAGGGGCTCTAAAATTAAGAGTCAGTGTGCAAGTAAGGCTGTAAGGAACCTCTGATAAGAGTTGAAATGTTAAGGTATGCAGCCTCAAATGGGACATAACCCATTGTTTATGACTAGAGATGAGCAAATTTTTGAAAAATTTGATTTGTCTGATTCGTAGAATTTTCCGAAAAAATTAGGTTTGGTCCGAATTTATTTGCGGCAAATCGCTATAAAAAATGGCTATTTCTGGCCTACAGAGAGCCTCAATAGGGGTGTAGAACACTTTGCTTTGTTCTAACATGCATAGGGAGAGTGCTGTGTTAGAGAAATAATACTGTAAGGCTGCTTTCACACTATAAAATTCATCTGTTTTAAAGATCCATTTGATGTTCCATTATGAAAACCCTGAAAATCAGCCATTAAACGTCCGTTACAAAATCCCATACGTCCATTAGAAAATCCCATTATATTCTATGGGATTTTTACATTATCCGTTTTTATCCGTTATAGACTGTTATGAATAATGGATGTTATTTTGTGACGGGATAATGAACGGAAGAAATAGTGCATGCACTATTTCTCCCGTTACTATCTTCCGTCAAGTGTCCACTTGAAAAGGAAGGGAATGCAGTACCAGCAACTTGCACAGGAGCACATTCTGCTTCCGTGCAATGGGATAGCTAGTGTTAACATAAAAATATTTAGGTAATGTCCCAGCAGCATGAGGAGACCATGTAGTGGCTGAATAACACAGCCTGGAGTTGGAGGCAGCATGAGGAGACCATAGTGCCTCACAATCCCTAAGATTAAAAGATTATTTTTCAAATTGCATTTGAAGATTTATGGTAACTTGTGCTACCATAAAAATGTTTAGGTAATGTCCAAATAGCATGGCTTCACAATCCCTAAAATAAAAAGATTAATTTTCAAATTTAAATTGAAGAATTATGGTAGCTAGTGCTACCATTAAAATGTTTAGGTAATGTCCCAGCAGCATGAGCAGACCATATAGTAGCTGAAAGGCACAGCCTGGAGTTGGCGACAGCATGAAAAAACAAAAGGGCTTTACAATCCCTAAGATTAAAAGATGAATTTTCAATTTTAAATTGAAGTTTTATGGTAGCTAGTAGTGTTGCTCACGAATATTCGCAATTCGAATATTATTCGCGAATATCGCATATTCGCGAATTCGCGAATTTCGCGAATATAGCGCTATATATTCGTAATTACGAATATTCGTTTTTTTTTTGGTTTTTTTTCACAGTACACATAACAGTGATCATCCCTCTCTGCTTCCAGCTTGTGTGGTGTAAAGAAGGCTGTAATACTACTGTGTGAGACTGGCGTGCGAAAATTCGCATATACGAAAATTAACATATGTGAATTTTAGCACATGCTAATTTTCGCATATGCGAATATTCACATATGTTAATTTTCGTATACGCGAAATTTTGCATATGCGAAAATAAAACAATATAACGAATATGCGAATATTCGCGAATATATGACGAATATTCGTCCATATATTCGCGAATATTCGCGAATTCGAATATGGCCTATGCCGCTCAACACTAGTAGCTAGTGCTACCTTAACAATTTTTAAGTAATGTACAAGAAGCATGAGGAGACCATATAGTAGCTGAATCACACAGCCTGTAGTTGGCGGCAGCATGAGGAGACCATATAGTGGCTGAATGACTCAGCGTGGAGGTGGCAGCAGCATGAGGAGAACATACAGTGGCTGAATGACAAAGCCTGGGGTTTGCGGCAGCATGAGGAGACAATAGGGCTTCACAATCCCTAAGATTAAAAGATGATTTTCCAATTTTAAATCAAAGTTTAATGGTATGTAGTGTTACCTTAAAATTTTTAAAGTAATGTCAAGCAGCATGAGGAGACCATATAGTGGCTGAATGACACAGCCTGGAGTTTGCGGCAGCATGAGGAGACCACATATAGGCTGAATGACAGAGCGTGGAGGTGGCAGAGGCATGAGTAAACAAATAGTGGCTGATTGGCTCAGCCTGGAGTTGGCGGCAGCATGAGGAGACCATATAGTGTCTGAATGACACAGCCTGGAGCTGGTGGCAGCATATGGAGACCATATAGTGTCTGAATGACAGAGCCTGGAGGTGGCGGCAGCATGAGTAGACTATTCAGTGGCTGAATGACACAGCCTGAAGCTGGTGGCTGGATGAGGAGACCATATAGTGTCTGAATGACACAGTATGGAGATGGCGGCAGCATATGGAGACCATATAGTGGCTGAATGACACAGCATGATGCTGGTGGCAGCATGAGGAGAACATATATTGGCTGAATGACACAGCGTGGAGGTGACGGCAGCATGAAGAGACAATATAGTGGCTGAATGACACAGCGTGGAGGTAGCAGCAGCATGAGGAGAACATATAGTGGCTGAATTACAAAGCCTAGAGTTTGCAGCAGCATGAGGAGACAATAGGGCTTCACAATCCCTAAGATTAAAAGATGATTTTTCAATTTTTAATTAAAGTTTTTTGGTAGCTAGTGTTACCTGAAAAAAATGTAAGTAGTGCACAAGCAGCATGAGGAGACCATATAGTGGCTGAATGACAAAGCCTTGAGCTGGCGGCAGCATGAGGAGATTATATAGCGGCTGAATGACAAAGCCTGGAGCTGGCAGCAGCACGAAAAGACCATATATTGGCTGAATAACACAGCCTGGAGTTTGCCAGCAGCATGAGGAGACCATATAGTCCCTGAATGACACAGCCTGAAGCTGGCGGCAGCATGAGGAGACCACATAGTGTCTGAATGACACAGCCTTAAGCTGGCGGCAGCATGAGAACACCATATATTGGTTGAATGGCACAGCCAGGAGTTTGTCAGCAGCACAAGGAGACCATATAGTGGCTGAATGACACAGCCTGAAGCTGGTGGCAGCATATGGAGACCATGTGGTGGCAGAATGAGACAGATAGGAGTTGGCAGCAGCAGCATCAGGAGTCCTGAAAGTTACCTGGTGACAGAGTGGTGCGGTGGGTGGGAATACCAGTACTAGGTGACGAAGGTTTGTGAAAAAAGGTCTGATGCTGTGGAATGTTTGTAACTGGGGAGCAGCGACTTAAATCTATATGTTTATTTATATATATATATATATATATATATATATATATATATATATATATATATATATATATATATATTGTAGCTTATAATTCCACAGCTATGAATGACAGTTTCCTTTAAAATAATAGTTGTTACTATTGTACACAAATTCAAGTAAAATCCAACCAGCAGTAAAAGCAATGATTTCACCCTGCCAATCCATGTTAATTGGACCAGCATGGTCTAGTTATTGGCAGAGAGGCAATGTAGCTTTCCAGACAAAGCAAAATGAACTTTTTACTCTCTACCTTGCTTGGGGCAAAGTACCCACACCACCTGCCAGAGGCTGGCAGAGCCTGGATAATGATAATAAAGGAAAAAGAGCATTCTTAGTATTAAAAGTGCTCAGGTGTTTCAACCACATGCATCACAGATAGTTTTCTTAAGTCAAATATGCAGATACTCAATTTCCATAAACAAACATTGGTAGAAATATGGGTTTATTATAAGCTTAGTGACATTAAATGGGTGCTGTCAGATACAAAAATGTTTTCTATGTTTAAAATCTTGGCAAAACATAAACCTTTCTAATATACTTTATAAGAAAATTTGATTTCCTTTTTATACAATCATGGCTTATAAACTCATGGCTTTATCTAAGATGAAGCACAGACATGGACAAAGTCCAGTAAGTGAGGGTGGACTAACACTTCTCTGTGCTCTCTCCTGTCTGATAGCACTCTTCTGTGCTCTCTCCTGTCTGATAGGACTCCTCTGTGCTCTCTCCTGTCTGATAGCACTCCTCTGTGCTCTCTCCTGTCTGATAGTACTCCTTTGTGCTCTCTCCTGTCTGATAATACTCCTCTTTGCTCTCCCCTGTCTTACAGCGCTCATCTTTTTTCTCTCCTGTCTGAAAGCACTCCTCTGTGCTCTCTCCTGTCTGATAGGACTCATCTGTGCTCTCTCCTGTCTGATAGGAATCCTCTGTGCTCTCTCCTGTCTGATTATACTTCTCAGTGCTCTCTCCTGTCTGATGGTACTCCTCTGTGCTCTCTCCTGTCTGATAGTACTCCTCTGTGCTCTCTCCTGTCTGATTATACTTCTCAGTGCTCTCTCCTGTCTGATGGTACTCCTCTGTGCTCTCTCCTGTCTAATCATACTCATTTATGCTTGTTACGCCGAGCGCTCCGGGTCCCCGCTCCTCCCCGGAGCGCTCGCTACACTCTCCTCACTGCAGCGCTCCGGTCAGATCCACTGACCCGGGGCGCTGCGATACCGCCTCCAGCCGGGATGCGATTCGCGATGCGGATGGCGCCCGCTCGCGATGCGCACCCCGGCTCCCGTACCTGACTCGCTCTCCGTCGGTCCTGTCCCGGCGCGCGCGGCCCCGCTCCCTAGGGCGCGCGCGCGCCGGGTCTTTGCGATTTAAAGGGCCACTGCGCCGCTGATTGGCGCAGTGGTTCCAATTAGTGTGTTCACCTGTGCACTTCCCTATATCACCTCACTTCCCCTGCACTTCCTTGCCGGATCTTGTTGCCATTGTGCCAGTGAAAGCGTTTCCTTGTGTGTTCCTAGCCTGTGTTCCAGACCTCCTGCCGTTGCCCCTGACTACGATCCTTGCTGCCTGCCCCGACCTTCTGCTACGTCCGACCTTGCTTCTGTCTACTCCCTTGTACCGCGCCTATCTTCAGCAGTCAGAGAGGTTGAGCCGTTGCTAGTGGATACGACCTGGTCACTACCGCCGCAGCAAGACCATCCCGCTTTGCGGCGGGCTCTGGTGAAAACCAGTAGTGACTTAGAACCGATCCACTAGCGCGGTCCACGCCAATCCCTCTCTGGCACAGAGGATCCACTACCTGCCAGCCGGCATCGTGACAGTAGATCCGGCCATGGATCCCGCTGAAGTTCCTCTGCCAGTTGTCGCTGACCTCACCACGGTGGTCGCCCAGCAGTCACAACAGATAGCGCAACAAGGCCAACAGCTGTCTCAACTGACCGTGATGCTACAGCAGCTACTACCACAGCTTCAGCAATCATCTCCTCCGCCAGCTCCTGCTCCTCCTCCGCAGCGAGTGGCCGCTTCTGGTCTACGACTATCCTTGCCGGATAAATTTGATGGGGACTCTAAGTTTTGCCGTGGCTTTCTTTCCCAATGTTCCCTCCACTTGGAGATGATGTCGGACCAGTTTCCTACTGAAAGGTCTAAGGTGGCTTTCGTAGTCAGCCTTCTGTCTGGAAAAGCTCTGTCATGGGCCACACCGCTCTGGGACCGCAATGACCCCGTCACTGCCTCTATACACTCCTTCTTCTCGGAAATTCGAAGTGTCTTTGAGGAACCTGCCCGAGCCTCTTCTGCTGAGACTGCCCTGTTGAACCTGGTCCAGGGTAATTCTTCCGTTGGCGAGTACGCCGTACAATTCCGTACTCTTGCTTCAGAATTGTCCTGGAATAATGAGGCCCTCTGCGCGACCTTTAAAAAAGGCCTATCCAGCAACATTAAAGATGTTCTGGCCGCACGAGAAATTCCTGCTTACCTACATGAACTCATTCACCTAGCCACTCGCATTGACATGCGTTTTTCCGAAAGGCGTCAAGAGCTCCGCCAGGATATGGACTCTGTTCGCACGAGGCGTTTTTTCTCCCCGGCTCCTCTCTCCTCTGGTCCCCTGCAATCCGTTCCTGTGCCTCCCGCCGTGGAGGCTATGCAGGTCGACCGGTCTCGCCTGACACCTCAAGAGAGGACACGACGCCGCATGGAGAATCTCTGCCTGTACTGTGCCAGTACCGAACACTTCCTGAAAGATTGTCCTATCCGTCCTCCCCGCCTGGAAAGACGTACGCTGACTCCGCACAAAGGTGAGACAGTCCTTGATGTCTACTCTGCTTCTCCACGTCTTACTGTGCCTGTGCGGATATCTGCCTCTGCCTTCTCCTTCTCTACTATGGCCTTCTTGGATTCCGGATCTGCAGGAAATTTTATTTTGGCCTCTCTCGTCAACAGGTTCAACATCCCGGTGACCAGTCTCGCCAGACCCCTCTACATCAATTGTGTAAACAATGAAAGATTGGACTGTACCATACGTTTCCGCACGGAGCCCCTTCTAATGTGCATCGGACCTCATCACGAGAAGATTGAACTTTTGGTCCTCCCCAATTGCACTTCCGAAATTCTCCTTGGACTTCCCTGGCTTCAACTTCATTCCCCAACCCTGGATTGGTCCACTGGGGAGATCAAGAGTTGGGGGCCCTCTTGTTCCAAGGACTGCCTAAAACCGGTTCCCAGTAACCCTTGCCGTGACTCTGTGGTTCCTCCTGTAACCGGTCTCCCTAAGGCCTATATGGACTTTGCGGATGTTTTTTGCAAAAAACAAGCTGAGACTCTACCTCCTCACAGGCCTTATGATTGTCCTATTGACCTCCTCCCGGGCACTACTCCACCCCGGGGCAGAATTTATCCTCTGTCCGCCACAGAGACTCTTGCCATGTCTGAATACATCCAGGAAAATTTAAAAAAGGGCTTTATCCGTAAATCCTCCTCTCCTGCCGGAGCCGGATTTTTCTTTGTGTCCAAAAAAGATGGCTCTCTACGTCCTTGCATTGACTACCGCGGTCTTAATAAAATCACGGTAAAGAACCGCTACCCCCTACCCCTCATCTCTGAACTCTTTGATCGCCTCCAAGGTGCCCACATCTTTACCAAACTGGACTTAAGAGGTGCTTATAATCTCATCCGCATCAGAGAGGGGGATGAATGGAAAACGGCATTTAACACTAGAGATGGTCACTTTAAGTATCTGGTCATGCCCTTTGGCCTGTGCAACGCCCCTGCCGTCTTCCAAGACTTTGTTAATGAAATTTTTTGTGATCTCTTATACTCCTGTGTTGTTGTATATCTGGACGATATCCTGATTTTTTCTGCCAATCTAGAAGAACACCGCCAGCATGTTCGTATGGTTCTTCAGAGACTTCGTGACAATCAACTTTATGCCAAGATAGAGAAATGTCTGTTTGAATGCCAATCTCTTCCTTTCCCAGGATACTTGGTCTCTGGCCAGGGACTACAAATGGATCCAGACAAACTCTCTGCCGTCTTAGATTGGCCACGCCCCTCCGGACTCCGTGCTATCCAACGTTTTTTGGGGTTCGCCAATTATTACAGGCAATTTATTCCACATTTTTCTACCGTTGTGGCTCCTATCGTGGCTTTAACCAAAAAAAATGCCGATCCCAAGTCTTGGCCTCCTCAAGCGGAAGACGCCTTTAAACGGCTCAAGTCTGCCTTTTCTTCGGCTCCCGTGCTCTCCAGACCTGACCCATCTAAACCCTTCCTATTGGAGGTTGATGCCTCCTCTGTAGGAGCTGGAGCGGTCCTTCTACAAAAAAATTCTTCCGGGCATGCTGCTACTTGTGTTTTTTTTTCTAGGACCTTCTCTCCGGCGGAGAGGAACTACTCCATCGGGGATCGAGAGCTTCTAGCCATTAAATTAGCACTTGAGGAATGGAGGCATCTGCTGGAGGGATCAAGATTTCCAGTTATTATTTACACCGATCACAAGAACCTCTCCTACCTCCAGTCTGCCCAACGGCTGAATCCTCGCCAGGCCAGGTGGTCTCTGTTCTTTGCCCGATTTAATTTTGAAATTCACTTTCGGCCTGCCGATAAGAACATTAGGGCCGATGCTCTCTCTCGTTCCTCGGATGCTTCGGAAGTTGAACTCTCTCCGCAACACATCATTCCTCCTGACTGCCTGATTTCCACTTCTCCAGCCTCCATCAGGCAAACTCCTCCAGGAAAGACCTTCGTTTCTCCACGCCAACGCCTCGGAATCCTCAAATGGGGTCACTCCTCCCATCTCGCAGGTCATGCAGGCATCAAGAAATCTGTGCAACTCATCTCTCGCTTCTATTGGTGGCCGACTCTGGAGACAGATGTCGTGGACTTTGTGCGAGCCTGCACTATCTGTGCCCGGGATAAGACTCCTCGCCAGAAGCCCGCTGGTTTTCTTCATCCTCTGCCTGTCCCCGAGCAGCCTTGGTCTCTGATTGGTATGGATTTTATTACTGACTTACCCCCTTCCCGTGGCAACACTGTTATTTGGGTGGTCGTTGATCGATTCTCCAAAATGGCACATTTCATCCCTCTTCCTGGTCTTCCTTCAGCGCCTCAGTTGGCTAAACAATTTTTTGTACACATTTTTCGTCTTCACGGGTTGCCCACGCAGATCGTCTCGGATAGAGGCGTCCAATTCGTGTCTAAATTCTGGAGGGCTCTCTGTAAACAACTCAAGATTAAATTAAACTTTTCTTCTGCATATCATCCTCAATCCAATGGACAAGTAGAAAGAATTAACCAGGTCTTGGGTGATTATTTACGACATTTTGTTTCCTCCCGCCAGGATGACTGGGCAGATCTTCTACCATGGGCCGAATTCTCGTATAACTTCAGAGTCTCTGAATCTTCCTCCAAATCCCCATTTTTCGTGGTGTACGGCCGTCACCCTCTTCCCCCCCTCCCTACCCCCTTGCCCTCTGGTCTGCCCGCTGTGGATGAAATTTCTCGTGATCTTTCCATCATATGGAGAGAGAACCAAAATTCTCTCTTACAGGCTTCATCACGCATGAAGAAGTTTGCGGATAAGAAAAGAAGAGCTCCTCCCATTTTTTCTCCTGGAGACAAGGTATGGCTCTCCGCTAAATATGTCCGCTTCCGTGTCCCTAGCTACAAGTTGGGACCACGCTATCTTGGTCCTTTCAAAATTTTGTGCCAGATTAATCCTGTCTCTTACAAACTTCTTCTTCCTCCTTCTCTTCGTATTCCTAATGCCTTTCACGTTTCTCTTCTTAAGCCACTTATCATCAACCGTTTCTCTCCCAAATTTGTTTCCCCCACTCCTGTTTCCGGCTCCTCGGACATCTTCTCCGTCAAAGAGATTCTGGCATCCAAAAAGGTCAGAGGGAAAACTTTTTTTTTAGTTGATTGGGAGGGTTGTGGTCCAGAAGAGAGATCCTGGGAACCTGAGGACAATATCCTAGACAAAAGTCTGCTCCTCAGGTTCTCAGGCTCTAAGAAGAGGGGGAGACCCAAGGGGGGGGGTACTGTTACGCCGAGCACTCCGGGTCCCCGCTCCTCCCCGGAGCGCTCGCTACACTCTCCTCACTGCAGCGCTCCGGTCAGATCCACTGACCCGGGGCGCTGCGATACCGCCTCCAGCCGGGATGCGATTCGCGATGCGGGTGGCGCCCGCTCGCGATGCGCACCCCGGCTCCCGTACCTGACTCGCTCTCCGTCGGTCCTGTCCCGGCGCGCGCGGCCCCGCTCCCTAGGGCGCGCGCGCGCCGGGTCTTTGCGATTTAAAGGGCCACTGCGCCGCTGATTGGCGCAGTGGTTCCAATTAGTGTGTTCACCTGTGCACTTCCCTATATCACCTCACTTCCCCTGCACTTCCTTGCCGGATCTTGTTGCCATTGTGCCAGTGAAAGCGTTTCCTTGTGTGTTCCTAGCCTGTGTTCCAGACCTCCTGCCGTTGCCCCTGACTACGATCCTTGCTGCCTGCCCCGACCTTCTGCTACGTCCGACCTTGCTTCTGTCTACTCCCTTGTACCGCGCCTATCTTCAGCAGTCAGAGAGGTTGAGCCGTTGCTAGTGGATACGACCTGGTCACTACCGCCGCAGCAAGACCATCCCGCTTTGCGGCGGGCTCTGGTGAAAACCAGTAGTGACTTAGAACCGATCCACTAGCACGGTCCACGCCAATCCCTCTCTGGCACAGAGGATCCACTACCTGCCAGCCGGCATCGTGACAATGCTCTCTTCTATCTGATAGTACTCCTCTGTGCTCTCTCCTGTTTGATAATACTCCTCTGTGCTCTCTCCTGTCTGGTGGTACTATTCTGTGCTCACTCCTGTCTGATAGTACTTCCCTGTGCTCTCTCCTGTCTGATAGGACTCCTCTGTGCTCTCTCCTGTCTGATAGCACTCCTCTGTGCTCTCTCCTGTCTGATAGCACTCCTCTGTGCTCTCTCCTGTTTTATAGCACTCCTCTGTGCTCTCTCCTATCTGATAGGACTCCTCTGTGCTCTCTTCTGTCTGATAGGACTCCTCTGTGCTCTCTCCTGTCTGATAGCACTCCTCTGTGCTCTCTCCTGTCTGATAACACTTCTCTATGCTCTAGACTGTTTGATAGCACTCCTCTGTGCTCTCTCCTCTCTGATAGGACTCCTCTGTGCTCTCTCCTGTCTGATAGTACTCCTCTGTGCGCTCTCCTGTCTGATAGCACTCCTCTGTGCTCTCTGCTGTCTTTTAGTACTCCTCTGTGCTCTCTTCTGTCTGATAGGACTCCTCTGTGCTCTCTCCTGTCTGATAGCACTCCTCTGTGCTCTCTCCTGTCTGATAGCACTTCTCTATGCTCTAGACTGTTTGATAGCACTCCTCTGTGCTCTCTCCTCTCTGATAGGACTCCTCTGTGCTCTCTCCTGTCTGATAGTACTCCTCTGTGTTCTCTCCTGTCTGATAGTATTCCTCTGTGCTCTCTCCTGTCTGATAGCACTCCTCTGTGCTCTCTCCTGTCTGATAGCACTCCTCTGTGCTCTCTCCTGTCTGATAGCACTTCTCTATGCTCTAGACTGTTTGATAGCACTCCTCTGTGCTCTCTCCTCTCTGATAGGACTCCTCTGTGCTCTCTCCTGTCTGATAGTACTCCTCTGTGCGCTCTCCTGTCTGATAGCACTCCTCTGTGCTCTCTCCTGTCTTTTAGTACTCCTCTGTGCTCTCTCCTGTCTTATAGTACTTCTCTGGTCTCTCTCCTGTCTGATAATACTCCTCTGTGCTCTCTCCTGTCTGATAGAACTCATCTGTGCTCTCTCCTGTCTGATAATACTCCTCTGTGCTCTCTCCTGTCTGATAGAACTCATATGTGCTCTCTCCTGTTTGAGAGCACACCTCTGTGCTCTCTCCTATCTGATAGGACTCCTCTGTGCTCTCTCCTGTCTGATAGGACTCCTCTGTGTTCTCTCCTGTCTGACAGCATTTCTCTGTGCTCTCTCCTGTCTGATAGCACTCCTCTATGCTCTCTCCTGTTTGATAGCACTCCTCTGTGCTCTCTCCTATCTGATAGGATTCCTATGTGCTCTCTCCTGTCTGATAGTACTCCTCTGTGCTCTCTCCTGTCTGATAGCACTCCTCTGTGCTCTCTCCTGTCTTTTAGTACTCCTCTGTGCTCTCTCCTGTCTTATAGTACTCCTCTGGTCTCTCTCCTGTCTGATAGGACTTCTCTGTGCTCTCTCCTGTCTGATAGAACTCATCTGTGCTCTCTCCTGTCTGATAATACTCCTCTGTGCTCTCTCCTGTCTGATAGGACTCCTCTGTGCTCTCTTCTGTCTGATAGGACTCCTCTGTGCTCTCTCCTGTCGGATAGCACTCCTCTGTGCTCTCTCCTGTCTGACAGCACTCCTATATGATAGCACTCTTCTGTGATCTCTCCTGTCTGATAGGAATCCTCTGTGCTCTTTCCTGTCTGATAGCACCCATATGTGCTCTCTCCTTTCTGATAATACTCCTCTATGCTCTCTACTTTCTGATAGGACTCCTCTGTGCTCTCTCCTATCTGATAGGACTCCTCTGTGCTCTCTCCTGTCTGCTAGTACTCCTCTGTGCTCTCTCCTGTCTGATAGTACTCCTCTGTGCTCTCTCCCGTCTGATAGCACTCCTCTGTGCTCTCGCCTGTCTGATAGCACTCTTCTGTGCTCTCTCCTGTCTGATAATACTCCTCTGTGCTCTCTCCTGTCTGATAGTACTCCCATGTGCTCTCTGCTGTCTGATAGTACTCCTCTGTGTTCCCCCCATCTGATAGGACTCCTCTCTGCTTTATCATGACTGATAGTACTCCGCTGTGCTATCTTCTGTCTGGTAGCACTCCTATGTGTTCTCTCCTGTCTGATAATACTCCTCTGTGCTCTCTCCTGTCTGATAGCACTCCTCTGTGATCTCTCCTATCTTTTTGTACTCCTCTGTGTTCTCTCCTGTCTGATAGTACTCCTCTGGGCTCTCTCCTGTCTGATAGGACTCCTCTGTGCTCTCTCCTGTCTGATAGCACCCATCTGTGCTCTCTCCTGTCTGATAGAACTCCTCTGTTCTCTCTCATGTCTGATAATACTCCTATGTGCTCTCTCCTGTCTGATAGCACTCCTCTATGCTCTCTCCTATCTGATAGGACTCCTCTGTGCTTTCTCCTGTCTGAAAGTACTCCTCTCTGCTCTCTCCTGTCTAATAGCACTCCTCTGTGCTCTCCACTGTCTTTTAGTACTCCTCTGTGCTCTCTCCTGTATTATAGTACTCATCTGGTCTCTCTCCTTCTGATAGGACTCCTCTGTGCTCTCTCCTGTCTGATAGCACTCATCTGTGCTCTCTCCTGTCTGATAGAACTCATCTGTGCTCTCTCCTGTCTGATAATACTCCTCTGTGCTCTCTCCTGTCTGATAGGACTCCTCTGTGCTCTCTCCTGTCTGATAGCACTCCTCTGTGCTCTCTCCTGTATGATAGCACTCCTCTATGCTCTTTCCTGTTTGATAGCACTCCTCTGTGCTCTCTCCTATCTGATAGGACTTCTATGTGCTCTCTCCTGTCTGATAGTACTCCTCTGTGCTCTCTCCTGTCTGATAGCACTCCTCTGTGCTCTCTCCTGTCTTGTAGTACTCCACTGTGCTCTCTCCTGTCTTATAGTACTCCTCTGGTCTCTCTCCTGTCTGATAGGACTCCTCTGTGCTCTCTCCTGTCTGAAAGAACTCATCTGTGCTCTCTCCTGTCTGATAATACTCCTCTGTGCTCTCTCCTGTCTGATAGTACTCCCATGTGCTCTCTGCTGTCTGATAGTACTCCTCTGTGTTCCCTCCATCTGATAGGACTCCTCTCTGCTTTATCATGTCTGATAGTACTTCTCTATGCTCTCTCCTGTCTGATAATACTCATCTGTGCCCTCTCATGTCTGATAGTACTCCTCTGTGCTATCTTCTGTCTGGTAGCACTCCTATGTGCTCTCTCCTGTCTGATGGTACTCCTCTGTGCTCTCTCCTGTCTGATAGCACTTCTCTGTGCTCTCTCCTATCTTTTAGTACTCCTCTGTGCTCTCTCCTGTCTTATAGTACTCCCCTGGGCTCTCTCCTGTCTGATAGGACTCCTCTGTGCTCTCTCCTGTCTGATAGCACTCTTCTGTGCTCTCTCCTGTCTGATAGCACTCCTCTGTGCTCTCTCCTGTCTGATAGCACTCCTCTGTGCTCTCTCCTATCTGATAGCACTCCTCTATGCTCTCTCCTCACTCCTCATGGCTCTCTCTAGGCCATGATCACTGGGCATAAAATGTGCAGAATGTCTGCCCGGAACATTCCGCACATTTGCATGATCCGTCAGGCGCTAAGACCGCCACAATTTTTTTTTGCGGATTTCACTCGAAAAATGCATTGCCAGAACCCGGACATCTGCAGCAGAAACATGCCACATAAATTCTACCATGTGCATAGTGCAGCAAAATCCCATTGAAATAATCAGAACTCTGCTGCAGCAGAATGTCCATGAGGAATATTCTGTAAGAATTCCGCCATGTGACCATACCCTAAGGCCTCGTTCACACTTCGGAATTCTCCGCTAGCAGAATTCCGCGGTGTGAACTTAACATTTGTGTGAATGGGTCACCGCAATGCCCGTTCACACTGTGGAATTTCCGCGGTGGACAATTCCGCCGCTGAAATTGTTCAGCGCAAAGAAAAAACATGTTCATTCTTTGCGCGGATTCCGTGAGCACTGCATAGCCTTCAATGGTGACGGCTCAGTGCCCCGCGGCCCTAGCGCCAAAGCATATTCGGCGGCGGCCACCAGTTGGAATCTCCGCTCGCGGAATTCAGCCCGTGATAATTCCGTAGTGAGTACATAAACATTACAGAATTTCTGGCCAGAGATATTACGGGTTAAGATTCCACCTGCTGTAAGAGTAAACTAAATCAGTTGGTGCTAGGACTGATTGGACATCCACAGCCTCAGTTAATGGCAATGCATATCCGAGGGGCTTCCAGAAAAAGAATGAACATGATCATTGTTTTGGTGGAGTTGGAAAATGTAAAACAATTGTAAGCTGCTGCACCAGAAATTCTGTAGTATGAATGTACCCTAAGAGTTAACCTGAAATATATTTAAACTACTTTAAGGGGAAACCCAAACCTTAGACATATTTGAATAAGGCAATGCAGTGAGAATATAAGATTTTTTTGACACTATGCTCCTTACCTGACTTCAGTTAGTGTTATTTGTCCTTAGCCTAATCACATAATCTGAACAGAAACATAAATAATATACATGCCTGATGAAGCTGCGCATGTGCAGCGAAATGCGTTGCATTCTTGACCATTAAAGATACTTACCTGAAGGATTGTTGTCCTGCTCCTCTTGTTCCATTCAGCGCCAGGAGTTCTTGTCACACCTTGAAATCTTCTCTACTATAAATTAATATGAGGCATACATGACTGTGTTGTTTCCCCTGAAGAGATTGAGGTGGCAAATAATTTTCTATTTGTAGCTTGACAGTTTATTTGAATCAAATAATTGCTAATTTCATGATCTTAACAGAGACATAAATTATCGTGGGGTGTGCCCGGAAAACTGTATTGAGGAGATTGAGGGGCATATAACTTTCTGCTCGAATTCTGGTGGTTTATTTAAACCTAAAATTGATTTGTATCAATACACAGGCTATTAAGCTAGTTTCTTGAATTGTCCTCATACACCATGGCTGCCATTGCAACCCTGAATGGAATGCAAATTGTGAGCCATATCTACTTGCCAACAATAGTGCCGAACCTCAGAAATGCTTTGTTAAAAAGCCCAGAAGAATGGAGACTATTAGGCCTTGTTCACATATTGGAATTTCTGTGCCAGATTCTGCATTGGAATTCAGCACAGAGATTGCACTGCAGCGGAGTCCCATTGAATTCAACGGGATGCTGCTGCTCTGTGTATACAATGTAATTTTTGTGTCAGAGGTTTCCGGCACGGAAATTCAAGTTTCCGTGTCCGCAGCTAGAAAGAACATGTTCATTCTTTTTGCAGACTCCGTGCAGACATTCCGTAGTGTGAACATAGCCTTTTAGCTGCACCAGGGACCCACCTCAATATTAACCCTTAAAGTGGTACTCTGTCCGTAGACATCTTATCCACTATCCTTTGGATAGGGGATACGATGTCTACGGGCGGAGTACCCCTTTAAGGTTAATAAGGTATCCAACAAGCTCATGTACAGTAAGGTATAAGGATCAGATGTACATATACTTTTGGCCATGTAGTGCACATTTGTAAGAAAAATACCATATGACTCATTTGTCTACTGTTGTACATATTCTCTTTTCATGGGACATAATCGATATTACTGCCATATTGCCAGTTTTTTAGTAGGGTGCACTGATTAAAGGGGTGCTCCCGTCTAAAACTTTCTTTTTTTTTTAAATCAACTGGTGCCAGAAAGTTAAACAGATTTGCAAATTACTTCTATTAAAAAATCTTAATCCTTCTCGTACTTATTAGCTGCTGAATACTACAGAGGAAATGGTTTTCTTTTTGGAATACAGAGCTCTCTGCTGACATCATGACCACAGTGCTCTCTGCTGACATATCTGTCCATTTTAGGAACAGTCCATAGCAAACATATGCTGCTCTGGACAGTTCCTAAAATGGACAGAGATGTCATCGGAGAGCACTGTGGTCATGATGTCAGCAGAGAGCTCTGTGTTCCAAAAGAAAACAATTTCCTCTGTAGTATTCAGCAGCTAATAAGTACTAGAAGGATTAAGATTTTTTAATAGAAGTCATTTACAAATCTGTCTAACTTTCTGACACCAGTTGATTAAAAAAAAAAAAAGTTTTCCACGGGCGTAACCCCTTTTTACAACATTACAGGCTAAAGAAGTATAATGATTTCCATTGGCACATTCAAGTACAGTGTTCACTATTATTATAATATACATTATTGGGTACTCTGATCCTATCATACTCGCCATCATAGCTGGTATATTTAGATCTTTTCATGTATTAGTAGTTTAGTCACGTGAAAGGGAAACATAATCTCATGTGTCTAGCAGAGAGGTTAGATTCACCTTTTTGCTTGTCAGCTGTGTTTTACTTAGATCTTCCATGCTACAATAGTGTGGTTCTAATGACTGAAGCAATGCATTAAAATGATAGCTTGATTTATTTGCAGAATTAGTAGCCCAGTTTCATATATTAAGTAATACAAAGCCAAATGAGCCTGTGTATTGGAAACAAACAATTGTCAGCTGCATATTTCAAGTTGTTGTTTGCAATTAATGAACCTGCATCCTCTCTAAAATCAGTTCTAGGACTTTCCTCGGGGAGCCATTAGGCTTTTAACACATCAATCTAATACATCCTTTCGCCAGATTTCAAATTAATCAAGCTGATTATAGTTTTATTTACACGCCCAAGAATGCAGAAGTCTGCCTTTTGTTAAAGTAAAAAAAAAATGTTATTCCCTTTAATTGAAGCGGCTTTTGTAAACTGCAAGCAATCTTGCTAATTACTTTCTTGATGAGCCTGGAGTCTCTAATTACTAATACCTCTTCTAAAAATTTGTCATCTGAGAAGCACGCTTAACCCTTTTCTTTACAAGACCCAACATCGCAAAGGTGAGAACGTATCTATATGCAGAAACTGTTGCATTATGCAGATTGCTACATTTACAGCCAGTTGAACTCTAATACGGAGGCTAAGGAATATTTTATAAATCTAGATTTGACCATAAGATGACTGGAACACTTGTAAGGGGATAAGGACTCGTGGCCATATCATGAACATTTTTAACAAATTGTGACAGTCTGTATCACACACAATATCATGTGGATATCAAGAGCATGCCTTTGGCTTGGTGCTGTACAGGGCTCATGCATGCAACATGGACTTTTTTGAGTGTAGCAATTGTTGAAGAGTTATTCCCATCTTACAACATGATGGCATATTGTTAAGATATGCCATTACGACTTACGTTTCCGGAGCGTGGATGTAAGCAGCAGGGGAAAAGAGCTCAGTTCTAGGCTGCCTGCTCTTGCTTTAGCAAAACTTTGCAGTGAGGAAAAAAATGTGTAACTCTGATTCAGGCCCTTCTCTCAATAAGAAGTTTGCTTTATTCGTTGGAATAGGCATCAAATATTAAAAAGCACTTTCAACGCGTTTCTAGCTCGGACCGAGCTCTTTATCAAGATGTGCATCATGATGTACATCTTGATAAAGAGCTCGGTCCGAGCTAGAAACGCGTTGAAAGTGCTTTTTAATATTCTATGCCTATTCCTACGAAGAAAGCAAACTTCTTACTGGGAGAAGCGCCTGAATCAGAGTTACACATTTTTTCCTCACTACAAAGTTTTGCTACTGACTGCCGACTTCCCTGCATGATCGGGTACTCCAAGGATGCTGACCCGCCACTGACACGCTGCTATAGATGTTATGCTTGCATCCATAATGAGAATACACTAGGATCGTGCTCCTCTTTTTTCTTTTTTTTTTTGTCTCTTCAGTGCTCTTGCTTTAGATCTGTTTTATGAAGATCTTTTCATGGAACATTAAAGGTTTAAGATCTCCCGCATTAAAATTGCGCGCCATCTTTACAGACGCAATGCTAATATATATCTTTTAAAGGAGTATCAACTTCTATGTGAGAACTTTCATAGGTTAAAAATAGGGTGGGTGGGAGAGGTGCTGGGTTCTCTGGTGGTAAATAGTAAAGGAGGGGTAATTACAGGAAAATTACACCATGTATTCCTTGATACTCTGAGTCTTTTTAATATTTATGATTCGCACATACTTAGGTCAATTTAGTGTCTGACCTTGATCAAGAGAGCTAGGTGACTCCACTCCATATATTTTAGTTGGGGGGTGATCTTTTTACTGTCACGTATCCTTAAGAAGAGAGGGAATGGACCAAACCTATACACGCAGTTCACACTGAAGAGAACAAAAAGCTTGAGAGGCAAATAACCTAGAGAGTGTTGAATCTTGAAGGGGCATTTGCTGAACATTTGTTGTGGATCTTTACACCTCTGGAGGCTTTTTCTGTAAAATTTTTTAAGATGTAGGCTTCTAGTTTACAGGCCCATGGGACACCAAAGGCCGTTTTATCTATCAAAACAGCTGATATTTAATCTACATTTTTCATTTAAGATCCTGGTATGCCAAGTATAAAACTGTATTATTTCTGTATGATTTCTTAGATGAAATCATTTTGATAGCCTTGACATGCCTTAATAGCCATCATGTACTAAGTACTCCATAGATAATTGTCTAGTTAGTATTACAAGTGTTTAACTAGAATATCTTTTATTATCTAATTAAACATTATTATCTTTTGCTGCATTCTGAGTGATTGTCAATATTGTTTGCTAATTGTTAGGATATAACTCTGCTAGAATTCTTAATATTAATAGGTTGGTCCTTGGGGTGTTAATGAATGCATTTAGGCTCCAGTAATTCTGTGAAGCTGGTGTTTAACCCCTTCCCGACCTATGACATACCTGTACGTCATGGGTGGCAAGGTGTTCCCGACCCATGACATACAGGTACGTCATGGACATTACTGCCGCTACTCGCGGCATCCCGCAGCGCCCGGAAAGATGGTGGCTATCACTGATAGCCAGCCATCTTACCGTGCGACCACGGGGGGTTTCGTCCCCCACCCCCCCCAGCGATCGCTGCTATCAGCTGGTCAAATCTGACTAGCTGATAGCAGCGTTTCGCTATCAGAATACTTAGCAGCGCGGTGTGTAAGTCCCGATCACGGGGATCGGGACACACACCGCTCTGCTAAGTGTCCCTGACCCGTCCCCCGGCGTCACTTACCCGTCGGAGCGGTGTCCCGAGCGGTCCCGGCGTCCTCCGTGCGGTCCCGGCGTCCTCCAGGCGGTCCCGGCGGCGCTGCGTCCCGGAGGTGAGTTTCCGGCAGCAGTGCAGCATCTTCATTGGCAGCAGTGAGATCGCCGTAAAGCGATCTCACTGCTGCCTCTGAGAGTTTCAAAACTGCAACTCCCAGCATGCCCAGACAGCCTTTGGCTTTCTGGGCATGCTGGGAGTTGTAGTTTTGCAACATCTGGAGGTCCACAGTTTGGAGACCACTGTATAATGGTCTCCAATCTGTGCTCTTCCAGATGTTGCAAAACTACAAATCTCAGCATGCTCAGTCTGTCCAGGCATGCTGGGAGTTGTAGTTCTCTAACATCTGGAAGAGCACAGATTGGAGACCATTATACAGTGGTCTCCAAACTGTGGACCTCCAGATGTAGCAAAACTACAACTCCCAGCATGCCCAGACTGCCCAAGCATGCTGGAAGTTGTAGTTCGGCAACATCTGATCCTTCAGATATTGCCGAACTACAACTTCCAGCATGCCTTGGCAGTCTGGGCATGCTGGGAGTTGTAGTTTTGCAACAACTGGAGGCACACTCGTTGGGAAACATTGTCCGTTTCCTACCTCAGTGCCTCCAGCTGTTGCAATTGTTGCAAAACTATAACTCCCAGCATGCACTGACAGACCATGCATGCTGGGAGTTGTAGTTTTGCAACAGCTGGAGGCACACTGGTTTGGAAACACTAAGTTTGGTTGCAAAACACTTGAAAGTTTATTACTTAACTTAGTGTTTCCAAACCAGTGTTCCTCCAGCTGTTGCAAAACTACAACTCCCAGCATGCACGGACAGCCAAAGGGCATGCTCGGAGTTTGCAACAGCTGGATGTTTGCCGCCTCCCCCCAATGTGAATGTACAGGGTACACTCACATGGGCGGAGGTTTACAGTGAGTGCTGCAAGTTTGAGATGGCGCAAATTTTGCGCTGCAGCTCAAACTTCCAGCGGCAAACTTGCTGTGAACCTCTGCCCATGTGACTGTACCCTAAAAACACTACACTACACTGACACTAACCTAAAATAAAAAGTAAAAAACACTACATATACACATACCCCTACACAGCCCCCCTCCCCCCAAAAAATGAAAAACATCTGGTACGCTACTGTTTCCAAAACGGAGCCTCCAGCTGTTGCAAAATAATAACTCCCAGTATTGCCGGACAGCCATTGACTGTCCAGGCATGCTGGGAGTTTTGCAACAGCTGGAGGCACCCTGTTTGGGAATCACTGGCGTAGAATACCCCTATGTCCACCCCTATGCAAATCCCTAATTCAGGCCTCAAATGCGCATGGCGCTCTCACTTTGGAGCCCTGTCGTATTTCAGGGCAACAGTTTTGGGACACATATGGGGTATCGCCGTACTCGGGAGAAATTGCCTTACAAATTTTGGGGGGCTTTTTCTTCTTTAACCCCTTATGAAAAGGTGAAGTTGGGGTCTACACCAGCATGTTAGTGTAAAAAAATAATTTTTTTACACTGACATGCTGGTGTTGCCCTATACTTTTCATTTTCACAAGAGGTAAAAGGGAAAAAAGACCCTCTAAATTTGTAACGCAATTTCTCCTGAGTACGGAGATACCCCATATGTGGGCGCAAAGTGCTCTGGGAGCGCACAACAAGGCCCAGAAGGGAGAGTGCACCATGTACATTTGAGGCGATTTGCACAGGGGTGGCTGATTGTTACAGCAGTTCTGACAAACGCAAAACAATAAATATCCACATGTGACCCCATTTTGGAAACTACACCCCTCACGGAATGTAATAAGGGGTGCAGTGAGCATTTACACCCCACTGGTGTATGACAGATTTTTGGAACAGTGGTCTGTGAAAATGAAAAATAAAATTTTTGATTTGCACAGTCCACCGTTTCAAATATCTGTCAAACGCCAGTGGGGTGTAAATACTCACTGCACCCCTTATTACATTCCATGAGGGGTATAGTTTCCAAAATGGGGTCACATGTGGGGGGGTCCACTGTTCTGGCACCATAGGGGCTTCCTAAATGGGACATGCCCCCCAAAAACCCTTTCAGAAAAACTCACTCTCCAAAATCCCATTGTCGCTCCTTCCCTTCTGAGCCCTCTACTGCGCCCGCCGAACACTTTACATACGCATATGAGGTATTTCCTTACTCGAGAGAAATTGGGTTACAAATTTTAGGGTGATTTCTCTCCTTTTACCCCTTGTAAAAATTAAAAAATTGGGTCTACAAGAAAATGCGAGTGTAAAAAATGAAGATTTAGAATTTTCTCCTTCACTTTGCTGCTATTCCTGTGAAACACCTAAAGGGTTAAAACACTTACTGAATGTCATTTTGAATACTTTGGGGGGTGCAGTTTTTATAATGGGGTCATTCATGGGGTATTTCTAATATGAAGATCCTTAAAATCCACTTCCAACCTGAACTGGGCCCTGAAAAATTACGATTTTGAAAATCTTGAGAAAAATTGGAAAATTGCTGCGGAACTTTGAAGCCCTCTGATGTCTTCCAAAAGTAAAAACTTGTCAATTTTTTAATGCAAACACAAAGTAGACATATTGTATATGTGAATCAATATGTAATTTATTTGGAATATCCATTTTCCTTTCAAGCAGAGACTTTCAAAGTTAGAAAAATGCTAAATTTTCAAAATTTTCATGAAATTTTTAGATTTTTTACCAAGAAAGGATACAAATATCAGTGAAATTTTACCGATAAAATAAAGTAGAATATGTCACGAAAAAACAATCTCGGAATCAGAATGATAAGTAAAAGCATTCCAGAGTTATTAATGTTTAAAGTGACAGTGGTCAGATTTTCAAAAAATGCCCAGGTCATGAAGGTGAAAATGGGCTGGGTCATGAAGGGGTTAATGTACCTGTGCTTTGTGAGTATGTTGTGTTCACCAAAGCACATGGTTTTGACAGCTATTTTGGGTATTCACTAAAGCATATGGTTTGTTGGCCATTTTGGGTTTACACTGACCACATGGTTGTCAGCCATTTTAACAACCTCTGAGTCCCATGGTCTACAGACACTGACTAAGCAGTTACTGTATAAACTTTTTGGTCATGTCTAATCTACCCCAAGTCACGAACCACAGCACCCTTCAGAAGGCTTATACAATTTTTCTTTAACAGCCCATGGATCTACCCAGGGTGGCATGAACTCTGGCCCTAAAAGAATCACAGAGGAAAAATAATCCAGGAAGACTCAAGATGCCATTAACTGTTTTCATAGGGACAGGTTCCAAGCTGAATTTTATTAGTTGGGCAATATGTCAGGCGAGTTGTTGGTAGGGGAAATGTCAACACGTTCATGGTGTTCCAGAAAGGTTAGGAATGTCTTTTGGGGTTTCTATAAAAATATTCCTTAATAGTACCAATGTCCCATCTCTCTTAGAGGCTGACAGATGAACTTTAAATGGAGGAAATTCTGTCACATACTTAAACTCTGTCCAACCATAAAGCCCAGGGGCTGGATAACTTCTCAGAAGTCTTTAAAATCCTATGACCGAAAAAAGTCTTACTCTTCTGTTGATTTTTAAGGAAATTGTCTCTTTAGGGTTGTTCCCAGACCCAGGAAACCTTGCCTATATTAAGTTATATACAAAACTGGTAAAGGCCCCTACTATCTATTTCTTATAGACCAATATCTTTTATAAATGTACATATGAAATCAGTATTAAAATCCACCTTTTACTTCTAGTTGTCTTAAAATGTGTCATAGGACATTGGCTACAGTCATTCTGTTCTGACTGTTTCAGAAATACTTTTAGACGTAAAACATGTTCTTCACTAAGAATGTTAGCACTTCAAAATAAATAGGCAAATGCCAAACCCTTTTTCAAAAAGTGCAGAGATGTATTCAATACCTTCCTGAGCCAAGAGGAAAGACAAGAGATTATGAACCACTTTGTACATACTAAGTGGTGCTAGCTTAAGGCTCTAAAGGGTTCTTCAGTCAACTTGAAGATAGGAACCCAGGGGTATGTTGGCATTTGCTTCCATACATTGGCTGCTCTAAATCCACAGGCTAATCTTGGCATGCTGGTATTTTCTTTTTAATACTGAGTCCAGTATACTGCAGTTTTTCTTAACAAGTTGATATTGAGCATGATGATTAGTTGATTTTTTTTTATTTTTACATTTACTTTTTCATATTTCTTTCTCATTATTATTGTTTCTGTATTCTTTGGCTTGTTGCTGCACTATCATGTCTTGAAGATCTTTGCTGACCTGCATCTTAGTGGGAAATCCTTACATCATTGTCTTGACATATTATATACTTGCAATGTTTTCGCACATTTCCTGCATATCTGATGGCTGTTTATATTTATGTTTCCTCCTTCCGGTTACAAAAATGTATGTATATAAAAAAAAAAAATAAATAAATAAAGATATGCAATTACTTTATGATTTGATAGAGGTTCTTTACCAAGGACCCTTACAAACCTAAGGATGAAGAGGCTGCAGGACCCATATATTACTTTCAGAATTGAGCGGGCTTATCAAAAGCTTGTAAAGCTTTTCAGAAAAGTTTTATTTGTAATAAGCCTTAAAACATGTGTATAACACTGCCTAAGGTCTCTAAAGTCCTGTATAAAACTGCTAGGGTCACCCAGGAATGTGTTCAGGTAGTTTTAAAGTGGTTTTAAGACTATGTTAATGTAAAAGTTATGCCGACATACGGTAAACCATGGTAACTAACAGCTTGTTTAAAAACACTGCACAAGCTGATTTTGTATGTATTTTAACACTAAAATAAAGCTGCATACTGTCAGGGCTGCCATCAGGGTAGGACTTGAGGGCCTGCCATCAGGGGCCCAGACAAAAACTAAGATTAGGGGGGCCCGACCATGCTCCTTTAAATTTTTTTTTTTGTTTTAATGCTCTTTAATAGGGCTGCACTACCTCCCCATTAAACAGATTTATTATTATGTGGTAAAAAAGAAGGGCCCCTTGCAAGGCAGCACACTACACTCCCCTCCCCCCCCCCCATGTATGCATGTATAGTATGCAATGTGTACAGTACGTGTTGTGCATATGATCCATGCATGTACAGAATGTATTGTGTACAGTATGTGTGTTGTGGATGTATATGATGCATGCAAGTACCTTATAATATGGGGGCAGTGTATATGTGTATGGTGGCTGTGTGTGTACATAAAGAGGCAGTATATGTGTTTAGGGGGGCTGTGTATGTGTGTATGGGGGGCTGTATATGTGTATATGGGGGTTGTGTGTGTATTGGGGGCTGTGTATTTGTGTATGGAGGATGTGTCTGTGTGTATTGGGGCTGTGTGTGTGTGTAGGGGCTGTCTGTGTGTTCGTATATTGGGGGCTGTGTGTGTGTATGCAGGCTGTGTTCATGTGTATAAGGGCAGAGTATGTGTGTATGGGGGCTGTATGTGCATGTGGAGGGAACTAGCCATCACGCCATCCCATAGATATGAATAGAGGGGTTGTGGCATGACATCACAAACACGGAGTACCCCTTTAGGTGGGTAAGGGAGCAGTGTATGTGTATATGGAGGCTGTATATTTTTATATGGGGGCTCTGTGTGTGTGTATGTGTGTATAGAAGCTATGTATGTGTGTATGGGGGCTGTACGCGCACGTGTGGGGGCTGTATCTGTGTATGGGGGCACAAATTGGGCACTATCAGGCTAGGTTCACACTGTGGTATCTCCGGGCAGAAAATTTCTGCCCGGTGATTCCGAGTGCGGCCTGGGAATCAGTCGGCGCTAGGACCGCGTGGACACTGCAGTTTCCAATAGACTGCAATGTGTTCTGCGAGTTTTTCCGCCTGAAGAATGAGCAACGCCATTCTTCAGGCAGAAATTTTCAAGCGGGTTTTCTGTGAATTTGTGTGAATTTGTGCATGGAAACCCATTCACCACACTATACATTTTAGTAAGCGGAATGTCTGCCTGCAATTTTAAAGCGGTATTGCAGGCGGAAATTCTGTAGTGTGAACCTAGCCTTACTGTGTGAGGCAATATTGATGGGGAGTTTGTGGGGAGGTGGGGATGGTGCTTTGGAAAGGAGCCTAAAATGTGTGTCTGTCATATTCTGCAGAGATAAGTCAGAGCTGGGAGAAGTCTTCATGGAGGTCCAGGCCAGATGGAGAAGAAAGGGAAACGTGAACGACTCCGATCAGAGAAGACATTGCCTGTGAGTCATGTCATTGTAGTCACCTCTACTGTCAGCAGACACTTTCTGGATTCTACCTCTGTATGGTCAGTGGGGGAGATTTATCAGAACCTGTATAGAGGAAAAGTGATGCAGTTGCCAATAGCAACAATCAGATTGCTTCTATTTATTTTTCAAAGACTTTCTTAAAAATGTGGGAATAGTCAAAAATCTTTAGGGCAGTTTTACAGTAACCAGAATAGAGTATATTAGATTATTGCAGAGTGCGGTGCGGTAAAATACTTTGCAGCACATTGCTTTACTACACTGCCCTCTGCTTTAAAGGGGTTTTCCGGTGCTTACACATCTTATCCCCTATCCAAAGGATAGGGGATAAGATGCCTGATCGCGGGAGTCCAGCAGCTGGGGACGCCCGTGATCATGCATGCGGCACCCCGTTTGTAATCAGTCCCCGGAGCGTATTCGCTCCGGGTCTGATTACGGGCGACTACAGGGACGGCGGCGT
The DNA here is from genome assembly GCF_029499605.1 of Hyla sarda. NCBI lineage: Eukaryota > Metazoa > Chordata > Amphibia > Anura > Hylidae > Hyla > Hyla sarda. Next base: position 272,789,032 of record NC_079190.1, read on the forward strand.
GTGACGTCATGCCTCCGCCCCCGTGTGACGTCACGCTCCACCCCTCAATGCAAGCCTACGGAGGGGGCGTGATAGCTATCATGCCCCCTCCCGTAGGCTTGCATTGAGGGGCGGAGCGTGACGTCACACGGGGGTGGAGGCGTGACGTCACACGCCGCCGGCCCTGTAGTCGCCCGTAATCAGACCCGGAGCAAGCATGCTCCGGTGACTGATTACAAACGGGGTGCATGATCATGGGCGTCCCCAGCTGCGGAACTCCCGCGATCAGGCATCTTATCCCCTATCCTTTGGATAGGGGATAAGATGTGTAAGCACCGGAGAACCCCTTTAATCTAATTAGAAATATATAACTAGAAAAATAAATGGGGGGGCCCCTCCGGATACAGATATAGGGCCAGGCCACTGGGGGCCCAGGCCTTGACCGATGTAAGGGGCCCCGAAATTTCTGATGGCAGCACTGGGCCCTGTTACAGATTTTGCACTGGGACCCACAAACTATGAGTTACATTTCTGCCTTTTCCAGTCTCAGATATATGGTCTTTCCCTGTACTGTATAATAATGATAATCTTTTTTTTTTTTTTTTTTTTTTTAAGTTCTCAGAATATCAAAACAACCTATAAAACTAGTCGTGCATACATATTTGGATAGAGTTATCAATTTATGTCCTGACATAAGTAACGTCATATGAAACCAACAATAAAGCCCCATAACAGAATCAGAAGCTCCATAGGCTACTGTCTCAAAAGCTCTCAAAAATACCTGCCAAATTCCCCTAAAAAAGCTGCCACATGTCCCCATATACAGTGCATAGAAAATACCTAATTAAAATAGGTGCTGCCATGATATCATCCTTGCTATATATTATAAAGCAAATACCATAGATTGAGGTCTAACATTCTCCTGTCTGCAGTATATGATTCATCACTTTAGTTTTATGCTGGCTTTATTATAAGAACATTTTGCTGGGCAGTGTTGTGTTTATTTTGAGGGGAAAAAAAACAGTAAAATTTATTGTTCCTCTAATTGTAGTCTAATTGCAATAGCTCAGCAGGCTACAGTATAAAATCTAGATTGGTAATGGCTCTTTTCAAAGCTTTATGTGCAAGGCAGCAAGAGCAAATTAGTTGAAATGTAGAAAACTATTAAGTTTTAATTGGACTAACTTGCTTCTTTATGTTGTAGACTTGCCTGGATGTCTATCATCACTGATACTTAGTTTACTTCCAGGTACTTCTTATGGTTATTTTATCGCCGAGTAGCTTAAAACCTGTAACCGAATTCCCAAGACCATATGCAGGAAAAGGTTAAATTTATTATTTAAAAAAAGAAACCACCTGGTAAAGACACCTGTCTGATTTATTTTATTTCTGCAATTCCTGTGTGTGGCTATAAACTTTATTTTTTTATTTTTTTATCTCATAAAACTCAAACTCATTTGTAAATACTCTTGGGTTTCAATATCATAAATATTTGTGGAAACCTGCTTCATTGTAATAAATCAATCATAATTAGTGCCGCAACATCAGGGATAGGAATGAACCATTTCAGAGGCGAAAATGCCATCTCTTCAATCGCTACTTCTGAGCCCCTGTATATAAAAAGGACATGGCTGAACTGGAGAGGGTGCAGAGGAGGGCGACAAAGATAATTGATGGTATGGAAGGATTACAGGACCAAGACAGGTTATTAAGCTTGGGGTTATTTAGTTTAGAGAAAACATGTCTTATGGGCGATCTGATCACAATGTACAAATATATGAATGGACAGTACAGAGATCTTTCTAGTGATCTTTTCATACCAAGGGTTCATCCTCTACAAATAGAGGAAAGAAGGTTTCACCATCATCACAGACAGAGATTCTTTACTGTAAGAGCAGTGAGACTATGGAACTCTCTGCCACATGATGTTGTGATGTCTGACTCACTAAACAATTTCAAGGGGGGCCTGGATGTTTTCTAGAGAGTAATAACATTAGAGGTTATGGATAATAGAGTTATGGGGATAGTATTGATCCAGTGATTCATTCTGATCACCATATTGGAGTCGGGAAGGAATTTTATCTCTGTCATGGGGCAATTGGTATCAGCCTCATGAGGAGGTTTTTGCCTTCCTCTGGATCAACACAGTAACGCTTTAGATTGAACTTGATGGACTCTTGTCTTTTTTTTCAACCTTACAAACTATGTTACTATGTTACGGCAAACCTGATCACATTTTAAGATGTAAAGGTGACTGTATGTCTACTGTAGGTAGGGGGACAAAAAAAGCTAGTATGATCTTTTTGTGTCATCAAATGATGGTTTTACATATAAATAACTGTGGTGTCAGGGTGGGAGGTGCAGGGTAGATGCAGGGCAGATGTTATGGCCCAAGGGGCAGATGGTATTAACCCCTTATTGTCGTGACATCAGGACGTGGTTTAGCCTTAACCACCAAAGGTAATTCCACTGGTCCTGGGTTAGGCAGGGGCAATGAAGACACCAACGCCAGATTAAGAATATCAGCAGCTTTACTGAGGCAAGACAGGTTACATAGTCTTTGTCGTACAGCCAGATATCCCAGGGAGGTGACCAGTGACACAGGGGGACCTCGCAGGCTTGATGGGACTTGCAGTAGTTAGACTGACTTTAGTGCAGGCCACGGTGACTACAGATGGACTTGACTTGACAGAGATGCTGACTGACAATAAGATGACTTGACTTGCTGATGAACGACTTGTGGCTGCAGGACTTTAGATTTGAGCCCTCCAATGCTCTGGACACAGTCACTGGAACAACTTGACTGCACTGGGCCTCAAGAAAAAGAGAGAGATTACAGCTCCTCCCCTTGTTATATAGGGGGCTGTGCAAGGAGCCCATAGATCACTTGGGGGGGTCACCTGGTCACTGGAGCCCTCTGGGTAACAATCATGTGGTACAAACATTAAAGGCATATTACACAACCTATATACCGTATTTATTGGCGTATACCACGCACTTTTTAGGCTAAAATTTTTAGCCTAAAGTCTGTGTGCCTGTTATACGCCGATACACCCCCAGGAAAGGCAGGGGGAGAGAGGCCGTCGCTGCCCGCTTCTCTCCCCCTGCCTTTCCTGGGGTCTAGAGCGCTGCTGTCGGCCCTTTTCACCCCCTGGTTATCGGCGCCGCTGCCCGTTCTGTCCCCCTGACTATTGGTGCTGGCGCCGATAGCCAGGGAGAGAGAAGCGGCGCCGACAGCCAGGGGGAGAGAAAGGGCAGCGGCACCCATTGCCGGCGCCGCTGCCCCGTTGCCTCCCCCCATCCCCGGCGGCATAATTACCTGAGTCGGGTCCGCGCTGCTCCAGGCCTCCGTCGTGCGTCCCCGGCGTCATTGCTATGCGCTGAACGGCGCGGCGCATGACGTCAGAGCGCCGCGCCGTGCATAGCAACGAGGGGACGCACGACGGAGGCCTGGAGCAGCGCGGACCCGACTCAGGTAATTATGCCACCGTGGATGGGGGGAGGCAACGGGGCAGCGGCGCCGGCAATGGGTGCCGCTGCCCCTTCTCTCCCCCTGGCTGTCGGCGCCGCTTCTCTCCCCCTGGCTATCGGCGCCGGCACCGATAGTCAGGGGGACAGAACGGGCAGCGGCGCCAATAACCAGGGGGTGAAAAGGGCCGACAGCAGCGCTCTAGACCCCAGGAAAGGCAGGGGGAGAGAAGCGGGCAGCGACGGCCTCTCTCCCCCTGCCTTTCCTGGGGGTATATCGGGGTATACACGCGCACACACGCACCCTCATTTTATCATGGATATTTGGGTAAAAAACTTTTTTTACCCAAATATCCTTGGTAAAATGAGGGTGCGTGTTATAGGCCGGTGCGTGGTATACCCCCATAAATACGGTACATGGGGGGATAAGTCTGCAGGGGGACCCTGAGGACATGCAGAGACTCTGCCTGACAGGGCAGAAGGACAGTACAGGGTCACATCCCGTACTGGGACATCATATAACAATACAAACACTTACACCTTTTCACTTTTACCACTGCTGTACACTTCATTCTAATAGTTTCAAGACTCGTGGAATGTACCGTATTTATCAGCGTATAACTTTAGCCTGTAAATTTTTAGTCTAAAGTCTATCTGCGTGTTATACGCCAATAAGCCGCTGCAGTTCAATGATTTAAAGCGGGCGCTTTAAATCAATGAACTGCAGCAGCTTTTGCAGGTCCAGAGTCGCTGCCCAATTCTCTGCGCCTGCCTATCCTGGGGTCCAGAGACTGCCGGCGCCGCTGCCCCATTGCCTCCCCCATCCCCGGTTTTTCTGACCCTGCAGAAGCCCCCAGGAAAAGCAGGGGGAGAGAGGCCGTCGCTGCCCGCTTCTCTCCCCCTGCCTTTCCTGGAAGCTAGAGCCCTGCCGGCGCCGCTGCCCCATTGCCTCCCCCATCCCCGGTTTTATAATTACCTGTTGCCGGGGTGGGATCCGCGCTGCTTCTGGCTCCGGTGTGGCGTCTCCTGCGTTGTTGCTATGCGCTGCGCTACGCAATGACGAGTGACGCCGCGTACGTCATTTGTTATTGCGCCTCGCAGCGCATAGCAACGACACAGGGGACACCACACCGGAGCCAGAAGCTGCGCGGACTCGACCCCAGCAACAGGTAATTATGAAACCGGGGATGGGGGAGGCAATGGGGCAGCGGCGCCGATAGCCAGGGGGAGAAGCGGCGCCGATAGCCACGGGGAGAGAAGCGGCGGCAGCAGGGCTCTAGACCCCAGGAAATGCAGGGGGAGAGAAGCGGGAAGCGACGGCCTCTCTCCCCCTGCCTTTCCTGGGGGCTTCTGCGGGGTCAGAAACAGTGTGTCGGGGTATACACATGCACACATACGCACCCTCATTTTACCAAGGATATTTGGGTAAAAAAATTTTTTTACCCAAATATCCTTGGTAAAATGAGGGTGTGTGTTATAGGCCGGTGCGTGGTATACCCCGATAAATACAGTATTCACCCAACCTCTTCTCGTTCAGAGCAAATTTGTTAAAGGGAACATGTTATCATTTTCCTGCTGCCTGAACCAAGAGTCATCAACATGGTCTCTGGCGGCTTCTCATTTCCCTATCAGCTTTGATTGTTAGATATGTTCCTGTTTGGATATAGTGAGAAATCTATCACTTAAAGGGGTATTCCAGGAAAAAAACTTTTTTTTATATATATATAAATTGGCTCCAGAAAGTTAAACAGATTTGTAAATTACTTCTATTAAAAAATCTTAATCCTTTCAGTACCTATGAGCTTCTGAAGTTAAGGTTGTTCTTTTCTGTCTAAGTCCTCTCTGATGACACCTGTCTCGGGAAATGCCCAGTTTAGAAGAGGTTTGCTATGGGGATTTGCTTCTAAACTGGGCATTTCCCGAGACAGGTGTCATCAGAGAGGACTTAGACAGAAAAGAACAACCTTAACTTCAGAAGCTCATAAGTACTGAAAGGATTAAGATTTTTTAATAGAAATAATTTACAAATCTGTTTAACTTTCTGGAGCCAGTTGATATATAAAAATATGTTTTTTCCTGTATAACCCCTTTAAGGCCGAAGGTGCATGCAGCAGCCATCAGGACCATGCTCATTGGTTCAGGCCACATAGAAGTAATGATAGGTTTCTTTTAACCCCTTAAGGACCAGGCCATTTTACACCTTAGGACCAGAGCTTTTTTTTTGCACATCTGACCACGGTCACTTTAAACATTTATAGCTCTGGAATGCTTTTAGTTATCATTCTGATTCCGATATTGTTTTTTCCTGACATATTCTACTTTAACATAGTGGTAAAATTTTGTGGTAACTTGCATCCTTTCTTGGTGAAAAATCCCAAAATTTGATGAAAAATTTGAAAATTTTGCATTTTTCTAACCTTGAAGCTCTCTGCTTGTAAGGAAAATGGATATTCCAAATATATTTTTTTATTCACATATACAATATGTCCACTTTATGTTTGCATCATAAAATTGACATGTTTTTACTTTTGGAAGACACCAGAGGGCTTCAAAGTTCTGCAGCAATTTTCCAATTTTTCACAAAATTTTGAACCTCGCTTTTTTACAGGGACCAGTTCAGGTTTGAAGTGGATTTGAAGGGTCTTCATATTAGAAATACCCCACAAATGACCCCATTATAAAAACTACACCCCCCAAAGTATTCAAAATGGGGGGTGTAGTTTGAAAATGGGGGGTGTTTCACAGGAATAGCAGCAAAGTGAAGGAGAAAATTCACAATCTTCATTTTTTAAACTCGCATGTTCTTGTAAACCCAATTTACAAGGGGTAAAAGGAGAAAATGTATACTTATATTTGTAGCCCAATTTATCTCGAGTAAGGACATACCTCATATGTCTATGTAAAGTGTTCGGCGAGCGCAGTAGAGGGCTCAGAAGCGAAGGAGCGACAAGGGGATTTTGGAGAGTACGTTTTTCAGAAATGGTTTTTGGGGGGCATGTTGCATTTAGGAAGCCCCTATGGTGCCAAAACAGCAAAAAAAAAAAACACATGCCATACCATTTTGGAAACTAGACCCCTTGGGGAACGTAACAAGGAATAAAGTGAGCCTTAATACTTCACAGGTGTTTCACGACTTTTGCATATGTAAAAAAAAAATTTTTATTTCACTAAGAAGTGTGTTTCCCCCCAAATTTCACATTTTTGCAAGGGTTAATAGCAGAAAATACCCCCCAAAATGTGTAACCCCATCTCTTCTGAGTATGGAGGCACCCCATAAGTTGGCCTGAAGTGCACTACGGGCGAACTACAATACTCAGAAGAGAAGAAGTGATATTGGCTTTTTAAAAGCAAATTTTGCTCGGGGAGCATGTCGCATTTAGGAAGCCCCTATGGTGCCAGAACAGCAAAAAAAACACATGGCATACCATTTTGGAAACTAGACCCCTTGAGGAACGTTACAAGGAATAAAGTGAGCCTTAATACCCCACACGGGTTTCACGACTTTTGCATATGTAAAAAAATATTTTTTTTTTCACTAAAATGTGTGTTTCCCTCCAAATTTCACATTTTTGCAAGGGTTAATAGCAGAAAATACCCCCCAAAATTTGTAACCCCATCTCTTCTGAGTATGGAGGTACCCCATAAGTGAACCTGAAGGGCACTATGGGTGAACTACAATGCTCACAAGAGGAGAAGCACCATTGAGCTTTTGGAAAGAGAATTCATTTGGAATGGTAGTCAGGGGCCATGTGCATTTACAAAGCCCCCCGTGGTGCCAGAACAGTGGACCCCCCCCCCCCCACATGCGACCCTATTTTGGAAACTACACCCCTCACAGAATTTAATAAGTGAGCATTTACACCCCACTGGCGTTTGACAGATCTTTGGAACAGTGGGCTGTGCAAATGGAAAATTAAATTTTTCATTTTCACGGATCACTGTTCCAAAAATCTGTCAGACACCTGTGGGGCGTAAATGCTCACTGTACCCCTTATTACATTATATGAGGGGTGTAGTTTCCAAAATGGGGTCACATATGGGGGGGGCCATTGTTCTGGTACCATGGGGGCTTTGTAAACACAAGTGGCCTTCAATTCCGGACAAATTTTCTCTTCAAAATCCCAATGGCGCTCCTTCTCTTCTGAGCATTGTAGTGCATCCATAGAGCACTTTACATCCACATATGGTGTATGCTCTTACTCAGAAGAAATTGGGTTACAAATTTTGGGGGGCTTTTTTTATTTTCCCTTGTGAAAATGAAAAATTTAGGGTGACACCAGCATTTTAGTGAAATTTTTTTTTTTTTTTCATTTTTCCATCCAACTTTAATGAAAATTTGTCAAACACCTGTGGGGTGTTCAGGCTCACTTATACCCCTTGTTACGTTCCGTGAGGGGTGTCGTTTCCAAAATGGGGTCACATGTGGGTATTTATTTTTTGGGTTTATGTCAGAACCGCTGTAAAATCAGCCACCCCTGTGCAAATCACCAATTTAGGCCTCAAATGTACATGGTGCGCTCTCACTCCTGAGCCTTGTTGTGCGTCCGCAGAGCATTTTACGCCCACATATGGGGTATTTCCGTACTCAGGAGAAATTGCTTTACAAATTTTGGGGGTCTTTTTTTCCTTTTACCTCCTGTGAAAATAAAAAGTAAAGGACAACACCAGCATGTTAGTGTAAAAAAAATGTTTTTTTTTACACTAACAGGCTGGTGTAGACCCCAACTTTTCTTTTTCATAAGGGGTAAAAGGAAAAAAAGCCTCCAAAATTAGTAGTGCAATTTCTCCCGAGTACGGAGATCCCCCATATGTGGCACTAAACTGTTTCCTTGAAATACGACAGGGCTCTGAAGTGAGAGAGCGCCATGCACATTTGAGGACTAAATTAGGGATTGCACAGGGGTGGACATAGGGGTATTCTACGCCAGTGATTCCCAAACAGGGTGCCTCCAGCTGTTGCTAAACTCCCAGCATGCCTGGACAGTCAGTGGCTGTCCGGAAATCCTGTGAGTTGTTGTTTTGCAACAGCTGGAGGCTCTGTTTTGGAAACACTGCCGTACAATATGTTTTTTATTTTTATTGGGGAGGGGGACAGTGTAAGGGGGTCTAAATGTAGTGTTTTATCCTTTATTATGTGTAAGTGTAGTGTAGTATAGTGTTTTTAGGGTACGTTCACACTGGCGGAGGTTTACAGTGAATTTACCGCTAGGAGTTTGCGCTGCGGCGAAAAATTTGCCGCAGCTCATACTTGAAGCAGAAAACTTACTGTGAACCCGCCAGTGTGAATGTACCCTGTACATTCACATGGGAGGGCAAACCTCCAGCTGTTTCAAAACTACAACTCCCAGCATGTACTGACAGACCGTGCATGCTGGGAGTTGTACTTTTGCAACAGCTGAAGGCACACTGGTTGGAAAACCTTCAGTTAGGTTCTGTTACCTAACTCAGTATTTTCCAACCAGTGTGCCTCCAGCTGTTGCAAAACTTCAACTCCCAGGATGTACTGATCGCCTAAAGGCATGCTGGGAGTTGCAGTTTTGCAACATCTGGAGAGCTATAGTTTAGAGACCACTGCACAGTGGTCTCCAAACTGTGGACCTCCAGATGTTGCAAAACTACAACTCCCAGCATGCCCAGACAGCAAACTGCTGTGTGGGCATGCTGGGAGTTGTAGTTTTGCAAGATCTGGAGGTGCACAGTATAGAGATCACTTTGCAGTGGTCTCAGACTGTAGACCTCCAGCTGTTTCAAAACTGCAACTCCCAGCAAGCCTAAACAGCTCTCTGGGCATGCTGGGAGTTGTAGTTTTGCAACATCTGGAGGGTTACAGTTTAGAGACCACTATAGTGGTCTCAGACTGTAGCCCTCCAGATGTTGCTAAGTAACTCACCGGCTTCCGTGTGATCCAGGAAGCTGCGTCGCCATCCTTTTCTTCCGCCGATCGTCGCCCGCTGCCGTCACTGATCGTCGCCCGCTGCCATCGCCGATGGGTAAGTGGATTTTCGGCGCCGGTCCCTGTCGGTTTCCCCGTCCTTCCCCGCCTATTGTGGGTGGGCAGAACGTGGAAACCAAAAGTAAACCCTCCCGCCCCCGATCTGCTATTGGTGGTCGCGTCTAGACCACCAATAGCAGAGATAGGAGGGGTGGCACCTCTGCCACCTCACTCCTATCGCTACAGGGGGATCGTGGGTGTCTAGGACACCCGCGATCCCCCTTATATTCCGGGTCACCATAGACCCGTAATGACCCGGAATCGGCGCAAATCGCAAGTGTGAATTCACTTGCGATTTGCGCCGATCGCCGACATGGGGGGGTCTAATGACCCCCCTGGGCATTTACGCGGGGTGCCTGCTGATAGATATCAGCAGTCACCGCGGCCCGGTCCCCGCTCGGCGCGTGGCGGGGACCGAAATTCCCACGAGCGTACAGGTACGCCCTTGGTCCTTAAGTACCAGGGAGCAAAGGCGTACCTGTACGCCCTTGGTCCTTAAGGGGTTAAAGGGGTACTCCGGTGGAAAGCTTTTTTTTTTTTTTAAATCAACTGGTGCCAGAAAATTAAATAGATTTTTTAATTACTTCTATAAAAAAATCTTAATCCTTCCAGTACTTATTAGCTGCTTAATTCTACAGAGGAAATTATTTTCTTTTTGGAACACAGTGCTCTCTGCTGACATCTCTGTCCATTTTAGGAACTGTCCAGAGCAGCATGTTTGCTATGGGGATTTTCTCCTACTCTGGACAGTTCTTAAAATGGACAGATATGTCAGCAGAGAGCAATGAGCTCGTGATGTCTGCAGTGAGCACTGTTTTCCAAAAAGAAAATAATTTCCTCTGTAGTATTCAGTAGCTAATAAGTACTGGAAAGATTAAGATTTTTTAATAGAAGTAATTTGCAAATCTGTTTAACTTTCTGGCACCAGTTGATTTAAAAAAAAAAAAAAAGTTTTCTGCCGGAGTACCCCTTTAACCCCTTAAGGACGCAGGACGTAAATGTACGTCCTGGTGAGGTGGTACTTAACGCACCAGGACGTACATTTACATCCTAAGCATAACCGCGGGCATCGGAGCGATGCCCGTGTCATGCGCGGCTGATCCCGGCTGCTGATCGCAGCCAGGGACCCTCCGGCAATGGCCGACGCCCGCGAACTCGCGGGCGTCCGCCATTAACCCCTCAGGTGCCGGGATCAATACAGATCCCGGCATCTGCGGCAGTTCGCGATTAAAATGAACGATCGGATCGCCCGCAGCGCTGCTGCGGGGATCCGATCATTCATAGCGCCGCACGGAGGTCCCCTCTCCTTCCTCCGTGCGGCTCCCGGCGTCTCCTGCTCTGGTCTGTGATCGAGCAGACCAGAGCAGGAGATGACCGATAATACTGATCTGTTCTATGTCCTATACACAGAACAGATCAGTATTAGCAATCATGGTATTGCTATGAATAGTCCCCTATGGGGACTATTCAAGTGTAAAAAAAAATGTAAAAAAATGTAAAAGTAAAAGTAAAAAAAAAGTGAAAAATCCCCTCCCCCAATAAAAAAGTAAAACGTCCGTTTTTTCCTATTTTACCCCCAAAAAGCGTAAAAAACATTTTTTATAGACATATTTGGTATCGCCGCGTGCGTAAATGTCCGAACTATTAAAATAAAATGTTAATGATCCCGTACGGTGAACGGCGTGAACGAAAAAAAATTTAAAAAGTCCAAAATTCCTACTTTTTTAATACATTTTATTAAAAAAAAAATTATAAAAAATGTATTAAAAGTTTTTTATATACAAATGTGGTATCAAAAAAAGTACAGATCATGGTGCAAAAAATGAGCCCCCATACCGCCGCTTATACGGAAAAGTAAAAAAGTTATAGGTCATCAAAATAAGGGGATTATAAACGTACTAATTTGGTTAAAAAGTTTGTGATTTTTTTTAAGCGCAACAATAATATAAAAGTATATAATAATGGGTATCATTTTAATTGTATTGACCCTCAGAATAAAGAACACATGTCATTTTTACCAGAAATTGTACGGCGTGAAAACAAAACCTTCCAAAATTAGCAAAATTGCGTTTTTCGTTTTAATTTCCCCACAAAAATAGTGTTTTTTGGTTGCGCCATACATTTTATGATATAATGAGTGATGTCATTACAAAGGACAACTGGTCGCGCAAAAAACAAGCCCTCATACTAGTCTGTGGATGAAAATATAAAAGAGTTATGATTTTTAGAAGGCGAGGAGGAAAAAATGAAAACGTAAAAATTCTCCTTAAGGCCAAAATGGGCTGAGTCCTTAAGGGGTTAAGGAGTCTTTCACAAGTCAGATTCCTGAGGTCTCATGGTCGTTGTTGACAGTTTGGCAAAGCCATGTGCATGACGTCTTACCAGTGGAAAATGAAATCTGTATAGTTCCATATTATGTTATCATATCTGTGCAAAACGATAGCGCAAGGCACAATTTGGATGTATTTGTAAGAAGAAAAAAAAGCTTTGTATGGCTCAGCATGAAATCAGAAATACAAAAGTTCAGTACGGGCCATAGACTGTATGGGATAGTATGGGTAAAGTTTATAACTCCATACAATTTGGAGCATGTAAGCAGCAGTAGTAAAACTGTATAAGACCAAGTATAGCAGCATTTTTGGCATAGAGTATATAGGAAAATAGCCATTAGCTTTAGAATCTTTCTAAGAAAGGTTTTTGTGTGTCTTTTCTGTTTTTTCATGAGATTATGACTTGAAAAATATGGCACTATGTTTGTGTTTAAAAGAGTGGAAATTACACATTTTTTGTGTCATTTAATTATTTTTGTATAGATATAGCTCATCAGGTCTATAGCAAATATTTTTAGTCTACTTGACTTTTATCAGTGTAGGTAGTACGATCCAGGGAGGTATGAACTAGAAAGTAGAAGTCTCCAGCCCAAATCAGCAAATTGTAGTGCAGGGACCCAAGCAACGCGTACATCTGTCGGAAGAGAGCTATAGGGGTATCAGTAGGTGCAGAGTTAACTAAGTATAATGTTTTATCCCCCATCAATCCTAGCAATATTACTGTCAGGGCCAATCAAGGTGAGTTCAACATTAAACAAAAAGGAATCATGTAGCAAAGTAAGCTCCCTCTGCTTTTAGTGGTATGGGTCAACATAAAAGTACGTTTATAGGACTTATGACAAAACTTAGGAAACAAAGTAGATGTAAAATGCGATTCTTGTAGACAAATGACATCAGAACTTAATCTAGCATAATCCCGGAAAGCCTTCCCTCTCTTATGTGGGGATTTAAAACCCTGACATTATGCAATATTAATTTACACATAGTAGAATAATGTTACTCTAAAATGGCTATAAGAAAGAGGGGAGGCTTTCACGGTGCCCATGGTGGGTGGCACCGCACCAGCAAAATAATGTGAGCAAAGCACTGTAGTTATAAACAAACGTGTACCTGAGACAAACAAAAAAGAAAACAAAACTAAGAAAAACTAAACAAGACACACAAACAAATAGACAAACAATAACGCCCAGGTGAGAAAAGACAGGTTTGGGGACACCACGGCCCATCCTACTTCCTAGCCCCATGCCTGGGGTACGAGGGTCACACTATGCCGGACCATCATCAGCCACCAATGTAAATAGGTAGGAGATATACATCCAGAAAAACGAGGAACTGCAGCATCACAGGTTAGCGTCCATGGAGAATGAAGGGAGGAAGGGGTCCAGCTCTCAGATGAATCGCTTTTAAAACATAGCTTTTACCAAGAGCTTGCCCTAAGCTCAAAACGCGCCAGCGTGCTGTTTTTAATGCACTATTAGGTTTTATGTTTTCGTTTTTCAATGTTTTTAAGATGATTCAATAAAAGCTATGTTTTAACAGTGATTCATCTAAGAGCTTGACCCCCTCCTTCCTTCATTTGCTATACACGGAAAGCAGCCCGCATAGTACGTGCTCCAGCAACCATACTACAACCGGAGTCCATCAACATCTTGTCTGTATTGGGGGGTGAGCTGAATATTGTTTTCTTTCCATATACCTAGCCTCCATGGAGGTATGCTGTGGCATGGAGAAGCAGAAATCTTGAAACAAACTAAGGCTCCAGAGGCTGCATGAAAGAACAGTCAGTGCTGGGAACTGCAGGAGAAGGTCATGAAGACTTGTTGGATTTACGTGCGGGGCTCACAGGTGCCCACATGCGAATGATACGAGGTGCCCTCTGAGGTTGCGGGGGTAAGCCAGCCAGCAGTATATTTTCTTTGGTTAGGGCTTTTTGGGCCTCCTTCAGCATGCAGATCAAATAGGAATGCCCATTAGCTTGAAATGATAGCGAAAATGTAAATCCCCATCTATGCTTAAGCTGTTTCTGCATGAGGGCCAGAGTGAACGGCCGAAATTCCCGGCAGCAAGCTAAGGTAGAATGAGCTAGGTCAGAGTATAGCTTAGCCGTAGGAGGTAGGCCCGGCAGGGTGGTGAGATCTCTAGCAGCAAGTGACAGAATGTCTCTGTTCCAAGTAATGAAGCTTGAGTATAACATCACGGGGCAGCTCCGTTTTTCTAGGCCCGCTATGGATTCTATCAAAGCGAAGATGGGGAGCCAGCTCATAAAAAAAGTGAGGTAAGTACCTTAGTGAGGTTACCGTCTCCGGTAGACCCACAGCCGCAGATTCGCTCTCCTCGAGTGGTTCTCAAGTTCTTCAAGCTTAAGCTCGAGGGCCACTATTTTCTGGGTCTGTTCATCAATATCCTGGCAGTCCGTTTCAACTGCTTCCACCAGTTTGTCCACTTTAGACTCTGTGTCTGCCAACCGCTGTGTCAGGTCCTGAATTTGGGCAGTAAAGTCTGATACCGCTTGTGCAAGCCCTTTTCGGAACATAGCCTGAATGCTGCGAAACATAGCTTCCGGTGTCAGGTGTGCTGAGGAGGGCTGGTGTTCATCCTCAGAGTGATCGTCAGCCATGAGGGAGCTAGCAGCGGCCCTCTTGGTTCTGGTCCCCGCTCTAAAGATATCAGGAATAGATTGTGAAAGGCCTTGAGACCGCAGTGGAAACTTCTTTTGAGAGGAGCGGGACATACTTAGAAGGATCCGAGTAGGTTCTCCTGTGCTGTGGAGCCGTTAACCAGAAATAAACAATAAACCACCAAAGGTGGTCCAATAATACCCCGAGGGTCCCAACCATCATTTAGTTGCTGGTCGAGACTGCTAGCTGATACCGGGAGCTCAGGCCTCTTGCTGCGACTCCTGCTGCCACTCGCCCCCTAGTCTGCTGAGACCTCTGCCTGATAAATTTAGGCCTCTGCCACTCCTCTGTGCATGTCCTGGCACTTCTCTGCCTGACATACTTAGTGTGTATATGAGGGGGAGTAATACGTTCCACTTCACTTAAAAAAGTATTTGTGTACAACACCAGTCAGTGTGTACTTTTGCCTTGCCTTTCACAGTATCTAGGCCCTTGAGACTTTAACAGGAACAAAATAGTACACCACTTAGATGTACGTATGTGTTATGCACTAATAAGGACAGGACAATACACTCTGTTAAAAAAGCATTTGTGTACAACACCAGCAGTACACACCAGTGCAGCAGCACACAGTTGCTGTGTACTACACCCAAAATTGCACTTTCTCTCTCAATCTCACTCCTTTCCCTATCAGTTCTTCTAGGCAGGATTTGTGCTTGAGCTGAGCCGCTGTTGTTCTCTGCAACATGCTGTGCAACACACTGCTCTCTGTCCCTCTCTGTAATAGAATGCTGTAGTCACTGGGAGTTAATCGCTGCAGTAAGAATGATTTTCCATGCAACACACACTGCTCTCTGTCCCTCTGTGCAACAGAATCCTGATGTGACTAGGAGGTGAATCGCTGCTGGGAAAAAGCTTTTCTAGCCAACACACAGTGCTGTCTCTATCTCTCTGCAATGAAAGGCGGAAGTGACTGGCCACAATATGGCTGCTGATTGAATAGGGCTGTGACATCACAGGGGTGACGTGACATGTGATTTATAGTCATCCCGCCTACTCTTGTTCGAGCCTTCCCAGGATTCCTTGCCCCATGTCCTCACATGTGGATCCGCCATTTTACATGCCCTGGAGCCTGGACCGCACTAAATGGAGTTTAATGAAGCAATTTGAATTGCGCCGATATTTGCATTTGTTGCGAATCAAATTTTTCCTGAAATTCGTAACAAATTTGGATTCATCAGATTAGATTCTCTCATCCCTAACTATTTCCTTAATATATTCCAAACTGTAAAAGAAATACCAGCCATAGCACTGTTAACTTCATGTTACTGGTTTTCCTGGATGAGCAGCAACACAAAAGGCTGAAATCCTCACGCATAATAGGAAACATCTGCTGTAGTGATGTAAAGCACAGCCCCATTGGACTTTGGAGAAATGTGTTTGCATATTCTGAATCTTGCTTTACCATCTGCCTGTCTGATAAGTGAATTTAACTTTAGAGAAGAATGCTTCCTGCAGTAAAGCCCTCTTTAAATTTTAGCATGGATAACATATTATACCAAAACTGTTTTCTGTGTTATGAGCTGAGTTCCTTGGTTCTGGTCAAGTCCAAGCAAAATCTTGGCATTTTTAAGTGAACTTTAATACAAAATAGAAAGAGAACTTTAATACAAAAATGTACTTAATTGCTTCTTAGCTGCATGTTTATTCCGTCAATACCAAAGACCATCAGAGTTGGTCACAAAGTTGGTAAAATGAAATGTGTTCCGCGTACATATACGTAAAGGAGGATGTGTGCTGTTTTTTAAGTAAATG
This sequence comes from Hyla sarda, assembly GCF_029499605.1. Classification (NCBI taxonomy): domain Eukaryota; kingdom Metazoa; phylum Chordata; class Amphibia; order Anura; family Hylidae; genus Hyla; species Hyla sarda. The sequence continues at coordinate 272,805,234 of NC_079190.1, forward strand.
ACGTACATCCCTGAACTATGTTTTCTCCCATGCATCTGATCACTTACTGGTTTCTTCTCTGAACTGTGACCCTGTTGTTACCAGGCACAGAGCACAGACCTTTACACAATCCCACTTTCTTGCATACACAATAGAGACTAACAAGCAATATGCAGCTAAAATGAGCATGTCAGATCATCTCAGTGGATGGCCTGAGATGGTCATTTAGAAATAAAAAAATACACTCTGTTGTAAAGTTTCACTGTGTATTATGCAGCCCATGAAGAAAGGTGCAGCTGATTGTAAATGGTTAATCTGCTGGAGGAGGACACAACTGCTGGTTAAGGGTTAACCTGAGTTTCTAAATTATCATAGCCAGCCTGCAGCAACCACACCACGCTAAAGGCTGTGACATATTTTTCCTCTGTTCCTACTGCTTATAACTTCTTTCTCCTTTTCCCATAATATACAGAAAGCCTTCTAGCAACATTTACATGAAGATAGCAGCACAGATCTCCCTTCTGTTTACACTTCCAGCTTCCAACACCCACTAACATCCAAAGTATATGGGAAAAGTGTTTGATCTTGGGGGTTTGATGGGTTAAGTGGATTACCCCTATACATGAAAGTGCAGGGATGAGGAGGTCCGACCATTCATCAGACTCTTATCCCCTATTCTTTGGGTGTTAGTATACATTTTGAAAAAAAAATATGTGCACTACTGTGGTAGATGTAAATAATAACATTGGCTAACCCTCAAAACTGATGTAAAATTGAGACATTAGCCAGTATATCCTTATATGAAGGACACACCGGAGCCCGCACACCAACGCCAAGGTTTCTCAAGTGGCACGGGACCTAACACTAAACCTACCTGTGCATGATAAACAAAAAACAGGGGCCAGTGGACAATTACAACAGCATTAGGTCCGACTTACAGGCTGCTCCCAGGTTACCTCCAGTGTGGCTGAGCACACATACAATGGGAGGAGGGAGGCAGGCTATAAGCCCCACCTAAGTTGGCTGATATGTGGCCGGCCTCACAGGTGCACATAAATGCTACCTCAAATGATAATGAGTCACATTAGTAAAACGTATCAACATTTTTACAACTGCAACAAAGTGATCAAAGATGGCAGGATGTGCTCAACCCAAAATGTCGATATGCATTTATACTGGGGAGGCAAATCCTGCACTTGAGGTCCATTGCTATGGGCAATCCCCAGCATTAAAAAATGCATACAATGGAGGATGCCTGCAAAGAACAACAAGTACCACAATGGCATTCTACACCAGATGGAGGTGTGGATGTGTAACATATAAATTACAAAAATGCGTGCACTACTGTGGTAGATGTAAATAATAACATTGACTTACCATCAAAACTGATGTTAAAATTGAGACATTAGCCAGTATATCCTTATATGAAGAACACACCGGAGCCCGCACACCAACGCCAAGGTTTCTCAAGTGGCTCGGGACCTAACACTAAACCTATTTGTGCATGATAAGCACAACCAGGGGCCAGTGGGCAATTACAACAGCATTAGGTCTGACTTACAGGCTGCTCACAGGTTACCTCCAGTGTGGCTAAGCACACATACAATGGGAGGAGGGAGGCAGGCTATAAGCCCCACCTAAGTTGGCTGACATATGGCCGGCCTCACAGGTGCACGTAAATGCTACCTCAAATGATAATTGAACATTTTTACAAGTACAAGCCCACTTGCCGCGTCAAGGCCACCTATTTAGAGTGGGTCCCTAACGTCCCTAGCATAAAATGGCGTAGCACTGGGCGGTGACCACCACCGCCACAACACCAGTGCTCACAGGGGGGAACAACCCTCTGGCAGAGCAGCCCCAATGCCACTCAAACCAGTCCCAGGGCCGTGCCTCCCCACAGACAAGGTTAATCAATATATAATTTATTTGGAATGGGGGTGTGTGGCTTGGATGGCTGACTGAGTGGATGTGTGCCTGGCAAGCTCCCGCTATCTTGATCTAATCCTTCAATTATCCCTGCCATCCTGACCTTCTGGGATCCCTGAGTGCCTGCTCTGTGCCTCCTCACCGGTACATTTTGAGGGGTCTATCTCTTGTGCTGCAGGTTTCTTCAGGCCTCCCTGGACCCACAGTGGCTGACACTGCAGGCCTCTCCCCTGGCCTGCGCTATCCCCTGGACTCACCTGCTCCCGGCCTCCCAGAGGGTCACCTGGTGGAGCATGTGGCTCTTCTCCTGCTCCGAGGACTGCTGAGAGTTCCGGGGGGCTCCTCTGGGTGGTCCGGATCCGGGTGCCACTGGCCGAGCCCTCACCTCCTCAGCCTGGGCGCCATCTTGGAGGGACTCTGGCATGGTCACGGCCTGTGGGTGGCTGACTGTGCGGCCGCTGTTCCTGCCGCCTGCCTTGCGGAGGCTGCCTCCTCCTGCTGTGTCCTCCCGGAATGCACACCGAAGTGGTGGGAAGGACTGTGAGCACCGGCCTGAGCTGCTGCCCTCCCCTCGGGGTCGAGCGCGGCGCACGTGTGCGGACCAGGCGCTTCTGCCCACGTGGGTAAGCCGGCATAGTGGATTCCTCCTGGACAGTGCCTCCCTGTCTTCTACCAGATGGCAAGTTGTGAGTGCTGTCACGATTATATGCATCCCCTCTGCTATACTCAAACATTGTGTTCCTCTAAGTCTCTCACCTATACCCCTGTACTGGACTATGCACTGTCTCTGCTTTTCAACTGTATTTGCACTGGTGCATATTTTGGTGCTCTTGGCTGTTAACCCCTGCTGGACTGTGTGATATATCTGCCCTTCTACTGTATATGCACAGGGGATCATTATTGTGCATCTGGCTGTTAAACCCTGCTAGACTGTGCAATTTCTCTGCCCTTCAACTGTATCTGCACAGGGGATCATTATTGTGCATCTGGCTGTTAACCCCTACTGGACTGTGTACTATCTCAGCCCTCCAACTGTATCTGCACAGGAGATCATATATTGTGCATCTGTCTGTTAACCCCTGCTACTCTGGACTTATCATCTCAGCTGTCCTATGGGCCACAGAAATGGTAATAAGGAGGGTGAGCGCCCTTCACAGTCTGGGGCTGGACCCTCCTCTACACAGCGCAATAGTTCTAATATACAACGGGAGGTGGCGGCAAGACTGGAGAGGTTTGCTCTGAGACCCTCTTCCCCGGGTTCTCCTGACCATAGAACGGCGCCACTGCCAGTGGCTGCTGTGCATCCTCCTCCTGATCCCCTAGCGGAATATGGGACTTTGTTGCACTCGTCAGCTGCTGTATCTCAAGTTATGTTCCCTCCTACTCTACCTGAGCTAGCTGGAGCTGCTGGTCCTCTGCCACCTGGACCGTCTGCTGAACCCACCCTGGCGGTTGTGCTTGCTGAAATACAAAGGTGCAACCTAACTCTTTCCCACTTGACTACTCAGGTTGGGACTGTGCAAACGCATGTTTCTCTAATCCGGCATGACCTACAAAAAGTTACTGATCGTATTTCATCTGCGGAAGGCTGCATTAGTGATGTTGAGGATGCGGTTGTCCCCTTGGTTAGAGACTCTGCAAGTCATGGACAGGCCATTACTTCTCTTCAAGCTAAGGCGGATGACCTGGAAAACAGGCTCCGCCGGAATAATGTGCGGATTATAGGAATGCCTGAAAAAGTGGAGGGACGGAAGTCTACTGAGTTTGTGGAAAACTGGCATAAGAAACTGTTTGGAGCATCCAATCTCACTTCCTTATTTGCAGTGGAGAGGGCCCACAGGGTCCCTACTAGGCCCCTACCTCCGGAGGGTCCACCAAGACCTATGTACGTGAAATTGTTGCATTACAGAGATAGGGACATTATCCTGCGCCATGCACGGGAACGCTAGTCTCTCACAATGGATGGACAGACGATGTCTATTTTCCCAGATTACTCTGCAGAGGTTCAAAAGCGCAGGTCCACCTTCATGGGAGTTAAGCGGAGACTGCGGATTCTGGATGTTCCCTACTCAATGCTGTATTCTGCACGTCTCCGAGTGGTTGCTATGGGGACTACTCATTTTTTTGATGGGGCAGACTCTGCTGCTAGATGGTTGGACTCCCATGAGTCCCAGATTCGTCAGAGAGTCCGGCAGGGCTCTCCCCGTCCCCCCCGGACTGAGCTGGTTTAGTTCTTATGTGGGACTTTTTGCTCTTGTTATTTCCTAATATTTTGTTTATTTGCTCAGCTGCTGTTTGAATTGAGTATTGGTCCTGACTATGCTGTTCCATAGGGGGGGGGGGGGGCTGGGGGGGGAAGGGGGTTTTGGGGGTTTGGTGGATTTATTCATTTTCATGCTGTGTGGGTTTACATGTTATAACTGATATGTTTTTCATTATATTGTATGTTCCTGATGTGGGATAGGTTTATACGATGCCACTTGCGGGAGTATGCTCGCTATAGTGTACGTCTTTCTCTCTGAGTTGATCTAACCTGCAATGTATTCTATCTTTTAATTTCCATTTATACATGTCCTCCTAAGCTTTGTCTGGCATGTGTGCTTCAGTGCCCCTGGGTGCCGTGTGACGCGGCGATTGTGGCGTGTGAGTTGGTGTTTTGTTTCTTGTTTGGTATGCGAGTTGTCCACCAGATTGTACTCTGTTTGTGCTTCTTTTCCTAGGCCGTCCTCAACATGTTTAGCTATGTGTTCCACTGTTTATGGATGCCCACTAGATTGCGACTGTTTCCTCTGGATCATTGCTTGGTATGGCAAGTTTTCATGTATTGAGTTGGAATGTGCGGGGCCTTGGTGATTCCTCTAAAAGATGTGCTGTGTTTAATTCGGCGAGACATCTACAACCTGCAATACTCTGTCTTATGGAGACTCATTTAACTGATGAGACCACCTCTGTGTTGCAGAGGGCGTGGGTGGGTCACTCGTTCCACTCTACTTTCTCTTCTCATGCTAGAGGAGTGAGTATTCTAATTCATAGAGCGATCCCCTTTAAAGCATTATCTGCATCAATTGACCCAGAAGGCCGCTTTGTTTGTATACTTTTTGAGATGTCTTGCTGAATGTTAATTATAGTGGGTGTCTATTCCCCCCCCCCCCCCCCCCCATATCATGGGTCTATTATACAACGAATATTGTCCATTATCTCTGGGCTTCCGGCTGCTCCGGTACTGATGTGTGGGGATTTCAATCAATTTCTGGATGCTTCTTTAGATAAATTCTGGGGGGTGCAGGCTTCTCCACCGTCCAGGCCCACGCGCCAGGCCCGGATCATGGGGGAGGTGGGTTTGGTAGATCTGTGGCACCATCGCAATCCATCTGGGAGACAGTACTCTTGTTTTTCTGCTTCTCACAGGACGCTCTCTAGAATGGATCTGGCTTTTGGGGACTCAGATATGGCAAGTATGGTACGTGAGGTGGAGTACATGGCTAGGGGTTTGTCAAACCACTCTCCTATCCGTCTTAAGATTCAGGTGGTGGATTGGTCTGGGGGGGGGTCGCTTGCCGTGGAGGTTAAACCCGTTCTGGCTACAATTACTATCTACTTCAGAAATAGTGACTGCTGAACTGAGAGACTTTCTCTCTATAAATACTTACTCTTCAAAGACTGTGTGTACCTCCTCTGAACCAGTTGATTATTTGAGGGGTGTTTCGCTCCTGTCTCTGTCTCTGGATCAGAGAGGCGAGCTGGACTCGCCTCTCACTCTGGCAGAATTGGAGGCAGCACTGAAAGACTCTGCTAATGAAAAATCCCTAGTGAGGTTTATAAAAAATGTCAAGGTATTTTATTGCCACAGCTGTTGCGGGTGCTCCAGTCAGCGGAGATGGAGGGCTCTCTCCCGGGCTCCATGATGGAAGCTACGGTGGTGCTCCTACCGAAACCTGGGAAGGATCCGCTACTCGCGGGGTCTTACAGGCCAATCTCACTGCTGTGTTCGGATGTCAAACTGCTGGCTCGGGCGCTCGCAAATAGATTGGCTAATGTTGTTCTGTCACTAGTTCACTGGGACCAAACTGGATTTATGCCAGGGAAGTCCACGGTCGACAACATCCGTATGGTGTTTCTTAATTTGCAGATGGTGCAGGAGGGTGCGGGAGCCAGGTCCATTTTTTCCCTCGACGCTGCAAAGGCTTTTGACAGCGTCGAGTGGGATTATTTGTGGAGGGTTATGAAGCGTATGGGTTTTGGCCCTAGATTCCTATCATATGTTAAGATGCTTTAACGGGCCTCCAAGGCGCGTCTTAGGGTCAATGGACGGCTCTCTGAATCGTTTGAGTTGTGTAGGGGCACGCAGCAGGGATGTCCCTTGTCGCCGCTCCCATTTGCTTTAGCCATAGAGCCCTTAGCTTGCTTAATTAGGTCCTCAGTGGACGTTGTAGGTTTCCGGTATGGTTTAACCCCTTAAAGGGGTACTCCGCCCCTAGACATCTTATCCCCTATCCAAAGGATAGGGGATAAGATGTCAGATCGCCGCGGTCCCGCTGCTGGGGAGCCCTGGGATCCCCGCTGCGGCACCCCGCTATCATTACAGCACAGAGTGAGTTCGCTCTTGCGTAATGACGGGCGATACAGGGGACGGAGCAGCGTGACGTCATGGCTCCGCCCCTCGTGAAATCACGGCACGTCCCCTTAATGCAAGTCAATGGCAGGGAGCGTGATGACCATCACGCCCCCTCCCATAGACTTGTATTGAAAGGGGTGGGACGTGACATCACAGGGGGCGGAGCCGAGACGTAACGATGCTCCGGCCCCTGTATTGCCCGTCATTACGTGCAGAGCGAACTTGCTCTGTGCTGTAATGATAGCGGGGTGCCGCATCGGGGATCCCAGGGCTCCCCAACAGCAGGACCGCGGCAATTTGACATCTTATACCCTATTCTTTGGATAGGGGATAAGATGTCTAGGGCGGAGTACCCCTTTAAGGACCGGGGGGGTTTCCATTTTGTCCTTTTCGTTTATTGCTCCTTGCCTTTAAAAAATCATAACTCTTTCAATTTTGCACCTAAAAATCCATATGATTGCTTATTTTTTGCGCCACCAATTCTACTTTGTAATGACTTCAGTCATTTTGCCCAAAAATCTACGGTGAAACGGAAAAAAAATCATTGTGAGACAAAATTGGAAAAAAAACGCAGTTTTGTAACTTTTGGGGGCTTCTGTTTCTACGTAGTACATTTTTCAGTGACACCTTATCTTTATTCTGTAGGTCCATACAATTAAAATGATACCCTACTTATATAGGTTTGATTTTGTTGTACTTCTGGAAAAAATCATAACTTCATGCAGGAAAATTAATATGTTTAAAATTGTCATCTTCTGATAACTTATTTATTTTTCGGCGTATGGGGCGGTATGAGGGCTCCTTTTTTGCACCGTGATCTGAAATTTTTAAGAGTACCATTTTGAATTTTTTTGCACGTACGCCATTGACCGTGCAGTTTAATTAACAATATATTTTTATAATTCGGACATTTCCACACGCGGCGATACCATATATGTTTATTTTTATTTACACTGTGTTTTTTTTATGGGAAAAGGGGGGTGATTCAAACTTTTAATAGGGGAGGGGTTAAATGATCTTTATTCACTTTTTTTTTTCACTTTTTTTTTGCAGTGATATAGCTCCCATAGGGACCTATAACACTGCACACACTGATCTTTTACATTGATCACTGGTTTCTCACAGGAAACCAGTGATCGATGATTCTGCCTCTTGACTGCTCATGCCTGGATCTCAGGCACTGAGCAGTCATTCAGCGATCGGACAGCGAAGAGGCAGGTAGGGACCCTCCTGCTGTCCTGTAAGCTGTTTGGGATGCCATGATTTTGCCGCGGCTATCCCAAACAGCCCACTGAGCTAACCGGCATGGTTTCACTTTCACTTTAGACAAGGCGTTCAACTTGGAACGCCGCGTCAAAAGGCTTAATAGCGCGCTGCACCGCGATGAATGCCGCGCGCTATTAGCCACGGGACCCGGCTGTTGTTAGAGGCCGGGCCTGACCCGCGATGATGCGGGGCCACGCCGGGGCCCCTCGTTATAGATCGGCAGCGGACACATGACGTTCCAGTACATCATGTGTCCTTAAGGGATTAATGGAGGAGAGGGTGGCACTCTATGCGGACGATGTACTGCTGTTTCTGGGAGGTACTGCTCACTCACTGGCACCAATTATGAAGTTGATCTCAGACTTTGGTTCCTTTTCCGGTCTGTTGATCAACTGGGATAAGTCGGTACTAATGCCACTTGATCCGTTACCTCATATCCCACTGTTAACTGAGTCTAACATCCAGGTTGTTACTCAATTCAAGTACTTGGGGATCCAGGTGACTCCCTCGGTACATGACTATGTGCAGTATAATCTGATTCCGCTTCTTAATAAGAGTGCACAAAAGTTTGCAATTTGGACTAAACTACCTCTGTCGGTTGTTGGGCGTACTAATTTAGTGAAGATGGTGTTGATGCCTCAGCTTTTATATGCTCTACAAAACTCCCTGGTAGGGATTGTGATGGTTTATTTTCACAGAATACAGCGACTGTTTCGGAAGCTTGTTTGAGGGGGGAAAGCCGGCCAGGATACGGTTAGAAACTTTGCAGAGGAGTAAGTCCTCTGGTGGGCTGGCACTTCCCAATCTGTGGATATACTACCTTACTTAACAATTGCACCAGATTAGGGGATGGGCGGGAATGGATACTACTGGTCCAGTGGGTAAACTGTTCATGGCCAAATATGTTGGGAGGATTCCATTGCACATTCTAGAAATTGGAGCACTTAGTAGGCCTCCAGATGACTCTCCTACCACTAGATTACTCTGTAAATTATGGGGACGGGCCAAAAGTATTCTGGGCTTGGTGGGCTGCACCAAATTTACTCCTCTATGGCATAACCCAAGGCTGCGGGAATTTTTCAACTTCCAGGATGCTGTGTTTTGGGAGTCGAAGGAGTTTTATGCTATTAATCAACTGTGTACAGGAGGGGTAGTTAAATTGTTTGGGGACCTTCAGACTGAGTTCGGACTGCCTCCCTCCTCCTTTTTTCGATATTTGCTAATCCGACATGTGTATGAGGTGCAGGGTAGGTCGGGCTCGCTGGAGGTCCAGTCAAACGCAGTTCTGGAGTCGGTGGTTACTAAGAGGGAGTCGGCAGGTGTCATCTCCTGGCTATACCGGGAGCTACTGGGCTCTTATCATGATGGCTTCCCTCTGTTAGTGCGAGGTAAATGGGAAACTGATTTGGGTCCCTTATCTGATGATGACTGGTCTACTGTTCTGGCCCTAACTCCTTATTTGTCTCTCTCAGAGGCAAATCAACTGTCTCAGTTATATATGTTGCATAGGGTATATAAAACACCAGCACTTCTGCATAGAATTGGTATAAGATCTGACTCTGCATGCCCTAGGTGCGGTCAATTAAATGCTCATCTAGTGCATATGACTGTGGGACTGTCCCCACCTGGTCTCTTTTTGGAGGGATGTGCTATTCCTAATTTATAGGGTGTCTTTAACCCCTAGGGTGTGTATTCTGGGCCTTATTGGGTGGGATTCTGAACCCTCTGGTGTTGAGATTGGGATGTTACGAGTGTTGTACCAAGCGAGAAAGTTGATTGCCCAATACTGGATTAGAGCTGGTCCCCCCCTCCATTACGGATGTGACTGTCCGGCTGTCACTTACTGTGCGTTTGGAAAAGGGCATTAATGAGAAAAGGAAAGCTACTTGTAAATTCCAGGCGGTCTGGGGACCTTGGATGAGTGCTTTTGATGGCCAACCTGATAATCAATAATAGGGTGTCTCCTCTGAATGAATGGATGTGAGGATGGAGTGGAATGGGGGTTATTGTTCTGCTTGAGTGGCGCCTCGTGCTCTGTGTCTTGATATTTGTCTGTGCTGTCTCTCCTTTATGTTACTATCTATGTCTGCGTGACCTTCTACTAATTTGGATTGGGGTTCATATATTGTCATAATACTTTTTATTGCTTTGCTTTATACTAATGGACGGCCTCTTTGTTGTTCTTTTTGTAGTCATTTGGTGGACAAAGGGTTGGGCTGTGTATTTCTGGGTGGGTGGGGAACTGTTGGGGTGGTGGGTGGGAGGGTGGGTTGGGGTGTTTGATGATGTATGGGTATTTGTTGTTAAACTTGAAAAATGTCTTAATAAAAATATCTGATTTAAAAAAAAAAAATTTGGAATGCCCATTTTCCTTACAAGCAGAGAGCTTCAAAGTTAGAAAAATTCTTCATGAAATGTTGGAATTTTTAACCAAGAAATTATGCAAGTATCATCGAAAATTTACCAATAACATAAAGTAGAATATGTCACGAAAAAAATGTCTCGGAATCAAATTCATAAGTAAAAGTATCCAGGAGTTATTAATACATAAAGTGACAGTGGTCAGATGTGCAAAAAATGTTCTCGTCCTTAGGGTCAAAATGGGCTTCATCCCCAAAGGGTTAAGTAGTTTTCTTCATTTCTGTTTCTGCAGCATTTGCATGCTATTCTGCAAACCTGAGATGACTAAAATTCACTTCAGCTGCAGAAAGTTCAGCTGCAACAAATCTGCCATGTAGCTATGCAGCATAAGATACAAGGTCCAAATAGTCATGCAATGCAAAGTATTAGTTAATGCTATAAAGAATAATATCTGTTTTCATTATGCAGATACCTGTGGTGTGTGTGTGTGTATATATATATATATATATATATATATATATATATATATATATATATATATGAAAATAGGAAAAATACTGGGAACCTTTTTTAACTATACTTTTATTCCATCCTAATAAAATATTAAACAACTATTAAAAAATACATTAGACCGCCACCAGTGTCAGTGAGCTAATTCTCTTCCAATGCTGTAATATTGATAAACCATCACACAGAGTCACTTGAAACCAAGTCCTTTGATTCTTCCCATTCACTTCTTGTGGTTCTTGGACGACTCCTTCCTGGCGTTTTCTTGTGAGGGTGCCATATACTTGGCCCTATTAATTGTTGTATTCCGCACTATTCACAGTAATTATTACTTGAGTAAGAAGTCAGTCCATTGTTTCCGAATTCCGCACGCTAGTTCACACTATGCTTTGATGTTTCAATATTTTTGAATCACTTCCAATACAGGCAATACTTTCAGGACATCTGTCCAAGATATCCAAGCACCAGTCTCTTATTCACACTCTCGTTCGTACTTCAGTGTCCGTTTATCATTTGAACCTGAGTGTACTTGTATATTACGTATATTGATCCCAGTGTACTTGTTCGGATATTATGTTATGCTTTCTGGCATTTAGCCAGTATATTATCCTTTTCACCTCACAGATGACATAGTTTAGAATAAATGTGAAATAATGGTAAATCAGTCCTGTATGGACTAAACATATTCATTAGGATTTTTTGTTGTTGATTCCAAGGACTTCTCAATTTGACATATTGGTAGCAATACACATTATATATTGACAAGATCATGGTCTAGACAAAAAACGGTAACGCATCTTGTCAAGATGCGTTACCGTATTTTGTCTAGACCATTTTTTCAAACGTTTAGAACATAGACTTGTACTACAGCAGTGTTATGGTATGATATGAACAATTCAGTCACCATGTACACGCCCCCATACAACAATTCCTAATATACACTATTATTATTTCAATATTGTAGTATATATCGTGGTTAGCCTATGAGCACATTTATGTGGTATTTGTGTGATTTAACTTATTGAAAAAAAATCTCTATACCGCTCTCTCTTGCTCTCCACAATAGATGGTACAATGTACTATGCAGTCATTTATTAATAGAAATTATGCTCACTTATGCTATAATTCCACCATGCATACAGGAATCTGTTGGCATATCACCTGTTATTATCTATAGTGGTAGTGCTTTCAGTGCAATATTTGTACATTCTGTACCTACATAGATTGCATACGGTATGAGTTCACTCTCAGTGCTGCTCTACTAGCGTGCTATCTCTCACATATGTAACTGTTTAGTGGGATTAAAGAACCGTATTTTTCGCCCTATAGGACGCACCGGCATATAAAACGCACCCTATTTTAAAGGTCCAAAATCTAGAAAAAAAAAAATTCTGAACCCAACAGTGATCTTCAACCTGCGGACCTCCAGATGTTGCAAAACTACAACTCCCAGCATGCCCGGACAGCCAACGGCAGTTTTGCAACAGTTGGTGATCCGCAGGTTGAAGACCACTGGTATAAGAGGTAATACTCACGTGTCCCCGCCGCTCCGGACCCGTTACCGCTGCCCTGGATGTCGCTCCATCGCTGTCACCGCGTCCCCAACGCTCCGGACATCTTCTTCCCCGGGATCCACGCTCTCCGTCGCCGTCATCACGTCGCTACGCACACCGCTCCTCTTGGATGACGGGACGGCGTGCACGACGGCGTGATGACGTCGAAGGAGAGTGCCGCCATGCAGGGGAACCCGGCACGGAGCAGACACCGAGGAGGCAGGTAAGGACCCTCCCGGTGTCCTGTAAGCCGTTCGGGACGCCGCGATTTCACCGCGGCGGTCCCGAACAGCCCGACTGAGCCGGATTAGTGTTATTTCCGCTTCAGACGCGGCGGTCAGCTTTGATCGCCGCGTCTGAAGGGTTAATACAGGGCATCACCGCGATCGGTGATGTCCTGTATTAGCCGCGGGTCCCGGCCGTTGATGGCCGCAGGTATTCGCCGTATAAGACGCACCAACTTTCCCCCCCCAGTTTTGGGGAAGAAAAAGTGCATCTTATAGGGCGAAAAATACGGTAGATTTCACGCCTGGGGCCAGATATGATTGCACAAGTGTTTAGTGCTGCATTCAGACTGTGGATGCGTTTGTGGGTGCGTTTTCATTCAATTGTATGTTTTTGGCATTTTTCTTCATCCCACCTGTGACATTTGTTATCAGACAGTTATTCATTGCTGTTCCCGCATCTATATTAGGCATGTACCTCTTTATATAATAGCAATAGTGTGGACTATTTCACCAAAGTCCCATATTGTTCAAATGTAGCATTGGGCACATATATGAGTTTCCTTTGTTGCATATACACGTTAATATTTTGTATAATGCAGCATTAGACTGTGATTTGTTATTGCGCAGTCCTGTACTGTTCAGGTATATATATATATCTCACTTGTTGCATCCCACATGTGTGTGCTGAATAGTTGCCATATTGTTTTTCATTGTATCATAACACACTGTTCAGACTTATTTGGTGCATACATCTTGATATTTTGGTAAACTCCATTAGTAACCAATGTGCCTCTGAGCGCCCCATGCCGTCTTGAGACCCTTACAGGAGGAGCGACCCGAGATGGGAGCTGAATAACTAGAACCTACGCGGTGAGTGCAGGACGCCAGTCCTTTTCTATAGTTTTCATTTTGCTGACTTTTGTTTAATTGTCCTAGCACCGCCGTGTTGGGCATAATCTGGTTTCCTGCTTTAAGTGAGTATATCCATCTTGTGGTCTCTGAGGGCTATTGGTATCGGTGCCACTGTTTTGTTCTTTTCGGTGCGAGTAACCAAAGGTCTATCACACTTGTCAACCATTCAGTGTGCCTCACATGCTTATATAGTCCATCAATATATCAGTCTTTCTGGTAGCAATCATATATTATTTTAAATAAAAGCTGATGATGATCCCAGGTGTGTTTTATTCTTTGTTTCTCTCCGGTTCAACGTGTTTCTTTGCCAAATCCTCAGGAACCTTTTTTAGGCTTGTTTTTCAGGATCTGTATTGCTTTGATGTCTGAAATCCGATTGCTTATATAGTAAGAATTTCTTCCAGAGGATAGCTCTGGAATCGTCCTTGACACCACCATAGGACACGTTTCCATTTCAATCAGCAGGCAAACAACAGTACTTTACACAAGTCCTGCCCCTCGCCATCTTTATTAGACAGGTTGCAGGATAAATAAAAACATAAGACAGGAACAAACAAAACCCTAGACCATCTAGTCACTAACTAAACAATCCAGCATGCCCTGACTACCAACTAGGGGGCTTTTCCCGGCCAGTTAAAGATATGCCTCCTGCAACCTTCTACTCACTGTTCACACGCAGCGTTTGCAACCTCTTGCTGTGTGTCTTGTCCACACCTGAGTGTTAGGGCCACTCACAGCTCAGGATATGTGTTCCTCACTAGGACCCCTGCCTCCCCCCTTGAGCCACCTTGCTGACTTCGGGGGAGAGCTCAGATTATTCTGTTTTACTTCCTTTTAAACACACTTCCCCTTTCTGCTACCTCATTAATTAGGCCACAGGTGGAGGTTTCTCCAGGGTTAGCTAGGGAAATACACCCTTTCCTTGCCACATTGTCACAATTCATATAAGTGTAAAGTATATTTCTATTTAATTGATGGTATAAATAACAGATGTGCATCCACATAGTTACTATTATAGGGTTTGTAGAAATACAATTCACATCACACAGAAATAACAGTATGAAGAAAAACTTGGCTGCAAAATTATACTTTTTTCTCATCATGGTAATTTCTTATTGTGGATCTCACCATCTTCATGTCACATCTGAGATACATTGTCATCTGTCGTTCTGCAGAAGCTCCTTACAAAGAGTTATAGGACGTGCATCAGACAGATAACACCATCTTCTCATTCTGTAATAGAGATAACCGCTTCCTTTCCATTACACCGGCGCCCTGACGGACACTAATGGATTCCATACTTTCCTTGGCTTGATCTACAGCGCGTATTAGTGTGAGGGTAATTTAGTGACAACAGTTTATCAATGTGTTGATGTTAGATAATAGTAATCATACCAGAAGAGCAGAATCTATTTGTGTACACTGTATATTTTCCCCCTTTTACTATGCTTGTCGTCTGGCACGCTAAGTATATTCTCCTTGCTCAGACTTTGTGAGGAGAGATGACAGATAGGCCATGCATAAGAGGAACAGTCATTTTTAGGACTATTCATTAGATATATGCACATATTTTTTCCCCCAAACAATTTTGTTTGTGAATTTAGGTAAAAATCTATATTCGTGCAAATCAGACCATGGGTGAATGGGAATTCTTTTTTTTTTTTTTCTCTATTCCTTTTTACACATAACTGCTGATTATGCAGTTTATATTTAATCAAACCAGTCTTTTTTTTAGTAGATCCTATTGTAAGATTTCCAGTTGAAGAAATCTGCCTTTACCGCTTGAGAAAAATTCATTGATTACATTGTACTGAAGGATGGGGTTGGAATTCATTCATCCAGCTTTTTACACATAAAGGATAATGAGTGGCATATTGTTAATTAATTGCTCCATACAGTCGATCATAATTGATGAGACAACTTGCTTTCTTTTATGTCTAACACCGAAACATTTGATTCTTGTATCCTTTGCTTTTCACCTCATTAGGTTTTAATACAAGTATTGACATGATATATTGAAATATGATTATTGTGCTGGACTGGAAACAAGATATATATAATACTGTATGTATTAGATGATGATGACGGCTTTCAAATAATTTTTTAGAATAAACTGCCTATGTGTACATAAGGAATTGCTAGCTATTATATAACTTTATAGATCATTTTATACCATATTTCTGCACTGTCAGGTCCATCTTTCATTTTCTGTTGTTTCTTAGCTAGTGGATGAAGACAAGTTGCTATGAGCCGCTGTGATCTCGTACATATACCGCAAACACATAGAAAAGGTGATCCTGGTGTCTTATTTCTGTAGCTTACGTTATGAAGTAGCAGCAACTTCGATGACATTATAGAGCAGTACTAAGCAGTAGTGTTGAGTGGCATAGGCCATATTCGAATTTGCGATGTTTCGCGAATATATGGACGAATATTCATAATATATTCGCAAAATTTGCATATTTGCAATATTTGCAGCCTTTTTTTACTATGTGCCATAAAATTTGCATGCGCAATATCGCGTGATGAAAGAGCTAAAAGAAGGGAGGGATCAATATCCGTGAAAATTCAAATGTGCAAATATTCACATATGCAAATTTTCGGGTGCCAGCCAGTCTGACACAGCAACTAGTATTGGAGCCTTGCTTACACCACAAGCTGGAGGCAGGGAGGGATGATCACTGTGATGTGTACTGTGAAAAAAAATGTGAATATTCATAATTGCGAACATTTGCGAATTTGCCAATGTGCGATATTTGCGATAAATATTCGCATTGCGAATATTTGCACCCAACACTACTAAGCAGTGAAAGCTGTGAATCAAGCCCTGGAGGGAAATATGTGAAATATTACTGGAGTATCTCCCTCTTTGTTTACATCTGTTTTTTGTAAATCTGAAGATACACAGCTAGGAGAGCGGAGAGTTTCGTGTTTGGCCGTGTTCCCACATGGCATTGTTAAGACTCCTTTAAAAAAGAAAAATGGTCCTCTCATGGCCACTCACGCAGCCTTTCTCTTTTTTTAGATTCTGTGCTTTAAAAAAAAAAAGGTGTGGGGGTCCCCCCCTATTCCCAAACCAGCCAGTTAAAAACCAAACAGTAGCAGCCTGGTACTACCACTGTGATCTATGATCTTCCCAGACTAGCAGCCTGGTACTACCACATTTATATATGATCTTCCCAGACTAATAAAACTAACCTGGTACCACCCCAGGAGCACCATTTTTTTTTACTTTCCAGGCCTGATGACACTCAGTACTTATCTGTACCCCTGGTGCCAGTGGGTACTGAGAAATAATGCGAGGGTTTGACAGGCTATCGCTAAGCTTTAGTTTCATAAGGAATTCCATCTATCAGATATCTCCACTACTAAGCCTGTAAAAGGATTTAAAAAAAAACACCATTGAATGTTTTATTGAATTAAAACACCCTAATACCCCTTGTTGGCCAGTTTATAAAAAAAAAAAATCAATAAAAATTTGGGATCATCAATGTAGTCCATCAAATCCAAAGTAGTACTTTCTATACTGCAGTCTGAAGAACAAAAAAAGCTTTAGCGACCACAGCTAGCAGGTTTTCTGTCAGTTTAGAAGCATATAGGCTACCCATTGAAGTCAATGGGTATCAG
The DNA here is from genome assembly GCF_029499605.1 of Hyla sarda. NCBI lineage: Eukaryota > Metazoa > Chordata > Amphibia > Anura > Hylidae > Hyla > Hyla sarda. Next base: position 272,822,210 of record NC_079190.1, read on the forward strand.
AATATTTAGCTTTTTTCTCACAGCTGGAAATAGACAGCAAATATGCACATGTTAATGTACCCTAAGAATAGCAATCTCATTGGCTGTATTAGGGTGTAAATAAAGGGTATAACTGAATAGGGGGTTTAAACCTGAATTCTCAAATACCTCTCATCAGTTATCTCGGTTCTGGAGGGTACTGCCGCATCCTACTGGGCGTGGACTATCCCAAAAATGACGGAATAATTGCACAGAAGAGGTGTGCTATTCCTAGCCAGACAGGCAGAGCTGTATAGAACTATGATGTCCGACGCTCCGGGTCCCAGTATACAGTTGGATCAGTTTTCGTCAATTCAGGCAGCCTTGACCCAATTACAGGGTATGATGAGTGGCTTCTCTACCTCTCTGGCAGAAGTCAGGTATCACTTGGATTCCATGGAATCCAGGATGCCAGCAGCAGCAGAGGCAGCGTTACCAGCGTCGGAATCCGCTTCGGACATTGTTCCTACGACAACCACAGATAACACGGTCTCAGCTGCGACAGCATTTTCTTCTCCACAGTGTTCTCAGCAGATGCCAGCGGCAACTTCAGGTGAAGCTTCAGGTATGGTTCAAGCATCAATTTCAGGTACTATTGATAAATCTCCAAGTGTGCTCCCAGCGCATTTTATTCCGCAGAATATACGAAAAGACATTTTGGAAGGCACAGACGTTAATCTTGTGTCACTTTTGCCACGATTTTGCTAAAAGCAAGACTTTTGCCTGCGGTGAGGTTTCTGTAGCCCTGAAAAGTAAGGATGTTAGACTGAACCGGAAACTGACTTTACCCGAATTTATGCTAGCATTCAGTCTTTACCATAATGTTGTTGTTCAGTGCATCCTCACCGCAGGGAAGAGCTGGACATTTATCTTTATAAACTTACAAATTTGGGACATAAATATGGCGGATTCGCATTCTACGACTACCTTGTGTCTCTTGCAGCTAAGGTTGCGGCCCTGTCATAGTTCCAACATACCACTGACTGGGTTGTGATGGATACTGAACTGTTCTGCCACCATTTTGTGGGCCTCAAGGCTCTGAACTGCACTAACTGCAATTCTATTGCCCACACTAGTGCCTGGTGTGGTTGGGTTAACGCTCTAGCCTCCACTAGTGCTAATAGGAGCCCGGGTTCCACAGCTAGTTCTTTTCAGAGATCAGGTCCATGTCTTGATAAGTTGGGCAGACCCATCAAATATCTGGGTAAAGCGCAAGTGTGTAATAATTATAATTGGTCGTCCTGCTACTATTCCCAGTGCAGGCTCTTGCATGTGTGTTCCCTGTGTTTTAGGGCTCACCCTAAATCGTTATGCCTAAAGAAGGGGTCCTGACTAGGCATGGTGAATGTGGAAGCCCTGGAAGCCTTCTTAAAATCTCACCCTGAACAATCGTGGGTGCAGTGGCTGTTGCGGGGCTTCAAAACAGGATTCCATACTGGACTAGTGGCATTGCCTCAACAAGAGTGCAATTGTCTCAATCTACAGTCCACAGGTAGGGATTCAGAGACAGTCACTACTCTTATCCAGGCAGAAAGGCAGAAGGGACTTATGATAGACCACTTATACAATGTGTTCAATGTGCTGCCCATTGTGTTGGATTGTCAATGCAACCCTCTTCTCCCACTCTTCACACACTGATAGCAACACCGTAGGAGAAATGCTAGCACAGGCTTCCAGTATGCACATCTTGTATCTTCACAGCATGGACAATTGCCTTCAGATGTCCCCAAAGATAAAAGTCTGAGGGGGTCAGTTCAGGAGACCTTGGGGGCCATTCAATTGGCCCACGATGACAATCCACTTACCAGGAAATTATTAATCTAGGAATGCTCGGACCAGACACCCATAATGGGATGGTGCACCATCTTGCTGGAAAAACTCAGGGAACGTGCCAGCTTCAGTGCATAAAGAGGGAAACATATCATCATGTAGCAATTTCGCATATCCAGTAGACTTGAGGTTTCCATTGATGAAGCATGGCCCCCACTATCTTTGTACCCCATATACCACACCATACCATCAATTTATGTGTTCCAACAGTCTTGGAGGGATCTATCCAATGTGGGTTAGTGTCAGACCAATAGCGGTGGTTTTGTTTGTTAACTTCACCATTCACATAAAAGTTTGCCTCTTCACTGAACAAAATCTTCTGCGTAAACTGAGGGTCCTGTTCCAATTTTTGTTTAGTCCATTCTGCAGTACCTGAAACTACGGATACTGGAAGCCTGTGCTAGCATTTCTCCTGCTGTGTTGCTATCAGTGTGTGAAGAGTGGGAGAAGAGGGTTGCATTGACAATCCAACACAATGGGCAGCACATTGAACACATAATAAAGTTACGTTAAAACCAAGCACATCATTGTTTTTCTTGTGAAATTTCCAATCAGTTTGATGTGTCACATGACCCTCTTCCTATTGAAAAAACAAAAGTTGGATTCAAATGTCCGACTTCAAAATGGCCACCATGGTCACCACCCATCTTGAAAAGTTTCCCCCCTCACATATACTAATGTGCCAAAAACAGGAAGTTAATATCACCAACCATGCCCATTTTATTAAGGTGTATCCATATAAATGGCCCACCCTGTGTGTGTGTGTGTGTGTATATATATATATATATATATATATATATATATATATATATATATTTATATATATATATATATATATATATATATTAGTCTTTTTGCAATATACAGCATTTTTGTCTTTTTATGTGTCTGCATGTGCTGTAAGTACTAAAAATACTCATTTAAAAGAGACATGTTGTGTATGCGAAGAGATGAAATGCCATAAATGTAAGCATACATTTGTATCTGTTTAGAATCTCAGATGAGAATACAGACAAAGAACACAGATTCACTTTAAAGTCTTTCCGCCTACTACCTCTGATTCATAGACTAATTAGAGAAAATTGCAGTCACAGTTAAATGCCTATTGTTAAAGTAATCAAGCTATTTAGGTAACAGACTAAGGATGTATACATTCAGATACCAAGAATAAAATCTTTTAAATTCTATATAAACTTATGGCTGAAAACATTACCGAGAACTGGATGTTCTAGACATGAAATGGCAAATGTTGGTTTTATTATTATAATGGCTGCGGTTTTACAATACCTAGCGTATCATAACAATTCCTTATGTGTTTGTGTGCAAGTGCCAGAAACAAATAAAACCAGTCTCACAGAACCTTACTCGCTAAGATACTGATTTTCATCGTAGAGATCCATCAAAAGGACTACAAGCCAATGCTCAAAGGTAAAAATCGGCAAAAAAAACTTCCTTCTTGAGGTCCAATCATTGCTTGATCTCCACAAAGAGAAATAATAACTCATGGAACCAGTTCTAACAGCATTTCCCATAGTCAAGAATTCGACTATATGCTAATGAAGAGCAACAACTCCAAACAGTGCTATTTTCTGTAATGTTTCAAGGCTGTTGATTTGTCTTTAGTCCCTTTATGTATTAGCACATGTTAATAGAGAAGTCGTTTTTGTACCTTGAGTTATTTCAACATGGACGCCCTGCATGTGCTCACATGTTAACTGGTGAAAGTGTGGCTGTGTTCCACAGAGGCCCTGCAACCACAGATGCCGGAGTCAAGAAAAACTTTCACCCTGAGGGTATTTTTTTTTTCCACATATCCCACACATCTTTTTTGTTTAATATAAAAAGATTTTATTGAAGAAAAATCTATTATATAAATTGATAACATAAAACACATGTTATGCCCAAAACTGTAATGTGCCTAATATATGAGACATATGTGGAGATTTATCAAAACCTGTTCAGAGGAAAAGTTGCTGAGTTACCCATAGCAATCAATCAGATCACTTCTTTAATTTTTGAAAAGGCCTGAAAAAAATGAAAGAAGCAATCTGATTGGTTGCTATGGGTAACTCTGCAATTTTTACTCTGGGAAGGTTATGATAAATCTCCCCCTATATGTTTTACATTACTGACAATTATCATTAAAAAAACATAAATTACAATTAATGTTTATTCCCCCCCCACAAAAAAAACTTATATATGAAATACTAATATATTCAGAACTTAAAATGTAAAGTACAGATCAACCAACAAGCAACAGGATATCATATTGGCGTCAATGAAAATATTATACATTCAAGAATACAAAGATTTAAAGCATTACTGTCATTAGTAAGAAAATAAAATTAAAAAGATTAAAATCTTCAAGTCAGTGTAGTAATATGCCCTAAGACCTGTATGCATAATATTATGCATGTTTTTAGAGGTATTACTGTGCTCATTCTTTTGCACTTCTCCTGAAGGCTAGGGGCACTTCTTCAGGAATGTGAAAATCTTGCTCCCTTTTCATGAGGTCTGCACAAACATTTTTACATTTGCAAAGCTTTGTTCCCAAAGTGAATGCTTTTTATATCTGTAATGCAGCATGTAAAACCTATATGGTGCAAATACACAAGAAAAATTTTTATGCCAAAATGATTAATATGTTTACATTTGCAAAGGTTTTTGCCCAAAGCACATGTTTTTTATAATCCTAAAGCAACCATGTGGAACTTATATGGTGCAAATTACGCAAGAAATGAAAGTTTGTAAACTGACCAAAAAATATTAATATGCTTTTAAATGCTTTTCTAAATCAACTGGTACAGGAATTTAAACAGATTTGTAAATTACTTCTATTTAAAAATATTGATCCTTACAGTACTTATCAGCTGCTGTATGTTCTAGAGGAAGTTTTATTTTTTCATTTCCTTTCTGTCTGACCACGGTGCTCTCTGTGACACCTCTGTCCCTTTCAGGAACTGTCCAGAGCAGGATAGGTTTGCTATGGGGATTTGATCCTACTATGGACAGTTCCTAAAATGGACAGATGTCTCAGCAGAGAACACTGTGGTTAGACAGAAAGAAAATAACTTCTTGTGGAGCATTTAGCAGCTGATAAGTATTTGAAAGATTAAGATATTTATATAGAAGTAATTTAAAAATCAGTTTAACTTTCTGGCACCAGTTGATTTAAAAAATAAAAAAAAATACCCCTTGGAGTACCCCTTTAAGGTATGGTGAAAAATTATGTATGTGCTCCTAATGTTTTTATTTTTTTCCTAAACAATTTATAAAGAGTTTCACATGAAGTGCTCAACTAAAAAAAAAACAGAAGCATCAGACGCTATCAATTCTTTTTAATTTAGTATATACTGACATATAAAACATTTCTTCATATGTTTTATTGCAGATTTTTTCAATTTAACTCACAGCAACAAAGTAATAGAGTTTATGTAGTATGGATCTATGGTTGACAGAAAATAGTTCAGTTGTCAGCTTGAGGAGATGGAGATAGTATATGGCAAACTATTGTATTATTAATTTTTCATAAAAGACATAAAGTGCGTCAAAAGAAAAAGTCAAGCCATTACGATAGTTTGTGTAAAGTGTACTATTAACAGACTATGCAAAATGGATACAATATATATAGAGATGTGGTAGACAGAGGATGAAGGAAAGTGTACACTAATGTACTAGGATACTCGGCTGGCTTATTGTGCCAGTCAGCTTGTTAAGCCAAGATTGTGGTTTAAACAGGTGTGTGGGGTGATGTTGGTGGTTGTAGTCCTGCAGATAAAGTTCACTTACCACAACTCCAATTAAAGCCGTCATCGACATCCAAACACCGGAAAAAGAATCATCAAAAGCAGAGACTTTCGATAACCACTCTTAAAGTTTACTGAGTAAATTGCAGGATCACAATATAGATTTGACAGATCAGGTGTTGGAGATAAGGTAACACTGGTGCAACTGGACTTAGTGAGAAGCCACAGTCAAAGTTTACTAGAAATTGGTGGAGGCTCGACAGGACGTGATGCGAGGAGGTTGAGAGGCTCCTCCCCCACCCCCTGCACCCTGCCCCCTCCATGGACCAAACACATGCTGCTGGGCCGGGACACCGCTCAGCTGCGCTGAAAGCTGGGATGTGAGTGTGCTGGATGGCGGTGGAGAAGAGGAACCTGACCTGACACAGCAGTAGCGAGCGGGGAGCAGTGGACTGTGAGCGTAGTGGCCCCCCACACGAACAACAGCACACACAGGTGCCGACAATGCTGTGATCTGGAGGCTCAGAAGAGGCAGTGAGTGGGAGGAACCCGGATCTGTGTTGTGATGAGAATGCAGGAAGAGTGAGAGTGTGACCCTGGAGCTACTGGAGGAAGACACACTGAGGAGGCTGATCCATGGTTTCTCCAGGGACCCAGCTGAGATTCGGGTGAGATCCTCTCATATCTGTGTTGTTATAAGGATGAAACTGCTGCCACAGTGAACAAACTGTACTAAAAGAATAGGGGGGGGCAAGTTTTGCTCACTTAATAATAAATCCCCCTCTTGGCAATTATAGCTGTGGAGGTGAACGCTGCCACGTTCACCTTGTATGTTTAAAGCCGATAAAGAAGGTCCTTCTGCATAAGAAATAAGAATTTTTTTTCTCTCCTGAGTATAAACGACACCTGGTGAAACACCTGTAGCACTGCAGGAGCAGGTCTATAGTCTGCAGATAACTGTGAAACACCTGTAGCACTGCAGGAGCAGGTCTATAGTCTGCAGATAACTGTGAAACACCTGTAGCACTGCAGGAGCAGGTCTATAGTCTGCAGATAACTGAGCTTCTCCTGTGATACAACAAGCTGAAAGTGTTCGTTGGGAATATTTAGTTGGTAATCTTTTCTGAATCTCCCGGCGCAGCGTATGAAATACACGTGACTGTTCTGGGTGGGACAATATATTGACAACTGGAGGATAAGATGGCACCCAAGCTGGTGGCAGTTTTTCCGGCATTTTTAAGCCTAAAAACACAGTGCAAAAACCTCAGTGGAATCCCAGAATAAGGAATCGTACCTTGTGACCACAATTTGATGTGACAGTGACAAGCCTAGTTGTGTTTTATCAGTATAGGATCACCTTGTACTTACAGTCCTTTCTGATTGTGGTGGTAGTAGTAGTAGTAGTAGTAGTGGGATTAGATGTTTAATCTATACAATTTCTTGATCCATGTTGTACTCCTTCAATTTGTGACTTCTTCCCCAGTAACCGTATCCCACATGAGAGCCTCTGTGTCCACCTGGATAGGCTACATGCGCTGTTTGGTATCCGGACCCAGCTGGGGTCTATGATGTGAAAGGCTGTGTGCTGTGTTCTGCAGCCCTGCTGACAGACAGGTGTTATATTTCATAGCTGTTGGAGTAAATAAAGGGCAATCTCATGAATCAATAGATTTGTAGGGTATCACTATAAATATTTCAAGACCCCCTTGTGTCACTTATATATTGTGGAGAAAATCCCTGCATCTGTAGAGCAGATGAACTGGTTTATTTGTGATTTATATGTCGCAAATAAAGTAGACAGATAGATCGGCACTACTCAGTCTGTAATACTAGGACTCGTGGGCATAGGGTAGCTGGCTTGGCTGCTTCAATGAAACTTTGGTGGTGCTCTGACTGAACGTGGTACAGCAGTCTTATAACAGTAGAATAAGAAAAAAGTCGGCGACTCACCGGAGCTGGTTTTCAAGCAGTTTCTTCTTTATTAGTACTCACATGCATGGGGAGAGAAAAGACGTACAGGGGGTACAGCTGTCTGGCTACGGGACCGTTTCACATGTTCTACATGCTTCGTCTGGCCTATGCTGAATAACTAACTCGTTGCTCTAAATACAGGTGAGGGCTTCTTACTAACCTATCCCCTGATGACACATAGTTAGTGATGGGAAAGATGGGTGGTAACCTAATAAGGTAATGGTCCATCTATAGAAGTAAAATCATGAAATACAAAAATGTGTAGATACGTAACTTTAAAAACATGGGGCTAGATCAACTCGATCATTAAGACCCAAAGGGCCAGTTGCTTCTGTTTTTAAAATCCAGTAGGTTTCTCTCTGAAGTAAATACTTGTCACGTAGTATACCTGGTCTATGCTCCACTCTTTCTATTCCTGCAAAAGATATGGCTTCTGGATTGGCTCCGTGCGCTTCAACTATGTGGTTTATCAGACGCGGCGCACCTTTTCGGGTGCGTAAAGAATAGATATGTTCGCGTATGCGATTGAATAAAGGTCTGATAGTTTTACCCACATAAAAAAAGCCGCACGGGCAGAATATTACATACACGACATATTTTGTGCGACAAGTAATGAGGGTTTTTACTGTGTGGGTTATGGGTCCTATGCGCATAGTTTTTAGACCATTGTTTAATTTACAATAATTACAACTTCTGCATTGGTGGTTACCTACAGGAGCCATATCTTTAAACCAGGATCCTTTTGTAGTTTTGGGTTTATTTGTATGATTTTTCAAAACGTCACCTAGTGTTTTATTTTTTTGTATGCTATGAGTGGTTTCCTTATTGCTACATTTCTCAAATCCTCGTCTCCTTCTATTATAAACCAGTTACTCCTAATCGCTTGCTCAATGACTTTGTTCACTGGTGAATTTTTAAATGTAAAAATAAACCTCTTATCTTCTTCGTTTTTCTTTTTCCTATTTTTACACTTTAGTAGGTCCTCTCTGTGTAAGTTGTCTGCTCTGTTTCTAGCTGTTATCAACATAGTATCTGGATATTTCCTTTCTTTTAATCTACTTTGTAATTCATCTGCTTGGATTTTATACGTGTTGTCTGATGTATTATTTCTTTTGAGCCGGACAAATTGTCCGTACGGAATTCCCTTTTTGACACAATCTGGGTGTGAGCTTTCGTAGTGTAGTATTGTGTTTTTAGCTACTCTTTTACGGTAACCTTCGCTTATTATATTGTTATCTGTTGCAATCAAGCGAACATCTAAGAATTCGATTGATACTCCCCCTATTTGAGACGTAAAGGACATATTCATGTCATTAATATTATTTAGATATGTAACGAAATCTTGAAACTGGGACTCTGTCCCTGACCAAACTATCAGGATGTCATCCACGAATCTCGAATATGACTGAATATATTGAATGAAAGGGTTATTACTAGAGTAAACATAATTATTTTCTAATATCGCTAGGAAGATATTTGCGTATGTACAGGACACCGGCGTCCCCATCGGGGTCCCGGTGTCCTGTCTATACCACTCCTCCTCATATTTAAAAGTACTGTTAGTCAAAATAAAGTTAAGGGATTCGCAGACGAAGTTAATATACTCTGTTGTTCTGTCTGTGTTTTCCAGAAACTGTCGTACTGCCCTGACTCCCGCTGCGTGGGGGATCCGGGTGTATAAGCTTACGACATCGATTGAACATAATATCCATCCTGTCTCCCATTTTAAGTCTCCCACTAACTGCAGTAGGTGTTGAGTGTCCTTAATATAAGCAGGTATGGCTGTTAATACAGGACGTAATAACCAGTCTGTATAGTGGGATAAATGTTCGGTGACTGAGCCTACCCCCGAGACTATTGGTCTGCCCGGGGGGGGATTTTGTCCCTTATGTACTTTGGGGAGATGGTACCATGATGGTGATTTAGGTGACTCTGGAATTAGTTTCTCCGCATTTTTTTTTAGATAATATACCTTCTGTAACTTTTTTGTGTAAGAATGACTTTAGATCATTAAGTATTTTAAATATGGGGTCTTTTTTAAGGGGGGTGTATGTAGAAGTGTCCTTTAATTGCCTTTCGGCTTCTTTATTATACATTTCTTTATACATAAGGACAACGCTCCCTCCCTTATCTGCTCTTATAATGACTATATCGTCCCTTGATTTTAAAGCTCTCATGGCTTGTGTTTCTTTGGGTGTCAAATTAGGGTGTTTCTCCTTGTAGATTAAAGATTTCACGTCTCTCATCACTGCATTTTTAAATAAATCTAGGTGGCCACCTGGTTGAATGGGGGGATTAAAGTTTGACTTTTTTCCTTTTTTGAAATTTTGTATTTCTACTGTATTCTTAATTTCTATATCTGCAAAATCGGATGCTAAAAAGCCTATACATTCTCTTTCTAAATCACTACATTCACCTGGGAAAAAACCTAGATCACCTATACAGGCGGGTAAGTCACCTTCACATTTTTCATGCTCATATGATTTTTTATTTACGAAAAACTTATGTAGATTAATGTCTCTAAGGGACTTGGCTAAATCTTTTTCAAATTGTACTGCGTCGAAACTTTCTGTTAGTCCAAAGTTCAATCCTCTTGATAACAGAGATATCACCTCGTCCGGGAATTTTTCTTCGGTTAGATTAATTACATTAGATATTAATTTTGGTGGTTCCAGGGGGGTATCTTTCTCTTCTTCTGATCTTTTGGTATTCTTTCTCCTGCTCCTCCTTGTGTGTTTCTTCCTAAAGGGAATTCAGCTTGACGTGAGTTCTGTTCACTTTGTAGAGTTGTAGTTGCGTCTTCATTGCGATTTTCTGGTTTGTTTTTTTTGGGATATGCTGGTGTATGAGAGGCTTGTCGTTTGGAGGAGGAACCTATGGTTTTGGTGTACCATGTAAATGCTTGATTATTGGAGTAATCTCGTTTATCTCTCATATATTTCTCCCTTTTCTTTATTTTCGTTTCTTCTTGTAGGGATATTAATTTGGGTTGTAATTTTTCATAGAACTGACGAGTTTGTTCTGGTGTAGCTTTATTGTTGTACTCTTGCTTGACTTTGTTCAATTCTTCCATTATCTTCTCATGTTTGATACAATTCCTGTTAAGTACTATCTGCATTAGATTTTTTGCGTGGTCATGATGCGCTTTTTTCCACGTTTCCACGAATTCTTGGTCATCCAGATAAAGTGCTGGTGCTCTATACGACCTTAATCCTCTCGGTGTACGGTCGCATTGGACATAAGACTGTAAAGAATTTATCGTCCAAAACAGAGAGATTTCCTTTTCAGACAGATTCATGATCTTATGTTCTAGTGCTTTACTGCTCATGATTTCATAATCTTGTTTAGCATTGCACTCCGTGAAATAGTCCCCCGCGTCTTCTCTCCCCGTGAGTATAGCAGATTCCATAGATTCCGAGTTGATCTAGCCCCATGTTTTTAAAGTTACGTATCTACACATTTTTGTATTTCATGATTTTACTTCTATAGATGGACCATTACCTTATTAGGTTACCACCCATCTTTCCCATCACTAACTACGTGTCATCAGGGGATAGGTTAGTAAGAAGCCCTCACCTGTATTTAGAGCAACGAGTTAGTTATTCAGCATAGGCCAGACGAAGCATGTAGAACATGTGAAACGGTCCCGTAGCCAGACAGCTGTACCCCCTGTACGTCTTTTCTCTCCCCATGCATGTGAGTACTAATAAAGAAGAAACTGCTTGAAAACCAGCTCCGGTGAGTCGCCGACTCTTTTCTTATTCTACTGTGATTTATATGTGTTGTAGATGTTCTTTGATTTTATAAGAAGTACCACATCAATATATTTTCAGATTTTTTTTAGGTTTTCATTGAAACCTAAGATGTAAATGAAACCTTTTGGGTGTTCATGATATTTACTGAATTGGTCTAATGAGAAATTGAAACCCTTAACTAAACTAAGGGAAAGAAAAAGGTGGACACATCTTTATGATTGGCTAATAAAACACTGTGGCATGTTTTCCTCTAAGGCTAAGTTTTTTTTTTTTTTTTTTTTAAACGCCAAGAAAAAATGCCAATTCTGCCGCATAGTGTTTTTTCAGCCAAAAAACACTGTGGCCAAATGTTAGCTGTAATTCAATGAGAAATTGCAAAATTCTTCTTCCACTTGGCGTTTTTAACTTTGACGTTTTTTTTTGTCCTTTTGGCATTTATTCACTCTTTTCTGGCGTTGTTCAGCTCCTTAGCGGTTTTCCAAAATCACAGCATGACGAGCCACTGGCGATTTTTTTTTTGTCAAAATTGTGGCGTTTTTCTCCCATAGAAGTCTATGGGAGTGAAAAAACGCCAAGAAAAACGATATGTGGGTTTTAACTTTGGCGTTTTTGCAGGCGGTTTTTATTCTTTTTTGGACTTTAGCGATCCAAAAGAGTGAGAGATACCTTTTTTAATAAAATGTCATAGGGTACCATTAAAAATTAAAAAAAAGATACAGTAGTGAAGGAAAAAATTGTATAACAATTTTTTTATTAAATTTAAAACAGGGATCAATTTATGTGGGAGGGCAGGGACCTAAAAATGTAGCCGACAATAATAAAAATGTAGTGTGTATGTTTTTCACTTTTTTTTTTTTTTTAGGTGGTACTACTACTCCCAGCATGAAGCACAATGTTCCATGATGGGAGTAGTAGTACCTGTACTAATTGACAGATTGTCTGTTGCGATCCTCCTTTATAATGTATAGATGGGGCGGAGGTTCTTCTATGGTCCCCAGCACTGACGTATATATACACATATTCATATTTCCTGCAGAGAGCTGTGATTGGCCAGATGGTTCCAGCCAATCACAGCTCTCTGTGGGAAATATGAATAGGTGTATATATACGTCACTGCAGGGGACCATAGGAGAGTGCCGCCCGCATCTATACATTATACAGGAGGATCACAGCGGGTGTCAGGGGTGACACTCGCTGCGATCTGTCTATTAATGCAGGTACTACTACTCCCAACATGGATCACACTCTGCTCCATGCTGGGAGCTGTAGTACCTGCATTAATAGACAGATTGCAACAGGTGTCAGAAATTAAACTCGCTGCGATCTGTCTATTAATGCAGGTACTACAGCTCCCAGCATGGAACAGAGTGTGCTCCATGTTGGGAGTAGTAGTACCTGCAGGTAAGAAGAGATCACAGTGGGTATCACTACTGACACCCGATGCGATCGTCCTGTCTATTGCAGAGATGAAGCGGCTGTATACAGCACTCGCATCTCTGCACTATGCTCCGGCCGGCCACTCACTCATTCATATTTCCCTCAGAGCTGTGATTGGCTGCAACCATCCGGCCAATCACCACTCTGGACGGAAAATATGAATGAGTGATGTTCTATTCACATCACTGGCCGGAGTATTGTGCAGAGATGTGAGTGCTGTATAGAGCCGCTCCACATCTCTGCTATATTATGGACGATTGCATCGGGTGTCACGACTGACACCCGGGGTGATATGTCTATTAGTACAGGGACTGCTACTCCCAGCATGGAACAGTACTACCTAAAAATTTAAAAAATTGAGAAAAAAAGTGAAACACACACACACACTTTATTAACAATTAATTAATATTTTGTTATAAAATATATAAATTTCGTTAAATAAAATTTTTTCCATCACTACTGCACTACCCAAATTTTGGGTACCAAAAAAACTGCCAAGGTGCAATTTCCACACAAATTAAAAAACGCCAGAAAAAACATTAGACACAGGAAATTGCACTGCCGTTTTTTCAGGCGTTTTTTCTTTTTTTTTTTTTTTTTTTCAAACCAAAAAACGCAGGACAAAAAAACAAGTAGAAACTTAACCTAAAACTGCCAGACAAAATAGGACAGTAAAGTGCACTATTTAGTTTAGTAAAATGCAGTGCATTATGATAGAAACCTTACTATACATTCAGTCGAATCCTTCAGGTGCCAGTTGTGTTTAGGGTGCAATTTTACAGAGTCCAGCCATTCACAAATATGGTGTGGGTTTGGGGTCAGACAGTTTAACCTCCTTATTAGCATGCCTTTGTAACAAAGATAACACTTGGTTTTCATGGGGACCATTGTCTCCAGTCTGATGTTGAGATATATATATATATATATATATATATATATATATATATATATACACATACATACACTGCTCAAACAATTTAACGAACGCTAAGATAACACATCTTAGATCTGGATGAATTAACTAATCATATGAAATACTTTCCTCTTTACATAGTTGAATGCGCTGACAACAAAATCACACACAAATTATCAATGGAAATCAAATTTGTCAACCCAGGGAGGTCTGGATATGGAGTCACACTCAAAATCAAACTGGAAAACCACACTACAGGCTGATCCAACTTTGATGTAATGTCCTTAAAACAAGTCAGAATGAGGTTCAGTAGTGTGTGTTGCCTCCACATGCCTATATGACCTCCCTACAACGCCTGGACATGCTCCTGATGAGGTGGCGAATGGTCTCCTGAGGGATATCCTCCCAGACCTGGACTAAAGCATCTGTTAACTAGTGTTGGGTGCGAATATTCGCATTTCCAATTTTTATCGCGAATATCGCAAATTCGCGAAATCACAAATATTGCAAATATATTCGCTATATATTCGAAATTACGAATATTCCCTTTTTTCTGCATATGCGCATATTCACATATGTAAAAATTAGCATATTCCTTCTTTTCACTTGTGGGCCAATTGGAATGATGCAAATACACTTGTCAGAGGTTATTAACAACATCCCTAGCAACCAATAGTAAAGTTGCCCACCCCCTCATTGTTTTTTTCCTCGAATACGTGAATATGAGAATATTCGCAAATGCAAACATAACAAACATAGGACGAATATTCGTCTATATATTCGCAAAATATGGCAAATTCGAATATGGGAAATGCCGCTCAATGTTTACCAGACACAGCTGTGCCTGGTATTGCAGCTCACTGATATTGATGGCCTAAGCATAAGAGATCATAACTAGTGTTAAAGGAGTACACCGGTGGTAAACAATTTATTTTAAGGAGCCTAAAAGTGCCATAAAAGGATGAAAAAAACACCACATGCGTCTGGCGTTTCATATTACTCTATTGACTCAAACTTGTTGGTGATGATCTTCCGGCTCATCTCATGACGGCTCAGAGTCACTGGCACTGGGAGGGCCTTTCGGTCATCTTTGGTAAAGCAGCAGATATTACTTTCTAAAAGCAGGTTATTGAGGAAACAAGCATCTCTACTGCTCCGCTCTTCCAATCAGCCAATGTCATGGAGCATTGGAGCAGACGTGCCTGCGTGCTGTACTTTTGCTCCTCTTAAAGTGACAATGGTCACCAGCCTAATCTGACACTGGTGGCGGGGGCACGCTATCTGGCCCGACTGAAGTGTGTAAAATAAATGGGATGATGGCAGCAGCAGATCCCCTCTGTTGTCTGCCCCTGGCGGCGACCAGCGATTGCTGCTTTAAGACCTGCAGCTGACAGTTGCCGCTTTAAGATCTGTGGGCAGCGATAATTGCTTTAAAGGCTCCAGCCAGCGGTTGCTGCTTTAAGAGCTCCTAAAGCAGATCTGCAGTGGTGTGTGTGTATATATATATATATATATATATATATATATATATATATATATATAAATAACTCCGCAATCTCCTGTATGGGGCCCCGGCTCTGCCGTGTCTTTTCCAGTGCAGGAGGCATGTTGGCTGCAGCATGACGCCGTGCCCGACAGGCCCCCTCCATGTATCTCTCTAAGTGAGGTCGACGACATAAGTACTAGCCAACATTACCTCGCGACATTGCTGGGTCCCAGCGGTCAAATCCCCTGTGATCAATCATTTATCCCCAATCCTGACACTGATGGTCTGGCCCACCAGGCAAATGCCCAGTGTCCCCGATGGCCAGTCCGCCTTCGTTGCCCTGGCAACTATACCACCCAGCATCAACTGCCTCTCTCTCTACAACGAACTACGCAGATCGTGCAGGACATTAGGAAAAAAAAACTCATGTCGTCCACATTTTGCTAACACTATTTTTCATACACAGAAATAAAATAAATGAGTCGAACAAGTCAAAGAAAGGTTAAAAAAGGGGAAACTTTATTTATTATTTATTACAATGTTTGTGTAGGGATTTTTGTAACCTCCCATCACTCACAAAGAGCGTACAGTAACTAATACTCAGGACAGGAAAAACCTCCAGAGGGGAGGAAACCTGTAGGGAATCCATG
This sequence comes from Hyla sarda, assembly GCF_029499605.1. NCBI lineage: Eukaryota > Metazoa > Chordata > Amphibia > Anura > Hylidae > Hyla > Hyla sarda. The sequence continues at coordinate 272,838,016 of NC_079190.1, forward strand.
GCTACTGTATTGCCCTTCCTCTGGGCATACTAAAGGAGGTTACCTCTAGAATTTGGGCAAAGTGTCTGTGTATGTGCTTGATTCCAGGGGTTATGTCTTCATCCAAATTCTTGCTGTAGGTCCGGAAATGCGACTCCATGTCCTGGAAATACTGCATCAAAGATAGAAAAACAAAAGAAAAGAAAGATTATTTAAATTTTTATTATAGAAATGTACATGGAACGATACTAACCAATCCTGTGTATGAATCTGCATTCCCGGGTTCCTACAGTGTCCAGCATCGGCCCCTCACTGATGGAGAATGAGCAGGAGCCGTGTTATTTCTGCTCAGTGCTGCTCTCTGGTGGACAGTGGTTATGACATCACATGTGTGACACGCTGCTCCTCCTGGGAGTTCTATTTGGGCAGTGCTGCTCTCTGGCTGAAATCCAATAAGCTTTATAACATATTGGGCATGACTATTTCTGCAATTTTTTATTAACCCCTTAACGACGCAGGACGTATATTTACGTCCTGCGCCGGCTCCCGCGATATGAAGCGGAATCGCGCCGCGATCCCACATCATATCGCGTTGGTCCCGGCGCTCATCAATGGCCGGGACCCGCGGTTAATACCACACATCGCCGATCGCGGCGATGTGCGGTATTAACCCTTTAGAAGCGGCGGTCAAAGCTGACCGCCGCTTCTAAAGTGAAAGTGACCCGGCTGCTCAGTTGGGCTGTTCGGGACCGCCGCGGTGAAATCGCGGCGTCCCGAACAGCTGACAGGACACCGGGAGGGCCCTTACCTGCCTCCTCGGTGTCCGATCGGCGAATGACTGCTCCGTGCCTGAAATCCAGGCAGGAGCAGTCAAGCGCCGATAACACTGATCATAGGCGTGTTAATACACGCCTGTGATCTGTGTAGAAGATCAGTGTGTGCAGTGTTATAGGTCCCTCTGGGACCTATAACACTGCAAAAAAAATGTAAAAAAAAAGTGTTAATAAAGGTCATTTAACCCCTTCCCTAATAAGTTTGAATCACCCCCATTTTCCCATAAAAAAATAAAACAGTGTAAAAAAAATAAAAATAAACATATGTGGTATCGCCGCGTGCATAAATGTGCGAACTATAAAAATATATCATTAATTAAACCGCACAGTCAATGGCGTACACGCAAAAAAATTCCAAATTCCAAAAAAAGCTTATTTTGGTCACTTTTCATACCATTAAAAAATGAATAAAAAGTGATCAAAAAGTTCGATCAAAACAAAAATCATACTGATAAAAACTTCAGATCACGGATAAAAACTCATACCGACCTGTACGTGGAAAAATAAAAAAGTTATAGGGGTCAGAAGATGACATTTTTAAACGTATAAATTTTCCTGCATGTAGTTATGATTTTTTCCAGAAGTCCAACAAAATCAAACCTATATAAGTAGGGTATCATTTTAATCATATGGACCTACAGAATAATGATAAGGTGTATTTTTTACCGAAATATGCACTGCGTAGAAACGGAAGCCCCCAAAAGTTACAAAATGGCGTTTTTTTTCCGATTCTGTCGCACAATGATTTTTTTTTCCGTTTCGCCGTGCATTTTTGGGTAAAACGACTAATGTCACTGCAAAGTTGAATTGGCGACGCAAAAAATAAGCCATAATATGGATTTTTAGGTGGAAAATTGAAAGGGTTATGATTTTTAAAAGGTGAGACGGAAAAACCGTCCTTAAGGGGTTAAAATTGTGCTACTCTCTATGGGGTGCAATGTATTTGTTTCTCCTAAACAGACACTCAGTATATGTAATGTCATTTTGGGTCCTCAGCAGCCTGGGCCCGTAGGTTTCTTACACAGATCAGTGTGGCTCTCGCAGGCTCAATGAGCAGCGCTGGCTGCCGGGGTGTCTGACGAGTGACACCCCTGACATTGCCCCGCGGAGAGGAAGGATGTCACTTTTCATACGTCCTGACAGCCAGCGCTGCTCATTGATTTACTGTGGCTGTGGCTCCTGCTGATAGTTAAAGGAGTTGTCGAGTAAAAATAACTTATAACAGGCATTTTAAAGGCGTTTTGTTTCTTTGGGGTTTGTTTTTTTTCCCTGCATTTTTCTCAATACAAGTCATGTGATCCTTTTATCATGTGATTCAAGGATTTTTTTGTGAAAAATTGGGAAGAAAAACGCCGAGATTTCATAAAAAAAACACCGGAGGAGAGTTATCAAAACCTGTGTAGAGGAGGAGTTTAACAGTAGCCCATAGCAACCAATAAGATAGTTTCTTTCATTTAAAAAAAATACCATTGAAAAAGAAACAAGCAATCTGATTGGTTGCTGGGGTCAAAAGCATCACTTTAACAAACCTCCTCCTCATGTAATCTCCTTACTACTGGGGTGACACGCTGTAACAAACCCCCTCCTCATGTAATCACCTTACTACTGTGGTGACACGCTGTAACAAACCCCCTCCTCATGTAATCTCCTTACTACTGGGGTGACACACTGTAAAGAACCTCCTCCTAATATATTCTTACTACTGGGGTGACACACTGTAACAAACCTCCACCTCATGTCATCTCCTTACTACTGGGGTGACACAATGTAATAAACCTCCCCTTTATGTAATCTCCTTACTACTTGGGTGACACACTGTAACATACCCCCTCCTCATATAATCTCCTTACTACTGGGGTGACACACTGTAACAAACCCTCTCCTCATGTAATCTCCTTACTACTGGGGTGACATGCTGTAACAAACCCCCTTCTCATGTAATTTCCTTACTACTGGGGTGACACACTGTAACAAACCTCCTCCTCATGTAATCTCCTTACTACTGGGATGACACACTGTAACAAACCTCCTCATGTTATTAACTTACTGCTGGGGGGACACACTGTAACAAACCTCCTCCTTATGTAATCCCCTTACTACTGGGGTGACACACTGTAACAAACCTCCTCATGTAATCTCCTTACTACTGGGGTGACATGCTGTAACAAACCCCCTCCTCATGTAATCTCCTTACTACTGGGGTGACACACTGTAACAAACCTTCTCCTCATGTTATCTCTTTACTTCTGGGGTGACACACTGTAACAAACCTCCTCATGTTATTAACTTACTGCTGGGGTGACACACTGTAACAAACCTCCTCCTTATGTAATCCCCTTACTACTGGGATGACACACTGTAACAAACCTCCTCATGTAATCTCCTTACTACTGAGGTGACACACTGTAACAAACCTCCTCCTCATGTAATCACCTTACTACTGGGGTGACACACTGAAAAGAACCTCCTCCTCATATAATCCTACTATTGGGGTGACACACTGTAACAAACCTCCACCTCATGTAATCTCCTTACCACTGGGGTGACACACTGTAACAAACCTCCTCTTAATGTAATCTCCTTACTACTGGGGTGACACACTGTAACAAACCCCCTCCTCATATAATCTCCATACTACTGGGGGGACATACTGTTACAACCCCCCCCCCTTATGTAATCTCCTTACAACTGGGGTGACACACTGTAACAAACCTCCTCCTCATGTAATCTCCTTACTACTGGGGTGACACACTGTAACAAACCTCCTCCTCATGTTATTAACTTACTACTGGGGTGACACACTGTAACAAACCTCCTCCTCATTTTATTAACTTACTACTGTGGTGACATGCGACCTCCACTCCAGCGTATTGTCAGAAATGCGTTGGTGTGCTGATTTTTTTAAGTGGAAGAGAATAAAACTTGTCATCTTATTCATGGAGCTGGAGAATATTTATGTTGTGTTGCTTATCATATCTGAACACCTTAGGATCTGGAGGGGATTTCCACGTGCACCAAGATAATTTTGGTTACACAGATTCTGGAAGAAGGCTGTGCTGATCGCCTGGGTTTGTTTTCTGGCAATATAATAATGATAGTCTGTCATCAGGACAGGCCACCAATATCTGATCGTACCAACTTTAACCACCCTTACCGCATAGCTGAATGATTAAGAGCCTCATCTCCTTCATTGTTTACTAGTGTTGGGCGCGAATATTCGCATTTAGAATTTTTATTGCGAACATTGCAAATTCGCAAATATTGCGGATATATTCGCTATATATTCGAAATTATGAATATTCACTTTTTTCCGCATATGCGCTTATTCGCATATGTGAATATTCGCATATTCCTTCTTTTCCCTTGTGGCCCAATTAGAATGATGCAAATACACTTGTCAGAGGTTATCATCAACATCCCTAGCAACCAATAGTAAAGTTGCCCACCCCCTCACTGTTTTTTTCCTCGAATATGTGAATATGCAAATATGCGAATATAACGTATAAGCGAAATTCGCAAATATAGGACGAATATTCATCTATATATGTGCGAAATATCGCAAATTCGAATATGGGCAATGCCGCTCATTACTGCTAACTCCTGGATAGTCTGTGGTGCAATGTGGCATTGGTGGATGGAGTGATATATGATGTCCCAGACGTGCTCAATTGGATTCAGGTCTGGGGAATGGGCGGGCCGGTCCATGGCATCAAGGCTTTCTTCTCGCAGGAACTGCTGACACACTCCAGCCACATGAGGTCTAGCATTGTCTTGCATGATGATCAACCCAGGGCAAACCGCACCAGCATATGGTCTCACAAGGTCTCACAAGGGGTCTGAGGATCTCATCTGGGTACCTAATGGAAGTCAGGCTAATGGAAATCAAGCTGTGCAGCCCCCCAAAGAAATACAACCCCACACCATTACAGACCCACCGCCAAACCGGTCATGCTGGAGGATGTTGCAGGCAGCAGAACATTCACCACGGCATCTCCAGACTCCGTCATGTTTTTCACATGGGCTCAGTGTGTACCTGCTTTCATCTGTGAAGAGCACAGGGCACCAGTCGTGAATTTGCCAATCTTGGTGTTCTCTAGCAAATGCCAAAAGTCATGCACGTGCCATCCTGGATGAGCGAGTGATCAGGATACTGGCCTAGGAGGAAGAAGAAATACTAAATACAAGCAAATACGGGTACAGGCACAAGACTCACTAACTCCTAGATAGACGGATTTGCCCATGGTTCAGATCAGGATTCTACCCTAGGAGGAGCAGGAATAAACAAGGTCAAAACAGGACTGACAAAACACACAATGTGAATACAGACTAAGGCCAATGCAGGATATATATATATAGATAGAGAGAGAGAGAGAGAGAGAGATGCATATAAAAACCAAATATGCAGCTCTGTCCAGAAAAAAATTTAAGTGCAGTGGGTGCCAGTGTCCAAAAAAACAGATCAAGGTTCCACCCAAGTCTATCCAACACAGTGACGCAGTACTCCCAGAATCAGCAAACGTTTATTTATTCCATTATATAAAGTCAACAAGCAACATTTCTGCTCTATATGGAGCCATTTTCAATCTTGAAAATGGCTCCATAGAGAGCAGAAATGTTGCTTGTTGACTTGATATGATGGAATAAATACATGTTTGCTGATTCCTGGAGTGCTGCAGCTCTTGGCTGGATAGATAGATAGATAGATAGATAGATAGATAGATAGATATCAAGCAGGACAAATAATCATGGTTAAAACTCAGGATCACTGCTCACACAGACAAAGCTAAGGTGCATAATAAAAGACAGGGTCATAGTACAGATCTAATTACGAGCCCAGAACCACACCTGAAAAGGCCTTTTATACACTCTGAACTCTTCCCAAACCAGGGAGAATTAGCACAAAAACTGTTCAGAAACAAACCTAATGTCTGAACAGGACCAAAAACAGAAAAATGTGAAAACACAGAAATGGACATTACACCAGGTATACAGGTTGTCTACATGGTTAGTGTAATTTTTATCTTGTGTAATTTTTTTATGTTGTAGTGGGCTCAAAAGCTAAAGAGATCCTTTCAGGAGATTTTTCTTGCCACCAAAACCACAAATGGCATGACATCTTAAAGGTTATTCCGGCTTTATACATCTTATCCCCTATCCAAAGTATGTATGATCGCAGGGGTCCTGCCGCTGGGGACTCCGTGAACTCAGTGCAGCCCCAGGCATTCTGTGATGGGCGCTGCCTCTGAGACAGGGACGTGACGTCATGGCCACGACCCCTAGTGACGGCCACCATGAATGGAGGGGGTGTGGCGTGACATCACTAGGGGGGCATGACCGTGACGCCACAGAATGCCAGGGGCTGCACTGAGATTGCGGGGGTCCCCAGTGGCGGGACCCTTGCGATCATACATCTTATGTATAAAGCCGGAACACCCCTTTAACATATTTCCTTTTTAGAGTGCATTCACACCACAATTCTTTAATACAGTGACCGGATCCGTCTGGGAGATCATTTGAATGAGCCAACCGGAGTGAAAACTGTGGTATGCTACGGTTTTCGGTTTGGTTACAAAACCAGATACAGAGCAAAAATTAGCCGACTGGAGTCACTATCTGACTCTGGTCGGTTCATTCAAATGAGATAAAAACTATGTTTTACTCTTAAATACACTGCAATACAGGGTTAATGGTAATATATATGGTGGTCCAGGACTGTGGCAATGTTAATGCCTATATCCATGATGGGCAAGAGCAGTAAAAGATAATACTACCTTAATACCTTAAAACTCTAACATCGAGTGGGTTTTTCAGCACTCAAAGATTTGTCATAGTCCAACATATGTCTGTGTATGGCCCTAACTGAAGTCAGCGTTGCCATATTGGAGCACCCCAGGCCCATGCAGACCTTTGGATTCAGTCTTATTAGTCCCATCAAATGGGGAGACATGTCTCTACTCAAAGGCAATTAAAAAGAGAAAGAAGGCAAGGAGAGGACAGTGCCTCGTGTGATTCCATGGGTATATTTTCCCACATGACCCCAGTGTGATGTGCGCTCACCTGGGGAACTCTTGAAAAAAGTGTATCACCCCTCCGTGTGGGGTCAGACAAGAGATCTTGTGCTGTAGCCTGCAGAAACTTGGCCAAAACACTCAGGTAGAGGTCAGGAGGGATTATAGTTGCTGAAGGAGGAAAAGATGTTCTGCAGCGGCGCTGCCCTTAAGAGATCGATTTCAGTTCCAGTCCGGTTTGATAAAAGTATTCACATTTATTTGTGAATACAAATAGGAACAGACAAGCAAGACACGTTTCGGAGTTAGGTTACCCCTTTCTCAATTGCAGATTAAAAAAAGTTGTCTACCCACATGCATGAAACTCACAGTTAAATAATGAAAAAGGGTGCTTAAGGAACTGGGTCAGGGTCCAACCCAGGGGGTGTAACATGGAAGGTTTGTATAGCGCTTTCATGACAGTTTATAAAAGAACATGTATTTAATAAATTCAATGTTTAAAATGTCTTGGTTATTTGTGTTGGGAGCTGGGTGTTTTTAAAAAGGAGTTACGGACATGAATTCAGGATTCTTATTTTGTTAGGTTTGTGCTAGTATATTCATAAAAGTAGCAACCAATCACAGGGCTCGAAGATTCTGACGTCACTTTTTTCTTATGTTGTTGAACAGAAGATTGCCATCTTGAGTGCGTATAGCCAATCAGAGAGGTGCCGGCTTGGATGCGAGAGGCCGATCAGAAGAGTTCCGGCTTCAATGTGTATGGCCAATCAGAGGAATGCTGGCTTAGATGCATATAGATAGTACACTCGGTGTTGGATGTCATGATGGCCAACTGGAGGCTTGCCGGAGTTGCGGCGCCAGTTGACATATTCAAAAAAAGAGCTGTGTGACCAATCAGATTTGGACTAGAGTATACATAGGACTGGTCATATTGTTACATGTTATAGGTCGTCCAGTCAGCTGTAACTTGGTTATGGGAGTATGACCGATTAGTGGAGAGCCAGTATAACTTAACAGCATAGACATGCTTGGAAGTTATTTTTGTTAATGAAGTTTACATAGTATGTTCGATATATTCATTTAGACCCAGCAGTATTAAAGTTTTGAGTTGGAATATCCCAAAATTTCCCCTTCTGCATAGTTGTGTGTAACGTCGGTGGCAGACAGAGGGGATGTGTTTGATTAGTGTCACGGAGAAATGGGAGAATTCACAGTCATGTTTTAGAGCGGCATGATGGGATACGCTATGTAAATTATATCCGTTTTTTACATTGGACCGATGTTTGTTCAGTCTGGTGCATAGCATCTGAGTAGTGCGTCCCACTTATTGGATCCTGCAAGAGCATTCCAAAAGGTAGACCACATAGTTTGTTTTACATGTCATCAAGAATTTAATATGGAAGGTTTCGCCTGTTGTTTTAGATGTAATTTCCTTGCATCGTTTTTTTATGCTTTGGCAACATTTGCAGTTGGCGTTGCAGCAGTGGAAGGATCCTGTTATGGAGTTGTTCAGGAAAGTAGATTTTTTAGTATTGTTCTTTAGTTTACTAGGAGCCAGAGTATTTTATAGGTACAGATTTTTTCGGAAAGTGATTTGCGGATGTGATGGTAGAGTGTCCTTTAGGAAGGGGTCCATTCGAAGTATATTCCAGTGAGTCTCGAGTATCTGATCGTTTTGTGATCGGTGGAAAATTTAGTGAGGAAATCGTAGGAGTGGTTGTTAGTTGCAGATGTGTTTACTGTCAGGTCGGTGTTCTTGGGCAGGAGACAGGTTTTTTGATCCAAGCGGCTGGCTTTTAGCTTTCTGTTTTTGAGGATGCATGCAGGATAGCTTTTTGCCTTGAATCTGTTGTCCAAAATTTTGCTCTGACTGTGGAAATTCGCTTTTGATGTACCGTTATGGCGGATCCATTTGAATTGCCCATAAGGAATAATTTTAGTCCATTTGTGGAAGTGGCAGCTGAAATAGTCCAAGTAGCTTTTTCCATCGACGGCCTTGAAAAAGGTTTTGGTAGTGATGTGCTTCTGAACATCATATGAGACTATGACATCAAGGAATTCGGCGTGGTTTTCTACAAGGGTGTATGTGAAGTGGATGTTCCAGGTGTTATCATTTAGAGAGGATATGAATAGTTGTAGGTTTGATTTGTCGTTGTTCCATACGATGAAGATATCATCGATATATCTACAGTATGTGATACAGTGTTGGAAGAGGGGCTTCTGTTATATGATTGTTTCTTCAAAAGCCCCCATTAAAAGGTTAGCTAGACTGGGTGCGATCACGTCCCCATCGCTGTTCCACAGTGCTGACGGTACATTTGGTTGTTAAATGTAAAGAAATAATGTTCCAGAATAAACTTTATTGCTTCCAGTAGAACATTTTGTTGTTTTTCAGGCATCTTTTCATCACGGTCGAGGTAGTGGGATATGGCGGAAATTCCTTTATCATGTTGTGTGATAGTGTAGAGAGATGTAATGTCCATAGTGGAGAATGAATAGTGTTCTTTCCACTGTAGATCTATACCAGAATTGTATAGATCTGGTGTCCCGCGTGAAGGATGGTAATTTGCGTACATATTTTTATAGGTGAAAATCGATGTATTGCAATAGATTCGATTGAAGAGAATTTATTCCAGATATGATGGGACGGCCAGGTGGATTTGTCGGGTGTTTGTGAATTTTTGGAAGGCGGTAAAATAATGGAGTGTCGGGTTCTGAGACTTTGATGAAATGGAATTCCTTTTTGTTCAGAACTCCATTTTGCAGACCGGTTTCTAGAAGAATATCCATTTGCTTGGCATATTTGGATGCTGGGTTATTAGCCAGAGGGATGTAGAATGATTTGTCGGCTAGAAGCCTGTTGGAATCTGATATGTTTTGTTCTTTGTCAAGGATCACTATCCCACCACCTTTTTCTGCCGATTTTATTATAATAGTGTCATCCTTAGCTAGATTCTTTAGAGCTTCTCTTACTTGAAAATTGAGGTTAGTGTGGTTTATTCTTTCTTTTTTCTTTTTCTGGTCGTTTTTAGTAGGATTTTCAAAGTCTCGGGATACGCCAGCCATAAAGGTTTCTATAAAATTTCCTTGATGGTGGGTGGGATAGAAGTTAGATTTAGGTTTTAGACCTGTATCCATGGGAGGTGGCTCTAGTGAGGTTAAATATTCCGTTTTTTTCTGTTCATTCAGTTGGTCATTTTTTAGGATTCTTGGTAGATTGAAATGTCTTTTCAAAGTAAGTTTCCTGATAAAATTATTCAGGTCCAGAAATAAATCAAAGTCGTTTGATTGTTTTGATGGACAGAAAGATAGTCCTCTTGCTAAAATATTTAGTTCTATTGGTTTTAAGGCTCTTTTGGATAAGTTAAATATTTTCATAGTATCCATCGTGATACTGGTACTTGTGGTGTCTGTAGTTACTGGGGCGAGATGTGTCTTCTGTTGGTTGATGGTTTCTTTCTTCTTACTTCCTCCTCTTCTTCCTCTCTTTCTTTTCCTTTTGCTCTTAGGGGGTGAATGGGTGCCGTTAGATGCACTATTTCCGTGGAGTAGAGTGACAGGTCTGGTGTTTGACATAGGGCAGGTGGAAGCCCTAGTAAAAAAAGACTCTGCGAGTAGAGTGTGGCTGTTGGCGGGCAGGGCATCTTCATTAGTAACTTGGTCTGTAGGCAGATTGGTGCATGGAGTGAAGAAATTATTCAGGGATTCCTGGGAGGCACTACTCAGATGCTATGCACCAGACTGAAAAAACATTGGTCCAATGTAAAAAATGGATATAATTTACATACTGTATCCCATCATGCCGCTCTAAAACATGACTGCAAATGTTCCCATTTCTCTGTGTCACCAATCGAACACATGCCCTCTGTCTGCCACCAATGCTTCACACAACTATGCAGAAGGGAACATTTTTGGACATTCAAACTCAAAACTTTAATACCGCTGTGTCTAAATGAATATATCGAACTTACTATGTAAACTTCATCAACAAAAATAACTTCCAAACATGATTATACTGTTAAGTTATACCAGCTCTCCACTGATTGGTCAAACTCCCATCACCAAGTTACATCTGACTGGTCACCCTATAACACTTAACAATATGACCGGTCCTATGTATACACTAGCCTGAATCTGATTGGTCACACAGCTCTTTTTTTGAATATGTCAACTGGCGCCACAACAACACCGAGCATACTATCTATATGCATCTAAGCTGACATTCCTCTGCTTGGCCATACACATTCAAGCAGCAACTCATTTGATTGGCCACACAGATCAAAGCTGGCAGCTCTCTGATTGGCTATACGCACTCAAGCCGGCAATCTTCTGATTGGCCATCACTCTCCAGAAGCACCACGGATTGGCTGAAAACTATACCACGCGTCCACAAAAAACTAAAAATCTCGGCTTGGTCCGCTGATCGACAACATAAGAAAAAAGTGACGTCAGAATCTTCGAGCCCTGTAATTGGTCGCTACTTTTATGAATATACTAGTGAAAACCTAACAAAATAAGAATCCTGAATTAAAGGCCATAACTCTTTTTTAAAAACACCCAGCTCCCAATACAAATAACCAAGATATTTTAAACATTGAATTTATTATCCCCTTAACGACGCAGGACGTAAATATACATCCTGGTGAGCTGGTACTTAACGCACCAGGATGCACATTTACCTCCTATACGTAACCGAGAGCATTGGAGCGATGCTCGGGTCATGTGCGGCAGGTCCCGGCTGCTGATAGCAGCCAGGGACCTGCCGTAATGGCCAACATCCGCGATTGCGCGGATGTCTGCCATTAACCCCTCAGATGCTGTGATCAATACAGATCATGGCATCTGCTGCAGTGTGGTCACTAAAATGGATGATCGGATCGCCCGCAGCACTGCCGCGGCGATCCGATCATCCAGAATGGTAGATGGAAGTCCCCTTACCTGCCTCCGCTGCCTTCCACGGGTCTTCTGCTCTGTTCTGAGATCGAGCAGACCAGAGCAGAAGATGACCGATAACACTGATCAGTGCTATGTCCTATGCATAGCACTGAACAGTATTAGCAATTGAATGATTACTATAAATATGTATAAAAGTGTAAAAATAAAAGTTAATAAAGTTTTTTTTTTAAAGTTTTAAAAAATGTGAAAAATCTCTCCCCTAATAAAAACGTAAATTGTCCCATTTTCCCTATTTCGCCCCCAAAAAGTGTAAAAAAAAATAATAATATACATATTTGATATCGCTCCGTGCATAAATATCTGAACTATTAAAATATAATGCTAATGATACCGTACAGTGAACGGTGTTAACATAAAAAAATATCAAAAATTGCTGCTTTTTTATGACATTTATGACAAAAAAATTGATAAAAAATGTATTAAAAGTTTTATATAAGTAAATATGGTATCAATAAAAAGTACATATCACGGTGCAAAAAATGAGCACTCATACCGCCGCTTATACGGAAAAATGAAAAAGTTATAGGTCTTCAAAATAAAGGGATTTAAAATGTACTAATTTGGTTAAAAAGTTTGCAATTTTTTTTTAAGCACAACAGTAATAGAAAAGTATGTTATCATGGGTATCATGTTAATCATATTGACCCAAAAGAATAAAGAACACATGTCATTTTTACCGTAAATTGTACAGCGTGAAAACAAAACATTCCAAAATTTGCAAACTTGCTGTTTTCTTTTTAATTTCCCCACACAAAGAGTATTTTTTTGGTTGTGCCTTACATTTTATGGTAAAGTGAGTGATGGCATTAAAATGGACAACTGGTCGCAAAAAAAACAAGCACTCATACTATTCTGTGGATGAAAATATAAAATAGTTAGGATTTTTTGAAGGAGAGGAGGAAAAAATGAAAACGTAAAAATAAAATTGAGTCCTTAAGGGGTTAAATATATGTTCATTTATATACTGTCTATACAAATCTCCCACTTTACGCCCCCTGGGTTGGACCCTGACCCTGTTCCTTTGGTGCCTTTTTTCATTATTTAAATGAAAGTTTTATGCATGTATGTAGACAACTTTTTTTTTTTAATCTGCAATTGAGAAAGGGGTAACCTAACCCCGAAACGCGTCTTGCTTGTCTTTTCCTATATGTATGCACAAACAAATGTGAATACTTTTATCAAACTGGACTGAAACTGAAATTGATCTCTTAAGGACAGCGCCACTGCAGAACATCTTTTCCTCCTTCAGCAACTATAATCCCTTCAAAGGCAGTTTTTTATTGAAAAAAATCCCCTGCTCTTTTGCTTGAGATAGAGATAACAAAGTTACTAATGTTAAATATGCTCAGTGTTAGTAAAAAAAAAAGGCATTTGTAACATAAGCCATGGCAAGATCTACAAAAAAGTATGATGGTAAATGCAAAGTTATATACAGTATTTACAATAAGGATAAAATGCTAAAATGCTAAAAGGACAAATAAATAAAAACATTTGTATGTTCAATAACCTTTCCCTGTTTTCAGAGTACATTCCTTTAAATATCAAATCTACTATTCCCTTTTTTCTTGTGTACACTGTATTATATTTTTGCAAATTTTCCTTTAAAAGTGCATACATGCTTTCACATCCATCCTTAGCTCTGAAAGCTAAAAGGGCATAGCACAGCATTTTGGGTCAGTCTGGAGTTATTTTTTGACTCAGCTGTTTTCTTATAAATGGAGCTTTTAGGATTTCGGCACGCGCCATCTGCTCTCACAACACTGGGATTTCCAAACACACTGTTTAACTTATTTATTTTCATTAGCATAAATAATGTGTCTTCGTTCTGCAACATTCCACAAAGAACAAAGAAGTCCAACTGCCTTGGAATAGAACACATTAGAGAGACTTCAAATTCAATTAGACCTTTCATTTGTGTTATCAGAAGCATACAAAAGCTTCTGGTAGGCAATGTAAATTGAGAGAACTATAAACATTTACCTGCAAATTATTCCTTCATTTATGGCCCTTTTTTGACAGTTTTTTCACACTCTTTGTTAATGCAGACACAAAATGTTGTACATTGTAATTATTCATACATTTAATTAAAATGTTATCATTAAATATTAATCCTTTTTTATTGTACTATAAATCAGAAATTACTTATAGTCCCAATCCTAGCAACATCTTGAAAATCCTCTACCATATTAGTTTTTTTTCTTAATAATTTAAATTTTGTTCTATTTCTTTATTAACTCTTCTGCATGCACAGTGAATTTAATTAGAAGTAAGATTATTTTGTCTCCTATTGCACTGGAATGATAAAAGCATAGCAAATGGAATTAAAACCTTTTCATTACTTTTATTAGCTAATCTAACTAAATATGTTTTATGTGCAAGCTAGAAAAAGGGGTATTACAGAGAGGGGAAAACAATCTTCAAATCAGCTGGGGGGAGAAAGTTATACAGATTTGTAAATTACTTCTATTTAAATAATTCAAACCTTCTAGTACTTATCATCAGCTGTATGCTCCAGAGGAGATTATGTAGTTCTTGCCAATATGACTTAGTGCTCTCTGCTGCAACCTCTGTCTATGCTAGGAACTGTCCAGTGCAGGAGAAAATCCACATAGCGAACTTATTTCTCCACCCGCTCTGTCAGACTGGGAAGAACTTTCCAACTTCCTCCTGGATGTACAGCTGCTGCTAAGTTCTGGAAGGCTTAAATGTTTTAAATAGAAGTCCATACAAATCTTTATAATGTTCTGGCACCAGTTGATTTAAAGGGGCTATCCAGAATTTATTTATATATATATATATATATATATATATATATATATATATATATATATATATATATATATATCAACTGGCTCCAGAAAGTTAAAGAGATTTGTAAATTAATTCTGTAAAAAAAAATCTTAATCCTTTCAGTACTTATGAGCTGCTGAAGTTGAGTTGTTCTTTTCTGCCTAAGTGCTCTCTGATGACACCTGCCTCGGGAACTGTCCAGAGTAGAAGCAAATCCCCATAGCAAACCTCTTCTACTCTGTGCAGTTCCTTAGACAAGCAGAGATGTCAGCAGAGAGCACTGTTGCCAGACAGAGAAGAACAACTCAACTTGAGCAGCTGAGTACTTTCTGGAGCCAGTTGATGTATATATATATATATATTTTTTTTTTCTCTTGGAATACCCCTTTAAAGTTGTTTACTTTCTCTAGAATACCCCTTTAAAGGGGTTCTCCGGTGCTTAGACATCTTATCCCCTATCCAAAGGATAGGGGATAAGATGCCTGCTCGTGGGAGTCCCGCCGCTGGGGACCCCCGGGATCTTGCACGCGGCACCCCGTTTGTAATCAGTCCCCAGAGTGTGTTCGCTCCGGGTCTGATTACGGACAACCACAAGGCCGGCGGCGTGTGAGGTCACGCCGGCGGCGGCGTGTGATGTCACGCTCCACCCCTCAATGCAAGCCCACGGGAGGGGGTGTGACAGCAAACACGCCCCCTCCCGTAGGCTTGCATTGAGGGGCGGAGCGTGACGTCACAAGCCGCCGGCCATGTGGTCGTCCGTAATCAGACCCGGAGCGAACACGCTCCGGGGACAGATTACAAATGGGGTGCCGCATGCAAGATCCGAGGGGTCCCCAGTGGATAGGGGATAAGATGTCTAAGCACCGGAGAACCACTTTAAGTGGACCTCAGTTTTCACAACAACACATATAGGGAACCAGTTTAATTAGCTTGCTTCATGTCAGCCTTACATGTATCCATTTTAACCAATATAACAATGGACCCCAACAACCAATTCCTATCTTTAGTTAAAAAGAATGGGAAGAACTACATACGACTA
Source organism: Hyla sarda (assembly GCF_029499605.1). Taxonomy (NCBI): domain Eukaryota; kingdom Metazoa; phylum Chordata; class Amphibia; order Anura; family Hylidae; genus Hyla; species Hyla sarda. The sequence continues at coordinate 272,853,621 of NC_079190.1, forward strand.
GCCTTAGTACATTTTGATGTACTTTTATTTCAAACAGAATGTTGAGTTCACCAGACTGTGGTGAAGCCCAATGGAAGTCTATGGTGGCATCTGTACAATTCGAAGGTTAACAGACATGTGATAACCATGTGCACAAGCACTTATGCATGCTTTAACCCCTTAAAGGGGTACTCCGGTGCTTAGACATCTTATCCCCTATCCGCTGGGGACCCCGTGATCTTGCATGCCACACCCCGTTAGAATCAGTCCCCGGAGCATGTTCGCTCCGGGTCTGATTACTGTCGATCACGGTGACAGGGCTGTCATGCCCCCTTCCATAGGTTTGCATTGAGGGGCGGAGCCGTGATGTCACACGGGGCGGAGCCGTGACATCACAACACTCCGTCCCCGTGATCGACAGTAATCAGACCCAGAGCGAACACGCTCCTGGGACTGATTTTAATGGGGTGCGGCGTGCAAGATCAAGGGGGTCCCCAGTGGCGGGACCCCTGCGATCAGGCATCTTTAGGGGATAAGATGTCTATGCGCCGGAGTACCCCTTTAAGGACCAAGCACATTTTCACCTTAACCTGAGCGTTTTTTGCACATCTGACCACTGTCACTTTAATGTATAAAGAGTAGGAGAGGCTCTTATCAACTAGTTTCCTGGGACCCGAGCTACTCAAATAACACCTAGACCCACGGTGTAAAAAATGCAATACATAAAAAATGGAAATTGAGGCTCAGGGTCAATGAATATTGGATGATGATATGTTTATTATAATAAAATATATATGATAGTTAAAGTGTGTGCCGAACCTCACAGGGCCCTTGTGGGTCGGCAAATACACAATAAATATTTACAGGAGATATACAAATATAATACAGCAATTGTTACTAATATCAACAGGTAAATAGTAAAATTCATAAAATGTAAAAAAATTTATAAAAAATATGAGTGTCCACAGTATCCGATAAAACAGCCAAAATTATCCACAGTGTCCGATAAATCAGTCAAAATTATCCACAGTGTCTGATAGGCCAGCCTAAAAAATAGAGATATTCTTGAGAAATTGATCTAATAGTTCAGATAAATAAAGTGCATATTAATCTCTTAGTAGTTATGTTCAAATGAATCCCCTTGTATGTGAATCGTTTGTAATCCGATGTATAAGTTCTGGCTCTTTGTGCAAAGAGCCCGCTGCTAGAGACTGGGCAGTCTCAACGATATGCAGCGATTTCTAAAGTGAGCTTATAGGGAGGATACAATGTTGCTAGACAAGTGATACTATGTATGCATACAATTGTGTAAAGGGTTTAGTTCTCTTGAATGAAACACCTGCTGCTAGAAATTTTGCGGTCTCAAAATATGCAGTGGGTTTTGGTGGGCAAATAAACAGGGGACTGCAGCGCTTCAAAAGTACAGCATAGTTGTATACATAGTACCTGATGTGGCGCTAGCGTTTCCGGCTTGGTACAGATGATGGTCAGCTGTTAGAGACACGGCTTGTCTCAAAAGATACAGCAAATTGTAGAGGATCCGATCCTTGTAACGTCTCTGATAATTAGCCCGGTGTGGCGTATCCTCGTGGCTGGAGCGTTGCGCATAGGCTTGATGCACCGAAAATTGAAAGGTTCTGCCTCTGGGATATTGGCTGTATGGAGTGGCACTTAGAAGGGAAAGCTGGACCCGTTTCAAGTCCTCCATGAAACTTTTCCTCAGCAGCTAAAAGTACTTATAGGGGTCAGAAGAAACCTACATAAGTAGGGAATCATTTTAATCGTATGGACCTACAGAATAAATAAAAGGTGTAATTTTTATCGAAAATGTACTGTGTAGAAATGGAAGCCCCCAAAATGTTTTCTTAAATTTTGTCACACAATGATTTATTTTTCCATTTCGCCGTAGATTTTTGGGTAAAATGACTGATATCATTACAAAGTAGAATTTATGGCACAAAGAATAAGCCAGCATATGGATTTTTAGGTGCAAACTTGAAAGGGTTATGATTTTTTAAAGGTAAGGAGGAGAAAACGAAAGTGCAAAAAACTCTGAGTCCTTAAGGGGTTAAGTCCTAGGGAGCCAGGGTGTACCTGTATGCCCTGTGTCCTTAAGTGGTTAAAGGGGTACTCCACTGCCCCAGCATTCAGAACATTTTGTTCCGAACGCCGTGTGCGGGCTGCGGGGGTCGTGATAATTGATTGCCACCTACCATTGCACAGAAGTTATTTTTTAGCAGTCATCTCATTATCATCACACACACACAGAATCACAATCACAATCATACCAGGATCATATTTACAAGAAATGACAATGCTTATCTCATCTCCCTTCCTGAACAATGATCTCTAGTACTGATCAAAAAGCATTCTTAGATTACTCTCTCATAGCAGTCAATGAATCGGCTCCAGACAACAGGTTCCTATGCACCTTGCAGCTGCTGTAAAGTCTCTAAATGCTGTTGAGAGCAGTTTCATCAAAGATGGCCGTATCCCACAACCATGTACAGAAAATAGAATAAAAGATCTGAATCTAAAAATAGATTAGAAAATATAAACATCTATCAACATCTGGTGTATATATAGGTGATACATTTCCTTTAATTATAACCATTATTACATGTACGTTTTCCCCAATAGTTTCCCCTCAATGTGATAATTAATGATTAAAAGCCTAATATATACATTATCTATTCATTGTGTGTTCAACAAAAGAGTTAATGTGAACAGACAACCCCTCCTCTGTATATTATTTCACGGATTTAATCTCTTTACCAAGCAGTAATTTGGTGGTCGAGCTATATACTCAATTTCTATGTAAATCAGGCCTAATTATTGTGTAATTTTAAATAAAGCTAATCAGACAGCAATTAAACCTCAATAACACTTTAAACAGCCAATTTCTGTATAATTACTACACAATAATAGCTTTATTAAACCCAAATTAAAAACTTATTTGATCCAGTTAGTGTAGTGTTGATAAAACAATAAATACAGTTCTGTTTTGTGTCTGATTTGCGAGGAACCACAAGGATTTAATAGCTTCATTAGGGCTGGAGAATTATGGCTAGTTTAGTCATTGTATTGCCTTTGTTCAAAAAGCAGTTATAGAAAAGTGGATAAAAAGGATTATGGAGCATACACAGCTACAGAGGAGTTGTTAAACACCTGTCTTTCATACAATCCTATCCGTTCTATACCTCGGGACTGAAGCAGCTAGCATGTTCTACGCTCTTATCACACTAATTGTATTTTCATTAGTGTGTATTTTCTTGTGGCTTAAGTAAAGTTAGACTATACCCAGTGAGACCCATTAACTAAATGCCATATTGTGAATAGAATCACGGTTTGTGACACTGCAGCCTAAAAAAATTACATAAACTGGTAACATTGCCATCTCTTCATTAGTCTCAGGCTTAATCTCAAAGGGGTTTTTCCCAAAAGGACATGATTATAATATATTTTCAGTGTCTGATTAGTGGGAGGTCTAACCACTAGTGATTCCCCCCCAATCACAAGAAGGGGGTACTGAGTGCCTTTGTTTTAAAGAGTGGCAGTGTTTATGCACAGTTCTCACTCCATTTTATTCTTAGAACCCCTGTTCTCATTATTAGTAGTGTTGCTCGCGAATATTCGCAATTCGAATTTTATTCGCGAATATCGCATATTCGCGAATTCGCGAATATTTGCGAATATAGCGCTATATATTCGTAATTACGAATATTCGTTTTTTTTTTTTTTTTTTTTTTCACAGTACACATCACAGTGGTCATCCCTCTCTGCTTCCAGCTTATGTGGTGTAAGAAGGCTCTAATACTACTGTGTGAGACTGGTGTGCGAATTTTCGCATATACGAAAATTTGCATATGCAAATCTTCGCATATTCGAATTTTCGCATATGTACATTTAAGTATATGTAAATTTTCGCATATGTTAATTTTCGCACACGTGAATATTCGCATATGCGAAAATAAAACGAGAATATTACGAATATGCGAATATTCGCGAATATGACGAATATTCGTCCATATATTTGCGAATATTCGCGAATTCGAATATGGCCTATGCCGCTCAACACTAATTATTAGTAGAGATGAGCAAATTTTTTGAAAAGTTCAATTTGGATAATTCGCCAAATTCTCTTTTTTTTAAGACGAGTAACACATTCCTTGAAAAAGTGGAAGGGAACAACGTGATGTCCATTGTAGCAGGTGGGGGTAAAAACTTCCCCTGTAAGGCCCTACTCTCTCTCTATTAATTCCCTTCTTGGTAGGTGTTACTCATCCTAAAAAGGGCAGCCCCACACAAGAAACTCTCTCTATTTCCACCTAAAAGCCATGGGAAATGGCAGTGTTTGTAGGTTGAAATAGGGAAAGGTTCCTGTGTTGGGCCGCCCTTATTAGAGCGAGTAACACTTGCCAAGAAGGAAATTAATAATGCGAGAGTAGAGCCTTACAGGGGAAATTTTTACCCCCACCAGTTACAATGGACCAAACGTTGTTCCCTTCCACCTTTTTGAGGTCTTTGCATCACATCAAAACATTTTGGTGGGATATCGCTGTGGCCCGTGATAGGCTGAAGCACCGTGTGATGTCCCGGGCTAAGGGAAATAGGAAGAAGACAGCCTGACCGATCAGCTGTTGCGGAGCTCTGGGGGAACGTAGAATGGTAAGTGAAAGTTTGTTTTCTCTTTTTTTGCAGCCCGGGCAGGATAGAATAGGAAAAGTCTGTACCAGACATCTCCTTTAAAAGTTTACATAATGCATATCCTCAATACTTACTTGTGGTCTGATGCGGAGGAATGTCTGTAACTGGGGAGCAGCACCTTAAACATGTTTTGCGCAATCTATATTTGTGAAGTGTTGGTGTGGCACCATGGTCAATCTACTCTGATGCATAAGGCATTGCTGGGTGGAAATCCTTGCTGATCCATGCCTGATTCATCTTCAAACAGGTCCCTCTGTCCACATTTTTCGTGGACAGACGAGTTCTCCTTAGGGTTACTATGGCCCTCGCCACACTAAACACCCACTCTGATGGCACACTACTGGCCGGGCAGGACAGCTTTTCCAGGGCAAGCTTTGCTAGTTGCGGCCACAAATCAAGTTTGGCTGCCCAGAAGTCCAGCGGATCTTCAAGGTGTGTTTGCATGGGCATGTCAAGGTATGCCACCACCTGTTGGTTCAGGTCATGCTCCAGGTCTACCTGTGGCTGATGAGTTGCTTCACTATGCGGGTGAAGAAAGCTACTCATCAACGACTATAGACTTAGGCTGCTGCTAATGGAGCTGGTACTGCTCCTGCCACCCCACACCTCCCCAGCAGCCATGGCAGTGGAATGTGAGTGGAGAGGGCCCCGCGAGTCAGACTTGCAAGAGGATGGACGATGGCACAGATAGCATCAGCCAACTGGCTACAAAGGATGTCCCTGTAGTAGATTAGTTTGTCCTCCCTCTCAGTGGGTGTAAAAAAGGCCCCTATTTTGATCCAAGTGGAGTCAGAAGTCATTCTGCTGCAGAATGGGGACAATTTGGAGGTCACTACGCATGCAAGTAAGCATGCATCTTGCCATTTGTGCAAGTGACTCGGAGGGACTCCCTGCCTCCATCTCCACTGCATACTGCCATGGTGTGTCTGGGTCCTCTGTCTCGCCTTTTGTCAGAACCCTCTAGCTCCTCTAGATGCTCCTGCTCCTTCTCTCCTGTCAGATTACTAGAAATACTGCCCATCTAGCAAAACCTAAACTGTGCTCCACTATGCCCCTCCCCCTTCTCTTCCTCCTCCAGTTCAGCTCCCACAGGGCTCATGTGGCCATGAGATGTAGGCGCCATGTCTGCAGTGCCCTGACCAGCCATTGTTTCCAACACATGTTGTAGTAGATGAAGCAGTGGACTGACGTTGTTCATCCCGTAATCCTGGAGACTGACTAATAATGTGGCTTCCTCAAAGGGCCTGAGAAAACGGCAGGTGTTGCGTATGAGCTGCCACTGGTTCACATTGAAGTTACACAGGGGAGTTCCACTATCCGCTTGGATCAGCAAGAAAGCGGTGATGGCATTTCTCTGTTAGTATAGTGGGTCCAACATATGGAGGGTGGAATTCCAACGTGTGGAAATGTCGCAAATCAGACTATGTTGGGGGATGCTGTTATGACGCTGCAGCTCAAGGAGGATGTACTTGCGGTGTACGACTCACAAATGATCCCCAGGGTGGCTGAAGTGCATGCAAAGTTTCCTTCCCATTGGTAGGATGTCTTGCAAATGGGGGGGAACATTTCAGGAACCGCTTGACAACCAGACTGAACACGTGTGCCATGCAGGCCGCATGTCTCAGGCTTCCTTGTCCCAGCGCAGACAGGATGTTATTCCCATTGTTGGTCACCATGGTTCCCATTTCCAGTTTTCGTGGAGTAAGCCATGATACGATTTCTTGATTAATGACTTTTAGCAGTTCCCTGTGTGACTCCGTTCGCCAAGGAAAACCATGTGAAGAACAGTGTGACACTGCCATGCCCCGCACACATGGTATGCTGGAGGGACACTTAGACTTGTACGTGCAGTGGAGGCTGAGAACACTGTGGAGGATGAGGAGGCGGAGTCGCACACTGTCGCAGGACCAACGGCCTGAGAGCGTGGAGGCGGAAGTTGCTGTTGTGCCTGTGCAGGTACCACAAGTCGGCGCTGCCGTACACACCGACAGGCTCAAGGACTGGCCCAGCTTCTCTTCCACAAAATGTGCAGGGCTGGTACTGCCATCTGCACAAAGAAATGATGGCTTGGGACTCTCCACCTCGGCTCGGCCATCAGATCTCTGAAAGGTGCAGAGTCCACCACTTGAAAAGGGAGGGACTGCAGCACCAGCAACTTGGACTGGAGCACAGGAGCCTTGGCTGAAAAAGGGAGCGGCGTGCCACTGGGTGATGCAGCAGGCTGGACCACCACATCGGAGACACAGTTCTCCCAGATCGCTTTATGGTGATGCTGCATATGTTGATGTAGGGCCGTGGTGCCAACATTGGGACCCTGGCCACGCTTCACCTTCTGCCGACACATCTTGCATGTGACTATGTTAACCTCTAGTGATGAGCGGCATATGCCATATTCGAATTTGCGATATTTCGAGAATATGAGGACAAATATTTGTCCCATATTCGTGAAATTCGAATATTCTTTATATTCGTGACGTTTTTTTGAATTGTGAAATTTCGCTATTGCGAATGCGAAATTAATAGCGCTATAACATCATGCGAGGGACGTTGCTAAGCTCTGACAACTGTGCTTGCAGAACTCTCATTGGCTCACAGGCATAAGTAGGGCGGAATTTCCACGAATATTCGCATTGCAAATATTCGCATGCATAAACCTTTCGCCTCACAGTCTCATCCATAGGTCTTTAATGAAATGATACAAGTATTGCATTTATCAGTCGAAGGAGATCCCTACAATGTGCTCAGTTTTTAAAACAGTTTGAAAAAAAAGCCGAATATTCGCAATAGCGAATTTTATTTGCGAAATACATAATATTCGCGAATTCGTGAATATGCGATATTCGCAACGAATATTCGAATTGCGAATATTCGTGAGCAACACTATTAACCTCCTCCGGATGCTTGATGAAAAACTCAGCACACTGCCGAGTAGCTGATTTTCCCACCAACAGTCCGCACTGATTGACTGCTACTGCCGCCGACTCCAGGAACCCCTGTTCCACTACCTCCTGGGGAGGTAGGCTGCAACAAAGCAGGTGGTGTACCCTAATCATATTTGGCTACAGACTTTCCACTTCTGCCACCATACTGACTGACAACCATGCTACCACCTTGCTGGCTCAGCTGCTGCCTCACGGGCAACCTGCAACTCTCTTCTCCTGATGATGATGATGACGAAGCCCCTTCGGCACCCAGCTCCCAAGTGTGATCGGCTTCATTAACATCGAGGTGTGTCTGCATGTCACTGATATCCTCCTCAGGTTACTCAAAAGTGCCTGCTTCAGGAGCCTGAATGCTTGCAAAATCACTTCCCACGCCACTCTCCTCATCACTACTTGCCCGCCTAGCGGAGGAAGCAACGGATTTCTCCTCTTTTTCTTGGCTGGGCAGTGTAACTGCTGAATGTTCTCTAGTAGATTGTCCTCACTAAATAGTGAAGCTGAACCCACAGCATAAGATACTTCTGTGGGGGAGGAAACAGCATAGGACAGAGGCAATGGGAGAACAAGGACTGCTCCCAGGCTATGCCAACTGAGGTATGTGTCTGATGAACCCACCGACTGTTCGCTGGGAGTGTCAGATGTCACTTGTGATGAAGTGGATGACTTTGTTAACCCATCGATGATTGCAGATGGGTTGCTGGTGGAGACACGACTGCCAGCTGATACCGGGAGCTCAGGCCTCTCACTGCAACTCCTACTGCCCCATGTCTGCTGTGACCTCTGTCTGATGAATTTAGGCCTCTGCCACTCCTCTATGCACGTCCTGCCCCTTCTCTGCCTGACATACTTAGTGCGTATGTGAAGGGAGTACAATACTCCCCACTACGCTTAAAATAGTATTTATCTACAACACCAGGAGGTGTGTACTTTTGGCTGGCCTTTCACAGTATCTAGGCCCTTAAGACTTTAACAAGAACAAAATAGTGCACCACTTAGATGTACGTATGTGGTATGCACTTATGATGGGAGGACAATGCGCTCCAGTACGCTTAAAACAGTATTTGTCTACAACACTAGCAAGTGTGTACTTTTGGCTGGCCTTTCACAGTATCTAGGCCCTTAAGACTTTTACAGGTACAAAATAGTACGCCACTTAGATGTACGTATGTGGTATGCACTTATGAGGGGAGGAAAATGCGCTCCAGTGCACTTAAAACAGTATTTGTCTACAACACCAGCAGGTGTGTACTTTTAGCTGGCCTTTAACAGTATCTAGGCTCTTAAGACTTTTACAGGAACAAAATAGTACATCACTCAGATGTACGTATGTGGTATGCACTTATGAGTGGAGGACAATGAGTGTAAAACAGTATTTGTCTACAACACCAGCAGGTATGTACTTTTGGCTGGCCCTTCCCAGTATCTAGGCCCTTAAGACTTTAACAGGAACAAATGGTACACAGGTTACACTTAACCCCTTAAGGACGCAGGACGTAAATGTACGTCCTGGTGCGGTGGTACTTAACGCACCAGGACGTACATTTACGTCCTGTGCATAACCGTGGGCATCGGAGCGATGCCCGTGTCATGCGCGGTTGATCCCGGCTGCTGATCTCGCGGGCGTCCGCCATTAACCGCTCAGGTGCCGGGATCAGGTCCCGGCATCTGCGGCAGTGCGCGATTTAAATGAACGATCGGATCTCCCGCAGCGCTGCTGCGGGGATCCGATCATTCAGAACGCCGCACGGAGGACCCCTCACCTTCCTGCTTCCGGCTCCCGGCGTCTTCTGCTCTGGTCTGTGATCGAGCAGACCAGAACAGAAGATGACCGATAACACTGATCTGTTCTATGTCCTATACATAGAACAGATCAGTATTAGCAATCATGGTATTGCTATGAATAGTCCCCTATGGGGACTATTTAAGTGTAAAAAAATGTTAAAAAATGTAAAAGTAAAAGTAAAAAAAAAGTGAAAAATCCCCTCCCCCAATAAAAAAGTAAAACGTCAGTTTTTTCCTATTTTACCCCCAAAAAGCGTAAAAAATAAATTTAATAGACATATTTGGTATTGCCGCGTGCGTAAATGTCCGAACTATTAAAATAAAATGTTAGTTATCCCGTATGGTGAACGGCGTGAACGAAAAAAAAAAAAAAAGTTCAAAATTGATACTTTTTTAATACATTTTATTAAAAAAAAATTATAAAACATTTATTCAAAGTTTTTTATACGCAAATGTGGTATCAAAAAAAATTAAAGATCATGGCGCAAAAAATGAGCCCCCATACAGCCGCTTATAAGGAAAAATAAAAAAGTTAGAGGTCATCAAAATAAAGGGATTAGAAACGTACTAATTTGGTTAAAAAGTTTGTGATTTTTTTTAAGCGCAACAATAATAGAAAGTATGTAATAATGGGTATAATTTTAATCGTATTGACCCTCAGAATAAAGAACACACGTCATTTTTACCATAAATTGTACGGCGTGAAAACGAAACCTTCCAAAATCAGCAAAATTGCGTTTTTCGTTTTAATTTCCCCACAAAAATAGTGTTTTTTGGTTGCGCCATACAATTTATGATATAATGAGTTATGTCATTACAAAGGACAACTGGTCGCGCAAAAAACAAGCCCTCATACTAGTCTGTGGATGAAAATATAAAAGAGTTATGATTTTTAGAAGGCGAGGAGGAAAAAATGAAAACGTAAAAATTAAATTGTCTGAGTCCTTAAGGGGTTAATAGAGGACAATATGCTTTTAGTGCTCTGCTCACCCTAGCTGGCAGGCTACTATTAGCTTTTTAGTTGTTATGCACACCAGTGCTGCAGCACACAGTCGCTGTGTTACTACACCCAAAATTGCACTTTCTCTCTCAATCTCACTCCCTTCCCTATCATTGCTTCTAGGCTGGATTTGGGCTTGAGGTGAATTGCTGCTGTAAAGAAGCTTTTCAGTGCAACACACTGCTCTCTGTCTCTCTCTGCAATAGAATGCTGATGTGACTGGGAGGTGTATCGCTGTTGTAAAAATGCTTTTCTCTGCAACACACACTGCTCTCTGTCCCTCTCTCTCTCTCTCTGCAACAGAACGCTGATGTGACTTGGAGGTGAATGGCTGCTGTAAAAATGCTTTTCTGTGCAACACACACTGCTGTCTGCCCCCCTCTCTCTCTCTGCAATTATGGCTGAAGTGACTGTCCGCAAGATGGCTGCCAATTATATATGGCTTTGACATCAAAGGGGTGGCTGGCTGCTTATAGGCTGCATGCTGCATGTGATTAAAGGTCATCCAGCCTACCCACCTTCCCATGATTTATTACCCCATGTCCTCATATGTGGTTCTGCCATTTTAGATGCTCTGGACCCTGAACCGCACTAAATCGAGTTTAATGAAGTGCATTTGTTGCAAATCGAATCTTTCTTGAAATTTGTAACAAATTTGGATTCTTCAGATTCGATTTGCTCTTCCCTAATTATTAGTAGAGGTCCCAAAAGTTGGCCTCCCCTATCAACTATGCTATGTATAGGCAATGGTTGTCATAATGGGAAACTCCTTTAAGTTACCTTCATACACTATGAAAAGTTTGATAGACATTGCTTTTGAACTTTGGTTTCAATAGAACCTTAAAAAAAAAAAAAAGTAAATAATAAAACTGACCGTGACAAAAATGTTATCCTGAATTTTATATTTTGTTGCACAACCATTTAAGGCAGTCACCAAGAAGTATTCCGACGCGTTTCGGAGGTAATCACAGACCCCCTTCGTCTTTCCCAGAGGAAGGGGGCTGTGATTACCTCCGAAATGCGTCGGAATACTTCATGGTTCATCCACATCTCCGTAGTGATGTCACATGTCTGTTTTTTCAAAATCACGTGCAGCGAGGTGTATCGGGAGCGATAGAGACGCCACCGGCCGGGGTTGTCTCCTGCCCTATCCTATACACTAGGATCTACACGATAACCTTCCTGGACTAGTCCGTAAGCACTGCCTTCATAAGGATATCTGGACATCGTCACACCTTTACGGATACAGGTACCATACAAATGATGGCAAACAGAGAGAACTAACTCGCTGAACTTTAGGTAAGAAATTGCATAACCTTGAGCTCCTCTTTATAATTTCAGTATATATCAACAAGACAGTTCAACGCACCACCCTTGAACACCACAAAGGACATTATCAGCATTCCGTTTAAACCTAGCACTATATATCAGCTTTAGTAGCAGGGTAAGACATTTAACGATTCAACTTGCTCTTCTGAGTGTTGCTGTGTAAGAGGGGGCGTGAAAGAGGAGTTACAAAAACTGTGATTATCTGTTGTGCGGAGTGAATCTGTGGAGTGGGTGCGACTGCCTATAGTCCACATTCATATTTTGGGTAAGTCTTTCTCTTTTGGACATAGTGGGATAACTGTTAGAGTTTAAACACCCTTTTTCATTTTTTTTTTTCTCTGTTCCACCTCTAGGGGGAGGAGGAGTAGATTGGGCACAGGTGTATAAATCTTAGCTTGGGACTCTTATTGAGAGCTTGCTCTTCTGAGTGTTGCTGTGTAAGAGGGGGCATGAAAGAGGAGTTACAAAAACAGGAGTTTGAAAGCAGGAGGTTGAGATCGCTGTGAGTGTTAATTTCTGAACCCACAAGGTCTACAAAAAAAAAATTTAAGTGTAATTTTGACTGTCTGTTTTTTCCTATACATTTGTGAAATCCCCATAACTAGATGGCCTCCATGTTGGAAAATGCAGTCTAATGTACATCCTGTTCAATGTATGCAATCCTTGAACAACAGTTTGAGGGTGCATATTGTTGTGCGAGATGTGTGCTAGTTGTCCGTTTGGAAGCCCAGATCCTGCATCTAGAGGGCCGACTGGCAACAATGAGAAGCATTAACAACATGGAGAGGAGTCTCGTGCTCACTGAGCAGGCAATCTTGGGAATAGAGGTGGGGGAGGACAGTGGGACGGAGTTGCAGGACAGTCAGGCAGTTAGCTGGGTTACAGTTAGAAAGAGGGGTAGGGGAAAAAGTGTCAGGGAGGCTAGTCCTGAACTGGCACACCCCAACAAGTTTGCCCGCTTGGCAGATGAGGGGGATGCCATTACAGAGCTAGCAGAACTGCAGCAGGATACCGCCTCTGACCGCCAGGGGGGTGTCTGCTCTAGTAAGGAGGGAGGGAGGAGTACAGGGCAGGCCAGACAGGTACTAGTGGTGGGGGACTCAATTATTAGGGGGACAGACAGGGCAATCTGTCACAAAGACCGGGATCGCCGAACAGTGTGTTGTCTGCCTGGCGCACGAGTTCGGCACATCGCGGATTGGGTTGACAGGTTGCTGGGCGGGGCTGGAGAGGACCCAGCAGTCATGGTACATATTGGCACCAATGACAAAGTAAGAGGTAGGTGGAGTGTCCTTAAAAATGATTTCAGGGACTTAGGCCGCAAGCTTAAGGCAAGGACCTCCAAGGTAGTATTTTCTGAAATAATACCAGTACCACGAGCCACACCAGAGAGGCAGCGGGAGATCAGGGAGGTAAACAGGTGGCTCAGGAGCTGGTGTAGGAAGGAAGGGTTTGGGTTCATGGAGAACTGGGCTGACTTCGCTGTCGGTTACCGGCTCTACCGTAGGGACGGGCTGCACCTCAATGGGGAGGGTGCAGCTTTGCTTGGGGAGAAGATGGCTAGAAGGGTGGAGGAGTGTTTAAACTAGGGACTTGGGGGGAGGGAACCTACAGCAAAGAGGGGGAAGATAGTGTAGATAGAGAGGTGGGAATTATAAATGTACCTGGGGGTGGAGCGGAGGGAGGGGTTAGAATAGTTAATAGGAATAGGCTTCATAGGAAAATAAAACTTACACCCTTGAATCCCATTAACCCCAATAACATAAAGGATGGAAATGTAAAGTGTATGTTCACAAATGCCAGAAGCCTAGCAAATAAAATGGGGGAGCTTGAGGCCTTGATACTGGAGGAACATATTGATATAGTTGGGGTCACTGAGACATGGCTGGACTCCTCGCATGACTGGGCTGTCAATCTGCAGGGGTTTACATTGTTTCGCCAGGATAGAATGAACAGAAAAGGTGGTGGAGTCTGTCTGTATGTAAGAAGTGGTATGAAAGTCAGTGTGAACGATGCCATAGTGTGTGATGATTTTGAGGAGGTGGAATCACTGTGGGTAGAATTACAAAAGGAGGGAAATACCGAAAAAATAATATTTGGGGTAATCTACAGACCCCCTAATATCACTGAAGAGATAGAAGTTCGGCTTCATAAACAAATAGAGAGGGCCGTCCGGGCAGGTACAGGGGTAATAATGGGAGATTTTAACTATCCAGATATAGATTGGGGTCCGGGTTTGGCTAAAACTACAAAGGGGCGTCAATTCCTAAATTTATTGCAGGATAATTTTATGGGCCAGTTTGTGGAGGACCCAACAAGAAGTGATGCCTTGTTGGGTCTGATCATTTCCAACAACGCAGAGCTGGTTGGTAATGTAACTGTGCGGGAAAACCTTGGTAATAGCGACCACAATATAGTTACTTTTGACTTAAAATGTAGAAAACAAAGACAGGCGGGGAAGGCAAAAACATATAACTTTAAAAAGGCAAACTTCCCTGGGCTGAGGGCTGCACTACAGGACATAGACTGGGGGGAGATGTTGTCAAATACTGATACAGAAGGTAAATGGGACATCTTTAAATCAACTCTAAATAACTATACAGCTAAATATATACCAAAGGGGAACAAATATAAACGATTAAAACTAAATCCTACATGGCTGACAAATGATGTTAAAAGAGCAATAAACAACAAAAAAATAGCCTTCAAAAAATACAAATCTGATGGGTCAGCGATAACATTTAAACAGTACAAGGAGCTTAATAAAATCTGTAAAAATGTAATAAAAACAGCAAAAATTCAAAATGAGAGACAGGTGGCCAAAGAAAGCAAAACTAAACCTAAATATTTTTTTAGATATATAAATGCAAAAAAAACAAGGACAGAGCATGTAGGACCCCTTGATAATGATAATGGGGTGGTTGTCACAGGCGATCAAGAGAAAGCGGAGCTACTGAATGGGTTCTTTAGTTCTGTATACACTATGGAAAAAGGAGCTGACATTGGCCAGGTCAGTGCTGGTAACACATCATGTAATGTACTGAACTGGCTTAATGTAGAGATGGTACAAGGTAAGTTAAGTGATATAAATGTAAGCAAATCTCCAGGGCCAGATGGGTTGCACCCAAGAGTTCTTAGAGAGGTAAGTTCAGTAATATCTGTACCCTTGTTCATGATATTTAGAGATTCTCTGGTGTCTGGTATTGTGCCAAGGGACTGGCGCAAGGCGAATGTGGTGCCAATCTTCAAAAAGGGCTGTAGGTCTTCCCCAGGAAACTATAGACCGGTAAGTTTAACGTGCATTGTGGGTAAATTGTTTGAAGGACTTATAAGGGATTACATACAGGAATACATAGGGGATAATTGTATTATAAGTGATAGCCAGCATGGGTTTACTAAGGATAGAAGTTGTCAAACCAATCTAATTTGCTTTTATGAGGAGGTGAGTAGAAGCCTTGACAGAGGAATGGCTGTGGATATAGTGTTTCTGGATTTTGCTAAAGCATTTGATACTGTCCCTCATAGACGTCTGACAGGTAAGTTAAGGTCTTTGGGATTGGAAATTTTAGTTTGTAACTGGATTGAACACTGGCTCATGGATCGTACCCAGAGAGTGGTGGTCAATGATTCGTACTCTGATTGGTCCCCGGTTATTAGTGGTGTACCCCAAGGTTCAGTACTGGGCCCGCTGTTGTTTAATTTATTTATCAATGATATAGAGGATGGTATTAACAGCTCTGTTTCTATCTTTGCAGATGACACCAAGCTTTGTAGCACGGTACAGTCTATAGAGGATGTGCATAAGTCACCCATTATGTACATGCCATGTACCTCCACCCCATGTCCACAGTACCCAGGTATGACTACTAGCCCATCTTCCCAATATTTGTCATCACACTCTCCTATTTTCTTTCTTAGTCCTCTCATGCTCCGTATCCCCCCATCCCCCTGTATCATGCATCACTCTCCCCTAAATAACACACTTCATTCTTATTTAAATCAATTTAATCATTTCTGGATATCCTGTTCCATCCCCCTGCAGTTCTCGCCAGCTTACACAGAGCTACACACTGTTAGATGCAGCGCACGGAGCTGTCAGCATACCACTGACAGCTCTCCGGGATCACTGCTTCCTGATTGGCCGCACTAGCCACCTGACACACGCACCTTAGCAACGCGTCCGTGGCAACTCCCCCCTGACGCGCGCCCTCGCATTACACATCACGGCCGCTGTCAGAGCTGTTCTGGCTCACATCTGCACCCCGGATGTTTTCATCTGAGGTCCGGATGTGTGGCCTGATACTGCCAGACATCGGCAGCCTCATCTTTGAGCCACACACTGAATTCCCTGTCTTAATAACATTTGGTCCCCACTGTTACCTATATAAGATGTACATTCTTTGATTACATTCGGTTTCTGTGGTTTTTCCTAATTTTTCCTATTGTTTCACATGTATGTAATTTGCATAACTCCGCCCCCTAATGTACCTGGCGCCCTTTTTTCCAGTATTTATAGAATCTCTGTTTGTATAGTCTTCATACTGATCTGAAGAAGGGGGTGGCTACCCCGAAACGCGTAATCTTAACTTGTATCACTCTTTTATTGCTATTGCTTTTATTGGTTTTATTCATTTGCAATAAAATCCACAAGCTTTTACAATATTCCAACTTGGATTTTGGTTTATTCCTACATCTCCACGGAACCAGCAGCGCCATTTGCGAGGTCTTTTTTGCTCTTTTATGATCACCTACTCTCTCCAGGAGACGGTTTTTACCTCACCTGTTACCTCAGGCTCAGCAGCGGCTCCGGCTATTTTGTAACCCGTGCATTGGGTTTATATGCAAGTTTAATACTTGCTCTAAGGTGAGCAGTTACTACCTAAGGGGCCTGCAAGCCCCGCACCTACTTCCCTTCCTTTTCCCTCAACCACCCAACGGTATCACACGAGGCGCCCTCTCTGGTCTCTCTTTTTTTCCCCCCATACAGGTTCTTTACCATGAGGACTGTAAATTTATGGAACGGTCTACCTCAGGAACTGGTCACAGCAGGAACAATTAACAGCTTTAAAACAGGATTAGATACATTCCTGGAACAAAATAACATTAATGCTTATGAAGAAATATAAAATCCCATCCCTTCCCCAAATATCGCGCCACACCCCTACCCCTTAATTCCCTGGTTGAACTTGATGGACATATGTCTTTTTTCGACCGTACTAACTATGAATGTAACTTCCCTACCAGTTCCGGAGGTTGCTAGGAGTAACCAACGGTGTATTTACTCCATTTGGATACACCCTTTCGGACACGGATCATTTTACAGTTGGCCCGACAAGGATCTATCCATGTACGCATCCTTCAAGGTACGTATTGAGCATTATTCGCTACATATTTTCACATTATTCTTTGACCTGTTCATACTGAAGCTTCATGTTCTTCTTTACATGTAGGAATACCGATCAGCATCTGATTTCCTGAAGAGCATCTTCAGAAATCCGCTCTTTTGTACAATATTCGGGCAGTTGTGTAATATCCTGCTTTTCTTCTTTTTTTAATACATATATACCAAGTTTTTACATTATTTATGCTTAATAAATTCTATATCTTACATTTTATCTATTCTTGCGCCAGTTTATATTTTATTACAATTTTTACGTGTTTATAACCCATATATTGGGGCAGGCAGGAACCCAACTATATACAAGGCAGCATTTTAACTAATTACCCACACGAACAAATAATTTATTACCATAATTTCCCCATTCATTAGAGCGCTTGTGAATTCTTTAATTAGATGTCAATTATGATTTTTTTTTGTCCCCAATTTGATCTTTAACCCCTTGCCGCAAATGGATGTTCATTAACGTCCATCTGCGGCTCCTAAGCTAGTGAGCGCGCATCATACCCGGTGGGTCCCGGTCCAGCCGCAGTCGAGCGGCGATAACACTGATCAGTGCCATGCTATTGCATGGCAGTGAACAGTGTAGGAAATCAGTGTGTGCGATGTTATAGTCCTCTATGGGGGCTATAAAATTGCAAAAACAGTGTTAATAAATGTGATTTAACCCCTTCCCTAATAAAAGTTTAAATCATCCCCTTTTGCCATTTAAACAAAAAAACTGTGTAAATAAAAATAAACATATGTGGTATCGCCGTGTGTGTTAATGTCCAAACTATAAAAATATATTGTTAATTAAACACCACGGTCAATGGTGTACATGTAAAAAATTCCAAAATGGTGTATTTTTGTTCACTTTTTATACCATAAAAAAATTATAAAAAGTGATCAAAAAAGTCAGATAAAAACAAAAACTGTACCAATTAAAACTTCATATCACGGCACAAAAAATGAGCCCTCACACCGCCCCTTGTACAGAAAAATTAAAAAATTATAGGGGTCAGAATAGGACATTTTTCAACGTATTCATTTTGGTGCATGTACTTATAATTTTTTTTTTTATTATTCGAAAGTTTTTATTTTAATATTAACCCCTAAAGGTCGCAGCCCATTTGGGCCTTAAGGACGCATAAAATTTTATTTTTACGTTTTCATTTTTTCCTCCTCGCCTTCAAAAAATCATAACTCTTTTATATTTTCATCCACAGACTAGTATGAAGGCTTGTTTTTTGCATGACCAGTTGTCCGTGGTAATGTCATCACTCACTTTACCATAAAATGTATGGCACAACCAAAAAAATACTATTTGTGTGGGGAAATTAAAAAGAAAACCGCAATTTTGCTAATTTTGGAAGGTTTTGTTTTCACGCCGTACAGTTTATGGTAAAAGTGACATGAGTTATTTATTCTTTGGGTCAATACGATTAAAATGATACCCGTGATAACATACTTTTCTATTACTGTTGCGCTTAAAAAAATCACAAACTTTTTAACCAAATAAGTATTTTTAAGATCCCCCTATTTTGAAGACCTATAACTTTTTCATTTTTCCGTATAAGCAGCGGTATGAGGGCTCATTTTTTGCACCGTGATCTTTACTTTTTATTGATACCATATTTGCTTATGTAAAACTTTTAATAAATTTTTCATAAAAAATTTTTGGGAATAAAATGTTATAAAAAAGCAGCTATTTTGGACTTTTTTTTCTTTTACATTCACACCGTTCACCGTACGGTATCCTTAACATTTGATTTTAATAGTTCAGATATTTACATTTTTTTGGGGTGAAATAGGGAAAATGGGTCAATTTACGTTTTTATTGGGGGAGGGGGTTTTTCCCTTTTTTTTACTTTTTACTTTTTTTACTTTTATTTTTACACTTTAATAGTCCCCATAGGGGACTATTTAAAGCAATCATTCGCTTGCTAATCCTGTTCAGTGCTATATATAGGACATAGCACTGATTAGGGTTATTGGTGATCTTCTGCTCTGGTCTGCGGGAAGGCAGATCAGAGCAGAAGACTCCCGAAAGACAGCGGAGGCAAGTGAGGGGACCTCCGGCTGCTGTGCTGGATGATCAGATCGCCGCGGCAGTGCTGCGGGCGATCCGATCATCCAATTAAGTGACCGCAATGCTGCAGATGCCGTGATCGGTATTGATCATGGCATCTGAGGGGTTAATGGCGGACATCCGCGGGATCGCGGATGTCCGCCATTACCGGCAGGTTCCTGTCTGCGATCAACAGACGGGACCTGCCGCACATGATCCGGGCATCGCTCCGATGCCTGCGGTTATGCTTAGGACGTAAATGTACGTCCTGGTGCGTTAAGTATCGCATCACCAGGATGTACATTTACGTCCTTCGTTGTTAAGGGGTTAAAAATACAGGAAAGAAAAAAATTTAAGGGAAGGGGAAGAATAATAAAAATTAACAAAAAAGAAAGAAACATGAAATGCAAACATTCCTCCAAAACATGTACAGGAATGACACTGGTATGAAAGGAATGTACAAGTGAACAATAACCTCTCAAACAACAAGGGTATATAGTGGGTGGGTGTTGAAATATCCGTTGTGAGCAGGGTGAAAAGGCTTGTTGAATAATCACAAGCCAGACTGACATGAACGACCTCAACTCAGTCAATGGTTGCTGTGGAATCAAATCGGTGTATTAGAAACTAGTATGAGAAAGAAAGTGAGACCCTGAGAACAAAAACCTAGCTAAGGTGGGGAGTCAGGTGTAGTTATGGTATAATTTTTTTTTTTGTAGTAAAATCAAATCAAACCTATATAAATTGGGCATCCTTGCGACCGTATGGACCTACAGAATAAATATTATGTGCAATTTTTACCGAAAACTGCACTGCGTAGAAAAAGAAAGCCACTAAAAATTACAAAATGCCTTTTTTTTATTTTTCAATTTTGCCCCACAAATTTTTTTTTCTGGTTTCGCCGTAAATTTTGTAGTGAAATTATTAATGGTGTTACAAAGTAAAATTGTTGGCACAAAGAACAAGCCCACATATGGATTTTTAGGTGGAAAATTTAAAGTGTTATGATTTTTAGAATGAAAAATCGCCAAAGAGGGAAGGGGTTACAGAGTACCTCGCATAATCTTGTTAAATGTTATAATCCTCCCAGTTCACTGCCCCCATCATGATAAACCACCCCCTGATATGTGTCAAAATTATATTATTTTGTAGGTGCCTCTGAGTTGATTGTTTCACTGAAGTCTTTTATTGAAATGTAAATTAACAATGTTCTCTTCTTTACAGCATTATATTAACCAGACTAATCATGATGGATGGTGAAATGTTTTATGTAAAAAAAAAATTGCTATAAAATGCTTCATTGTTTCCAGTATTTCAATTTAAAAGGGATTGCAGCAAGTGATACATTTATGGGAATAAAAGATTGATGCAGTGTATGGTGGTTATTCCACATTGTTCCTTCTTTAAAACAGATTAGTATATTTTCTTTTAGGACATAATAAAATCGAAGCCATGTTATTGAATATTTAAATGGATTCAATGATGTGTGCTAAATAATAATATATTACTTGTTCTCTCCTAACTGCTCAGATAGTAACTTTAAACTACATCTCCTATTATTTATAGCCATTTAACATTCGAGATAATACATATGAACATGTCATTTCTCTTTCTGCTTTTTTTAATTATTTACTTTTTAAAAGTTTTCCACATCTCATTCAGGTCAATTTGCTTATGCATTAATAACACAATGAAGTTTCAGCATAGCCCCATATGTAGAAAAACATCACACAAAATGAGAAAATATTTTGTTGCTGGAGTGCTCCTTGGATTATTCTGCATCTTGGATTGAGACATAAATGTTACTTTAAAGTGGATCTGTCAGAAGATTTTTGGAGTATAAAGTAAGGGAATGGCTATGTAGGGCTTTAGATCCTAAATTCAAAAATATCAATCTCATTAGTTAATTGATCCCTTCAGCACTAAAATATCAGAGTTTAAAATTATATGCAAATTCGGCTTTGAAATCCATCGGGAATTTTTCCCAGCTGCTAGATTAGGGGGAACGGCAGGCATTACAGTACAGCCTATTGGCTTTCAATCAGGTGGTGGAGAAGTTGACAAGCACTCAGAGGGGATTGACTAACTGGGGAAGGGGCTGGGCTCCTGGAGCAAAGGGGAACACCAAGTGGACCCCAAAGCCTCATTTGTATATCTTTGTAAACTTTGGTATCTCTGGACTGAAGGGGACAATAAACTAATGAGAGAAATATGTGTTTACAGGGTTCAAACTCTTATATAGAGATGTCCTTATATAACTTTATTTAAGACCTACCTTTTCCTTCTCAACCTCTGTACAGGGTTGTACAGGGTTTATAAAAAAAAATGGCTGCTTTTTCTCAGAAACAGTGTTACACTCATCTATGGTATTGTGGCACAACTCTATTACCCATGAGTAGGTATAGAACTGTTTTGCAAGAAAACGTCCATGTTTTTCTAATTCAGTACATCTCCTTCAAAACAAAAAAAAACAGATAAATGTCCCCTCATTTGTCATTGATACCTCAGAAGATCACAGTGGTGAAGTCTGGTATCTAAGACCACCATTAAATGGGATGGCATGCATTTTTAGGTTTTATATTACAGTCAAAGAATAAAATAAAAAAAACATATGCCAATACACATTGGGGAGTAATGTATCAAATGTACCTGAACAGGTTTTGATAAATCTCCCCCAATTTTGTTTTAATGAAATTTCCACTAAAACTGAATTATGGAGAATATACTATTTTGTGGCCTTTTTTAGCCCCAGAAATGCAGTGCAAAAATGATGTGTGAAGGAATAATATTAATAACAATAATAATAATATAGAGTAAAAATATAGTAAACCAAAAGTCACTGTAATCACAGCTAGATGGTTTCAGAAGCTCAAGATAAATCATGTTCTACACAGATAACATTTAAACTTTTTCTTTCTTTTTTTTTTCTTTTTTTTTATATTAAATATAGATTTGAAAAAATCCATTTAAGTGCTACACCAGAAATGCATTTATTAAATGTAGCAAAAATCAATCTTTCTGGCGTATTGGAATTCTTCTAACATACTTGAGGTGAATAAGTGGAAAACACAAGTCAACTCCATCCCTACTATATTAATAATTACAAATAATTTAGTCTCTGTGGATTTCTGGTATTTCTTATTTAGAACTTGGATAGGTCTCTCATCCACAGCTGCCAAAGGGAAAGTATTGTATCACTTATGAGAACCTTTTATCTCTATTGTGATATGATTTCATGAATTTTTTACTCACAGTCTTAAATCAGATTTTCTTTTTCTAACTGTGCGGGCTATTTATGTATACATTCTTTCATTTTAAGACATATCATTATCGGAAATATGTGGCACTATGTCAATTAACAGAAATTATAGAATAGTCACAGTGAAAGGCAGGTTGTGACTGACAGACTACTCATATGATAGTTTAATTTAGAATGTACAACCTTTATTAACAAGCAGAGGTGTACCTAAAGTGGTGGCTTGCTGGGCACCAACAAGTCCTTTTAATTTGGCTGGGTATGTAGATGCAGGCCCCTCTCTGCCTCTGCAACATGGGGGCCACCATAAGGGGTAATCACCACTTCACAGCTCTGTCTCACACTCAGACTACAACACATACTCCAAAGAGTCCATAGATTCAGAAATAACAAAGTTGCCACCACATGAGCGATAAATCCTAACACCCCACACAATGTACAGTCATGTACTAGGAGCCATGCAATGGTGGGAAAGGAGTCTGTCAACATTGAAAATGGCTTGGTGGGCCAATCCTTGTCTCGTTCCTTTCTCCTGCCTCTCTGGAAAAGGCTGGAAGGGGAGAAGTGTAACAATTCCTACCCTCACAACTGGGAGTCAACCCTGGTTCTACAAGGAAGTTGTAAATTGCATAACGGAATTCTAGCTAGAGAGATCAAGACGATTTGTGAAAACCAAAGACTGTCCAAAAGTTTGTCCGAAGAAAAAAAATTATTGGACTTTATTTAAGGGCTCTCTGAAGCCACAGCTTAGACAGTGTGGAAATCTGTGGCTTCTAGCAAGCAGCTAGAGCTTCAGGCCTATGATTTCTACTCCCAACACCATTTTTTTCCAACCCCCCCCCCCCCCCCAATCACTGTCTGAAATGCTTTAATATTTGACTTTGCTTCATGATGTGTACAGGAATGTTAATGTAGTGTATGATATGACGTATAGCATAGGGACATGCTATTTATGGTATTCATTTATTGTGTGCTACTTCCTAGTCTGGGCTACGTTGTTGTGCATTGCATGTATGTTGATTTCTAATAAAATTAGAAAATAAAAAAAAATCCCACACAATGCACTTAGTGAAACTATTTGCACTCTATAAGACAAAACAGGTTACATGTACAAACAACAACTTGAACTCTACCAAGTTGATTAGATTCTTAGGCATGACAACACAAAATTGTTAAGCTTTTTGGCTTTAAGAAGCTAAGGTACTGTTACGCCGAGCGCTCTGGGTCCCTGCTCCTCCCCAGAGCGCTCGCTGCGTTCTCCTCTCTGCAGCGCCCCAGTCAGACCCGCTGACCGGGAGCGCTGCACTAACACTGCCGACGGGGATGCAATTCGCATAGCGGGACGCGCCCGCTCGCGGATCGCATCCCAGTCCACTTACCTGTCCCGGTCCCCGGCTGTCATGTCCTGGCGTGTGCGGCTCCGCTCCCTAGGGCGCGTGCGCGCCAGCTCTCTAAGATTTAAAGGGCCAGTGCACCACTAATTGGTGCCTGGCCCAATCAGTGTAATTAGCTCCCACCTGCTCCACGCCTTTATAACCTCACTTCCCCTTCCCAGTGAATACCAGTAGCAGCTTAGAACCGGTCCACCGGTACCGTCCACGCCAATCCCTCGCTGACACAGAGGATCCACATCAAGCCTGCCGAATCCTAACAGGTACAGTGTTTAAGAGTTGCAAATATGAATAAAAGAGATAGATAAATTGTGAAAAAAAGAGATTAAATAAAAGCAGAAAAGTCCAAAACTTAGTGGTTCCCATTTGTCTGCACCCAGGGACATGGACAAAAGATTTGATCCAATTAGCTTTGGTCCCCAACTTATATTCCAATAGTGCAAATATTTTTATACATTGCAGTCCTGAGGTTAGTGAAAGGATTATCTTCCTTCTCCTGGCTCAGCCCATGGGGAGAATACTTATTCACACAAAATGGGAAAAAAATCCCCTTTCAAACATGAGGAAAAGCAATATTATGGTTATTGCATCAAGGTGGATCCTTAAAGGAACCCTTAAAACTATACTTTATAATAAAACATATTCCATCACCAAAAGGACAGACACAGGTGTCACGGTGAGCGCTCCGGTCCCGCACCCAGACCGTGAGCGCCCGTCGTCTCCTGTTCCTGCTGGGACTGCGATTTGCATGACAGCACACGGCCGCATGCGAATCGCGGCCTGTTGCTTACCTAATGCTGCCTGGCTCTCTGCTTCCCCACGCGCATGACCCCGCCTCCAGCATCGTAACTACAGGATATAGGCACATTTGTTATTATCACAGCAAAAGTGAGTTTTTTTAGGTGTCACTGCATTGTAAACAGTCACATGTGAATTGGATTACAAAGGAGAGGCCTAACATAATATTCACACCTAACCGGAGATGGATTAGGGACAAGCATTGTCACTAAAGAAGCAAATCATATTTTACAAACTATAGAAATCTTATGTATCCAATGGTCTATAGTAAGGGAATGCCAAAAGCAGCAGACCTCCCTGACTGCTTTTTTAATAAATATCTCAGTCTTGCATAAAAAGTGATTATAAAGATAATTTCCTGTTCTTTAACCCTTTTTAGATCAGCCTTTTAGATCAGCACCATCAGCACTCCATTCAATTCAGAACGAGGCTGAATTTTGACATTTGCATCTTTTATCAATGTGTTAAAGACACTATGCACCTTCAACAGCTATCAGTTGAAAATTTGTTCAGCACACAGCTATGCTACTTCTTAGTTTTCCTGTACACTCTAACCAGAAATTCACCCAACTCTATCTGCAGTCCACTATACCTTATTGACGGTACTTGCCCAATACCCCTTTAAGAGGCTTCTACATAGTGGAAGGGTGATAGAGTTGGCTAAATTTCAAGCTAGAGTATACAGCGTAAACTGGAAATTCATTTCAGGATGTACATTAGATACAAAGTGAGGCAATGAAGAAAACAAAGCAGAAAGTTCCTATCAGAAGCAGAGGAAAATAATGAAAGACGACCGGAAAATAGTAAACTAGTAAAGCATCTATTTACTAATGTATGTTTATTTCTTAAAACGTAAAAACCTCTTTAACACATATTTGTTTTAGATGAAAAGATAACATTTTGTTTGTTTTTTGTTTGTTCTGTGCATTTCTACATTCCTAAAAGAGCCATAACATTATTATTTTTTCTATCAATGTACAGTAACTGCATAATAGCTTGCTTTTTGACTTACAATTTAAGCACTCAAAAGGCTTCATTTAAATGGCAATACTGTATGTCCACATGTAGATAAACACAATATAAAGCTAGGGACAGAGTGTCAGGATATGTTGAGTTTAAAGATTTGATTAAAAAAGAAAAAAAAGAGAGAGATGGAAAGAAAGAGAGAGAGACAGAGAGAGAGACAGAGAGAGAAAGAAAGAGAGAAAGAGACAGACAGAGTCAGAGAGAGACACAGAGAGAAAGAAACTGAGAGAAAGAGAGAGACAGAGAGAAAGAGACATACAGAGAGAGAGAGTGACAGAGAGAGAGTGAGACAAATAGAGAGCGAGACAGAGAGCGACAGAGAGAGAAAGAGAGAGAGTGGGGGGGGGGAGGGGGAGGAGAACAACAAAAACTCAGGTCCTTTAGAGCTATAGTGCAATGTACCACCCCAGATAAAAAGAAACTGCAGTCAAAAATTGGCCCATATCCCTGTCCCTGTGTGAAGCTGAGCAGTCATTTCTTTTTTTTCCTGCAGAATATGTAATAGCTGTGACATTAAAACCACACACATGTGACAATGGAATAAAACAGCTTGAACTACATATACCGCAAGCCAGTGAACTGCCCTTAGAGTAATTTCCGCTGAGAGTTCATCATTACACAGTAGCAAATGGCTCTGGCTGAGCACATGCAGTCTATCGCATACTGATGAAACTTGGCACCTCTCATGCAGGCTATCATTTCCTCAGTCGTGTCTCCAGACACTGAGCAATAAAAGGGTGCCATATAAATGGCTAAAAAACTGCTACTCCAGACTCCTATATTTCCAGAGGAATTTCAATAACCCCTAACACCATCAGCATTTACAGCCCCCCTTTCTCAACCCCCAGACTACAGGGCTGTATCACAGCTGTGAAGTATTGAACGGTTCGAGAGGAGCAAGAGGGAACCAGCTTGCAAAGCAGAATATCAATGTGTGACACAGGCGGGTCTGTGCGCTGGTTATGAGCTCTTCATAAGACCCCTGC
The DNA here is from genome assembly GCF_029499605.1 of Hyla sarda. Lineage (NCBI taxonomy): Eukaryota > Metazoa > Chordata > Amphibia > Anura > Hylidae > Hyla > Hyla sarda. The sequence goes on from NC_079190.1 coordinate 272,880,265, forward strand.
TGCAGAATCTAATCTAATCTTTGTGCAATGAAGCTAAAAGTAGCCGTGAAATCCTTTCTTATTGCATTAATTGTTCCAGGCCAAGTAAAAGGTGTCTGATGCACGGAAATGTACAATCAACAAAGTGGCTTCCATGAAGCAGCTATATTAAAACATGCTGTTTCTAAAAATGGAGTCATTCAACCCCTTCTTATTTCATTCTCTTCTCTGAGTCTTCTTTTGCTCTTTCCTTTAACTTGTAAATTTCAATGTTTTAGTTAGGAGGTACTCCAGCTTGGGGTGCAGGGGCCATGACGTCACGGCCACACCCCTTGTGACACCATGCCCCCTCTATAGAAGTCTATAGGAGGGGGCGTGGTGGCCATGCCCTTCCCATAGACTTGCATTGAGGGGGCATGATGTGACGTCACAACCTCCAGACTCAGCGTTCGAAACAAAATGTTTAGAATGCTGGGGCAGTGGAGTACCCCTTTAAGGGGTCCAGGAGTTCTGGCCATAATATAAACCCTAAAATGCAGTCGTTATTAGGCTATGTTCATACGGCAGAATTTCCCAATGGAATTTGGCAGAATAATTCTCTTGGAAAATTTCGCTACAGCAGAATCCCGATGTCTTCAGTGGGATTCTGCTGCACCATGCACATGGCGGAATTTCCATGGTGGAAACATCTGCCACGGAAATTCTGATTCCAGACTCTGCAGAAAGAATTGACATGTCTGCAGAGAGAATGGACAATCCGCTTAGAAATGCAATGCTGTCAATGGAGATGGCACATTTCCAAGCGATCCTAGTGCCGCCAAATCAGCAAAATATGTCTTCCATGTGAACATAGCTTTAGAAACAATAAAGTCGTGCTACATTTTTTTTTCTGTCCAACTTATACCGAATCCAAGAAAGGGGAGCTTGGTATGAAATTAGAGCTGTGCAGAGGAACATTAAATGGCTCATGCAGCCTATTAATGCTCCATACATAATAATTAGAGATGAGTGAACTTACAGTGATTCAATTTGTCACAAACTTCTCGGCTCGGCATTTGCTTAGTTCAGCTTTCAGGTGCTCCGGTGGGCTGGAAAAGGTGGATACAGTCCTAGGAGAGAGTCTCCAGCCCACTAGAGCACCTGAAAGCTGAACTAATTTATGCAGGCTAAAGTCATCAACTGCCGAGCCGAGAAGTTTGTGATGAATTGAATCACTGGAAGTTCGCTCATCTCTAATAATAATGTATGAACACATTATAATTTTTTGTTGTTGTTATATTATAATTTTTATGTTGTTTCTTTTGCACCTATGTGTTTTTTTGTATTTTTCTTTCAGCACTATATTCAAAAGCCTTCTTTCGCCGATAATTTTTGCTAATTAGTCTTATTTCTTTAAAAAGTTGTCCAACAAAAAGTTTTTTCTAAAAATGTGCCAAGGCTGTTTAAAAACACAAAAAAGCCTATACTTACCTCCCCTACAGCCTCATTGTCATGGCGCCTGGTCTGGAGTAGTCTTTGCTTCCAGAAACTGCAGCATGTCACAGCTTCGGGAAATGACCAAACACCATAATAATGAGACTAGGGGGAGCGATGGAGGAAAGTATAACCTTTTTTTTATGCCATAACACAGCTTTGGCACATTTATTGAATACATTTTTTTTTTGCTGGATGAACCTATAAATGGCACCATTTTGGGATACATAGAGTATTTTGAATAACTTTTATTAATATATATTATTGATAAAACCAAACTGTCTTTTGCAGAAGAAAAGGATTGTCCAGCGCTAGGCTTACGGATATAAGCTTGTTCTTTATTGGAAAATTCACAGAGATCACTCGATAGAGGACAATGTCTGACACGCTTCACACATAAGTGCTTAATCGTAGACTGTCAGTCTACGATTAAGCACTTATGTGTGAAACGCGTCAGTCATTGTCCTCTGTCGAGTGATCTCTGTGAATTTTCCAATAAAGAACAAGGTTTTATCCGCAAGCCTAGCGTTGGACAATCCTTTTCTTCTGCAATTGCTCTGGGCCGAGGGCGGGACCGGCGTGTCCGTGCGCAGGTGTGGTGTAATTGATCGGTGTAGTGAGCGACACTGAAGTTTGCTATTACAAACTGTCTTTTGGTTATGACATTCACCAGGCTGTATAAATGGTTTTACTTATACATGTGCAGCAGCCCAGGGGGATCGTGTACAATGACAGATGGAGGTTCAGTGGGAATTAAAGAAAATCTGGCAGCTGCAATCCACTTTCCAAACTACTGACACTGTTAGACATAGGGGAAGACATGGTACATTTCTTATATTTGTCTGTGATTCTATATAAATATAATTAGAAAAAAGCTTTAATTCTCTGGTGCCAAGTGTTAAAGAGGTGTTTACAAGCCCCTGTAGTGCTGATGCCAGGAATGTATTCTGCTTTACTTCCTATACCAACCCCTGCTTGATTGACAGTCAACTGGAAGTTGAGCTCTGTTTTCAAATCTCACATCTGTGCTGTGTATACAAATTATGTCAGGAAACAGGGTGCAGCTTCAGGCTGACTGTCGATCAAAATACAGATTACCAAAATGACAAACCAAATGACATGTGGATTGCATGGGGGGTTATTGGAAAAACCAAGAGAACCCATCCAGCAAGAAATAAATATAATGATCAAGTGGCCCCCATGCTATCATATCTCAAAATAAAGCAAAATATAAGGTAAACTCCATAAATACAAACCCCCAAAATAAAGGAAATCTATATACATAAAACTCAATGGGGTTTATTTACTAAAAGTGGAGTGGAGTTTTCTTTGTGGGTTTTGATTTCCGACAGGTATTTGCTAAGGTTTCCTTACATTTTGCACTTTTCCCCACGTTTTGCTTTTTTTACAACTGTTCTCATCTGTTGGGTTTTTCCCAGTTCAAATTCAGCACATTTTCTGTGGAAACCTTAGTAACTATGTTAGGATTTTTCAAAACTGTTATGGACACGCCTCTTTTGTTGGGACCATGTCCCCTTTCTCCAGTGACCACGCCCCCCTTTTCAGGTTTTTCTTGTAAACTGGAGATTTTTTTTTTTTTATGTCGCATGGAACGTGCAACACAATTTTGGCACAAAACCAGAGAAAAGAGAGTGGGGATCACATTAGTAAATAAACCCCAATGTGTGTATATGTGTGTGTGTGTGTGTTCCAGAATCACGCCCAAACGTCTAAAGATATTAAAATGAAACTTGGCACATATTTTACAAATATGTCAACAACAAACATAGGATAGGTCATTTAACCCTTACTCACCCCCATTTCCCAAGGTCAGGATTTTTGTTTAACCCCTTCATGACCCAGCCCATTTTCACGTTCATGACCTGGGCATTTTTTGAAAATCTGACCACTGTCACTTTAAACATTAATAACTTTGGAATGCTTTTACTTATCATTCTGATTCCGAGATTGTTTTTTCGTGACATATTCTACTTTATGTTATTGGTAAAATTTCACTGATATTTGCATCCTTTCTTGGTAAAAAATATAAAAATTTCATGAAAATTTAGAAAATTTAGCATTTTTCTAACTTTGAAAGTCTCTGCTTGAAAGGAAAATGGATATTCCAAATAAATTACATATTGATTCACATATACAATATGTCTTCTTTGTGTTTGCATAAAAAAATTGACAAGTTTTTACTTTTGAAAGACACCAGATGGCTTCAAAGTTCCGCAGCAATTTTCCAATTTTTCTCAAGATTTTCAAAATCGTAATTTTTCAGGGCCCAGTTCAGGTTGGAAGTGGATTTTAAGGGTCTTCATATTAGAAATACCCCATAAATGACCCCATTATAAAAACTGCACCCCCCAAAGTATTCAAAATGACATTCAGTAAGTGTTTTAACCCTTTAGGTGTTTCACAGGAATAGCAGCAAAGTGAAGGAGAAAATTCTAAATCTTCATTTTTTACACTCGCATTTTCTTGTAGACCCAATTTTTGAATTTTTACAAGGGGTAAAAGGAGAGAAATCACCCTAAAATTTGTAACCCAATTTCTCTCGAGTAAGGAAATACCTCATATGCGTATGTAAAGTGTTCGGCGGGCGCAGTAGAGGGCTCAGAAGGGAAGGAGCGACAATGGGATTGTTACGCCGAGCGCTCCGGGTCCCCGCTCCTCCCCGGAGCGCTCGCTTCTCTCTCCCCGCGGCAGCGCTCCGGTCACGTCCTCTGACCCGGGGCGCTGCGATTCCGCTGCCAGCCGGGATGCGATTCGCGATGCGGGTAGCGCCCGCTCGCGATGCGCACCCCGGCTCCCCTACCTGACTCGCTCTCCGTCTGTTCTGTCCCGGCGCGCGCGGCCCCGCTCCCTAGGGCGCGCGCGCGCCGGGTCTCTGCGATTTAAAGGGCCACTGCGCCGCTGATTGGCGCAGTGGTTCCAATTAGTGTGTTCACCTGTGCACTTCCCTATATCACCTCACTTCCCCTGCACTCCCTTGCCGGATCTTGTTGCCTTAGTGCCAGTGAAAGCGTTCCTTGTGTGTTCCTTGCCTGTGTTTCCAGACCTTCTGCCGTTGCCCCTGACTACGATCCTTGCTGCCTGCCCCGACCTTCTGCTACGTCCGACCTTGCTTTTGCCTACTCCCTTGTACCGCGCCTATCTTCAGCAGCCAGAGAGGTGAGCCGTTGCTAGTGGATACGACCTGGTCACTACCGCCGCAGCAAGACCATCCCGCTTTGCGGCGGGCTCTGGTGAAAACCAGTAGTGGCTTAGAACCGGTCCACTAGCACGGTCCACGCCAATCCCTCTCTGGCACAGAGGATCCACTACCTGCCAGCCGGCATCGTGACAGTAGATCCGGCCATGGATCCCGCTGAAGTTCCTCTGCCAGTTGTCGCTGACCTCACCACGGTGGTCGCCCAGCAGTCACAACAGATAGCGCAACAAGGCCAACAGCTGTCTCAACTGACCGTTTTGCTACAACAGTTACTACCACAGCTTCAGCAGTCATCTCCTCCGCCAGCTCCTGCACCTCCTCCGCAGCGAGTGGCCGCTCCTGGGATACGCTTATCCTTGCCGGATAAATTTGATGGGGACTCTAAGTTTTGCCGTGGCTTTCTTTCCCAATGTTCCCTGCATCTGGAGATGATGTCGGACCTGTTTCCCACTGAAAGGTCTAAGGTGGCTTTCGTAGTCAGCCTTCTGTCCGGAAAAGCCCTGTCATGGGCCACACCGCTCTGGGACCGCAATGACCCCGTCACTGCCTCTGTACACTCCTTCTTCTCGGAAATCCGAAGTGTCTTTGAGGAACCTGCCCGAGCCTCTTCTGCTGAGACTGCCCTGTTGAACCTGGTCCAGGGTAATTCTTCCGTTGGCGAGTATGCCGTACAATTCCGTACTCTTGCTTCAGAATTGTCCTGGAATAATGAGGCCCTCTGCGCGACCTTCAAAAAAGGCCTATCCAGCAACATTAAAGATGTTCTGGCCGCACGAGAAATTCCTGCTAATCTACATGAACTTATTCACCTAGCCACTCGCATTGACATGCGTTTTTCCGAAAGGCGTCAGGAACTCCGCCAAGATATGGACTCTGTTCGCACGAGGCGTTTCTTCTCCTCGGCTCCTCTCTCCTCTGGTCCCCTGCAATCTGTTCCTGTGCCTCCCGCCGTGGAGGCTATGCAGGTCGACCGGTCTCGCCTGACACCTCAAGAGAGGACACGACGCCGTATGGAGAACCTCTGCCTGTACTGTGCTAGTACCGAACACTTCCTGAGAGATTGTCCTATCCGTCCTCCCCGCCTGGAAAAACGTACGCTGACTCCGCACAAAGGTGAGACAGTCCTTGATGTCTACTCTGCTTCTCCACGTCTTACTGTGCCTGTGCGGATGTCTGCCTCTGCCTTCTCCTTCTCTACAGTGGCCTTCTTGGACTCTGGATCTGCAGGAAATTTTATATTGGCCTCTCTCGTCAACAGGTTCAACATCCCGGTGACCAGTCTCGCCAGACCCCTCTACATCAATTGTGTAAATAATGAAAGATTGGACTGTACCATACGTTTCCGCACGGAGCCCCTTCTTATGAGCATCGGATCTCATCATGAGAGGATTGAACTTTTGGTCCTCCCCAATTGCACCTCGGAAATTCTCCTTGGACTTCCCTGGCTTCAACTTCATTCCCCTACCCTGGATTGGTCCACTGGGGAGATCAAGAGTTGGGGGTCCTCTTGTTCCAAGAACTGTCTAAAACCGGTTCCCAGTAACCCTTGCCGTAACTCTGTGGTTCCTCCAGTAACCGGTCTCCCTAAGGCCTATATGGACTTCGCGGATGTTTTCTGCAAAAAACAAGCTGAGACTCTACCTCCTCACAGGCCTTATGATTGCCCTATCGACCTCCTCCCGGGCACTACTCCACCCCGGGGCAGAATTTATCCTCTCTCTGCCCCAGAGACTCTTGCCATGTCCGAATACGTCCAGGAGAATCTAAAAAAGGGCTTTATCCGTAAATCCTCCTCTCCTGCCGGAGCCGGATTTTTCTTTGTGTCCAAAAAAGATGGCTCCCTACGTCCTTGCATTGACTACCGCGGTCTTAATAAAATCACGGTTAAGAACCGCTACCCCTTACCCCTCATCTCTGAACTCTTTGATCGCCTCCAAGGTGCCCACATCTTCACTAAATTGGACTTAAGAGGCGCCTATAACCTCATCCGCATCAGAGAGGGGGACGAGTGGAAAACGGCATTTAACACCAGAGATGGACACTTTGAGTATCTGGTCATGCCCTTTGGACTGTGCAACGCCCCTGCCGTCTTCCAAGACTTTGTCAATGAAATTTTTCGTGATTTGTTATACTCCTGTGTTGTTGTATATCTGGACGATATCCTAATTTTTTCTGCCAATCTAGAAGAACACCGCCAGCATGTCCGTATGGTTCTTCAGAGACTTCGTGACAACCAACTCTATGCCAAAATTGAGAAATGTCTGTTTGAATGCCAATCTCTTCCTTTTCTAGGATATTTGGTCTCTGGCCAGGGACTACAGATGGATCCAGACAAACTCTCTGCCGTCTTAGATTGGCCACGCCCCTCCGGACTCCGTGCTATCCAACGCTTTTTGGGGTTCGCCAATTATTACAGGCAATTTATTCCACATTTTTCTACCATTGTGGCTCCTATCGTGGCTTTAACCAAAAAAAATGCTGATCCCAAGTCCTGGCCTCCTCAAGCAGAAGACGCCTTTAAACGACTCAAGTCTGCCTTTTCTTCGGCTCCCGTCCTCTCCAGACCTGACCCTTCCAAACCCTTCCTATTGGAGGTTGATGCCTCCTCAGTGGGAGCTGGAGCTGTTCTTCTACAAAAAAACTCTTCCGGGCATGCTGTCACTTGTGGTTTTTTCTCTAGGACCTTCTCTCCAGCGGAGAGGAACTACTCCATCGGGGATCGAGAGCTTCTAGCCATTAAATTAGCACTTGAGGAATGGAGGCATCTGCTGGAGGGATCAAGTTCTCCTGTTATTATCTACACCGACCACAAGAACCTCTCCTACCTCCAGTCTGCCCAACGGCTGAATCCTCGCCAGGCCCGGTGGTCTCTGTTCTTTGCCCGATTTAATTTTGAGATTCACTTTCGTCCTGCCGATAAGAACATTAGGGCCGATGCTCTCTCTCGTTCCTCGGATGCCTCAGAAGTTGAACTCTCTCCGCAACACATCATTCCACCTGACTGCCTGATCTCCACTTCTCCTGCCTCCATCAGGCAGACTCCTCCAGGAAAGACCTTTGTTTCTCCTCGCCAACGCCTCGGAATCCTCAAATGGGGTCACTCCTCCCATCTCGCAGGTCATGCGGGTATCAAGAAATCTGTGCAACTCATCTCCCGCTTCTATTGGTGGCCGACTCTGGAGACGGATGTTGTGGACTTTGTGCGAGCCTGCACTATCTGTGCCCGGGATAAGACTCCTCGCCAGAAGCCCGCTGGTTTTCTTCATCCTCTGCCTGTCCCCGAACAGCCTTGGTCTCTGATTGGTATGGATTTTATTACTGATTTACCCCCTTCCCGTGGCAACACTGTTATTTGGGTGGTCGTTGATCGATTCTCCAAAATGGCACATTTCATCCCTCTTCCTGGTCTTCCTTCTGCGCCTCTGTTGGCTAAACAATTTTTTGTACACATTTTTCGTCTTCACGGGTTGCCTACGCAGATTGTCTCGGATAGAGGCGTCCAATTCGTGTCTAAATTCTGGAGGGCTCTCTGTAAACAACTCAAGATTAAATTAAATTTTTCTTCTGCATATCATCCCCAGTCCAATGGACAAGTAGAAAGGATTAACCAGATCTTGGGTGATTATTTGCGACATTTTGTTTCCTCCCGCCAGGATGACTGGGCAGATCTCCTCCCATGGGCCGAATTCTCGTATAACTTCAGGGTCTCTGAGTCTTCCTCCAAATCCCCATTTTTCGTGGTGTACGGCCGTCACCCTCTTCCCCCCCTCCCTACTCCCTTGCCCTCTGGTCTGCCCGCTGTGGATGAAATTTCTCGTGACCTTTCCATCATATGGAGAGAGACCCAAAATTCTCTCTTACAGGCTTCATCACGCATGAAGAAGTTCGCGGATAAGAAAAGAAGAGCTCCCCCCGTTTTTTCCCCTGGAGACAAGGTATGGCTCTCCGCTAAATATGTCCGCTTCCGTGTCCCTAGCTACAAGTTGGGACCACGCTATCTTGGTCCTTTCAAAATTTTGTGTCAAATTAATCCTGTCTCTTATAAACTTCTTCTTCCTCCCTCCCTTCGTATCCCTAATGCTTTTCACGTCTCTCTTCTCAAACCACTCATCCTCAACCGTTTTTCTCCCAAATCTGTTCCTCCCACTCCTGTTTCCGGCTCCTCGGACATCTTCTCGGTCAAAGAAATTTTAGCTGCCAAAAAGGTCAGAGGGAAAAATTTTTTTTTAGTGGACTGGGAGGGTTGTGGTCCTGAAGAGAGATCCTGGGAACCTGAGGACAACATCCTAGACAAAAGTCTGCTCCTCAGGTTCTCAGGCTCTAAGAAGAGGGGGAGACCCAAGGGGGGGGTACTGTTACGCCGAGCGCTCCGGGTCCCCGCTCCTCCCCGGAGCGCTCGCTTCTCTCTCCCCGCGGCAGCGCTCCGGTCACGTCCTCTGACCCGGGGCGCTGCGATTCCGCTGCCAGCCGGGATGCGATTCGCGATGCGGGTAGCGCCCGCTCGCGATGCGCACCCCGGCTCCCCTACCTGACTCGCTCTCCGTCTGTTCTGTCCCGGCGCGCGCGGCCCCGCTCCCTAGGGCGCGCGCGCGCCGGGTCTCTGCGATTTAAAGGGCCACTGCGCCGCTGATTGGCGCAGTGGTTCCAATTAGTGTGTTCACCTGTGCACTTCCCTATATCACCTCACTTCCCCTGCACTCCCTTGCCGGATCTTGTTGCCTTAGTGCCAGTGAAAGCGTTCCTTGTTTGTTCCTTGCCTGTGTTTCCAGACCTTCTGCCGTTGCCCCTGACTACGATCCTTGCTGCCTGCCCCGACCTTCTGCTACGTCCGACCTTGCTTTTGCCTACTCCCTTGTACCGCGCCTATCTTCAGCAGCCAGAGAGGTGAGCCGTTGCTAGTGGATACGACCTGGTCACTACCGCCGCAGCAAGACCATCCCGCTTTGCGGCGGGCTCTGGTGAAAACCAGTAGTGGCTTAGAACCGGTCCACTAGCACGGTCCACGCCAATCCCTCTCTGGCACAGAGGATCCACTACCTGCCAGCCGGCATCGTGACAGGGATTTTGGAGAGTGAGTTTTTCTGAAAGGGTTTTTGGGGGGCATGTCCCATTTAGGAAGCCCCTATGGTGCCGGAACAGTGGACCCCCCCCCCCACATGTGACCCCATTTTGGAAACTATACCCCTCATGGAATTTAATAAGGGGTGCAGTGAGCATTTACACCCCACTGGCATTTGACAGATATTTGAGACAGTGGACTGTGCAAATCAAAAATTTTATTTTCCATTTTCACAGACCACTGTTCCAAAAATCTGTCATACACCAGTGGGGTGTAAATGCTCACTGCACCCCTTATTACATTCCGTGAGGGGTGTAGTTTCCAAAATGGGGTCACATATGGATATTTATTGTTTTGCATTTGTCAGAACTGCTGTAACAATCAGCCACCCCTGTGCAAATCGCCTCAAATGTACATGGTGCACTCTCCCTTCTGGGCCTTGTTGTGCGCCCCCAGAGCACTTTGCGCCCACATATGGGGTATCTCCGTACTCACGAGAAATTGTGTTACAAATTTAGAGGGTCTTTTTTCCCCTTTACCTCTTGTGAAAATGAAAAGTATAGGGTAACACCAGCATGTCAGTGTAAAAAAAATTTTTTTTTACACTAACATGCTGGTGTAGACCCCAACTTCACCTTTTCATAAGGGGTTAAAGAAGAAAAAGCCCCCCAAAATTTGTAAGGCAATTTCTCCCGAGTACGGCGATACCCCATATGTGTCCCAAAACTGTTGCCCTGAAATACGACAGGGCTCCAAAGTGAGAGAGCGCCATGCGCATTTGAGGCCTGAATTAGGGATTTGCATATGGGTGGACATAGGGGTATTCTACGCCAATGATTCCCAAACAGGGTGCCTCCAGCTGTTGCAAAACTACCAGCATGCCTGGACAGTCAATGGCTGTCCGGCAATACTGGGAGTTATTATTTTGCAACAGCTGGAGGCTCCGTTTTGGAAACAGTAGCGTACCAGACGTTTTTCATTTTTTGGGGGGAGGGGGGCTGTGTAGGGGTATGTGTATATGTAGTGTTTTTTACTTTTTATTTTAGGTTAGTGTTAGTGTAGTGTAGTGTTTTTAGGGTACAGTCACATGGGCAGAGGTTCACAGCAAGTTTGCCGCTGGAAGTTTGAGCTGCAGCGCAAAATTTGCGCCATCTCAAACTTGCAGCACTCACTGTAAACCTCCGCCCATGTGAGTGTACCCTGTACATTCACATTGGGGGGAGGGGGCAAACATCCAGCTGTTGCAAACTCCGAGCATGCCCTTTGGCTGTCCGTGCATGCTGGGAGTTGTAGTTTTGCAACAGCTGGAGAAACACTGGTTTGGAAACACTAAGTTAAGTAATAAACTTTCAAGTGTTTTGCAACCAAACAGTGTTTCCAAACCAGGGTGCCTCCAGCTGTTGCAAAACTACAACTCCCAACATGCATGGTCTGTCAGTGCATGCTGGGAGTTATAGTTTTGCAACAATTGCAACAGCTGGAGGCACTGAGGTAGGAAACGGACAATGTTTCCCAACTAGTGTGCCTCCAGTTGTTGCAAAACTACAACTCCCAGCATGCCCAGACTACCCAGGCATGCTGGAAGTTGTAGTTCGGCAATATCTGAAGGATCAGATGTTGCCAAACTACAACTTCCAGCATGCTTGGGCATGCTGGGAGTTGTAGTTTTGCAACATCTGGAGGTCCACAGTTTGGAGACCACTGTATAATGGTCTCCAATCTGTGCTCTTCCAGATGTTAGAGAACTACAACTCCCAGCATGCCTGGACAGACTGAGCATACTGAGATTTGTAGTTTTGCAACATCTGGAAGAGCACAGATTGGAGACCATTATGCAGTGGTCTCCAAACTGAGGACCTCCAGATGTTGCAAAACTACAACTCCCAGCATGCCCAGAAAGCCAAAGGCTGTCTGGGCATGCTGGGAGTTGCAGTTTTGAAACTCTCAGAGGCAGCAGTGAGATCGCTTTACGGCGATCTCACTGCTGCCAATGAAGATGCCGCACTGCTGCTGCAAACTCACCGCCGGGACGCAGCGCAGCCGGGACCGCATGGAGGACGCCGGGACCGCTGGGACCGCTCGGACGGGTAAGTGACGCCGGGGGACGGGTCAGGGACACTTAGCAGAGCGGTGTGTGTCCCAATCCCCGTGATCGGGACTCACACACCGCGCTGCTAAGTATTTTCATAGCGAAACGCTGCTATCAGCTAGTCAGATTTGACCAGCTGATAGCAGCGATCGCTGTGGGGGGTGGGGGATGAAACCCCCCGTGGTCGAATGGTAAGATGGCTGGCTATCAGTGATAGCCACCATCTTTCCGGGCGCTGCGGGATGCCGCGAGTAGCGGCAGTCATGTTCATGACGTACCTGTATGTCATGGGTCGGGAACACCTTGCCACCCATGACGTACAGGTATGTCATAGGTCGGGAAGGGGTTAAAGTCCCATACAAGTCTATGGGAAATACATGTTACTGCATAGCTTCCAAACGGCTGGAGATATTTCGATAATACTTGGTCACATGTTAATTATATGTCCACTTTAAAAAAAAAAAAAAAAAAAAGGATATTTAATTTAACCCTCAACTACCCCCATTTGTGAGGGTCCCATGCAAATCTATGGGAAATGTATGTTCCACAATAACTTTTGTACAGCTGGAGATATTTCAGTAATACCTGGTACACATATTACTTATATCTCAAATAAAAATATATGATAGTAACATTAACCCTTACCTGTACCCTTCTCCTGATGACTATGTCAGTCCAGCTTGCAAGCTACACCCCATCTCAAAAAGACACGCCCCTTAAGGACCCAGCCAGTTTTCAGTGTAGGACCCAACCATTTTTTGTACATCTGGCCACTGTCACCTTGAGCATTAATAACTCTGGTATGCTTTTACCTTTCATTCTGATTCCGAGATTGTATTTTCATGACATATTCTACTTTATGTTAGTGGTAAAATTTTGTCAATATAACATCATTTCTTGGTGAAAAAATCTAAAATTTTATGAAAAAATAAAAAATGTAAAACATTTTTTTTACTTTGAAGCTCTCTGCTTATAAGGAAAATTAATATTCCAAATACATTATATATTGATTCACATATGCAATATGTCTATGTCTATATATTGGCATCATAAAGTTGACATGTTTTTACTTTTGGAAGACATCAGAGGGCTTCAAGTTATAGCAGCAATTTTCCAATTGTCAGGAACCGGACTGGAAGCGGGTAGTAGATCCTCTGTGTTAGTGAGGCGATGGCGTGGGCCGTACCAGGGGACTGGTTCTAAGAAGTTACTGGCATTCACCAGAGCCCGCGGCAAGGCGGGATGGGCTTGCTGCGGCAGTAACTCCCAGGTCGCATCCCCCGATAGCGACTCAACCTCACTAACAGCTGAGATAGGCGTAGTACACAAGGACAAGGCGAAGGCAAGGTCGGACGTAGCAAGAGGTCAAGGCAGGCGGCAAAGGTTCGTAGTCAGGGGCAACGGCAAGGGTCTGGATACACAGGCTTGGGAACACTCAGAACGCTTTCTCAGGTCACTAGGCAACAAGATCCGGCAAGGACAGGAAGGGGAAGTGGGTTTTTATATGTTTGGGAGTGATTAGCACTGATTGGGCCAGGAACCAATTAGTGGTGCACTGGCCCTTTAAATTTCAGAGAGCCGGCACGCACGCGTCCTAGAGAGCGGGGCCGTGCGCGTCGGGACATGACAGCAGGGGAACGGGGCAGGTGAGAGGACTGGGATGCGATCCACGGGCGGGCGCGTCCCACCACGCGGATCGCATCCCCACCAGTGATAACAGAGCAGTGCTCCCGGTCAGCGGGTCTGACCGGGGCGCTGCACGCTGAAAAATGCCTCGAGCGCTCCGGGGAGGAGCAGAGACCCGGAGCGCTCGGCGTAACACCAATTTTTCACAAAATTTTCTAAATCAAAATTTTTCAGGGACCAGTTCAGTTTTGAAGTGGATTTGAAGGGCCTTCTTATTAGAAATACCCCATAAATGACCCCATTATAGAAACATTATTTTCTCTTCAAAAGCCAATTGGTGCTCCTTCTCTTCTGAGCATTGTAGTTCGCCAGCTGAGCACTTTACATTCACATATGGGGTTACACATTTTGCGGTCTTTTTTCCTATTTTCCCTTGTGAAAATGAAAAATTTAGGGTAACACCAGTATTTTAGTGAATTTTATTTTTTTTTTCATTTTCCCATTCAACTCAAACACCTGTCGGGTGTTAAGACCCACTATAACCCTTGTTACGTTCTGTGAGGGGTATAGTTTCCAAAATGGGGTCACATGTGGGTATACATTTTTTCGGGTTTCTGTCAGAACCGCTGTAAAATCAGCCACCCCTATGCAAATCACCAATTTAGGCCTCAAATGTACATAGTGCACTCTCACTCCTGAGCCATGTTGTGCGCCTGCAGAGCATTTTACGCCCCCATATATGTTGTATTTCAATACTCAGGAGAAATTGCGTTACAAATTTTGGGGGTCTCTTTTTCCTTTTACCGCTTGTGAAAATTAAAAGTATGGGGCAACACCAGCATGTTAGTGTAACCTTTAATTTTTTTTTTACTATAACAGGCTGGTGTAGCCCCCAACATTTCCTTTTCATAAGGGGTAAAAGGAGAAAAAGCCCCCCAAAATTTGTAGTGCAACTTCTCCCGAGTACGGAAATACCCCATATTTGGCCCTAAACTGTTTCCTTGAAATACGACAGGGCTCCGAAGTGAGAGAGCGCCATGCGCATTTGAGGACTAAATTTGAGATTGCATAGGGGTGGACACAGGCGTGTTCTACGCCAGTGATTGCCTCCAGCTGTTACTAAACTCCCAGCATGCGTGGACAGTCAGTGGCTGTCCGGAAATGCTGGGAGTTGTTGTTTTGCAACAGCTGGAGGCTCCGTTTTGAAAACACTGCCGTACAATACGTTTTTCATTTTTATTGGGGGACAGTGTAAGGGGTGTATATGTAGTGTTTTACCCTTTATTATGTGTTAGTGTAGTGTTTTTAGGGTACATGCGCACTGGCGGGTTTACAGTGAGTTTCCCGCTAGGAGTTTGCACTGCGGCAAAATTTGCCACAGCTCAAACTTAAAGCCGGAAACTTACTGTAAACTCGCCCGTGTGAATGTACCCTGCACATTCACATGGGGGGGGGGGGGGACCTCCAACTGTTTTAAAACTACAACTCCCAGCATGTACTGACAGACCATGCATGTTGGGAGTTGTACTTTTGCAAATGCTGGAGGCACACTAGTTGGAAAACCTTCAGTTAGGTTCTGTTACCTAACTCAGTATTTTCCAACCAGTGTGCATCCAGCTGTTGCAAAACTACAACACCCAGCATGTACTGATCGCCGAAGGGCATGCTGGGAGATGTAGTTATGCAACAGCTGGAGGTATGCAACTACAACTCCCAGCATGCCGAGACAGCTGTTTGCTGTTTGGGCATGCTGGGATTTGCAGTTTTGCAACATCTGGAGGGCTACACCATAGAGACCGCTGCACCATTATCTCCAAACTGTGGCCCTCCGGATGTTGCAAAACTGAAAATCCCAGCATGCCCACACAGCAAACAGCTGTGTGGGCATGCTGGGAGTTGTAGTTTTGCAACATCTGAAGGGCTACAGTTTAGAGACCACTGAATAGTGGTATCAAACTGTAGCCCTCCAGATGTTGCTAGGCAACTCACCAGCTTTCGTAGGATCCAGGGAGTCACATCACTGTCCTCTTCTGCAGCCGATCACCGCAGCCGATCGTCGCCTCCGTCACCGCAGATGGGTAAGTGGACTTCCGGCTCCGGTCCCTGATGGTTTCCCCATTCTGCCCCGCCTATTGTGGGTGGGCAGAATGGGGAAACCGAAAGTTAACCCCCCCCCCCCCCCCCGCTCCTGATCTGCAATTGGTTGTCGCTTCTAGATGACCAATAGCAGGGATAGGAGGGGTGGAACCCCTGCCACCTTACTCCTATCCCTTCAGGGGGATCGTGAGGGTCTTTGACTACCCTGATCCCCCTTATTTCTGGGTTATACGGGTCTCCGGTGGAATTGCTGAAAATTGCCAGTGTGAATTCACCAGCGATTTGCAGCGATCATCGACATGGGGGGTCTGATGATCCCCCTGGACATTTGTGCAGGGTGCTTGCTGATCGATATCAGCAGTCACCCCGGTCCCCGCCCTGCGCGTGGTGGGGACAGAAATTTTCACGGGCGTACAGGTACGTCCTGGGTCCTTAAGTACCATGGTGTCAGGATGTACCCATACGCCCTGGGTCCTTAACAGGTTAAGCCTCACCTCTTTTGTTCTCTACCCTTTTTGTGCATCAGTCTGGCTTGCAAATCACCCCAGTCCCACAAAGCCGGGTCCTCTTCTATTTTCAGCTTACAATATCAGACAAGCAGGGCTCTGTGCAGTAAGGACAAGCAGGGCTCTGTGCCCTGAGGTCAAGCAGGGCTCTGTGCACTGAGGACAAGCAGGGCTCTGTATACTGAGGACAAGCAGGGCTCTGTATACTGAGGGCAAGCAGGGCTCTGTACACTGAGGGCAAGCAGGGCTCTGTACACTGAGGGCAAGCAGGGCTCTGTACACCGAGGACAAGCAGGGTTCTGTGCACTGAGGACAAGCAGGGTTCAGTGCACTGAGGACAAGCAGGGCTCTGTGCAGTGAAACTCTGTGACATGCTCCGGGCTTACACAGCAGGATGATTGACAAGCCAGGAGCCTACACAGAGGCTTGCATGTCACACCCACACTTCCTGTATTTGGACTCCTCATAAAGACACACAGGTAGGGACAGCATTTTTTCACCCAAAAATATTCACATTTTTTAACCAATGTTTAAAGGGATACTCTGCCCCAAGACATCTTATCCCCTATCCAAAGGTCTCGGCTGTGGCACCCGCCGTCATCACTGCACAGAGCGAACTCGCTCTGTGCCTGATGACGGGCGATACAGGGGCCGGAGCATCGTGATGGACCCTCCCATAGATTTGTATTAAGGGGGCGGGTTGTGACATCAAAGGGGGTGGAGCCGTGACATCAAATGATCTGGCCCCTGCATCGCCCTTCATCAGACACAGAACGAGTTTTCTCTGTGTAGTGATGATGACAGGGTGCCGCAGCTGAGATGCTGAGGGGGGGTGTCCAGCCTTATCCAATCATAGCTACTCTCACACTTGACTGCAGTTTGCTGTTGGTTGCAGAGTAGGGGAGGAAGTTCTCCCCTGTAAGGCATCAGATGATATCACACCTGGTGGGTAACGTCCCTTCCCAGTCTGTGAACCTGAACCTGAGGATTATAAAATGTATTAAGTTAATGAGGTACTCTTAAAAGCTATCTTACACCGTCAGACGTTTGGAACGTGAATTTCAGTTGACAAAATCAGTTGACAAATTATTTTTAAAGTGTCCCTGTCATTTGCAAAAACTTTTGATTAAATGTAGATAACGGCATTATATGTATATTTGTTATATACACTGGTTAAAAGAAGTGTATATTTTTGTCCCTGCAGTTATTAACTGTGTGTCTCAGGGAGTGTGGGTGCTCCCCACATAGTAGTTAGGTCCCTTATGTTCCCCAATATTATAATTAGTTCATAGATAAGATGGGAGGAATAATGTCGGCAACTCACCAATTCTTCTTTCCTTGATTTATTTAAACATACTCACAGATTACAACCATGTAACGGGATGAACGGGTCCGGACATGGAGAGGGGGTGGGGGGGTATGGTAGGCCTACCGTACCCCCTCCCCCACTCTCCATGCCTGGACCCGTCCATCCCGTTACATGCTTGTAATCTGTGAGTATGTTTAAATAAATCAAAGAAAGAAGAATTGGTGAGTTGCAGATGTTATTCCTTCCTTCTTATCTATGAATTGCTGTCTACATGTTTACGTCAGAGCACCACTAAACTTCAACTCACCAGTACTCCACAACACTCCACAGCTAAGAGACACTTCAACAAAGGGTGAACAGAAGTAAGCAGTGCCGGATATCTTTACCTTATCTTCACATTAATACTATAATTAGCCTTGCCCTTGGGTGCCATACTGTAATTAGACCCCTTTGTGCCCCCACATAAAAGTTAAGCAAATATAAAATATATATATATATATATATATATATATATATATATATATATATATATATATTCAAGTCTTTGTTTCCATGTTTGGCTCCACTAGCTTTTAAAGTATCCTGGAACAGACAGCATGGTGCAGTGAGGTCTTTAGCTGTTCTGATCTCTTTTAGTCACCAGGTGTAAAGCAATAAAGCAGACTGTGGCATACAAGTGAACGTAATCATACTCATACAATTGTGTAAAGGCCAGTCTATGTAAGTAGGGGAGGGGGGGGGGGGGTCATTGGGGAGATTGGGGCCATGGAGCAGTTTATATGAGAGAGGGTAAGCATCAAAGCAGACTGTGTGAGGGTGGGACATGTAGAGCAGACTATGTTAGAGAGAAAAGCATGGGGAGTAGTCTTGATAAGAGAAAGGTAAAGCATGGGGAGCAGTGTGTAACGGAGAGGAGACATGCCTTAATTCAAAGAAAAGAAAGCTATACTAAATGTTAGCAACAATTCTGGTTATTTAGCTTTATTTACATTTTATTATATTAAGTATAGAATGATAGCAGAAATAATTATTTAAATCTGCCATTTCCCATAGCAGCTCTTTTCTACTTATATATTTGTACATTACTTATCACATATCACATTTATAGTTATTTCATTTTTATATTACAATATAAAAACTGTTGATTCCCCCAGTGATACTATATAAAAGTCTATGAGCCTCTGTGGCTACAAATCAGCTGAACTGACACCAAATCGAAGGGGAAAAAAAGGCTTAAAGAGTGGAAATGTCTATACTTCTCATCTACGGTCAAATCCTCACTGATAAAACTGGAGGAAGAAGGACTCCTTATTTCTCAATTTGTCTCTTAGAACAGCATACATTAAGAGTCAGATCTACAATATTGCTCAGGAAACAAAAGATATCAATTGCCCATATGAGTCTGGAGCGAAAACAGAAAATTTCTCCCTCTGCCCTCCCTGCTCCAGGCACGCACTACTTCCCAACATAACGTTCTGTCTGGTCCAATAGGTTTCTAAATTACCCACCAAAGCTTATTATTTTGAACACGGCTGGTGGTAATGAAGTACGTTGCCAATGATGCGTTATTACGGCCCCTCGATATCCCTGGAGCATTGTGAACATATATTTATGATTACTGCTGAAATACATAATGGCATGAATAAACAGTTTAATCTAATATAAATTCCTGTAAAGATAGCATTAGCAGCCTCTGCTGAAACCATAATGACGAAAACATGGAAAAAAAGCTCTGACTAATGTAAGACACGGGTCCTTGCTGATTTGCTGTAATGTAATGCTGTCCTCGATAATTATGAACCAGAACAAGGCAGGTTGTGGGCATTGTGGCCAAGACTGAGATGCTTGAGATTGATATGATGTGTCCTGTACATCTGTAGGGTACTTATATAAATAGCTTTGTGGAATTCAAGTTTCCGATAAAATTTGCAGTATTTTTACTGCAGTTGTAGCCTTTTCTGTGCTCTATTGTTAGAGCCATGATGCAGACTGTACGTTCCCTTATAAATAAACAACATATGCTTGTGCTGATATGGTTACCAACTCCAGCAGAGAATGCAGGTACTATGGCATTGTTTTTCTTTTCTTCTTATCTACAGGCATAAATTACATGAAACTTAGAAAAATTGAACATGGAAGTAAAAACAAATCTTAATCAAATACTGAAAATATGGGTTATTGTTTTACAAAATTCATCATAGATATGATTAGAGATGAACGAATCGAAGCTGACAAACCTGAATTCGTTACGAATTTCATGAAAAATATGATTTGCAACAAATGCGAATATCGCAAATTGCTTCATTAACCCCTTAAGAACCAAGCCCATTTTCACCTTAAGGACAAGGCCAATTTTATTTTTGCATTTTCAATTTTTTCCTCCTCGCCTTCTAAAATCCATAACTCTTTTATATTTCCATCTACAGACCCATATAACGGCTTTTTTTTTGCGTGACCATTTGTACTTTGCAATGAAACCTCTTATTTTACCATAAAATGTACAGAAAACCCCCAAAAATATTATTTTAGGGAGGAAATTTAAATGAAAACCACAATTTTGCACATTTTGGAGGGTTTTTCGTTTTCACACTGCACAATTTATGGTAAAAATGACATATGTTCTTTATTCTGTGGATCAATACGATTAAAATGATACCCATGACTAGATACTTTTATATTTTTGTACAGCTTAAAAAAAAATCTAAAACTTTTTGTACAAAATCAGTAATCTAAAATCGCCCTATTTTGACCACCTATAACTTTTTAATGTTTCTGTATATAGGGCGGTATGAGGGCTAATTTTTTGCGCAGTCATATTTACTTTTTATCGATAAGACATTTGCATATATAAAACTTTTAGATCATTTTTTATATTTTTTTTAATAAAATGTGACAAAAAAGCTGCATTTTTGGACTTTTTTACATTTTTTACATTTCCCCGTTCCCCGTACGGGATCATTAACATATTTTGATAGTTTATACATTTACGCTTGTTGCGATAGCAAATATGCTTATTAAAAAAAATATGAAAAATTGACAATTTTCATTTTTATTGGGGAAGGGATTTTTCACTTTTTTTTTACTTTTTATTTTTACGTTTTTCAAAAAAAATGTACACTTTTTATGTCCCCATAGGAGACTATCTATAGCAATAATTTGATTGCTAATACTGTTCAGTGCTATGCATAGGACATAGCACTGATCAGAATTATTGGCTATCTCCTGCTCTGGTCTTCTCAATCAGCAGAACAGAGCAGGAGACGCCGGGAGACGGACGGAGGCAGGTGAGGGGACCTCTGTCCGCCTGTGCAGGTGATTGAATCGCCTCGGCAGCGCTGCGGGTGATCCGATCATCTATTTTAACATGTGCTTTGAGAGGTTAATGGCGGACATCCGCGTGTTTGCGGATGTCGGCCATTACCAACGGGTCCCCGGCTGCAGCCGGAACCTGCCATGTATGACGCAAGCACCACTCCGATGCTTGCACTCATACACAGGACTTAAATGTACGTCCTGTTGCGTGAAGTATCGCCAAACCAGGACGTAAATTTACGTCCGTGGTCGTTAAGGGGTTAAGATGTTTAAATTGAAATTTAAGATTTTGAAATGGAAATTAAGGATTTTGAAATTGAAATTTTAACTCCCAAGTTTTAGTGTCCAGGGCCCCGGTGTGGGTACAAAGGACCAAATCTAACAAGGGGTCACAAGGCAGCACAATGACAGAGCCTGGAGGTTGCATCAGTATGAGGAGATCATATAGTTGCTGAATGACACAGCCTGGAGTTGGCTGAAGCATGAGGAGACCATATAGTTGCTGAATGACACAGCCTGGGTCTGGCAGCAGCATGAGTAGACACTAGGGCTTCACAATCCCTAAGATTAAAATATGAATTTTAAATTGAAAATTTATGGTAGCTTGTGCTGCCATAACATTTTTAGGCCCAGGCCCAGCAGCATCAATAAACCATATATTGGCTGAATGACACAGCCTGGAGGTGGCTGAAGCATGAGGAGACCATATAGTGGCTGAATGACACAGTCTGGAGTTGATTGAAGCATGAGGAGACCATATAGTGTCTGAATGGCACAGCCTAGAGTTGTCAGCAGCATGAAGAGTCCTTTGAAATTTAACATTTTTAAATAGAAATTTAAGATTTTTTAATTGAAATTGAGGATTTGTAAAATTGAAAATTTAACTCCCAAGTTTTGGTGTCTCGGGCCCAGGCGTGTGGGTACAAAGGACCAAATCTAACAAGGAGTCACATGGCAGCACAATGACAGAGCCTGGAGGTCACATCAGTATGAGGAGACCATATAGTTGCTGAATGCCACAGCCTAGAGTTGGCAGCAGCATGAGTAGACACTAGGGCTTCACAATCCCTATGATTAAAAGATGAATTTAGAAATTTAAATTGAAGATTTATGGTAGCTAGCGCTTTGGTCAGGACAGAAAGCAGTGCTTTTTTTTTCACTGAAAAGGATTTATACTGCAGCTATTAACCTCCGAGTGATTTTCTACAGCAGTGGATTACATAGAGGGGCAGATAGCTGTGAGTAGCCTCATACATTTCAACAAGCTGGCTCAACTTCATAAACTTTAGCAGAGGAGGCAGGAATAATTTTTCAGCGCAATTCGGTGTCTTTGTTCCACATGAAATCTGCTGGTTATACTAGTCTGTGAGAGTGCAGTTTTGGGATTAGTACACAGCGACTGTGTTCTGCTGGTGTTGTGCAAAAATACGTATTTTTAAGCGTACTGTTGCACTGTTGTTGTAGTGTATACTATTTTGTACCTGTTAATCTGTCAAGGGCCTACATACTGTGAAAGGACAGCCAAAAGTAATCACCAACTGGTGTTTTACTCAACTGCGACTGTGTGCTGCAGCACTGTTGTGTACTGCTGGTGTTGTGCAAAAATATGTTTTTTAAGGGTACTGTAGTGCATTTTTCTGCCCTCATAAGTGCATACCACATACGTACACCTAAATATTGTACTATTTTGCACCTAATAATCTGTCAAGGGCCTAGATACTGTGAAAGTCCAGGCAAAAGTACTCACCGGCTGGTGTTGTACTCATACTTTTTTAAGTGTACTGTAGCACATTTTTCTTCCCTCATAAGTGCAGACCACATACCTACATCGAATTAGTGTACTATTTTGTACCTGTTAATCTGTCAAGGGCCTAGATACTGTGAAAGTCCTGGCAAAAGTAATCACCCACTGGTGTTTTACCCCAGTGCTTTTTTAAGCGTACTGTAGAGCATTTTTCTTCCCTCATAAATGCGTACCACATACCTACATCTAAGTAGTGTACTATTTTGTACCTGTTAATCTGTCAAGAGCCTAGATACTGTGAAAGGTCAGTCAAAAGGTACACACCTGCTGCTGTTCTAGACAAATACTGTTTTAAGCGTAGTGAAGCGTATTGTACTCCCCTCATATATGCACTAAGTATGTAAGGCAGAGAAGTGCCAGGACGTGCACAGAGTAGTGTCAGGGGCCTAAATTAATCAGGCGCAGGCAGAGGTCGTAGCAGACTAGCAGCGAGTGTCAGCAGGAGTCGCAACGAGAGGCCTGAGTTCCCATTATCAGCTAGCGATCGTGTCTCGATCAGCAACACATCTGCCGTCATTGATTGGTTAATACGGTCATCCACTTTATCACAAGTGACATCTGATACCCCCAGTCAACAATCAGTCTTCCTCAGACACAGCCCTCAGGTTGCATGGCCAGGGAGTAGTCCCTGTCCTCTCATTTCCTCTGTCCTATGCTGTCCCCTCCCTAAAGAAGTATCTTATGCAGTGGGTTCAGTTCCACTATTCAGTGAGGATTATCTAATAGAGGACAGTGAGCAGCTACTAGCCAGCCAAGAAGTGAAGGAGACATCTCCGCTAGGCGGGTAAGTAGTGATGAGGAGAGTGATGTGGGAGGCGGTGTTGCCAGCGTTCAGGGTCCTGAAGCAGGCACTGTTGAGGAACCTGAGGAGAACATCAGTGGCGTGCAGACACTTTTTGATGATGATGAAGCCAATTTAGAGATGGGTGCAGAAGGGACTTCCTCATCATCAGGAGAAGAGGGTAGCAAGTTGCACATGAAGCAGCAGCTGAAACTGCAAGGTGGTAGCATGGTTGGCAGTCAGCATGGTGGCAGAAGTGGAAATTCTGAAGCCAAACGTGTCAGGGGGAGACCACCTGCTTCACGGCAGCCTACCTTCCTGGAAGTAGTGGAATAGGGGTTCCTGAAGATGGCGGCAGTAGCAGTCAATTAGTGCGGACTGTTGGTGGGAAAATCAGCGACTCAACGGAGTGGCAGATTTTCATCAAGCATCCACAGGAAGTTAACATAGCTACATGCGAGATGTGTCTGCAGAAGGTGAAGCTTGGCCAGTGTCCCAATGTTGGCACCACGGCCCTGCTTGAACATATGCTGCGCCACCATAAAGCGACCTGGGAGAACCGTGGCTCCGATATGGTGGTCCAGCCTGCTGCATCACCCAGTGGCACGCTGCTCCCTCTTTCACCCAGCCAAGGCTCCACCAACTCAGCCGAAGGGAGCTGTGTGTCATACCCTCCTTCTGTCGCTCCAGATGCTCCTCCTCCTTTTAGTCAGTCATTCCACCAACAATCCATCGTTGAAGCCATGTCCAAGAGACAACAGTATGTGCGCACTCTTTCACCGGCGCACAGGCCGTGCTTCTGTCTAAGTTGCTGGTGTTGCAGTCCCTTCCTTTTCAAGTGGTGGACTCTGCACCTTTCAGAGAACTGATGGCTTGCGCCGAGCCGAGGTGGAGAGTGCCAAGCCGTAATTTCTTTGTGAAGAAGGCAGTACTAGACCTGCACAATTTTATGGAAGAGAAGGTGGGCCAGTCCTTGAGCCTGTCGGTGTGTACCAAAGTGCACAGCTGTGCCGACGTCTGGAGCTGTAACCATGGTCAGGGACAATACATGTCCTTTAGGGCTCACTGGGTGAATGTGGTTCCTGCACAGCCACACGTTGGAATTCTACCCTCCATATGTTGGACCGGCTATACGAACAGAGAAAAGCGATCACCGATTTCTTGATGATCCAAGTGGATAGGGGTACTCCCCTGTGTAACTTCAATGTCAACGAGGGCAGCTCATACGTGACATCTGCGTGTTTCTGTCCTCTTTTTTTTTGTCTTTCAGATACCAATATAACAGCTATGATGATAATTGAAAAAATAAATTCCTCTGGTGCCTGTGCATATTTTTTTTATCACTTTACAGGCTTAGTAGCGAAAAGCCGTCTGAATGACTGCATCTTTTACTAAGCTGAACTTAGCATAAGCCCCGTGCTATCCCCCATTATTACCCCGGCAACTACTGTCCTGTTGTGGTAGTTTTATTTTTTTTTTATTTTTTTTTAAACTCTTCTTCTTTACTGTGTTGATTCCCTTTATGTACTTAAAAGTCTCTATCATATCCCCTCTGTCTCGTCTTTCTTCCAAGCTATGCATGTTAAGTTTTTCCTGATAAGTTTTTTCCTTTAACCCATGTACTAGTTTAGTAGCTCTTCTTTGAACTCGCTCCAAAGTATCTATATCATTCTGGAGATACAGTCCCCAGTACTGCCACAATACGCCAGGTGAGGTCTCACCAGTGCTCTGTACAGCAGCATGAGCGCACTCCTCTGCACTGCTAATACCTCTATCTATACATCCAAACATTCTTTTAGCATTTTCTGCTGCTCTATTACATTGGATGTCTACTTTTAATCTACTGAAATATTGACCCCTAAATCTCATTGTTCAAATACTGAGGTTAGGACTGTATTGTATATTCTGTATTCTGCCCGAGTATATAGGTTCAAGTTATGGGTACAACAATGGAAAGGTCAATACTCCGACATAAGGAAAGCTTAATTGGGAATACTCCTGCCTCAGTTCAATGGTTTACCTCCGTTAGAAAATATACACTGTTCTAAAAACTTCCGACTGGTCAAAGTCTAGTCAAGGTTTACAGAGAAGGCCATATCTATCTTGGTGCTGTTGGGACACTACTGATTGTTACGCCGAGCGCTCCGGGTCCCCGCTCCTCCCCGGAGCGCTCGCTACACTCTCCTCACTGCAGCGCTCCGGTCAGATCCACTGACCCGGGGCGCTGCGATACCGCCTCCAGCCGGGATGCGATTCGCGATGCGGGTAGCGCCCGCTCGCGATGCGCACCCCGACTCCCGTACCTGACTCGCTCTCCGTCAGTCCTGTCCCGGCGCGCGCGGCCCCGCTCCCTAGGGCGCGCGCGCGCCGGGTCTTTGCGATTTAAAGGGCCACTGCGCCGCTGATTGGCGCAGTGGTTCCAATTAGTGTTATCACCTGTGCACTTCCCTATATCACCTCACTTCCCCTGCACTTCCTTGCCGGATCTTGTTGCCATCGTGCCAGTGAAAGCGTTTCCTTGTGTGTTCCTAGCCTGTGTTCCAGACCTCCTGCCGTTGCCCCTGACTACGATCCTTGCTGCCTGCCCCGACCTTCTGCTACGTCCGACCTTGCTTCTGTCTACTCCCTTGTACCGCGCCTATCTTCAGCAGCCAGAGAGGTTGAGCCGTTGCTAGTGGATACGACCTGGTCACTACCGCCGCAGCAAGACCATCCCGCTTTGCGGCGGGCTCTGGTGAAAACCAGTAGTGACTTAGAACCGATCCACTAGCACGGTCCACGCCAATCCCTCTCTGGCACAGAGGATCCACTACCTGCCAGCCGGCATCGTGACAGTAGATCCGGCCATGGATCCCGCTGAAGTTCCTCTGCCAGTTGTCGCTGACCTCACCACGGTGGTCGCCCAGCAGTCACAACAGATAGCGCAACAAGGCCAACAGCTGTCTCAACTGACCGTTATGCTACAGCAGTTACTACCACAGCTTCAGCAATCATCTCCTCCGCCAGCTCCTGCACCTCCTCCGCAGCGAGTGGCCGCTTCTGGACTACGACTATCCTTGCCGGATAAGTTTGATGGGGACTCTAAGTTTTGCCGTGGCTTTCTTTCCCAATGTTCATTGCACTTGGAGATGATGTCGGACCAGTTTCCCACTGAAAGGTCTAAGGTGGCTTTCGTAGTCAGCCTTCTGTCTGGAAAAGCCCTGTCTTGGGCCACACCACTCTGGGACCGCAATGACCCCGTCACTGCCTCTGTACACTCCTTCTTCTCGGAAATTCGAAGTGTCTTTGAGGAACCTGCCCGAGCCTCTTCTGCTGAGACTGCCCTGTTGAACCTGGTCCAGGGTAATTCTTCCGTTGGCGAGTATGCCGTACAATTCCGTACTCTTGCTTCAGAATTATCCTGGAATAATGAGGCCCTCTGCGCGACCTTTAAAAAAGGCCTATCCAGCAACATTAAAGATGTTCTGGCCGCACGAGAAATCCCTGCTAATCTACATGAACTCATTCACCTAGCCACTCGCATTGACATGCGTTTTTCCGAAAGGCGTCAGGAGCTCCGCCAGGATATGGACTCTGTTCGCACGAGGCGTTTCTTCTCCCCGGCTCCTCTCTCCTCTGGTCCCCTGCAATCTGTTCCTGTGCCTCCCGCCGTGGAGGCTATGCAGGTCGACCGGTCTCGCCTGACACCTCAAGAGAGGACACGACGCCGCATGGAGAATCTCTGCCTGTACTGTGCTAGTACCGAACACTTCCTGAAGGATTGTCCTATCCGTCCTCCCCGCCTGGAAAGACGTACGCTGACTCCGCACAAAGGTGAGACAGTCCTTGATGTCTACTCTGCTTCTCCACGTCTTACTGTGCCTGTGCGGATATCTGCCTCTGCCTTCTCCTTCTCTACTGTGGCCTTCTTGGACTCCGGATCTGCAGGAAATTTTATTTTGGCCTCTCTCGTCAAC
The DNA here is from genome assembly GCF_029499605.1 of Hyla sarda. NCBI lineage: Eukaryota > Metazoa > Chordata > Amphibia > Anura > Hylidae > Hyla > Hyla sarda. The sequence continues at coordinate 272,907,473 of NC_079190.1, forward strand.
AGGTTCAACATCCCGGTGACCAGTCTCGCCAGACCCCTCTACATCAATTGTGTAAACAATGAAAGATTGGACTGTACCATACGTTTCCGCACGGAGCCCCTTCTAATGTGCATCGGATCTCATCACGAGAGGATTGAACTTTTGGTCCTCCCCAATTGCACTTCTGAAATTCTCCTTGGACTTCCCTGGCTTCAACTTCATTCCCCAACCCTGGATTGGTCCACTGGGGAGATCAAGAGTTGGGGGCCCTCTTGTTCCAAGGACTGCCTAAAACCGGTTCCCAGTAACCCTTGCCGTGACTCTGTGGTTCCTCCTGTAACCGGTCTCCCTAAGGCCTATATAGACTTTGCGGATGTTTTTTGCAAAAAACAAGCTGAGACTCTACCTCCTCACAGGCCTTATGATTGTCCTATCGACCTCCTCCCGGGCACTACTCCACCCCGGGGCAGAATCTATCCTCTGTCCGTCCCAGAGACTCTTGCCATGTCTGAATACGTCCAGGAAAATTTAAAAAAGGGCTTTATCCGTAAATCCTCCTCTCCTGCCGGAGCCGGATTTTTCTTTGTGTCCAAAAAAGATGGCTCTCTACGTCCTTGCATTGACTACCGCGGTCTTAATAAAATCACGGTTAAGAACCGCTACCCCCTACCCCTCATCTCTGAACTCTTTGATCGCCTCCAAGGTGCCCACATTTTTACCAAACTGGACTTAAGAGGTGCTTATAATCTCATCCGCATCAGAGAGGGGGATGAATGGAAAACGGCATTTAACACCAGAGATGGACACTTTGAGTATCTGGTCATGCCCTTTGGCCTGTGCAACGCCCCTGCCGTCTTCCAAGACTTTGTTAATGAAATTTTTCGTGATCTCCTATACTCCTGTGTTGTTGTATATCTGGACGATATCCTGATTTTTTCTGCCAATCTAGAAGAACACCGCCAGCATGTCCGTATGGTTCTTCAGAGACTTCGTGACAATCAACTCTATGCCAAAATAGAGAAATGTCTGTTTGAATGCCAATCTCTTCCTTTCCTAGGATACTTGGTCTCTGGCCAGGGACTACAAATGGATCCAGACAAACTCTCTGCCGTCTTAGATTGGCCACGCCCCTCCGGACTCCGTGCCATCCAACGTTTTTTGGGGTTCGCCAATTATTACAGGCAATTTATTCCACATTTTTCTACCGTTGTGGCTCCTATTGTGGCTTTAACCAAAAAAAATGCCGATCCCAAGTCTTGGCCTCCTCAAGCGGAAGACGCCTTTAAACGGCTCAAGTCTGCCTTTTCTTCGGCTCCCGTGCTCTCCAGACCTGACCCATCTAAACCCTTCCTATTGGAGGTTGATGCCTCCTCAGTGGGAGCTGGAGCTGTCCTTCTACAAAAAAATTCTTCCGGGCATGCTGTTACTTGTGGTTTTTTTTCTAGGACCTTCTCTCCGGCGGAGAGGAACTACTCCATCGGGGATCGAGAGCTTCTAGCCATTAAACTAGCACTTGAGGAATGGAGGCATCTGCTGGAGGGATCAAGATTTCCAGTTATTATTTACACCGATCACAAGAACCTCTCCTACCTCCAGTCTGCCCAACGGCTGAATCCTCGCCAGGCCAGGTGGTCTCTGTTCTTTGCCCGATTTAATTTTGAAATTCACTTTTGGCCTGCCGATAAGAACATTAGGGCCGATGCTCTCTCTCGTTCCTCAGATGCTTCTGAAGTTGAACTCTCTCCTCAACACATCATTCCTCCTGACTGCCTGATTTCCACTTCTCCAGCCTCCATCAGGCAAACTCCTCCAGGAAAGACCTTTGTTTCTCCACGCCAACGCCTCGGAATCCTCAAATGGGGTCACTCCTCCCATCTCGCAGGTCATGCGGGCATCAAGAAATCTGTGCAACTCATCTCTCGCTTCTATTGGTGGCCGACTCTAGAGACAGATGTGGTGGACTTTGTGCGAGCCTGCACTATCTGTGCCCGGGATAAGACTCCTCGCCAGAAGCCCGCTGGTTTTCTTCATCCTCTGCCTGTCCCCGAACAGCCTTGGTCTCTGATTGGTATGGATTTTATTACTGACTTACCCCCATCCCGTGGCAACACTGTTATTTGGGTGGTCGTTGATCGATTCTCCAAAATGGCACATTTCATCCCTCTTCCTGGTCTTCCTTCAGCGCCTCAGTTGGCTAAACAATTTTTTGTACACATTTTTCGTCTTCACGGGTTGCCTACGCAGATCGTCTCGGATAGAGGCGTCCAATTCGTGTCTAAATTCTGGAGGGCTCTCTGTAAACAACTCAAGATTAAATTAAATTTTTCTTCTGCATATCATCCTCAATCCAATGGACAAGTAGAAAGAATTAACCAGGTCTTGGGTGATTATTTACGACATTTTGTTTCCTCCCGCCAGGATGACTGGGCAGATCTTCTACCTTGGGCCGAATTCTCGTATAATTTCAGAGTCTCTGAATCTTCCTCCAAATCCCCATTTTTCGTGGTGTACGGCCGTCACCCTCTTCCCCCCCTCCCTACCCCCTTGCCCTCTGGTCTGCCCGCTGTGGATGAAATTTCTCGTGATCTTTCCATCATATGGAGAGAGACCCAAAATTCTCTCTTACAGGCTTCATCACGCATGAAGAAATTCGCGGATAAGAAAAGAAGAGCTCCTCCCATTTTTTCCCCTGGAGACAAGGTATGGCTCTCCGCTAAATATGTCCGCTTCCGTGTCCCTAGCTATAAGTTGGGACCACGCTATCTTGGTCCTTTCAAAATTTTGTGCCAGATTAATCCTGTCTCTTACAAACTTCTTCTTCCTCCTTCTCTTCGTATTCCTAATGCCTTTCACGTTTCTCTTCTTAAACCACTTATCATTAACCGTTTCTCTCCCAAATCTGTTCCTCCCACTCCTGTTTCCGGCTCCTCGGACATCTTCTCCGTCAAAGAGATTTTGTCATCCAAAAAGGTCAGAGGGAAAACCTTTTTTTTAGTGGATTGGGAGGGTTGTGGTCCAGAAGAGAGGTCCTGGGAACCTGAGGACAATATCCTAGACAAAAGTCTGCTCCTCAGGTTCTCAGGCTCTAAGAAGAGGGGGAGACCCAAGGGGGGGGGTACTGTTACGCCGAGCGCTCCGGGTCCCCGCTCCTCCCCGGAGCGCTCGCTACACTCTCCTCACTGCAGCGCTCCGGTCAGATCCACTGACCCGGGGCGCTGCGATACCGCCTCCAGCCGGGATGCGATTCGCGATGCGGGTAGCGCCCGCTCGCGATGCGCACCCCGACTCCCGTACCTGACTCGCTCTCCGTCAGTCCTGTCCCGGCGCGCGCGGCCCCGCTCCCTAGGGCGCGCGCGCGCCGGGTCTTTGCGATTTAAAGGGCCACTGCGCCGCTGATTGGCGCAGTGGTTCCAATTAGTGTTATCACCTGTGCACTTCCCTATATCACCTCACTTCCCCTGCACTTCCTTGCCGGATCTTGTTGCCATCGTGCCAGTGAAAGCGTTTCCTTGTGTGTTCCTAGCCTGTGTTCCAGACCTCCTGCCGTTGCCCCTGACTACGATCCTTGCTGCCTGCCCCGACCTTCTGCTACGTCCGACCTTGCTTCTGTCTACTCCCTTGTACCGCGCCTATCTTCAGCAGCCAGAGAGGTTGAGCCGTTGCTAGTGGATACGACCTGGTCACTACCGCCGCAGCAAGACCATCCCGCTTTGCGGCGGGCTCTGGTGAAAACCAGTAGTGACTTAGAACCGATCCACTAGCACGGTCCACGCCAATCCCTCTCTGGCACAGAGGATCCACTACCTGCCAGCCGGCATCGTGACACTGATAATCCCTTCAAACGGTTGAGGAGGTTAACTTGCATTAACCAATCGCTCACTGTCGGGGAACAGGTCATCTTCCATAAACATGGTATGGCTGCCCTGAATGCCACTATTAAAAAACGGCATAGGGATCTAGTGATGGATTTAACACTATCTGGAAAAATGGATAATACAATAGAGCTAGGGCATTACAAATCCCAGTGACCCTAATGATAACATGTAATATTTGTTCTTAACAACTAAATATGTGTGCATTCACACATGCATCGATCTAAAGAAATACTTTATGGAGTAGCCTCGAAATTCTGTTCTACTGCATCAGGATTTTATAGTTAATCTCCTAAGCTTTACTAGATCATGACATAAAATTACATAGGATGAACGATTTAGCCCATTTTGTGAAGGTAAACATGGTACCTAATTCTTTTCTTCAACAAGATGTGGAGGGATTCCTGGGTGGGCCTTAAAGGAGAACTCCGGAATATAAAAATTGTCACCCATACTGCCGGCAGTAAAAAAATAAAGATGTACATACCTTTCTCCGCTCACCTGGGGCCTCCGGTAACCGTCTCCGGTCTCCGCCGCGATCCACTTCCTGGTTGCCGGTGGTCGGAGAATCATACTGCGCTCCGCCAATCACCAGCCGCAGCGAAGTCCGACTCGGCCGGCGATAGGCTGAGCGGCAGTGTGAAAACGCTTCGGGACACAAAATTCTTCACTACACCAGCACCTGCGGCCGGGGACGAAAACGTCACACTGCCGCTCAGCCTATCGCCGGCCGAGTCAGACTGTGCTGTGGCTGGTGACTGGCTGAGCGCAGTATGATTCATCCGACCACCGGCAACCAGGAATTGGATCGCGGCGGAGAGCGGAGACGGTTACCGGAGGCCCCAGGTGAGTGGAGGAAGGTATGTACATCTTTATTTTTTTACTGCCGGCACTATGGGGGACAATTTTTATGTTCTGGAGTTCTCCTTTAAGTAAAAGATTTTACACTAGAGATCAACTCTTTTTACTTTTTAACCCCTTAAGGGCATAGCCTATTTTGACCATAAGCCCATTTTTTGCAAATCTGACCACCTTCACTTTATACATTAATAATTCTGAGTTGCTTTTACTTATGAATTTGATTCAGAGATTTTTTTGTGACATATTCTACTTCAAAATAATGGTAATTTTTTTTTGTCAATACTTGCATCGTTTCTTGGTGAAAAATGTAAAAATTTCATGAAAAATTTGAGAGTTTAGCATTTTTCTAACTTTGAAACTCTGCTTGTAAGGAAAATGGACATGCCAAATAAATTATATATTGATTAATATATACAATATGTCTATTTTCTATTGAAAATTGTAAAGTTGACATGTTTTTCCTTTTTGGAGACATTAGAGTACTTCAAAGTTTACTAACAATTTTCCAATTTTTCATGAAAAATTCAAAATCTGAATTTTTCAGGGGCCAGTTTAGTTTGAAGTGGATTTAAGGGGCCCTTCAGTGAGAAATACCCCATAAATGACACCATTATAGATACCCAATTTCTATTGAGTAAGGAAATACCTCATATATGAATGTAAAGTGCTCTGCGGGTGCACTACAGAGCTCAGAAGGGAAGAAGCCACGTTGGGATTTTGGAGAGATAATTTTTCTGTAATGGTTTTTGGAAGCTTCCATGGTGCAAGAACACTAATAAAAACCTCACATGGCACACTATTTGGGAAACAACATCCCTCAAGGAATGTAGCAAGGCCTTAACACCCTGCAGGTGTTTGACAAATTTTCGTCAAAGTTGGATGTGAAAATTAGAAATTTGATTTTTTTTTCACAAAAATGCTGGTGCTACCCCAAATATTGTAACCCCATTTCTTATGAGTATGGAAATACCTCATATGTGGACATAAAGTGCTTTGTGGGCACACTCTGGAGCTTACAAAAGAAGAAGCACCATTGAGCTTTTGGATAGAGAATTTGGCTGGAATTGAAGTCGGGGGCCATGTGCGTTTACAAAGCTCCCATGGTGCCAGAACAGTGGACCCCTCCCCCCAACACACACACACATGTGACCCCATTTTAGAAACTACACCCCTCACGGAATGTAATAAGGGGTGCAGTGTGCATTTACACCCCACTGGCATTGGACAGATTTTTGGAACAGTGGGCTGTGCAAATGAAAAATTTTAATTTTTCATTTTCATGAACCACTGTTCCTAAAATCTTTTTTAGATACATGTGGTTCAGTGTAAATGGTCACTGCACCCCTTGTTACATTCCTTGAGGGGTATAGTTTCCAAAATGGGGTTACCTCTGGTACGATCAGACACCCCTGTGCAATTCCTCAATTTGGACCTCAAATGTACATGGTGCTCTCTCACCCCTGAGCCCTGTCGTCCGCCCTCAGGGCACTTTACACCCACATAGGGGGTATTTTCGTACTCGGAAACAATTACGTTTTTAAACAAACGTGCTGGTGTAGCCCCAATTTTTCCATTTTCAGAAGTGGTAAAAGGAGTAAAATCCCCCCAAAATAAGTAACGCAATTTCTCCCAAGTACAGACATACCTCATATGTGGCCCTAAACTGTTGCCTTGAAATATGACAGGGCTCTGAAGTGAGAGAGCTTTATCCGCATTTGAGGCCTAAATTATTTATTTGCATAAGGGCGGCTGAGGCTATATTCAGAAAATTTCCATGTGGACATTTCACCCACATCAGAGTGCTGGCAGAACATGCCGGTGCTATGAGCGCTCAGAAGTGCATTGTCTCATGGACGCCAGGCAATGCATTTCTGTGTAAACTCCACAGAAAGAATAGACATGTCTGTCCTTATTGCGGACTCCGGAATTGGGGTTTCTGCCACAACAACCTCTGCCGCAGAAATTCTGCCGTGTGCACAAGAAAGCATCAGGGTGCAAAAGTTTGTTTGGACCGCCATCAAATTACCAAAATCCTCACTGAAAAAAAAAATGTAAAGTCCATTTCAGTGAGGACTGTGGGGTCAATTTGGATTCCTGGGTGGCCAACAAACCCAGAAATCAGTGGCTCATAACCGTCCGGACTGGAGTCCGGGCGGGGTCACCTATATGGGGGACAGAGGGAATTGTATAGCGGAAAAGGTCAATAGCATGGGGGACCTCTATTGGCAGTGCCCTGCGGCACTGCCTTCTGGGGGCTCATCATCACTGGATGATGATCGGGGAGGAGAAAGAAATGTGGCGTCTTTCACCTATCCCTCATTGGCAGTCTTGGTGTCACTTTATTACAATGTGTAGTGTAGGTGTAGTGTAGTGATGTTTACGTTTATTGAGGTGCAGGTTTTTCCTGGTAGTAGACAGGACTTTTTCTGAATGTACAGTTCTACAAATGCTTGTGCAGGAATTTTACAAAGGGACCCATCAGATTTTATTTTATACACAGACACTCCTAATAGCCATATTTTTCCAGTATCTTGACCCTTGTTAATAGATGCAGCATTTGTGTAATATCATTTATACAGACATAATATTCATAAAATAAATAGATATACACGTCATCTTTTCTTTTTTCTGATTTGCTTTAAAGTGCTGTGTGGATCTTTACCCATGTCCATAAAGAACATGGTACAAGATTTCTTAATAATGCGTGCAGGAAAAGAATTCTCAAAAAGAACAAGTGCTTTTAAAAAATGCCTAAGGCTGACAGTTAAATTAAAAATTGGTTGAATATAGGGTGAAAGAATGGAAAAGGAATCTAAAGATACAAGAGCTCAGTCCAGAGAGGATTAACAGTGAAAGAGTTCCATTTTCAAAGACTGTACCATCTATCACTTGCTGTTCTTAAAAAAGATGGTGGAATGTTTTCTTACAACAAAGGCAACACTATTTCTTTTGAAATGTTTTATTCTAACTTTAGCATTAATAGAGAAATAGATAATTCTCTTTATATTTTGGAAAAGAAGGGATCAGAGCTGTGGGACCCTTTTCCATATGTATTATGGATGAAACTAATGTGTGTGTTCCATTCATTTAAAGAGATAATTATGTCATTTAATTAATGTGCAGCCAAATTAACATTCAATTTGCCATCAATTTACAAGAGACACACGGCTTACTGCAAATAGCAAAATATAGTATCCACTCTACATCTCTACTGGTAAATACTAATGGTGGAAGCACAACCTAGCTACTTTCATGCAGAACAAAATAAGAGCCCTGACACTTAAAAGACAGAATAATCATTCAATAGATTTCAATATATCTTTATAATTATATTTTTGGAGTGAGAAAACTGGAGGACCTGGAGAAAACCAATGCACAATTCAAGACCATACAAGCTCTGTACAGGTGTTGTCCTTGGTCTGATTCTATCCCTAGCACTGCAAGGCAATGGTGCTAACCATTTTTCCACCATGCTGCCCATCACTACTTCTTATGGATCCATATGACTAATATTGCTAGCTAATGGCAACAGCTTAAAAATATAATCATAAGAAAACAACTAAGATGACTAAGGGTTAATTCATAGTAGCTGTCACGTCCGGGGGTAAGGAAAAGTGCAGAATAAGCTGGCTCCCCAGAACACTTTTCCCTATTAATTTGATGACCCACCCTATGTGGCGGCACCCAACTTAGCAACAATCCCTATGCTAATATATGTGCAGGAGCATAAGAGTAGTAATAATGGTAAGGCAACAACAGGTGATCAACAAACAGGAAAAGGCAGTAAAGAAACACAAACCAGAAGACGAGTCAGTAAAACAAGCAATGAGTCAAACCTAAATGGTGGCACAGTACAAAGGCAGAATGAGAAGGATAGTCAGGCCAAGCCAAGGTCAGGTAACACAGACATAGGAACACCAAACAAGATCAGGAATGCTAGTGATTGTAAAAACCTGTATCATGGATGAACCTGCATAATGAGCAGAGTTCAAATGCCCCACCCTTGGGCGTGTAAGCATTAGATTCGATTGGTTCCACACTTATCCCTACTCATTGGCCAGGCTGGGCATCTGACCTACTGATGAATGGTCCTGTAACGTGTAGGGCTGTTGCCTGGACCATGGAATATGCTACAACCTGCACAGAGGTCCAGATATGATGCAGGATCCAGGGCAGGTGAGGATGATACAGTTGCATCATAGCTTTCATTCATAATGTCATGACAAATCTGGATCCATGTTAAAATGGATTCCAATGTGTGGAGATAGGAAGAATATTCCTTCTCAGAGTTTAGATCTCACCATAGATTTTTAAACGTCTAGTCACACTGGGTAAAAACCAAGAATAATGATTTGATCAGTGCTATACAGCTCTTTCCCTCATATTGCCAGTTCATGTTCTTTTCCTTCTCCAACTATTATTCTCCCAATGCTTCACTCCCTCAGTGAAGCCCAGGGAGCTTGTGCTGTACTGAGTAACTTCCGCATTCTCATTCATTGCCAAGTTTGTAAATATACTGTCCACTCCCCCCCCCCTCAATCCCTTCATCTAGTTCTTCAATATATTTGCTAATATAGACTTCTTTGCATATGCTATTATTTACATAAGTTACTTCTTTGCTTTTGCTATCTATACATATTTTGCAAAACATGTATTTGTTATCACATTCCATTTACCAAAGACTGACAAATACATATTGATTCTTGCTTTCTGTTTTTGTTCAAATCTTTAGAAAACATATTTTAAAAGAAAGTAATAATAATACAGAACAGAAACTGTTCCATGGAAGGACTTTGCAAATAAGGGTCTATTTTCCCAGCAAAATTTCCAAATGTGGATTCCTCCTATAGACAATAGACTTCTGTGGGATTGCGCACTTCCATTCACACTTCTGAATTTCCTCATGCAGATTCCGCACCAATTCCACAAAACATTTGCACAAGCCAGAAACCACTTAAATGTATGCAGCAATGAAATTGGTGCGGATGTGCAGAAATACGGATGTGCCATGTGACTAGACCCTAACCATTGAGATTAATAGAAACAATGGCTGCATGGTTGCAATGGTAAAACTAGACACTTTCTATCCTCAGACAGGTTAGAAAAGAATAACCTCTCTGCAACATTAGAACATATGCACAGGGAAAATATGTAGAGAGCTCAAAAGCTGTATCATAAATGTTGGTACCATGTATCCACACAATGGGTATATCATGCGACTCAATAGACGGAGGCTCGGTCCGTATTCAGACATATAGAAAAAATCACACTGCACATGATTTGCATTTAAAAAATTCTTCTTTTTAGTAATATAAACCATCCGGTTGTTTCTTAATAATATTACAAAAGTATTCACCCAAAGTTCTCACTGAATAGCACAACAGTCCATTAGGTCTCCGGTCTAAATATCACCCTTTTCCGGGCATTCCAGAGTCCATGTGGTTCACCTTCCTCTCACGAAGGAGAAGCCGCAAATGAGCGCCGGACACTTCCGACGTTTTGGAGGCCACACCTCCTTTCTCAAGCATGCTTGAGAAAGGAGGTGTGGCCTCCAAAACGTCGGAAGTGTGCAGTAATATGATTTAAAGTTACAGCTATAAATCATTGAACCACAGCGGCTTCTGCTGGGCCAGATAGAGTTTATCGGCCTATAATATGCAGATAAACTTTAAGCTTAACATTTTATCTTAAAAAATGTGTGTTATACACCGATAAATCAAAATATATAATTTTTCACACACAGTGAATGCTGTAAATGTAAAAAGTGCTATTTAAAATTTTTTGTTTCTTGTCTTCTTACCTTCCAAAAAACATTCCAGATCCTTACATCTAAATGCAATCTACTGCAAAATGCTACCAATAGAAAACTACTGCTCAATATTAACAATTATCTGTTATAAATAGACTATGAAAACATGTAACAATAACATTAATTGAAAGTTAATTTTTTTTAAGTATAAAACATTATGAATATTATATAAATTGTGTATTGCTGTAACTTTACTGCACAGCCGAATAAACTAAGCATTTAGTAGTAGTCTGGCAGAGAGTAGTAGTGTTGTAAAATAGATCAAAGTGCAACAACTAAACATAACAGGACCATAGACCAAATACCATTTATCATTCTACAATTGTTACTATTAATATCAAAAACGTTTGTGTTTTGACAGTTTAAGGGAATCACCGTTTGTTGAAATCAATTTTTGTTATATTAAACACAAATTATTTGTAATTTTTAAAAAAATTTGTTTTGCTATTTTTTTTATATAAATGATAGATTTTTTTTTTAGAAAAAGCAAATAGAACATGTCACGGAGAATACAAGATAACACAAACAAAGGGAACATACTTCAGAAAGGAATGCCATAGGCTTTTCTTTAATCTGCATTTCACATAGGGACAGAATAATGACAGATGATACATAAAATGCCCCCTAAATGTCCTTCTGTATGTTTCCTTAATTTAAAGAGTACAATTGGAAGTGGGAATTTACAGTAAGTGAGAAGAAATCCTTACCTGGTAAACTATAAAACATTCGTTTGTCATTCAAGACAAAAATGAAAAATCAGCTATCTCATTGTGTTTATGTTTTCCTGACGCTCTTTCCTGTACATTATAGCAGCTTTTTGTGCTGCTGTTACAAATTTTCTACATTGTAAGAAGTAGTGGGTATTTCCACAAAATAAATGTATCCGGGAAAATAGCTTAGTCAGCCTTAGGATATGTTCACAAGCTGTAAAATGCCCCCCAAGAAAAAAAAAAAAGACCATAAAATAGGAATAAAAATTAACTATTTTACTAATAATCTACTGATGTGTTATAATACAGTCTATTGAAAAGCATAGTAAACCCATTGGCCCAGATTTATCAAACCAATACTGTCTGTAATTGTTTGTTATGGGCAACTTGATGTATCTGGACTATTGTTTAAAAAATGTCCGTAAAGGACAATTTTAATATCTAGTTTATGGCATTTTTTTATTTTTGCTTTTTTTTTTTTAGTTTTTTTTAGTTTTATAGCATGTGAGTATAGCCTTGGGGTGAACTTCACAATGCATGTCATAGCCTTGTGCTGTATCTGTATTATTTATTTACTGTATAGATGACACAAATCCGTAAAAACACAGCACAAGCCAACCAAAAGCACTTACCCCATGCTGTAACTACATTGAGGGGAATTTATCACTGTATTTAGAGATTTTTTTTGTGTGTGTTTTTTAACACAAAAATTTGGGCAAAAGTTTTTTCGTGTTTTTCTTCATAGCCATGTCTACGGTTAAGTTTACCATAGAGCACTTTCTACTATAGAATCAAATTTATTAACTGCGTTTGTTTTTTACGCAAAAAAAAAATGTGCAGAAGCACTTGTCTTGCACAAATAAACACCACCTTGGAGGACATGTACCAAAGTGTCAGAAAGCATCTGAGAATGTGAAACTTGTGTTCCCCTTTGCATTTTGGAAACATAATATATTGACTATTTCGGGACAGTTAGGACTACTACTCCCATCATGGACATACTCTGCCGATGATGGGAGTTATAGTACATGGGCTGAGGGGCAGATCGCACCGGGTCATTCTCCAGAGACCCGCTGCGATCCGCATTTATTAATTGCAAAAGCCGGTAGCACATGCAGCTACACTGCGCTCCCAGCGGGGAATACTGTATACGCTGTCATCATTCTTAATCCCCACTGCCGGGACACGGGAGCTCTGATTGGTGAAAAGCTATTCACCAATCAGAGCTCCCGTCTCCCGGCAGCGGGGATTATGAATTATGAGAGCTGTATACAGGAGCCGTTGGGGAGCGCAATGGAGCCGCCGGCTTGTACAGTTAATAAATGCAGATTGCATCGGTTCTCTGGATAATGACCCGGTGCGATCTGTCCCTCAGCCCCTGGACTATAACTCCCATCATGGACAGAGTAGTTGTAGTACCGCAGCGCTGAGGGATGGCTCTTGCACATCCCCCGGCTGTGGGACTTTTAGGACTACTACTTCCATCATGGTCAGAATCCATCCATTATGGGAGTTATAGTCTAGGGGCTGAGGTGCAGATTGCAGCAGGTCATTCTGCTGAGACCCACTTTGATCCACTTTTATTAAGTTAACAAGCCAGTGGCACATGTGGCTACACTGCACTGCCCGCCGTCTCCTGTATACAGCTGTCACATTTCATAAGCCCGGCCCAGGAGACGGGAGCTCTGATTAGTGAATAGCTATTCACCAATCAGAGCTCCTGTCTTCTAGCGGCAGGGATTAGGAATTATGAGAGGTGTATACAGGAGAGGGCGGGCAGCACAGTGTCCATGATGGAAGTAGTAGTCCTAAAAGTCCCACAGCCGGGGGATGTGCAAGTGCCATCCCTCATCGCTGTGGTACTACAACTACTCTGTCCATGATGGGAGTTATAGTACAGAGTTTGAGGGGCAGATCGCAGCAGGTCATTCTTCAGAGAACCGCTGCAATTTGCATTTATTAACTGTACAAGCCGGCGGCTTCATTGCACTCCCCGCCGGCTCTTGTATACAGCTCTCATAATTCATAATCTCCGCTGCCAGGAGACAGGAGCTCTGATTGGTGAATAGCTTTTCACCAATCAAAGCTCCCGTATCTCGGCAGTGGGGATTAAGAATGATGACAGCATATACAGTATTCCCTGCTGGGAGCGCAGTGTAGCCGCATGTGCTGCCGGATTTTACAGTTAATAAATGCGGATCACAGCAGGTCTCTAGAGAATGACCTGCTGCGATATGCCCCTCAGCCCCTGTACTATAAATCCCATCATGGACAGAGTCTGTCGCATGATGGGAGTAGTTGTAGTATCACAGCACTGAGGGATGACTCTTGCACACCACAGATGCGGGACTTTTAGGACAGACTCCATCCATGATGGGAGTTATAGTCCAGGGGCTGAGGTGCAGAGCACAGCAGGTCCTTCTGACCCAGACCCACTTCGATCTGCATTTATTAACTGTACAAGCCGGTGGCACATGCAGCTACACTGTGCTCCCCGCTGGGCTCCTGTGTACACTGTCATAATTCATAATCCCCGCCACCAGGAGACAGGATCTCTGATTGGTGAAAAGCTATTCACTAATATGAGCTCTGGTCTCCTGGCAATGGGGATTATGAATTATGACAGTGTTTACAGTATTCCCTGTCTGGAGCCGGCAGAGAGCGCAGTGGAGCCACATGTGCCGCCGGCTTGTTAACTTAATAAATGCGGATCGCAATGGGTCTCAGCAGAATGACCTGCTGCGATCTACACCTCAGCCCCTGGACTATAACTCCCATCATGGTTGGAGTCTGTCCATGATGGGAGTAGTAGTCTAAAAAGTCCCCCAGCCGGGGGATGTGCAAGTGCCATCCCTCAGCGCTGCGGTACTACAACTACTCCCATCATGGGACAGACTCTGTCCCATGATGGGAGTAGTAGTTCAAGGGCAGAGGGACAGATCGAAATGGGGTCTCACTCGTGAGACCCCCTGCGACCTCTGGTGCTCCACCCCTAGGGCTACACTGTCCAGTCCTGACTTTGTTCTCATTATGCGTTTTGCATAATGAAAACAGAGTGTTTCTGGCAGGGTGTTCCCAAACAGTGAGATTCCAGCTGTTGCTTAACTACAGCCCCCATGATGGGAGTTGTAGTTTAGCAATGATTGGAGGCTCACAGTTTAGGAACACGCTGCATTATGTGTGCTCTCCGCAGGGGAGAGTGCAAAAAATGTACCAAGCCATATTTCTTATTTTTCTTTTCTTCTTATTTCAGATTTGTGAATGCGGAGGACTATGTCAGATTTGGTGGGCTGTGATGATGACCAGCATTTATTTTATTTCAATAAAATGGTTAACGAGGGCTGTGGGGGAGTGTTTTTGAAAAAAAAAATTTCAATGTGTCATGTTTTTATAATTGAATTTTCAGGCTTAGTAGTGGAAGCTGTCTTATAGACGTAATACATTACTAAGCCGGGACTTTGCGTTAGCCCCAAAATCCGCTAGTGCTTACCTCCATTTATTACCCTGGTATCGACCACCACAGGTGTGCCAGGAAGAGATGGCACTATCAGGCCCGGAGCATCAAAAATGGCGATCCTGGTCCTAGGTTGTAACAGGCTGGAGTTATTTAGGCTGGGGAGGGCCAGTAACAATGGTCCTCACCCATCCGGGTAACATCAGGCTGTTGCTGCTTGGTTGGTATCTGTCTAACACTGAAAATAGGGGGAACCCTTTGCGTCTTTTTTTTATAAATTTAAAAAAACGTGTGTGGTTCCCCCATCAGCCATATACCAACCAAGCAGCAACAGCCTGACATTACCAGAGTGGGCGAGGACCATTGTTACTGGCCCTCCCCAGCCTAAATAATGCCAGCCTATTACCGCCTAGGCCCAGGAGAGCCATTTTTGATGCTCCGAGTCTGTTGGTACTGGCTCTTCCCGCCACCCCTGTGGCGGTGGGTACCGGGGTAATAATTGGGGGTTAGCTTTAACTGATTTTGGGACAAACGCTAAGCCCTGGCTTAGTAATGGATTCTGTCTACAAGATGGCTTCCACAACTAAGCCTTAAAATTCAATTATAAAAAACAAACCACATTGAAAAAAAAATTTTATGAAAAAAAAAAATCCCTCCACAGCCCTCGTTAACCCTTTTATTGACATAAAAAAATGCTGTTCGTAATCACAATCCACCGAATCTGACATAGACCTCCGCATTTACGTATCTGAAATTAGATAAAACTACAACCATTTCTGGGATTTCTACACTATCAAAAAGCTGGTGCGAAATTTTTGATGTAAAATGGACTCTCCCCCCCCCTTTTAAAATATCATGTGAAGAAGACAATATACGTGGACAAGCCCACTTTTACAAAACTGACATGAACAGTTTAAACCGCATCACAAAGCTCTTTGAAAATGAGATTTTGCGCCAAAATAGATTTTTTTTTGCCGCAAAATTCTTTGAGAATCTCCCCCTCTGTGTACCTTATAAAGATTTATGTTTTTACTACTGTGCAGAGTTTTGTTTGGCACACACTGCTGCTCCGGCACTTCTAACTATATGAGCAGTGTACCGTGGGAAAATGCCCCAGCTCTGTGAAGTGTGAGGTAGCGTTTCTATATTTGAACAAAATTTATCAAAAGAGTGCACAACTTTTGTAAATCTTGAGCAAGAATGTAAATCAGACAAGCAGTGTAAAGGGGTAGATCTGTGTCTACAATAGACACCTAATGATAAATGTTTGTCATTATCCCTAATGATAGGGATTTGTTCCTACTCTAGACAATTCTTAAAATGGACAAAGGTGTCAGCAGAGAGGACTGTGGTCGGGCAGAAAGAAAATGTAAAAGCAAAATAACTTCCTGTGGAGGATACAGCAGCAAATCTGTTTAACTTTCTGGCACCAGTTAATTAACCCCTTAAGAACCCATGATGTACCAGTACGTCATGAGTCCGCTCCAGCTCCATAATGCGGGGCCACGGCGTGGCCCCACATCATAGCCGGGACCTGTGGCTAATAGCTCGCAGCACTGATCACGGTGCCGCGCTATTAACCCTTTAGACGCGGTGTTCAAAGTAAAACAATGCAGGTTAGCTCAGGGAGCTGTTCGGGATCGCCGCAGCGAAATCCCTTACAAGACAGCCGGAGGGTCCCTACCTGCCTCCATGCTGTCCAATCGCCGAATGACTGCTCAGTGCCTAAGATCCAGGCATGAGCAGCCAAGCGGCAGAATCATCGATCAGTGGTTTCTTATGAGAAACCACTGATCAATGTAAAAGATCAGTGTGTGCAGTGTTATAGCCCCCTATGGGAGCTATAACATTGCAAAAAAAGTGAAAAAATAAGTGAATAAAGATCATTTAACCCCTTCCCTAATAAAAGTTTGAATCACCCCCCTTTTCCCATTCAAAAAAAAAAAAAAAAAAACAGTGTAAATAAAAATAAAAATAAGCATATGTGGTATCGCCGCGTGCGGAAATGTCCGAATTATAAAAATATATAATTAATTAAACAACACGGTCAATGGCGTACGCGTAAAAAAATTCCAAAGTCCAAAATAGTGTATTTTTGGTCACTTTTTATATAATGAAAAAATTAATAAAAAGCAATTAAAAAGTCAGATCAATACAAAAGTGGTACTGCTAAAAACTTCAGATCACGACGCAAAAAATGAGCCTTCATACCACCCCATAAGCGGAAAAAAAAAGTTATAGGTGTCAGAAGATGACAATTTTAAATGTTAAAATTTTCCTGCATGTAGTTAGGATTTTTTCCAGAAGTATGACAAATCAAACCTACATAAGTAGGGCATCAGTTTAATCGTATGGACCTACAGAATAAAGAGAAGGTGTCATTTTTACAGAAAAACTTACTGTGTAGAAATGGAAGCCCCCAAAATGGCATATTTTTTTAAATTTTTCCCGTTTCGCCGTATATTTTTGGGTAAAATGACTGACGTCATTGCAAAGTAGAATTGGTGGCAAAAAATAAGCCACCATATGGATTTTTAGGTGTAAAATTGATAGAGTTATGATTTTTTAAAGGTAAGGAGGGAAAAATGAAATTGCAAAAAAAGAAAAACCCCTGGTTCCTTAAGGGGTTAAAAAAAAATATTCCAGTGGAGTACCCCTTTAAGAGCACAGCCCACTTTGGCTTTGAGGGCACCTCCAAGTTTAATTTAGCGTTTTTGGTTTTCCTCCTCACAATAACTATTTTTCCATTCATGGAGCCATATGAGGGCTTGTTCTTTGTACTTTGCAATAAATTATTTTACTGCATAAAATGTATGGCACAATGAAAAACTATTATTATCATTATTATTTGTGGGAAAAATTTTGCAACTAGTTGTAAGTTTTGTTTTAATGCAGTGCATTTTACGGTAAAACTGGTCAGAGGGCAGATGATACAAGAGGATCTGGAGAGGCAATGGAGAAGGTAATTAAAGCTCCAGCTGCCATATTGACTCATACTATATAGAATGGGGCAAAAAAGTGTTTAGTCAGCCACCAATTGTGCAAGTTTTACCAACAAAATGAGAGAGGCCTGTAATTTTCATCATAGGTATGCCCAAACTATGGGAGACATAATGAGATTATCAATGAGCCACAGGTGAATTACACTCATGAGCGCACTGGCCTTTTAAATCTTAAAGCTCCAGCACGCGCGCGCTCTAGGGAACGGGGACATGTGTGCCGGAGCAGAGAGGCAGATGGAATTTTTAGGAGACAGGATTGATTTTTTTGTAGAATTTGGAAGGGACCAAGGAAGCAAGGACTAAGCTTGTAACAGGGGATATTGAAGCGGATGTACTTGGATGAAAGCCACATCATGTCACCAGGAAAGAAGGACAGAGGAGTTCTTCTGCTTTTATTCGCTTGCGCCTTCATGCGTGAAGAAGCCTGGGATAACAACTGTCAGGTATATTGCCAGATGGTAGAGAAGTCAAGGACCAGCTCATCAACAGCAGGCACACTGGAGGAGACTGGGAGAGGAAGAGGAGAATGGAGATGTAGTCCATAGACAACAAAAAAGGGGGACAACCTCATGGACTCGGAATCCTTATGATTATAAGACAATTCATTCCAGGGGAGAAGGTCGACCCAATGGTCTTGGTGAGCTGAAACAAAATGTCGAAGATAAGTCTCAAGGATTTGATTAACCCTCTCCACCTGACCGGTGGACTGAGGGTAGTTGGCTGAGGAGAAGTTCAGATTGAAGTCCAGACGGTTACAAAGGGCTCCCCAGAACTTAGAGACAAACTGCACACCTCGATCCGAAACAATATGCTGAGGAAGACCATGTAAACGAAAGACATGCAACAAGAAGTACTTTCCCAGCTGCAGGGCAGAAGGAAGACCTAATAGAGGAATGAAATGAGCCCTCTTGAAAAACCAATCTACAAAGACCCAGATGACAGTGTTATTATGAGATGATGGCAAATCGGTGATGAAATCCATGGCGATGTTGGACCAGGGAGTCTCTGGAATGGGTAAAGGCTGTAAGAGTCCTACAGGTCTCTGTCGAGGAGTTTTGTCAGGGGCACAAGTTTCACAGGAACAAACAAAATCAGAAACATCACGTTCAAGATGGGGCCGGGAGATAAGAAGTAGAGTTTTGCGTATTCAAGGATGTTCTGCTGTCAAGGAAGAATTACCCCATTTCAGGACCTGGCATCTCAATCTGGCGGGCAGAAAGGATTTTCCCGCCAGGAGTGGCAGGAATCAAACGGTCAGGAGGAATAATATGCCTAGGCATGGAGTCCAAACCAATGATGTCAGAGGACCTGGGGAGAGCATCAGCCCTGATGTTCTTGTCTGCTGGACGTAATGAATGAAGAAGTTGAACCTAGAAAAGAACAGTGACCACCTTGCCCGGAGGGGGTTCAAACACTGAGCAGACTGAAGGTATAGGAGATTTTAATGGTCGGAGTAGATGCTGACCGGATGAGAAGAACCTTCCAATAAATGTTGCCATTCCTCGAAAGCTAGCTTGATAGCGAGGAGTTCATGATCTCCAATGGAGTAATTCCTCTCAGCAGGAGAGAAGGTCTTGGAGAAGAACCCACAAGTAACAGTCTTGCACTTGGAGTCTTTCAAAGTGAGAACTAGTGTTGGTCGCAAATATTTGCAATTCAAATTTTATTCGCGAATATCGCATATTTGTGAATTTGCGAATATTCGCGAATATAGCACTATATATTCGAAATTGCGAATATTCTTTTTTTTTTTTTTTTTTTTTAACAGTACACATCACAGTGATCATTTCTCTCTGCTTCCAGCTTGTGTGGTCTAACGAAGGCTCAAATACTACTCTGTGAGACCGCCGGGCGAATATTCACGAATATTGATCCCTCCCTTCTGCTGCTTCTATCAAGTTACACTGGTGTACTTGCTACAAAGTTCATAAATTTTCACATATGTGAATTTTCGCATATTCGAAAAAAAACGTGAATATTACAAATATGCAAATTTAGCGAATATATGATGAATATTTGTCGATATATTCACGAAATATCGCAAATTCGAATATGGCCTATGCCGCTCAACACTAGTGAGAACGGAACCCGCTCCAATAGATGAGGAATCAACTTCCAAAGCAAAGGTCCTCTTTGGAACAGGTCTTGTATGCACGGGAGCAGAGGAAAACGCAGACTTTAAATGGTAGAAGGCCTCTTCAGTCTCTTGAGGCCAAGACTTAGGATTAGAAGCCTTCTTAGGGTGGGTTCACACCACGTTTTTGCAATCCAGTACCCGTATCACGTTTTTTTGAAGGAAACGTATCGCTAAAAAACCGTACTAAACCGTATGCAACCGTATACAACCGTATATGCCGGATTCAGGTTAAAAACCGTATTGTAATAAAAAAACGGATATACGGTTGCATACGGTTGTATACGGTATTACACTAAAAACACTCCCAGATAGAAGATTCTAGGAGCTGGTGGAACTTTTGGAGCCAACTGTGCATGTGCAGATTCGTAAACTGTATTGTGAAAACCGGATGAAACCGTAAGTGTATCCGGTTGAATACGGTTCTCATAGACCACCATTATATAAAAAACGGATACGGTTTAAATACGTTTTTTCAAACGGACTTCAAACCGTAGTAGACTACGGTTTGAAGTACGGGAAATTAAACGCTTTTAACCGTAACGGATACAAAACGAATGCAACCGCATGATACGGTTAACATACGGTTTGCAATACAAAGTCAATGAGTACAGTTTGCAATACGGTTCCATGCGGTTTTGACGCTCAAACCGTATACGGGAACTGTATTGCAAAAACGTGGTGTAAACCCACCCTTAGTGAGAGCCACAATAGGAGCAAGCAAGGATGAAAAATGTGGGATGAATTGACGATAATAGTTTGCGAATCCCAGAAAGCGTTGAATAGCACGTAGGTCCGAAGTATGATGTCAATCCTATACTGCAGACAATTTACCTGGATCCATCTGCAGGCCCTGATGAGAGACAATGTAGCCAAGGAACGGAAGACTAGATTTCTCGAACAGGCATTTCTCCAGTCTGGCATAGAGATGATTCCGTAGTCGCTGAAGAACCAGATAAACATGAGTACAATGCTCCTCTAAGTTGGAAGAGAAGATCAGGATGTCATCTAGGTATACGACAACACAGGTGTAGAGAAGATCACAGAAGATATCATTGACAAACTCTTGAAAAATGGCTGGAGCATTGCAGAGACCAAAAGGCATTACGAGATACTCAAAATGTCCATCACGAGTATTGAAGGCCGTTTTCCATTCATCTCCCTTGTGGATACGAATGAGGTTATACGCTCCGCATAAGTCCAACTTGGAGAAGACCTTGTCACCACGTTGATGGTCAAAAAGTTCTGAGATAAGAGGCAGAGGGTAACGGTTCTTGCCCATGATTATGTTAAGTCCCCTGTAGTACAATGCATGGGAGCAGTGAGCCATCCTTCTTCCCTACAAAGAAAAAAACTGCTCCAGCAGGAGAAGAGAACTTAAGGATAAATCCCTTTTGGAGATTCTCCTGGAGATATTCAGCCATAGCTTTGGTCTCAGGAACTGATAGAGGATATATCCTTCCACGAGGAAGAGTTGTACCAGGCAGAAGATCAATATGGCAGTCATAAGGATGATGTGGAGGCAGAGACTCAGCCTGTTTCTTGAAGAAAACATCAGAGAAATCTTGGTAAGGTGGTGGCAGGCCAGGTAAAGGAGGAGGACATGAAACAACTTTTGGAGGCAAAGATTTTAACAGGATTGTCCCCAATGAATAATCTCTCCAGTTCTCCAATCTAGTTGCGGAAAATGATGTTGCAGCCAAGGAAGGCCAAGAAGAATCTCTGAAGTACAGTGTGGCAGTATATAGAATTCAATCTTTTCTTTATGCAATACTCACACTTGCATGACAAGAGATTCTGTACAGAAGTCTACCATACAGTCCAGATTTTGTAAATTAAAAGAGGAGATGAACAAGGGCTTGGCAAGCCGAGTAAGAGGACGATGATACTTATGGAACACCTGCTGATCCTGAATCCAAAAATTCTGTATCGCTGAAGGAAGACTTGGCTGAAACGAAGACTTGTACAGAAATAGTAAAGAGTGTGGAGAGGTAGTATTAAAACCCAGGGATGCCTCTTCTACAAACCCTAGGTGCGGGCGTTTCCCCGATCCTGTGGGCGAACTGTACAGTCCATGAGAAAAGGCTCCGGGCTAGCACAAAACAAGCACAAATTCTGACTAAGTCGTTGTGACCCCTCCTGTTGCGTAAGACGAAAACGTTCCACTTGCATAGCCTCTTTGGCAACAAGGCGCAGGCAACTGAAGAGGTGAAAGTTGAAACACGGGTCCCTGGCGAGGGTACAGTATCTCCGTGTTCGGACAGGTTCCTTCCCTAAGTGCAGTTCCTCCTGTCTCTCAGCAAAATGCACATCAATGCATGTGGCCAAATGGATAAGTTCAGTGAAAGAAGATGGAGGATCACGTACTGCAAGGACATCTTTAATCCTGCTTGACAGTCCTTTTTTGAATGTGGCCCACAAGGCCTCATCATTCCATGCAAGTTCAGAAACTAGAGTGTCATATTGAACCGCGTAGTCACCAACGGAAGAATTCCCTTGACAGAGGTTCTGCAACGCCGTCTCAGCAGAAGAGGCACATGCGGGTTTCTCAAAGAAACTGTGAAATTCTGCCAAGAAGGCTGACAAATTGGAGGATACCGGATCACCACAGTCCCAAAGGGGCCACCGTCGCACGTTCCATCGGAAACAGTTCAGACATGAGCTACAAGTGCATAGAGCACTATGTAATGAAGCCTCTGCATGACTTGGAATCCCCACCATACTTGGAAGGTAAAGGCAGAGATAGCTGTGAGCCAGGAGACACTGCAGGAGTTGGTGGTGGGAGTGGGCCAGGTTGCGGTACCTGCTGCTGTTGTAAGGCCAAAATCTGTTGCATCATTATAGCTGAAAGTTGAGAAAGTTGCTGTCCCTGTCGGGCCAACTGCTGTGACTGACGTACTGCAACGGAGGAAAGATCTATGACTTCAGGCAGGGGTACCTCAGCGGGATCCATGGCCGGATCTTACTGTAACACTTACGCTTCAGAAGACAGGAACCCCGGTGGATGTGGATCCGCTGAACCTGTGTGGCAAATGACTCGGACCTACCAGGGAGCGGAGTCTAAGGTGCCGCTGGTTAAAACCAGAGCATGCCGCAAATCGGGACGGACTTGCTGCGGCAGGCGGCACCCAGGTCGCTACCCCTGGCACGGCTCAACCACACAGCCGGCTGAGGAGATGCAAGGCACAGGACGGATAAGGCAGCTCTTAGTCAGGATAGCAGAAGGTCAGGGCAGGCGGCACAGTCAGCAACGTAGCAAATGGTTAGTAGGCAGACAGCAAGGAGCAACAAGGTCAGGTCACAGAGCAAAGTATCAGATACACAACAAGGCAATAACAGGAATGCTTTCTCTAAGGCGCAAGGCAACAAAGATCCGGCAGGGCATGAGCACACTGGCGCTTTAAATCTTAGAGCCCATGACATGCGCATGCCCTAGGGGACGGGGACACACGTGCCGTAGCAGAGAGGCAGAGGCGGGGGTAGGAGAAACACCCGGTGAGTGACGGATTGGGGCTCGTCTGTGGGCGCTTCCACGATGCGAGTCCCAGCCCCTTCGGCAGAAGCAGGTAAAGGCTGCACACATTGGCCATGAGCACATAACTTAACAGTAACAAAGGCTACCATCAGCAACACACTACGCTGCCAGGGACTCAAATCGTGCAGTGCCAGACATGTCCCCCTGCTTAAGCCAGTACATGTCTGGGTCCATCTGAAGTTTGCTAGAGGGCATTTGGATGATCCAGAAGAGGATTGGGAGAATGTCATATGGTAAGATGAAACCAAAGTAGAACTTTTTGGTAAAAACTCAACTCGTTGTGAGAAAGAATGCAGAGTTGCATCAAAAGAACACTATACCTACTTTGAAGCATGGGGGTGGAAAAATCATGCTTTTGGGCTGCTTTTCAGCAAAGGGACCAGGACGACTGATCCGTGTAAAGGAAAGAATGAATGGGGTCATCTATCTTGAGATTTGAAAACCTCCTTCCATCAGCAAGTGCATTGAAGATGAAATGTTGATGGGTCTTTAGCATAACAATGATCCCAAACACACCGCCCAGGTAACAAAGAAGTGGCTTTGCAAGAAGCATTTCAAGGTCCTGGAGTGGCCCAGCCAATCTCCAGATCTCAACCCCCTAGAAAACCTTTGGAGGGAGTTGAAAGTCCATGTTGCCCAGCGACAACCCCAAAACATCACTGCTCTAGAGGAGATCTGCATGGAGGAATGGGCCAAAATACCAGCAACAGTGTGTGAAAACCTTGTGAAGACTTACAGTAAACGTTTGACCTTGGAAGAAGGAGGAGCTGACATTGGCCAGGTCAGTGCTGGTAACACATCATGTAATGTACTGAACTGGCTTAATGTAGAGATGGTACAAGGTAAGTTAAATGATATAAATGTAAGCAAATCCCCAGGACCGGATGGACTACACCCAAGAGTTCTTAGAGAGGCAAGTTCAGTAATATCTGTACCCCTGTTCATGATATTTAGAGATTCTCTGGTGTCTGGTATTGTGCCAAGTGACTGGCGCAAGGCGAATTTGGTGCCAATCTTCAAAAAGGGCTCTAGGTCTTCCCCAGGAAACTATAGACCGGTAAGTTTAACGTGCATTGTGGGTAAATTGTTTGAAGGACTTATAAGGGATTACATACAGGAATATATAGGGGATAATTGTATTATAAGTGATAGCCAGCATGGGTTTACTAAGGATAGAAGTTGTCAAACCAATCTAATTTGCTTTTATGAAGAGGTGAGTAGAAGCCTTGACAGAGGAATGGCTGTGGATATAGTGTTTCTGGATTTTGCTAAAGCGTTTGATACTGTCCCTCATAGACGTCTGACAGGTAAGTTAAGGTCTTTGGGTTTGGAAATTTTAGTTTGTAACTGGATTGAACACTGGCTCATGGATCGTACCCAGAGAGTGGTGGTCAATGATTCGTACTCTGATTGGTCCCCGGTTATTAGTGGTGTACCCCAAGGTTCAGTACTGGGCCCGCTGTTGTTTAATTTATTTATCAATGATATAGAGGATGGTATTAACAGCTCTGTTTCTATCTTTGCAGATGACACCAAGCTTTGTAGCACAGTACAGTCTATAGAGGATGTGCATAAGTTACAAGATGACTTGGATAGACTAAGTGTCTGGGCATCCACTTGGCAAATGAGGTTCAATGTGGATAAATGTAAGGTTATGCATCTGGGTACTAATAACCTGCATGCATCGTATGTCTTAGGGGGGATTAAACTGGCAGAGTCACTGGTAGAGAAGGATCTGGGTGTACTTGTAGATCACAGACTACAGAATAGCATGCAATGTCAGGCTGCTGCTTCCAAAGCCGGCAGGATATTGTCATGTATCAAAAGAGGCATGGACTCAAGGGACAGGGACATAATACTCCCCCTTTATAAATCATTGGTACGGCCTTACCTGGAATATGCTGTTCAGTTTTGGGCACCTGTCCATAAAAGGGACACTGCGGAGTTGGAAAGGGTGCAGAGACGCGCGACTAAACTAATATGGGGCATGGAACATCTTAGCTATAAGGAGCGATTAAAGGAGTTACAATTGTTTAGTCTTGAGAAGAGACGTTTAAGGGGGGATATGATAAACGTATATAAGTATATTAATGGCCCATACAAAAAATATGGAGAAAAACTGTTCCAGGTTAAACCCCCCCAAAGGACGAGGGGGCACTCCCTCCGTCTGGAGAAGAAAAAGTTTGGTCTCAAGGGGCGACACGCCTTCTTTACCGTGAGGACTGTGAATTTATGAAACGGTCTACCTCAGGAACTGGTCACAGCAGGAACAAATAACAGCTTTAAAACAGGATTAGATACATTCCTGGAACAAAATAAGATTAATGCTTATGAAGAAATATAAAATCTCATCCCCTCCCCAATATCGCGCCACACCCCTACCCCTTAATTCCCTGGTTGAACTTGATGGACATATGTCTTTTTTCGACCGTTCTAACTATGTAACTATGTAACTATATGACCTCTGTCATTGCCAACAAAGGGTATATAACAAAGTATTGAAACTTTTGTTATTGACCAAATACTTATTTTCCCCCATAATTTGCAAATAAATTCTTTAAAAATCAGACAATGTGATTTTATGGAATTTTTTTTCTCATTATGTCTCTCATAGTTGAGGTATACCTATGATGAAAATTACAGGCCTCTCTCATCATTTTAAGTTGGAGATCTTGCACAATTGGTGGCTGACTAAATACTTTTTCTCCCCACTGTATGTATATATATATATATATAACTATATATATGTGTGTATATTTATATATATATATATATATATATATATATATATATATAATATATCTCTTTTGATTTCTATTGGAGGAAAGACAGACATTATTGCACATAATTGTATTCTGAATAAAACAACATTTAAGTGTGTGTGGAATCTTGCAGTACAATGTTAAATAACATTAAAAAAAATGCATGTATTTACATTAACTACACTGAAATTTAAACCATATTTTGTTTAGGCGTGAAGCTTGGTTACACAAGAATATATCATGAGAGAATGTCTGTTATTGTTTTCTTGAATTAATTATGGAATAACATTTCAAAAAAAGTATGCTTGTAGGATTATTGGCATAGTAGGCCTGTATCTACTGCTACTGCTGCATTGTATTAATAATACATTGAAGATACTTTTTTGCCCTATAGGCCAGTAACTAAAATTATTTTCTCGTCTGCAAAAATAACGTCTAAGCAGAAAGTAAAATTTGCACAGCAGCACATCTCCCCCCACATCAAACAAATAAAGGGACGTATAATAAAAAAAAAAAAAAAAGAGAAATGGGGCTCTTCTATGGTAGTTCAGGAGTAGAGAGGAGCGGACCTTTCAGTCTGGCCTTTGAAAAAGTTCTGATTCTGACCGAATTAGTTCTGTCTGAACCATTAGCCTTAAAAAATGTGAATAACTGTCTTAGAGCCCTAGGAGCCCTGTTAGGACACATAGGAGTGCATCTAAGTACTTCTGATCTGTTTTTAAGGCAAAATTTATGTCAAAGTTACAGCAGCATGTATGGCTATGTGTAAATGAATGGTATCTAACAGGTGGCAATTAACAGCTTTTAAAGAACTCTGCACTAGCAAAATAACATCCTTTTTTGGTGGCAGATGCCTACTGGAGTTTATACGTGCATAGAAGTATCAGAAGAAGCAATGTCTTTTCAAGTGTTCAACAAATTATCTCTTTTTGGGAGTAGCAATTAGTTCTGGAAAGTTAAGAAAACATTTTGAAAAGTATCCCATTTTGAGGTGTAGCAACAGGATTGATACCCTAGAAAGTTCCCAAAAATGACTCAAAACCCTATATGATGCTTTTTCCAATTACTGTAAAACAAAAACACCTGTTACACCTGTTAGCTTGAAATTAAAACAGATACAGAACACTTTCTGCAGAGCTGCTTTACTACAATTATTATATATGTGTGGTCCTACTTCTATCTGAGCTGTTTACGGCTTAGTGTCCCTCACAGAGATCTTCATCTAAAACCTAAAAATGGCTGCTTAGCTATGCGTATAGGTTTTCATAGTGCCTCTGACATCACCCCTATACTACCTCCTGCTTGACTGGGAGAGTTGTTTAATAGGTATTATGGGATTCACTAAGGTCATGTAATCCTATCCTCCTTCTCCCTTTTGCAATGTGGCTGATGTTATTTAGGAATGTTCCATCAAACTGAATTGCCCAAAGTTTAAGTGCATGCAGAACCAAACTTTTAGCAAAGTTCTGACCGAACTCAAGTTTTGCAGGTTCGGTTCATTCATCTCTATTTAGGAACAAGTAAATCAGAATAAGCTAGGAAACACACTGACATTTGTGCAGACATGTAAAGTGAGAAGGTACCCACTGAGTAGACATCTAGTATTAAAAAAAATCTTGAATTTAGAAAAGGTTTCCTAGAAGTGGAAATCAGGAAAGATGATGTAGTAAAGTACATTGTTATGTCAAAATGTTTACCTTCTGCTATAGTAAGTTATCTGTGATCCCAGCCAGTTCAGGAGATTAACAGGTTTAAAAAAAAAATCAAACAAATAATACAAAAACTTTCTTGTGAAGTTTTAATCTGATTCTTAATGTGTCCCTGTCATGAGAGATATCAAAAGTTTCATTTTGTCGTGGTCTGAGTTGCCCACTTATCATTAGAACAAGCAGAAAGAATTGCTTGGTTCCATATCTCCTTTTGAACTCTGTACAGCTGCAGAAGATGGAACCCATTATCCCTTTATGTAGCCTGTCTCCTGCAAGTGGACAGAGATTGCAGCATGCTTTGGAGTGAAGTGCACAAACATGCATTTCTCCCTGCTCATTCTATTAATTAGAGGGGTCTAAGCACTCAGACCCTGACAGATCAAAACTTGTGACATATTTGTGTGAGTGGCAGTGTGACTTATAGGCCCCAGCACCAAGAAAAAGAATGGGGGCGGGACTACATATATTGCCGCTTAGCCAATCACTGGACGAGGCAGGATATCACTGCGGCCAGCGATTAACTGAACTGCAGTCTGACGCATCGACCCCCGTCAGGACCAGGATACTGGAGGCACTGGGTAAAACGGTGTGATGAAAGTTTTTTTTCCTAAATGCTGGCAGTCTAAGCAAGATTTTAAAGTAAAGTCCAATGCCGGAGTACCCTTTTAACCCATATGTTTGTATAGTACAAACAGGACTGTCATTTGGCACAACAGATAATTTACAATATGTCTTTTTATATGGTCTTGTCATTATTACAATTACAGTAATGGTTTTAATAGTTTTATTTTTTTTGTTTTTTATTGAGGTTGGAGGTTTTCAGTGATGTGGCTAGTACATTAAATATGGGTGCATGTTAAATTCTTCTGTGCACAAGCTTATTAAAAGCAGCAGTACAAACTCCATGCAGACTATCCATATATTCATACTTCTTTTTGTCATAACGAAATGGATGATTGTGTATTCCACAGTCCCAGCTGTAAAAAAGAAACCCAATGGACCATAGTACGCTACGAACACAGCCGTTCCAAACTGGTTGTCAGTTATTTTAAATAAATAAACCCAGCTGTTAGTGGGGAAGAATAACAGGCACTGATCTTTTATATCTTTAACCCCTTCAGAGCACCACGGTCCAGGTACATGAAATATTAGCACTGGAGGAAGGAAATTACACAACGTTGTTATAAAGAGGGAAGAATTGATTTTTTAAGCATATGTTTGTGCAGCTTGACTGAGCGCATCTTTAACAGGACTGTCTGCTAAAGCAGAGATTAATGTCGGGCCGTAGAGCATTCATCACCGTTTTCTGTTCATTGCTGACACTGGCACAAATCAAAGACAAACTCATGAATGCAATATCTCCTCGATTGTAAATCCACAGTGAAAACACTGCTATCTCCGTTAAGAGCCATCGTTGTGAGCTCTGTCCATTTCAATTCTGCAAAAAGAGGAAGACCCTTCAGGCTAGGTAATGATTCATTCATGTCCCATCGTTTTTAGTATTTTTCCCCATTGGGATTTTCTCCTAGTTAATGATTTCTCGTTTATGGCCAGAAACCAGGCTGATTATGGATTCCAAGAGCCAGCCGCTACCAAGGCTGGAATAGAATGCAAATCTAAGAGCGAGGACCATTTCACAGACATAAGTGGCCATCTAGAGGGTTATAATTTTACCGTTAGCGAGCCATTGATTGGGTTGGTTTGGTGTAAGGGCTTTCAAGTAATTATAATCATTGCAAAGCGGAGATATTCATTAGAGGTTGGCATGGTGAGGGATGGTGCTTTAGTGGCTAACTGCATGTTGTCTGTGCTCAGCTCCGGGCTGTTCACTTTTTATCTATGCTGTTTTCCTTAATTATCAGCATGCTTGTTTTATTAATGCAATCCTTGAGATATCCCCCATTATATTCATCCTTTATAAACACGAAGACTCACACTATATTTCTTTAAGGTTACTATTACATTTTTAAGGTGCAATTAATATATTTATTGTAGTAAGCTTCCAAAAATACCCACTGGCCATGTAATTCGAGAAGCTGGTTTGTAGTTTGTTGCTTTAAATGAAGATTAGCACTGAATTTCGACAAGCCTTTTGCATGGCAGGAAACTTCAGATATGGCTTCTTCCTTAAAAACCAAGGGTTTTGGACTAATTTTGCAGCTTTAGATGAGAGAACAGGGAGAATACTGTATAAATATGTAAACAGGTCAGAGGTAGAGCTAAACATACTGCGGTTTTTACATTTCTTCCTACTATGCTGCTCTAGGCATGTATTTAGTTTTTTTGTATGGAATAAATAAACATTGCAGTTGACTTCTGACTGTCATTTTGGTCTGCTAATGCCTTAGCTGGGAGTCATATGTATAAAAATGTCTCACAATGTATAGAACATTTGTCACACAATAGATCATGGTATTTGTGCAAAATTATTTAACCTGTTCCTGCATCATGCAAGAATAGCATGAAATGGGGAACAGGTATAGTTGACCCATCATGCTCTAGTCAAGGGGTGTAGCTATAGGGGGTGCAGAGATAGCAGTCACACTGGGGCCCTGGTGCCTGAGAGGGGCCCCTAAGAACATCAGACCTATAAGAGACCAGTATTATAATTGGCACATGGGCCTCTGTTGCAGATTTTGCATTAGGGCCCAGAAGCTAAGCCCCTGGAATAGCATGACTTTGGAAACTACATCTGTGCCTTACACAGTAGATGTCAGATGTAACAGACAGCCAACACCTACATTGCAGCTATAATTTATTTTAGAATAGTTTAGTCTATGTTCACACTAACAACAAAACTTTGTCTTAAAGAGGTACTACACGATAAACATCTTATCCCCTATCTAAAAGATAGGGTGACCCTCGCGATCTCCGGGCCGGCAGCTTGCAGCTTCCGCGTTTGTGAAGTCACGCCATGCCCCCTTCATTCATGTCTCTGGGAGGGGGTGTGATGGCTAGTACATAGCCGTCACGCCTCCTCCCATAGAGGTGAATGGAGGTGGCGTGGTAGCTGCCATCGCCAGTCATCAGGCATGAAGTGGAGTTCGCTCCATGCACTGATTGACTGGGGTGCCGCAGTGGAACTTACAGGGGTCCCCAGCGGTGGGACCCCCCCCCCCCCCCCCGGTCTAACATCTTTTCCCCTATCCTTTGGATAGGGGATAAAATGTTTACAGCAGAGTACCCCTTTAAGTTATCTTCAGGAGTTGACAGAGCAAAGCAATTTGCTGCATTACGGACATCAGTGGAACTATATGGATCCTACTGAGTTTAAAGGGGTCTTGGGTTTCTGTCTGGGGACCGTCATTTTTACCTGCAGATATGGTACAGGCAAACTTAGCTTTATAGTGTGCCCATTCATATTAATGGATTCTCTGTGTAATTGTGGACAAGACAGGTCTTTTATACTATTTTCACTCTGGCCAAGACACAAGGATCCTGAACAGAAACTTATCGTATATCTATGAATTCAGGTTTCTTAAAAGGTTTTATACAGGTATTGTTTTTTCAAAATTAACCTCTTTAAGAAATAAAGGCAGGATTATTTGCAATTCGATAGGAGAGTGACAAGAAATGTTTTAAGCTGGCACATCACATACTTACACACCTCATAACTGAGACTCATTGAAATTTAGACTCTGATGAATATCTGATGACACAATTTCATGTTATGTAGGAGTTCATGCATGACAGGTTAAAGCTGGTACAGAGCTGAGCCTATTTACTACCAGCATATCATTGATGCCACATTTATCATGAGTTTTACAGATTATAAAATGAAAATACAGTAATTTAGATTTAGCTCACAGTAATGGCAGTTTTGCAAAGTCTAAAGCCCATTCCAAGCGACACTCTGTGGGCATATGTACAATTTTTTCTGCAGGAAAAACAAGACAATAGGTTAAAAAAAACAGCTATTCAAAAATGTGCATGGTTCTGTACGGTTATTTAAAAACTGTACATTTTTTGTTGACACTAGATATAATAGATTAATAATTTAAGGTGCTCCTCTTCAAAAGAAAGCTAATTCAACGAATGATAACAGACAATTCTTAATAATGCAGCTGCCAGTCAGAAAGAAGAGAATTGTAACACGTATCATATAGGCAAGCACATTATTTTGAACATGTTAACGACCATGGACGTGTATACATGTCCAGGGGGATGCACGTTCCCGCACCTGGACGAGTATACACGTCCATATTTCTTTTAGGTACTACCCAGTGTACTCACGTGATCACGGCAGGGACTCGGCTGTAACACACAGTAAACTTCTGTCTCGGCAGTTTAACCCTTACAGCCACGGTCGGAAGTGACTGCGGGCTGAAAGTGTTCTGACAGAGGGAGGGAGCTCCCTCTGTCTTCCCTACAGCACCCGCAGCAAGATCGCAGGGTGCTGTGTGTGATCCCCGGTGGGCAGGGGCCTGCTGCTCTGCCACAACAGAAGTAAACTTTGGCCCCGGAGTGTTAACCCTTACACCCACGGTCAGAAGCGAATGCTGACGTTTACTGTAGCAGCTCCATTCATTTCTGATTGAGACTGCTACATTATACTTTGGCATCCCTTTTTTGACATGACAACAGACACCTATACTGTAGAAATGCAGTATAAATGGGGACTATCACCCAACAAATTTAACCAGTTTTTTAATGATTTATTTTTTTTTAACGCCCTGTGATGGATATATTTTCCATGAGTGGGTGCTTATTCCCACAACATGATTGATATATCCATTAGGAACTTTAACTGTTACAGACAGCTGCGCGTCACTGCTAGACGACCAAGGACCGATCAGAGCGGTCCCTGGTCCAGCCAATACACTTGTAGGGGTGCAGTATTGTTCTGCCAGCTCCCATCCTTTGCAGGCATGGAGTGGGGTCTATAATTCATATAATGATGCCCTGAAAGCCAAAGGGGGCCTTTCTCCTTCTTAGTCCTACCAGGTGGTCAGGCAACCAGATATGGCCTAAGTAGGGGTACTGCCCAGCTCGGGGCCAACTGTGTGATAAAATATGGGAGCATTTCCTCCATTTCAAAAGCGACTAACCAAAATGATGTCCTACAAATAAATAATTTGTGGAAAAAAAGCTAATTGCTATTTTATTCCACTGACTTTGAAATAATTCTAGCCACACAATAAGGGCTCAATGTACTCACTTTTGCACTAGGTGAATACTATAGGGGATGTAATTTTGAAAATGGGGTCACTTCTGGGGTGTGTGGTATTGTTCTGACAGCTAGAATGCTTTGCAAGATGAAGCGCAGCCTATAATTTGTATAACAATATCCTGAAAGCCAAATGGTGCTCTTCTCCTTTTGGGTCCCACCATGAGGCCATGCAACCAAATATGGCCTAAATGGGGGTATTACTGAATATGGGACAAACAGCGTAATAAAATATAGGGTGCATTTTCTACTTTTTCAGATATAATGTACAAAAAATATGTCCCACAAATGACGCATTTGTGAAAAAAAAGCAAATTTAAATTTTCTTTGTAACCATTCCAGCCACACAAGAGGACTCAAAGCACTCACTTTTGGTCTAGGTGAATACTTTAGGGGGTGTAGTTTCCAAAATGGGGACACTTGGGGGGTTCTTTATGGTTCTGGCAGCTAAAACCCTTCGCAGGCATAAAGTGTGGCCTATAATCCATTCGGCCTAAAATGATGCCCTGAAAGCCAAATGGTGCTCCTTTCCTTCCGGGTCCTACCACGCCCCCAAGGAACCAAATATGGCCTAAGTGGGGGTATTTCCAAACACGGGCTGAGCAGCTCAATAAAATATAGGGTGCGTTTCTTTCAATATCAGAAGTGATGTACAAAAAATATATGTCACACAAATGATGCATTTGTAAAAAAAAAAAGCTAATTTAGAATTTTTAACACTGACTTTGTAATAATTCCTGCCAAAAAACTATGGTGTTAAAATACTCACTGTACCCCCTAGCGAATACCTTGAGGGGTCTAGTTTTTAAAATGGTGTCATTGTGGGGGGGGGGGTTCCTATGTTCTACTACCTTCAAATTTCTGTAACCTTGCATAGCACATATAAAAAAAAAAAGTACTTTTCAAATTTTCAAAATTTTCAAAATTTCAAGTAAAATTGTTAGGCTTCTAATTCATTTAGAATGTTAATTAAAAACAAAAGAAAAACATTTAAAATAAAGGAGACATCTGAAAGTATAAGTTTCATAAACTATTTGGTCAGTAAGTATGCAACCAATTAGTGTTATAAATCTTAATTTTTTTTTAATTTCATGATTTTTTGCATGATATTGGCTTACTTTTATTGTGTACATGAAAGACAACTTGTGACAAAAAAAAACAATGTCAGAATTATCGTGATTGGCAAAACGTTACCAGAGTTATTCTCCAATAAAGTCAGACATCACCGATTTGAAAAAAACGGCCTGGTCTTTCAGGGGCGTACAGACCTAATTGTCTTGGTTTTTAAGGGGTAAAAATACACAATCGCCATAGATAAACCCTAACTTTTCAAATCCCATTCACCATTAGGTACAATAATGTATTTTTACAGCTACTGCAGTGATCTCTGAAATGTCACAAGCTATGTTATGCTCTGGTAGAATTTTCCCATGGCTGGTTATACAGGATATTAAAAGTTGTCTTAGCATCTACTCATATCCTGTAATTGGACAAGTGTTATTGTGCTATATGTGTAAATAAAGATTAGCATATGTATATCACAGCCAACCATGTGTGAGAAATAAATATGATTAAAGGTTAAAATATAGAAACTGGAGAAATTACTTTTTTATGATGATGGGATATATATATATATATATATATATATATATATATATATATATATATATATATATATCACATTTATAATATAATATATACTTTTTAAAAATTAAATTATCAATAAGATAGAGATGACTATGATTAAAGGGGTACCCCGCCCTATACATCTTATCCCCTATGCAAAGGATAAGGGATAAGATGTCTGATTGTGGGGGTCCCATGCCGGATGACTGGTATTGAGGGGCGGAGGCACGTGACGTCGCGGTCACGGCCTGCTCGTGATGTCACGGCCATGCCCCCTCAATGCAAGTCCATGGGAGGGGGCGTCACGCCCCCTCCCATAAACTTGCATTGAAGGAGCATGGCCATGACATCGCGAGAGGGGAGTGGCCGTGATGTCACGAGCCTCCGGCGCTTCACCTGACGCTCTAAACGAATGCCGAGTGCGACAGGGAGGATGCTGGAGTCCCCAGCAGCAGGACCCCCACGATCAGACGGGATAATATGTCTAGGGGAGGAGTACCCCTTTAACCCCTTAAGGACTCAGCCCATTTTAGCCTTAAGGACTTTTTTACGTTTTCATTTTTTCCTCCTTCTAAAAATCATAACTCTTTTATATTTTCATCCACAGACTAGTATGAGGGCTTGTTTTTTGCGCAACCAGTTGTCCTTTGTAATGACATAACTCATTATATCATAAAATGTATGGTGCAACCAAAAAACACTATTTTTGTGGGGAAATTAAAATGAAAAACGCAATTTTGCTAATTTTGGAAGGTTTTGTTTTCACGCCGTACAATTTATGGTAAAAATGACGTGTGTTCTTTATTCTGAGGGTCAATACGATTAAAATGATACCCATTATTACATATTTTTCTATTATTGTTGCGCTTAAAAAAAATCACAAACTTTTTAACCAAATTAGTACGTTTATAATCCCTTTATTTTGATGACCTCTAACTTTTTTATTTTTCCGTATAAGCAGCGGTATGGGGGCTCATTTTTTGCGCCATGATCTGTACTTTTTTTTATACCACATTTGCATATAAAAAACTTTTAATACATTTTTAATAATTTTTTTTTAATAAAATGTATTAAAAAAGTAGGAATTTGGGACTTTTTTTTTTTCGTTCACGCCGTTCACCGTACGGGATCATTAACATTCTATTTTAATAGTTTGGAAATTTACGCACGCGGCAATACCAAATATGTCTATAAAAAAATTATTTACGCTTTTTGGGGGTAAAATAGGAAAAAACGGACGTTTAACTTTTTTATTGGGGGAGGGGATTTTTCACTTTTTTTTTTACTTTTACATTTTTTTACATTTTTTTTTACACTTGAATAGTCCCCATAGGGGACTATTCATGGCAATACCATGATTGCTAATACTGATCTGTTCTATGTGTAGGACATAGAACAGATCAGTGTTTTCGGTGATCTTCTGCTCTGGTCTGCTCGATCACAGACCAGAGCAGGAGACGCCGGACGGAGGAAGGAGAGGGGACCTCCGTGCGGCATTCATTCAAATCGCGCACTGCCGCAGATGCCGGGATCTGTATTGATCCCGGCACCTGAGGGGTTAATGGTGGACGCCCGCGAGATCGTCGGCGTCGGCCATTGCTGGCGGGTCCCTGGCTGCGATCAGCAGCCAGGATCAGCCGCGCATGACACGGGCATCGCTCCGATGCCTGCGGTTATGCAGAGGACGTAAATGTACGTCCTGGTGCGTTAAGTACCACCGCACCAGGACGTACATTTACGTCCTGCGTCCTTAAGGGGTTAAGGTAAAAGCGGCTTGTAGTAAAAAATCTACTGTATGTAAGACCACTTATCTGCCTACCTTCATCAGAAGAACTTTTTCTGACTGTACAGTACAGTCAACAAAATCTTTTGGGATCATGAAAAAGCAGGACGGACTTCTGCTTCTATATGGGTTCACTTAGGAAATGTTCTAAGCTCTGCACAGTTGCACAAGACATATGAGTATAAACAAAGCAAAGTAATAGGGATGCAAATTTATAAAAACTATACACATCACAAAGCACGCAACAGGTCTTTGTACATCAAATGCAGCTCTAGTATAATTAAATTCCTAGTGGATAGGCATAGAAATACACACCCGGCCTTATTGTGGTAGCATTATAGGAAACCCCCCAGTTTTCTAACCTATGTTGAGTGGAAAGATTTGTCGCCTCAGGTAAGGAGTAAAGATGAGCACACTTTTCAAAAGTTTGGTTCTTCTGGGTCTCCTGGGAGTATGTCTTCTGTATGTACTGAGCTGTTCATAAGGCAAAGTTAACTCCTTAAGGACGTAGGGCGTAACTGGACGTAGGGCGTACACCATGACCCCGCATCACACCGGGACGGTCCCGGTTGCTAATCATAGCCGGGACCCTGGGCTAACAGCTGTTAACCCTTCAGACGCGGCGATCAAAGTTGACCGCCGCATCTGAAAACGAAAGTAAATGCTTCCCGGCAGCTCAGTCGGGCTGATCAGGACATCGCGATAAAATTGCGATGTTCCGATCAGCTGGGATGCAGGCGGCGATATCCTTACCTGACTCCACGGCGTTCGTCGATTGATTGCTTCAAGCCTGAGCTACAGGCTTGAGCAATCAAGCCCATATCTCTCTGATCTGTGCAAAGCTATGGCTATGCAGGGATCAGCATAGGAGATCAGTGTGTGCAGTGTTATAGGTCCCTATGGGACCTATAATACTGCAAAAAAAGTGGAAAAAAAAAGTGAACAAAGGTCATTTAACCCCTTTTTATATCATAAAAAAATTAATAAAAAGTGATCAAAAAGTCTTATCAATATGAAAATGGTACCGATAAAAACTTCAGTACACGGCGCAAAAAATGAGCCCACATCCTGTCCCATAAGCAGAAAAATTAAAAAGTTATAGGGGTTAGAAGATGAGAATTTCTAACATATAAATTTTCCTGCATGTAGTTAGGATTTTTTTTACGAAGTACAACAATATCCAACCTATATAAGTAGGGTATCATTTTAACCATATGGACCTACAGAATAAACTTAAGGTGTTATTTTTACCGAAAAATGCACTGCGTAGAAACGGAAGCCCCCAAATTTACAAAATGAAATTTTTTTCTTCACTTTTGTCGCACAATGAATTTTTTTCTCCGTTTCGTCGTGGATTTTTGGGTGAAATGTTTAATTTCACTGCAAAGTAGAATTGGTGGCACAAGAAATAAGCCATCATATGTAATTTTATGTGCAAAATTGAAAGCGTTATGATTTTTAGAAGGTGATGAGGAAAAAATTTCAAAGTTACAGCAACATGTATTGCCATCAGTAAATGGATGTGGGGGCCCAGTGGTTGAATAAAAACACACCAAACTAGTGAACTTTTTATACTTTTTAAAATTCATGTCTAAAAATTATTCCTTTCTCGCTGTTTATATGCACACAGAGGTATTAGAAGAAGTAATCACTTTTCCAAGTGGTCCAAAAATGATCCCTTTTTGGGAGTAGCAACAGGTTTTGTGCCTGGAAAGGGAAAAAGCTATGGCTTTTAACAAGCTGTGAAAAATGATTCTTATTTTGGTGGGTAGGAAAAGTTTTGGCATCCTAGAAACTTTATAGCTTTCTTACAATTAGTGTAAAACACAAAAAAATGGCACACTTCGCTTCCAATAAAACAGATTTTGATGCAGTGGACTCTGCCACTCTCCCTACCTACTTGAATGGCTACTCCCAACTGGCAGATGATCCTTGGTACTCCAGGCATAGTGCACAGGAAGGCATGGACAAGCTAGGTCAGTATCGAACATCAAATTTTCTCTTCTACAGTGATTCATTGTATTAGTTAGGTCTCAGATATGGTGTTGAAATAACACTGGGAAATTATTTTTGCATGCCCGACATAAATATTTTTGGGATTACTTACCTATCATAAACATCAGAATTTGTGGTTTTATTTATGATCTCCAAATGATTATAAAGAAAGCTTTCCTGCAAAACTTTTGGTCTAGGACTATTTCATGTACACAATGCAAAGAAACTAATGGTTTCCTCTGAATGTTAGCAGACATAATATAGCATGATAGTGCTTAGCTTTACACCTATAAAACGAGGGAGAAGGAGCCACATTGCGCCCTGTGGGGAACTGTAAGATGTAAATTAAGGCGCGATTGCAGATTGCACCACCAACAACTTGGTCAGTTGTAAACTCAGATCTGGTTATACGCTGCTCAAAAAAATAAAGGGGACACTTAAACAACACTATGTAACTCCAAGTCAATTACACTCCTATGAAATCACACTGTCCACTCAGGAAGTAACACTGATTGACAATCAATTTCACATGCTTTTGTGCAAATGGAACAGGCAACAGGTGGAAATTATAGGCCATTCACAAGACACCCCATATAAAGGAGTGGTTCTGCAGGTGGTGACCACAGACTACTTCTCAGTTCCTATGTTTCATTGCTGATGTTTTGGTCACTTTTGAATGCTGGCGGTGCTTTCACTCTAGTGGTAGCATGAGACAGAGTCTACAACCCACACAAGTTGCTCAGGTAGTGCAGCTCATCCAGGATGGTACAACAATGCAAGCTGAGGCAAGAAGGTCTGCTGTGTCTGTCAGTGTAGTGTCCAGAGCATGGAGGTGCTGCCAGAAGACAAGCCAGTACATCAGGAGATGTGGAGGAGGCCGTAGGAGGGCAACAACCCAGCAGCAGGACCGCTACCTCCGCCTTTGAGCAAGGAGGAGCAGGAGGAGCACTGCTAGAGCCCTGCAAAATGACCTCCAGCAGGCCACAAATGTGCATGTGTCCACTCAAACGGTCAGAAACAGACTCCATGAGGGTGGTATGAGGGCCCGAAGTCCACAGGTGGGAGGTTGTGCTTACAGCACAACACCGTGCAGGACATTTGGCATTTGCCACAGAACATCAAGATTGGCAAATTCACCACTGGCACCCTGTGCTCTTCACACATGAAAGCAGGTTCACACTGAGCACATGTGACATGTGAGTCTGGAGATGACGTGAAAAACATTCTACTGACGGCAACATCCTCCAGCATGACCGGTTTGGCGGTGGGTCAGTAATGGTGGGGTGGCATTTCTTTGGGGGGGCCGCACAGCCCTCCATGTGCTTACCAGAGATAGCCTGACTGCCATTAGGTACCAAGAGGAGATCATCAGACCCTTTGTGAGACCGTATGCTGGTGCGGATGGCCCTGGGTTCCTCCTAATGCACGACAATGCTAGACCTCATGTGGCTGAAGTGTGTCAGCAGTTCCTGCAAGAGGAAGGCATTGATGCTATGGACTGGCCTGCCCGCTCCCCAGACCTGAATCCGATTGAGCACATCTGGGACATTATGTCTCGCTCCATCCACCAACGCCACATTGCACCACAAACTGTCCAGGAGTTGGCAGATGCTATAGTCCAGGTCTGGGAGGACATCCCTCAGGAGACCATCCGCCACCTCATCAGGAGCATGCCTAGGTGTTGTAGGGAGGTCACATGGGTACGTGAAGGCCACACCCACTATTGAGCCTCATTTTGACTTGTTTTAAGGACATTACATCAAAGTTAAATCAGCCTGTAGTGTGGTTTTCCTTTTTGATTTTGAGTGTGACTCCATATCCAGACCTCCATGGGTTGATAAATTTGATTTCCATTGATAATTTCAACATTCAACTATGTAAAGATGAAAGTATTTCATACGATTAGTTCATTCATTCAGATCTAGGATGAGTTATCTTAGTGTTCCTTTTATTTTTTTGAGCAGTGTATATAATTGAAGGGATGGAGGAGGAGGGACACTAGATGACAGTGATGAAAACAACATGGAGACTGTAGGGTTTTGTTCACATTTTGGTTTGGCATTTCAATTGTCCCACACGGCCATGTACTAATGCATAGCTGCAGTTCCAAAACACCCGTCTTGGCCATACCTTATTTCTGCTTGCAGATCCGACCCTGTGCCTGATTTACTTCCTCTGCGAAGCTACAGAAGAATTGCCACATGGCAGTACTATAAGAGCTAGTATGTACACCACCAATTACCAATTAACCATGCCCCCCCCTTTGGCTGGCTTTCTTTTGAAGCCTAAAAATGCAACAGCAGTGTCACCATCACCTGCTTCTGAGCTGAACTTACCAGCAGGCCTATATCTAGAACATTTTGCAGATGTTCTGATTCTACCTTTGCATTGCTCATTATTTCTTACAGTGCCACAACCAGGGGCATAGCTATAAAGGTAGCAGAGGTAGCAGTTGCACTGGGGCCCCGGTACCTAAGGTGGCCCCTGTCACGATTCGGCTTCCAGGTAGTGGATCCTCTGTGTCAGCGAGGGATTGGCGTGGACCGTGCTAGTGGGCCGGTTCTAAGAGGCTACTGGTGTTCACCAGAGCCCGCCGCAAAGCGGGATGGTCTTGCTGCGGCAGTAGCAACCAGGTCGTATCCACTAGCAACGGCTCTACCTCGCTGACTGCTGAGAAGGTGTGGGACAGAAGGACTAGACAGAGGCAAGGTCAGACGTAGCAGAAGGTCGGGGGCAGGCGGCAAGGTT
Organism: Hyla sarda; assembly: GCF_029499605.1. Classification (NCBI taxonomy): domain Eukaryota; kingdom Metazoa; phylum Chordata; class Amphibia; order Anura; family Hylidae; genus Hyla; species Hyla sarda. Next base: position 272,948,619 of record NC_079190.1, read on the forward strand.
CGTAGTCAGGATGGATAGCAGAAGTTCAGGTACACAGGCTTTGGACACACTAAACGCTTTCACTGGCACAAGGCAACAAGATCCGGCAAGGGAGTGCATGGGAGGAGATCAGATATAGCCAGGGAGCAGGTGGAAGCCAATTAAGCTAATTGGGCCAGGCACCAATCATTGGTGCACTGGCCCTTTAAGTCTCAGAGAGCTGGCGCGCGCGCGCCCTAGAGAGCGGAGCCGCGCGCGCCAGCACATGACAGCAGGGGACCGGGACGGGTAAGTGACCTGGGATGCGATTCGCGAGCGGGCGCGTCCCGCTGTGCGAATCGCATCCCCGATGGCCATGACAGTGCAGCGCTCCCGGTCAGCGGGACTGACCGGGGCGCTGCAGGGAGAAAGACGCCGTGAGCGCTCCGGGGAGGAGCGGGGACCCGGAGCGCTAGGCGTAACAGTACCCCCCCCTTAAGCCTCCCCTTTTTTTTGTCCGGTGACTGCCTCCCCTGGGATGAGGACACCGGGAAAGAATGGAGGGTTTCCTCAACGGCAGGCAGTACAGCAGGAGTAGGAATGGGGAGGGAGGGCAGAGGGTGAAGCTTGGCACGGGGCAGGGAGACACAAGGACGGGAGCCATGAGGAGGCACAGAGGCTTGCCTGACGGGACTGGGAGGGGGGGAGAGGCACTTCCTGTGGCAGGCAGAGTCCCAGTTCTTGATCTCCCCGGTAGTCCAATCAAGGGTGGGAGAATGAAGCCGGAGCCATGGCAGACCGAGGAGGACCTCATAGGTACAGTTGGGGAGAACGAAGAGCTCAATCCTTTCGTGGTGGGGTCCAATAGACATCAGGAGGGGTTCTGTGCGGTAACGCACGGTGCAATCCAATCTGACTCCGTTGACCGCGGAAATGTAGAGCGGCTTGACGAGACGGGTCACCGGGATGCTGAATTTATTCACAAAGGACTCCAAAATAAAATTCCCAGAGGCACCAGAGTCCAAGCAGGCCACGGCTGAAAGGGAGGAGTTGGCTGAAGGAGAAATCCGCACGGGCACCGTGAGACGTGAAGAAGCAGACTTGGAACCAAGAGACGCCACACCGACGTGAGCTGGGTGCGTGCGTGGAGGACGGATAGGGCAATCCACCAAGAAATGCTCGGTACTGGCACAGTAAAGACAGAGATTTTCTTCCCTACGGCGATTCCTCTCTTCCTGGGTCAGGCGAGACCTATCCACTTGCATGGCCTCCTCGGCGGGAGGCCCAGGCGTAGATTGCAACGGATACTGTGGGAGAGGTGCCCAGAGATCTAAGTCTTTTTCCTGGCGGAGCTCTTGGTGTCGCTCAGAAAAACGCATGTCAATGCGGGTAGCTAAATGGATGAGTTCTTGCAGGTTGGCAGGAATCTCTCGTGCGGCCAGCACATCCTTGATGCGACTGGATAGGCCTTTTTTAAAGGTCGCGCAGAGAGCCTCGTTATTCCATGATAACTCGGAAGCAAGAGTACGAAATTGGATGGCGTACTCGCCCACTGAAGAATTACCCTGGACCAGGTTCAACAGGGCAGTCTCGGCAGAAGAAGCTCGGGCTGGCTCCTCGAAGACACTCCGGAGTTCAGCGAAGAAGGCCTGGACTGTGGCTGTGGCAGGATCATTGCGGTCCCAGAGCGGTGTGGCCCAAGACAAGGCCTTTCCTGAAAGAAGGCTTACTACGAACGCCACCTTAGACCGTTCTGAAGGAAACAAGTCCGACAACATCTCCATATGCAGGGAACACTGAGACAAAAATCCACGGCAGAGTTTAGAGTCCCCATCAAATTTGTCCGGCAGGGACAAGCGGAGGCTAGGAGCGGCCACTCGCTGCGGAGGAGGTGCAGGAGCTGGCGGAGGAGATGGTTGCTGCTGTAGCAGAGGCAGAAGTTGCTGTAACGTGGCGGTCAACTGCGACAGCTGCTGTCCTTGTTGGGCAATTTGCTGCGATTGCTGAGCGACCACCGTGGTAAGGTCAGCGAGACTTGGCAGCGGCACCTCAGCGGGATCCATGGCCGGATCTACTGTCACGATTCGGCTTCCAGATAGTGGATCCTCTGTGTCAGCGAGGGATTGGCGTGGACCGTGCTAGTGGACCGGTTCTAAGAGGCTACTGGTGTTCACCAGAGCCCGCCGCAAAGCGGGATGGTCTTGCTGCGGCAGTAGCAACCAGGTCGTATCCACTAGCAACGGCTCTACCTCGCTGACTGCTGAGAAGGCGTGGGACAGAAGGACTAGACAGAGGCAAGGTCAGACGTAGCAGAAGGTCGGGGGCAGGCGGCAAGGTTCGTAGTCAGGATGGATAGCAGAAGTTCAGGTACACAGGCTTTGGACACACTAAACGCTTTCACTGGCACAAGGCAACAAGATCCGGCAAGGGAGTGCATGGGAGGAGATCAGATATAGCCAGGGAGCAGGTGGAAGCCAATTAAGCTAATTGGGCCAGGCACCAATCATTGGTGCACTGGCCCTTTAAGTCTCAGAGAGCTGGCGCGCGCGCGCCCTAGAGAGCGGAGCCGCGCGCGCCAGCACATGACAGCAGGGGACCGGGACGGGTAAGTGACCTGGGATGCGATTCGCGAGCGGGCGCGTCCCGCTGTGCGAATCGCATCCCCGACGGCCATGACAGTGCAGCGCTCCCGGTCAGCGGGACTGACCGGGGCGCTGCAGGGAGAAAGACGCCGTGAGCGCTCCGGGGAGGAGCGGGGACCCGGAGCGCTAGGCGTAACAGCCCCAAAGCACATCTGCCCCATAAGAGACCAGTATTATAATTGGCCTATGGGGCCCTGTTACCGATTTTCCATCGGGGCTCAGAAGCTACAAGCTACGCCTCTGGCCACAACTAACCTCCTGCTCTGCCTACATTACATTCTTGTCACCTGGTTCCACTGTCCTGTCCAAAACCACATCACCATAGTCCTCCTTATCATCTCTGTCACTCCTCTCAGTCTGTTCTGATGTTTCATTGGCTCTTTACCCTACCTCACCATTTCCACCTGCATTCAGAGAGTTTAGAAGAGTCACTATTAAAAGAGTGCACTATGTACCACTCCAGATCTACAGACCTTAATTTATTTCTCTACTAGCTGAGTACCCGGCGTTGCCCGGTTTTTCCTTCCTAATCCTTGTTGTGGAGGAAAATCAACAGAGGAAGCTTTTGACTTAATATCCTTTCCTTATATATTGTTTTCATATCTCAACCCCATATCCCGACCTCCTATCCCGTCCTCCTATCCAGTCCTCCTATTTTGACCTCCTATCCCGACCTCCAATCCCGACCTCCAATCCCGACCACCTATCCCGTCCTCCTATCTCGACCTCCTATCCCGTCCTCATATATCGACCTTCTATCTTGACCTCCTATCTTGACCTCCTATCCTGACCTCCTGTCCCGTCCTCCTATCCCATCCTCCTATCTCGACCTTCTATCCCGACCTCCTATTCTGACCTCCTATCCCATCCTCATATCCCAACCTCACATCCCGTCCTCCTATCTTGACTTCCTATCTCGACCTCCTATCCTGGCCTCCTATGCCGACCAGTAATAGATTTGCATGGGACTTTAAACAAAAACCCCAACCCTCATAAACGGGGGTATTTAAGGGTTAAATCAACTATCCTATATTTTAAGTGGACATATAAGTAACATGTAAACAAGCATTATCGAAATATCTCCAGCCGTTTGGAAGTTATGCAGTAACATATATTTCCCATTGACTTGTATGGGACTTTAAACAAAAAACCCAACCCTGGCAAATGGAGTGAGTAAGGATTAAATCACCTATCCTATGTTTGTTGTTGACATGTAAGTAGCATGTGCCAAGTTTCATGTTAATATCTTTAGCCATTTGGACGTGATGCTGGAACATATACACAAATACACACATGCACATTGAGTTTTATATATATATAGATTACTTCCGTGTTTGTTATAAGTGTTACTTTTCATGATGTACCATACAGTGTATAATGCTTTTGTAATCTGTAGCAGCAGCACAAGGCTTTATGTATAAGTAAAGTTTCACAGCCGGTACAGATTTACATCAACCTACATTTTTGTGGGATTTTTTTTAGGATCATTTGAATTTGAAATATTCCTTTGAATTGCAGTGACAGCCAGCTATTCTAAAATGTCTGATTCTGTCATCCTCTATAACTGAAGGTTTAATATTGCTGAGATTGACACAAACCTTTCTTAACTCTGCTCTTCATTTAACTCCTTTAACTTAAAATCAATCACATTGTTAGCAATTGTTTTAATTTCAACAGTCAGAGAGTATAACAAATACTGTAGTTGGATATGCCATCACTTTCTGATCAACTGTGTCAGTTCTTACTACTAGGTGCTGTGCTGGAGTGCTGGACACCTAGACTAAACAAGACATCCTACTGTCCCTGTTTTTTTTAGAAGGGTTCATTTACAGTTAAACTGACATGTCATCTTTATTCTGTAGTTCAGTAAAATGAAAGCAATACCCAATTTATATACAGCAGCTTTTGTTTTATTTTGCACATTTTTTAAGGAAAATAAATATGATTACAATTGCCTTAGTCTGACCCCTGTGTATAGGATGTACTGTATATGTATGGGACTTATGAGAGCTTATTTTTGTGTTATGATCTGTAGTTTTTATTGGAGACTTTTTTCTTTCTTATTTGATCAATAATTGCTGTCTATAAAGTGAGCTCAGCTTTTGGGCTGGCTTTATAGTCACCAAGTACACATATGCTGTACATGTACACATATGCTATACAATGCCCCCACATTCCTCACATTGCCCACTCACATACATTGCCCCCATATTCCTCACATACATTGCTCCCATATTCTTCACATACATTGCCCCCATATTCCTCACATATATTTCTCCCATATACCTGACATACATTGCCCCCATATTCCTCACATATATTTCTCCCATATACCTGACATACATTGCTTCCATATTCCTCACATATATTTCTCCCATATACCTGACATACATTGCCCCCATATTCCTCACATATATTTCTCCCATATACCTGACATACATTGCCCCCATATTCCTCACATATATTTCTCCCATATACCTGACATACATTGCCCCCATATTCCTCACATATATTTCTCCCATATACCTGACATGCATTGCTTCCATATTCCTCACATATATTTCTCCCATATACCTGACATACATTGCTTCCATATTCCTCACATACATTGCCCCACATCTCCTTGCATTGCTTCCATATATAGCAGGTCTGTTACATATATTGCCCCCATATTCCTTACTTTGTCCCCTCAAATACATTGCCCCCATATTTCTCACACTGCCCCCTCACCTACATTTCCTCCATATTCCTCGCATACATTGCCCCCAAATTCCTCACATATATTGCTCCCATGTACCTCACATAACTGGCTCACATATACCTCAAATACATTGCCCCCAGATTTCTCACATATATTTCCCCATATCCCCTCGCATTGCTTCCATATATAGCAGGTCTGTTACATACATTGCCCCCATATTCCTCACTTTGCCCCCTCAAATACATTTCTCCCATAGTCCTCACATTGTCCCTTACATACATTGCCCCCATATTCCTCACATACATTGCCCTCATACACCACATATAAAAAACACAATTAACCTCTCCATCATTCCCCAAGCTCAAGGAGCTCCTCTCCCCACAGCTCCAATTCTACCTTGCCTATAGATGGCACCAGCCCTGGATTGGCCTCATCTAGGAAATGTAATCTAACAGCTGTAGCCATATAACACATAGCATGCACATTTTCTGGGACCAAAAGAGAGATTTGCTCAGCCAGTGATATACCTATATCAATAAGCTATAACATTGATTCCTCTGATATCAGTCAATAATGTTGATTATCTCTTGACAATGGTGCATTTCATAGGGTGAGATATATAGGGAGCAAGTGAACAGTCAGTCCTTAAAGTTGATGAGTTGGAAACAGGAAAAATGGGCAATTGTAAAGATGTGAGTGACAGTGGGACATATTTTGATGCCTGGATGACTGGATCAGAGCATTCCCAAAAGAGAGGGTCTTGTGAGATGTTTCCAGTATGCAGTGTTTAGTTTCTGCATGCAAGTAGGCTAACTTGTGTGGTCCAATCCTATGGAAAACTTACTGTGTGATGAGGGTGTTGGAAGGGCAGATGGTATTAACCCTTAGGGCAGATGGCATTAACCCTTTGTGTTTGTGACGCCAGGGCATGGTTTACTTAATTCACCACCCGAGGTATAGCCGATGATTCCTGGGCCAGGCGTGGGGCAGATAATCACTCCGATGCAAGGTTATGGAATGGCTTTTTACTGAAGCAGACAAGGTGTTAAAGTCTTTACAACTCAGTTTATGCCCAAGGAGATGCACGGTGAACTTTAGGAAGCTTATCGGCTTGCTGGGACTTGTAGTGGACTTGGACTGACTTATGCAGCCCATGCTGACTTTGGTATATGACACTTGACTATCTTGACTAGACTTCTCCCCTGTATTTGTGCTTACCACCAGGATTTGACTTTCACCCGCAGGGCTTAACTTGCAGTAGGTGCCGGGCTGCGTGACTAGGCCTTGGGCCTCCCTCAGGAACACGACGCAAACTTCTTAGGTCCTTACACAAGCTGTACCTCAGCATGCACTGACTAGAACTTAGCACTCTAGCTCCTCTCTAGTATTTACTGTAAGGGAGCAATTTGGAGGGTTCCCATTCGCCAGATAAGTCACAAGTTCACCTTACACCTTCCTTGGTAACATAGCCCTTAGCAACAGTGTTTTAAAGGCACAATAACATATTAATACTTTACAAAACATTTAATTAACCCATACATAACTTAATATGGTAGACAGAGTTCTGAGAAGTGTGGGGCCGGGGGACATTGACTGAGTCTGCCCGATAGGACTGGCAGGGGTACCAAAGGGCACCTTCTGTACTGGGCAACCACAAATGTAGCACAACGGGAATACTGATTATAGCAGAAAGCAGCCAGGACACAAGTGCTTTACAGCAACAGCAGCTGAGTTTCAGACAGTTTCTGACATGGACAGAGGTGTCAGCAGAAAACACTGTGGTCAGACTGAAAAGAACAACTCTACTTCCTCTGCAGCATACAGCAGCTGATAAGTTCTGGAAGGATTAAGATTATTTAATAGAAGTCATTTACATATCTGTATAACTTTATGGCATCAGTTGATTAGAATTTTTTTTTCCACCAGAGTGCCCCTTTAATGGCAGTGGTCTCTTTCAGAAGTACACATTCACTGAGATTACAAGGATTCTTTAAAAAAATAAAAATAAATAAATATATGTATATATATATATATATATATATATATATATATATATATATATACTTTTATTTTATCATGTTTAACAAATATGGATGCACTAGTAGTATCAAAAAAAAATTCACCATTTCTTAAAATGTCCCATTTATTTTACTCTCATTGAAAAGAGCTAAAGAGACATAACTTATTAACAGGAGTAAAATGAGATAAAGCTTATTGTTCCTGCAGTTTAAAAATATGGCCTTGGTTGCTATAATGGTAATTCTGTTCAGTACGCAATGGAGGTGGAACCGGCTTGCCAAGCTTACCTGTCTCTGTTCTGTATGCCACTCTTTGACCTATAACTTTTTTTATTTCTCATCTACACAGATTATTTCACTATATGTTATAAATACACCAGGTTCTTTGTATAACACCACCTTCCCCCAGAAAGAGATACATACAATGTCTGTCCTTAGATGGTTTTGTCTATACTGTAACTGGAAACACATAATGTCCTTGTCCCATTATCCCATTGGTTGATATTTTTATGTGGATTTAAATAAAAAGGGTTGAGCGGGGTCCAGTGCGGGCAGTAGAGTAGAATGAGCTGTGGGAATTGTCTGTTTCTTAATGAATGTCATCTCACAGACAAGGGAATCATGAAAAGTATCCCAACATTTGGAGAGGTACCCCGACAATGTACAATGTCACTGGTGGTAGTCCCGGTGTGTGAAGGGTGCTCAAAAGCCAGTGACTCCCAGCTGCCAATCATTCAAGCTACTTCAGCACAATTCACTGCAATACAGGTTTCTAAACTCCCTAAGGACATAGGACGTAAATGTACGTCCTGGTCCGCTGGTACTTAGTGCACCAGGACTTACATTTACGTCCTATACATAACACGAGCACTGGAATGGTGCTCGCATCATGCATGGCAGGTCTGAGCTGCTATCAGCAGCCAGGGACCTGCCAGTAATTGCAGACATCAGCAATCACTCTGATGTCCGCCATTAACCACTCAGATGCCGTGATCAATACAGATCCCGGCATCTGTGGCAATACAACGCTTTGAATGGATGATCTGATCGCCTACGGCACTGCCCCAGTGATCCGATCATCCAAGATGGTGGACGGAGGTCCCCTCACCTGCCTCCGTCCAACTCCCGGGTCTTCTTCACTGGTTCAGCATCAAGCAGACCAGAGAAGTAGATTGCCGATTATAGTGATCAGTGCTATGCCTATGCATAGCACTGAACAGTATCAGCAATCAAATGATTTCTATAAATAGTCTCCTATAGGGACATAAAAAGTGTTTAAAAAGTTTTTTTTTTTTTTTCATTTGAAAAATCCTCCCCCTAATAAAAATGTAAATCACCCCATTTTACCTCCAAGAAGCATAAAATAAAATAATTAATTAACACAGTTGGTATCGCCATGTGCGTAAATGTCCGAACTTTCAAAATATAATGTTAATGATCCTACATGGTGAATGGTGTAAAAGTATAAAAATAAAAAAGTCGAAAATAGCTGTGTTTTGGTCACAACAAATTCCCCAAAATTAATAAAATGAGATCAAATTGTCACATATACCCAAAAGTGGTGCCAAAAAAACTACAGATCACGACGTGAAAAATGAGCCCTCATACAACCTACTATATGGGAAGTTGAGAAAGTTATAGGGGGTCAAAATAGAGCAGTTTTAAATATACTTATTCCGTGAAAAAAAAAACATATTTATTTTTTTTTTAAGTGGTACAATAATAAAAAAGTATGTAATAATGGGTATAATTTTAATCGTATTGACCCACAGAATAAAGAAAACATGTAATTTTTTATGTAAAGTGTACAGCGTGAAAACCAAACCCTCCAAATGTTGTTAAATTTTTAGCTTTGTTTTCAATTTCCTCACACACAAGGACTCACATGAGTATGTGAATGTACATATGAAAGAGTTATGATTTTTAGAAGGCAAGGAGGAAAAAATGAAAACACAAAAATAAAATTGGCTGTGTCCTTAAGGTCAAAATGGGCTGTACATAAGGGGTCAAATAATGTATATTTGTATATAGAAACCTACATCTACCAGATGAAGAACTTAAGAACAAAAATATACTAATGACATCAATGCCATGTTAAACTGTCGTTATGCAGATGACCCCAGAAAAGCCTGAGAGACTGCCATCTGCTACTTTACCTTCTTTGGGAATAGAATTGGCAGATTGGGTAAACTTCATAGGTAAAACCCTTCAAACACAATGCTAAAGAGGACTTGATTTTTTTCTGTTTATATTACCTTCATATGGCTATGCTTAGGTAGTGTTGGGTGGACCCCTTAGTGTTTGATGTTGCCCATGTGACCATGATTTTAACCCTTTATGGAACTACATTTTTTTGTGAAATAACAGAAATGTAAATTTGCTTTACTCTAAAAGAGAAAAACACACTTACTTGAAGATCCCATTCATTATACATTAACCTGAACTGTTGGTATCATTACAAGGATCATTGTGGAAGAGTTCTGAAGCCGACTTATCTACCATTTTCCTTTGCAAATGAGACAAAATGCTAATTATCCCTTAAAGATTTAAATTTTTAATTGGGATTCAATTGCTTTGTGAATTGTTCCGGGAAAAGTGTCAACAGAAACATGAGACAAAGTAGCATGTTAGGCTAAGAAGCAAAAAAAATGTGTTGTTCTTTATGTTATGTATTTTTTGTTTTCTGCAATGTAATGTTAGATCAAGTACACTTCTTAGGGTTTGTCGTTGCACCCATAAAAAATAATTTTACTAATGATACACTTTCTCAGTTTTTTAGATTAACTTTAGGATTAAGTATTTAAAACTTTAACCCCTTAAGGACTGAGCGATTTCACGTTTTTGCATTTTTGTTTTTTCCTCCTTGCCTTTAAAAAATCATAACCCTTTCAATTTTGCACCTAAAAATCTGTATCATGGCTTATTTTTTGCACCACCAATTCTACTTTACAGTGACATTAGTCATTTTACCAGAAAATCCAAGGCGAAATGGAAAAAAAATTCATTGTGCGACAAACTTGAAGAAAAAATGCAATTTTGTAAATTGTGGGGGCTTCCGTTTCTACGCAGCACATTTTTTGGTAAAAATGACACCTTATATTTATTCTATAGGTCCATACGGTTAAAATGATACCCTACTTGTATAGGTTTAATTTTTAATTACTTCAGAAAAAAATCATAAATACATGCAGGAAAATTTATACGTTTAAAATTGTCATTTTCTGAGCCCTATAACTTTTTTATTTTTCTGTGTTCAGGGCGCTATGAGGACTCATTTTTTGCACCGTGATCTGAAGTTTCTAGTGGTACACTTTTTATTCTGATCAGACTTTTTGATTACTTTTTATCCACTTTATTGTGTTGTAAAAAGTGATCAAAAATGCGCTATTTTGGACTTTGGAATTTTTTTGTGCATACACCATTGAACGTGCGGTGTTAAAAGCAGTATATTTTTATAATTTGGACATTTCTGCACGTAGTGATACCCCATATATTTATTTTTATTTACACTGTTTTATTTTGTTATTAGGAAATGCCGGGTGATTTAAACTTTTAATTCAGAAGGGAATACCTGAAAGGGTTAACTTTTTTTTTTACACTTTTTTTTACAAGCTCATAGCTCCTATAGGGACCTATGAGCTTGCAATGGCTGATTGCATACACAGATTGTTGCCTTGCCGTTGCATGGCAACAAGCTGTGTAATCGGCGGTTGATTGCTCCAGCCTGTAACTCAGGCATGGAGCAATCAATCAGAGCTGGGACGCCGACGGAAGACCTTATTCTCTCCGGGTAGCTGATCGCAAGTTTATCGCAATGACCCCGATCAGCCCGACTGAGTAGCGGGGAAGCATTTACATTCACTTTTGATGCGGCGCTCGGAAGGGTTAATAGCGCGTGGCCGAACGATCGCGGCTGCGCGCTATTAGCCACGGGTCCCGGCTGTGAATAGGTGCCGGAACCATCCTGCTATGACGCGGGTCCCGCCGGGACGCCGCGTTATATAGACAGGGACCGGACTTAGGACGTACTCATACGTCCTAAGTCCTTAAGGGGTTAAAGGGGTTATGCAACATAAGGTGACTTCTGTAAATAAGCTTCATACAGTAATGGACATGCTTACCCATGATCTGAGCTTGTGTTGGTAGTAAATGGCCATGTCCAGTGTCCCCCATCATGCTGCTGGCTTGGTTTTGGGAACAGTTTTCTTCCAGTTCCTGTGGTCACCCTCAGACTACAATTCCCAGGATCCACTGTTTCAAGGTGGGAGATGACTTTTTTTTAGCTGCCACACATCAGTCACCCCAACCATTGCAGCACAGCCACGCTCCCTTTGATTTCACGAATTGCCCGGCATCACCTGACACACAAGCTGCAGATCTGTGTGATGATGAGTGCACGCACATGTGCACGGATAGGGGGGGTGACTTCACACACAGACAAAGCAGCTAAGCCTCCTTTGAGCACCTGACTTGTTATGTATTGTCTCGGACTGCACAGCAAGCTGGGAAAGGTCTGAGACAACATTTATTTTATAGGCTGAAAAAAATTATCTTCCGTGGAAAAGAAAGACAAATTAATTTGATACCAGCCACCAAATATAGGTAATCGCAATGTATTAGGAACTGGACAAACTTTGCTGACCCTGTCTTAGATTCACAGGACCAAAAATCCCAGAATACCCCCTAACTGTACTTTACCTAACATGAATCTCAAAAATAAAAAAATTTTATACAGTAATTCATCACATCTGTTTTGTTGTTGCTTTTACCCAAATTCATCATAAACCTGTTGGTTTTCACTATCTCATTGCTACCAAAACTTTGTAAAGTGCTGTGTCAAATTTGTTGGCGCTACATATATGAAACTATATAGCCAAAAACAAAGAGACCCACAATACTAATATTATTTCAAAAAGTGTGACAATCTTTATTAGACAATATAAAACAAACAATTAAAAATAATTAAAAGGCAGAGGATAACCTTAGGCAGGAGACAAACAAGTGCCAGTGAATCTGGTATGGGTAATGTAGGTAGTCAGTCGAGAGCATATACAATATAAAACTGACACAGCTGCAAACTCTTAATATAGTACAATATAGATATAACATCTAACATACATCAGTATAACATAGGGAGCAGCAATGTAATATGACAGACAGAAATGGGGACCCAAAATTAGTAGTACCTAAAGAGACTACCTATCATATACCCACAAGCCAGGAACACCAAGCACCAACACCCCAACGCACGTTTCGCATATGGGCTTCTTCAGGGGGCGTGTCACGTGACGAAGCCCATACGCGAAACGTGCGTTGGGGTGTTGGTGCTTGGTGTTCCTGGCTTGTGGGTATATGACAAGTAGTCTCTTTAGGTATTACTCATTTTGGGTCCCTATTTCTGTCTGTCATACTGCATTGCTGCTCCCTATGTTATACTGATGTATGTTAGATGTTATATCTATATTGTACTATATTAAGAGTTTGCAGCTGTGTCAGTTTTATATTGTATATGCTCTCGGCTGAATACCTACATTACCCATACCAGATTCACTGGCACTTGTTGTCTCCTGCCTAAGGTTAACCTCTGCCTTTTCATTATTTTTAATTGTTTGTTTTATATTGTCTAATAAAGATTGTCATACTTTTTGAAATAATATTAGTATTGTGGGTCTCTTTGTTTTTGGCTATATATTGGTACCCCCGGGACCTACATACGGCGCTTAATGTTTGCCGTGTTGTTGTTTGGCATATATGAAACTAGCCAAGGCAGAGTGGCTTGTCAGCGCCTCCTGGCATCCAGCATCTAAAGCCTAAGTCCCACCCCTCATCCACTCACAAAGATATGCCTCTGAGCTGTATGTCAGCCATATACCAGATTTTGTAGATAAATCTGGAGGTTAAAGCATTATCTGTGTGCCATTATCTTGAGCCATATGTATTTAAAAAAACTAGAATGGTTAAAGGGGAACTCTGGCCCTAGACATCTTATCCCCTATCCAAAAAATAGGGCATAAGATGTCTGATTGTGGGGGTCTGGCCGCTGGGTACCCCCATGATTTTCGGGATGGCACCAAAGTTTAAGGCTTCCATGTTCGTGATGTTACCCCACGCCCCCTCCTTTTATGTCTATGGGTGGCATGACAGCTAGTACACAGCCCCCTCCTTAGATAGGGGATAAGATCTCCAAGAGCGGAGTACCACTTTAACATTATTCTGTATGTCCTAGATCCTCAATTTCATCCCCTTACGTAAATATGGCTTAGCCACAGATTCTGAAAGAATCAATAATAGATTCCTTGGGGGGAATTTGTAGAATAGCGTGGCAGTTACAGTTTGCTAGCTCAGGGTTTTTGGGGTAAGGCTCCATACATCAGCACCCCTCATATTATTCTGATGCATCTTTGGATTGTAATAGGGCATGTGCAGCCATTTGTATTAAAGAAATATATAAACAGCACTGTTTTATAAAATCATTTCACTCTTATTTTATTGGCAGCATTGAAAAATATCATGGTATGTACCTTACAACTCTTGGCAAAACAATTGAATCACCACACTTAGTAGGTGTTCACTGAGCTTTTATTCTTTGTAGAACTTATACAATTCACATAGACTGTTACAATTAAAATGATACATACTTAATTTGAAATTAAATTTATCTGTAAAATGTACAAACTTTCAGCTGTTTGCAAAAAAAATAATAATAAAATCTCAGCAGAACAATGTAAATAGCTCTACATAGCTAATACAACAAGTGCTTTTTCCAAATCTAACCTTAAAGGGAAACTGACAGATTGATCAACTCCACTAACCTGAAAATACAAGTGGTTAATGTGAGTAAAACAATATATTTCTTACTCCTATCAATCCAGCCATTCCCGAGATATAGCACAATCTTGCAATATGCAAATGAACTGAACTGCACTGGAGCCGTGTTTGCAGACTATCTGCCCCTCTGGTGCAATCCTTGGTTCTCGTTCACACTGCCCTCCTCATTAATATTCACATCAATCTTCTTCTCCTTGCTAAGGGAGGCATCTTGAAAGGTACCAAGGAGATGGCTTCAGAGGTGCAGATACAAGCCAACTAACCACCTGCATATTCATGTTAGTGGGCTTGATCCATCGTTCAGTTTCTATTTTATACTCTTTAAATAGAGTCTTTTATAGGAGTATACATTTGCAAATCAGTTGTGGTCTCAAGCACACCTGATGCAACTAACCTTTAAACACCTGGAATTGGTAAGGAGGTAAGGCTTTGATGACTGTGACATTTTGGCATGTTTGGAAAACTCAAGAGAGTGATCCAAAAAGTTAGGAAAAGAGATTATTGTTCACCAAAAGCAAATGGTACAAGAATATTGCAAAGGCATTGGAAGCATAAGCTTAAAGTTCAAAGTTAAAGGAGTACTCTGCCCCTAGACATGTTATCACCTATCCAGTGGCCAGAAACTCCAGTGATCTCCGGGCCGGCGATGCGACCTTCATGAACACGTAAGCCTGGGGCTTCCGTGTTCATGATGACACTCCACGCCCCCTCCATTCATGTCTATGGAAGAGAGCATGACGGCTAGTACACAGCATCATGCCCCCTCCCATAGACAAGAATGGATGGGGTGTGGTGTGAAGTCGTGAAAATGGAAGCCCCAGGCTTCCATGTTTATGAACGCTGCAGTGACGGCCCGGAGATTGCAGGGGGTCCCAGTGGCCGGACCCCCATGATCAGACATGTTATTCCCTACCTATGTAACATGTCTAGGGGTGGAGTACCTCTTTAAAGGAACACTGACTAAACTATCTAGATGTGTCAGGAACAGAACGTAATCACCAGCTGAGTGGCATAAGTTCATCACATTTTATAAAGACAAATAAAATAACATGCATTTGCTATATTTTTTATAGCGTTATCCCTTCCTGAGAAATTCCAATAAATACATGGAGAGGGTGTGTCTGCCGCCCCTTCTTGCATTGGTTTACAGTAATCCGTGCACAGAGTGGAGGGCACTCCATTCATGAAAAGAGTCCAGGGTGCCAAGCAGGAGATTGCAGAGAAATTCTAGGCAGGATTTACGTTCACAGCATGTACCATTATGTTAACTCATAATTTGAATTTCCCCAGTCCTGCTGCCCGGGGATGGGGTGCCCAGATTCTGAAGCTACGAGGGAGCAGAGGAAGGTAAGTTAAAGTGTTTGTTATTTTTGTCGCCAGCTGGGAATAGTAAGAAAATACGTTTTTCACCTGGATAACCCATTTAAATGAATGATAAATGAAATCAACTGGTGCCAGAAAGTTAAACAGATTTGTAAATTACTTCTATTTAAAAATCTTAATCATTCCAGTACTTATCAGCTGCTGTATACTACAGAGGAAGTTCTTTTTTTCTGTCTGACCACAGTGCTCTCTGCTGACACCTCCAATTTAGGTACTGCCCAGAGCAGGAGAGGTTTGCTATGGGAATTTGCTCTTACTCTGGACAGTTCCTGACATGGACAGATGTGTCAGCAGAGAGCACTGTGGTCAGACAGAAAATAAATTAAAAAAGAAAAGAACTTCCTGTGGAGCATACAGCAACCGATAAGTACTGGAAGGGTTAAGATTTTTAAATAGAAGACATTTACAAATCTGATTAACTTTCTGGCACCAGTTGACTTAAAAAAATTATTTCCCACTGGAGTACCCCCCTTTAACTTCAAATTGAATTAGTCACTAGGGGGTTAAATTCATTTATCTCTAGTGTTGTATAAGCAGGAAGAAGTAAAAAAAAAGAAGCATGGCAGCATGGGCCTAAATACATCTGCAAGGCACTGCATGTCAGCATTGTGTGTTGGTCTCAATACAACTGTTTAATATCTGGAGTGTGTCCGCTCTGTACCGATGCTGGAGATTTTTGTGATTAAACTAAGTCTATAGCAGGTTATCACTATAAACTTTGCTGGAAAGTGTGCCCTGCGTGTTATTGGATTCTGCCTTCCTAGGAATCAGAAGATTATGTTCCAAAAGCAAAAAGCAAAATACTTATATCTCCGACTCTAGATCAGAGGTGCGATAATTAGACTGGTGCAAATTGGTTTTAAAACCAATCCAACCGAGCTTTTATCGGATCAGGTGAAAAGTCAGGATTTCACTGAATAGATTTGTGGATTAAAATGGATGTATAGTTTCAACAGTGCTGTTTTGATCTCCTCATTTTCTTGCTGTCTGGCTTTGATCCTTTCTGGAAGGCATTGTAGTCAGTAAATGTTTAATCTACTAAGGTGATATAATATGTAACCATAGTTAAACTTTCCTTTTTTTTATGCGGGTACATTATCATAATTGTGCCAAGGAAAGAGTTAACAAAAAGAACCTTGGGAAAAAAATATTGTACAGCATTTTGACATATTAAATTATACATAATTGTTATGCAGCAATTATGTATTCAGCGTTAGACAGTATATAATAAACTAGCTGTTATAAGGTTGTAAAACCACTTGGTTAAGAAAAAGTCTTTTAGGAAGGTAAGATTCTATATTTATCATTACAGTCAGAATGATTTTATTTCCTGTGTTTGACTTGCATATAGGGCATGTCGTTTTATATTCACGTATTATTTGGCACATATAATTTGACATATACATTGCTCTTACCTGTTTGTTGTGGGTATGGTTGTTGAAACGCCCACCATTATTGCTGATAGATGTGGGCAGGCCCACACCAGCTGCTGTATGGGGAATATGATAGTACATTTAAAGAGGTACTCCGGCTCTAAGACATCTTATCCCCTTTCCAAAGGGTAGTCCTGCTGCTGGTGACCCCCGCAATCTCTCATGCAGCACCCACCTGTGTGAACTGCACGCCAGCACTGGAAGCTCAGAGTCTGAAGCCTCACGACTGCGGGGCTGGAGTATCGTGATGGGAGTGTGTATCTGTAGTGGGGGCCCCTGATCCCCGACATCGGAGAGGAGAGTGCGCAGCAGCAGGAGGTAAGGCCGTGCCTCCTATTGTTGCCAAGCTACTTATCCTTTTTTGGAAAAAAAATGCAGTGGAAAAATAAGTAAAGATTTGCTCACCTTTTGGTGTTGTACTATGAGCACAACACCAAAGATCGCTTGTTTCCACAGTGAGTGATTTATTGAAGTGTGCAGCCTGCACTGATCCCGTATCCAGCTATTGGAGGACGGTCTGGTAGAATCCAAGGTATGGAAGAGAAAATCTCCCAGAAATGTAGTGTAGTACCTCTTGATATGAACGGGTTATTAGAAAATAATATAACAAACCAATTATTTTACAAAAGCATACAGAGGAACAACACGTTTTGAGAGGCGGGACCCCCTCTTCGTCAGGTTCTGATTGTGGGTTGGGTGTGACGTCCTTTTTATACACACCCGGACCCGCGGAAATCATGCACAGATGTTAACATAACATGAAAACAATAAATTAAATCAAAAGAAAACAGTGTATTCAATAAAAATCATTCTACATTGTACAAATATTATAGATTTGTTCTCTTATCATAATAGTGTGATAAAAAAACAGCAGAGATGCGTGTGATTCAAATTTTTACATAACATTCACCTCGGCGGCTTGTCGTGCACGATGTCCTGTCTGCACGGAGAAAAATAATGATAAAATAATAATAAATAATATTGGAGAAAAAATTAATAAAAATAAAAATAGATGAATAAATGGAGATATCGAAATGATACCATATATGTAAGGAGGAATTAATGATATCAGAAATCAAAGCGTACATGTGAGACTATCTAATCTGTGATGGGGTATGTATAAGAAGTGAAAATATATATTGAAAATGTAAAGATGAATAAATAGTTGATTCTACAGTGGGATACAGGATATAAAAGCATAAAAAGGTATGTATGGGTGATTGGTGGAGGAATTTTTATGATGCAGTGGTTGATAAATAGATCAATGGAATGATGGATATAAATAAATAAGTGCTAATGTACCTATAGAATAGAAAATAATAAAAAAAAAATACTAAATAATAAGTGAATAATTAAATAAATGAAAACATTTTAATATAGGTTAAAATGGGAATGTGCAAGTTCACTGGCACATAAGATATTTGACTGATATTGCTAACATGTTAGATCTATGGCTTCGTTCAAGGCTGTAGATCCAAAACATTTCATTGTCTCAATCTGTTTTTCTTCTCTGGTGGAATGTGTTTAATTGGAGTGATGGAGATAGGTGTCATTTCTCCATCATGCGCAAGGCAAATGTGCCTGGATAATCCATGGTGCATAAATTTCCTTTTTTTATATTTGACCGATGTTGATTAAGTCTGAGGTGCAGAGGCTGAGTGGTTCGTCCGACATATTGTTTATTACACTGACATTCAATCAGGTAAATCACGTATTCTGTTTGACATGTTAAATGCTGTTTGATAGAGAAAGAATTTTGGGTACTAGAAACATTTTTCCTCCCATGGTTGATTGATTGGCAACATAAGCATCTGGATTTTTTGCATTTATAAACCCCAAAATCTTTGGGAAGTTGTTTGATGACAGTTTGGATTGCTTGGGGCAATCATACCTTTTACAGTGGGGGCTCTTCTGAAGGTCAGACATGGGTTGTTTGGCAGAATCTTTCCCAAGTGGGGGTCAGATAGAAGTATCTGCCAATGCTTACTCAGTACTTTTTTTTATTTCTTTCTGGCCAGCTGAGTACATAGTAATACAATTGCAGTTGCATTTCCCTAATTTCTCAGACTTTTCTTTCCCTTTTTCCTCCAGGTAAGGTTCAGAATCCAGTTTGTCCAGACATTCTTCCTGGGTAAGTACACATGTTTTTTCATAGGCATTGTTTACCAGCTCTTTTGGATATCGTTTAGCTGAAAAGCGAGATTTCAGAGTATTAGATTGTTCAGTTAAAGGGAATGTTCTGTTTCCCCCGCTCCCCCCCCCACCAAAAAATAAATAAAAATGAAAATGGAGATTTGCCACAGCTGGAGGCACCCTGTTTGGGAAACACTGCCATATGGTAATTTTGGTATTGGAGGCAAGTCTAATTCTAGCATCTGGGTCTGTTCCTATGCAAATCCCTAATTTAGGCCTCAAATGCGCATGGCGCTCTCTCACTCTAGAGCCCTGTCGTATTTCCAGGCAACAGTTTAGGGCTACATATTGGATAGTTCCATACTCAGGAGAAATTGCCTAACAAATTTTGGGGGGCTTTTTCTCCTTTCACCACTTATGAAAAGGTATAGTTGGGGTCTACTCCAGCATGTTATTGTAAAAAAATAAAAAATGTTACACTAACATGCTGGTGTTGCCCCATACTTCTCATTTTCATAAGAGGTGAAAGGAAAAAAAGACTCCCAAAATTAGTACAGAAATACCCCATACGTGGACGTAAACTGCTCTTCGGGCACACAACAAGGCTCAGGAGTTGAGGGGATTTGCACAGGGGTAGCTGATCGTTACATCGGTTCTGACATAAACGCAAAAAAAACAAAAAAAACACTCACATGTGACCCCATTTTGGAAACGACACCCCTCATGGAATGTAACAAGGGGTATCACTATACCTTTACACACCACAGGTGTTTGAAGAATTTTCATTAAAATTGGACGTGAAAATGAAACATTTTTACTAAAATGCTGGTGTTATAGGAAGAAATAGGAAGAAAAAATAAATTGTAACACCATTTCTATATAAATACTCCATGTGTGGACATAAAGTGTTCTACAGCGCACTACAATGCTCAGAAGAGAAGGAGCGCCATTGGGCTTTTGGAGAGAGAATGTGTCTGGAATTGAAGGCCATGTGCATTTACAAAACCCCCATAGTGCCAGAACAGTGCCCCCCCCCACATGTGACCCCATTTTGGAAACTACACCCCTCAAGGAATGTAGCAAGGGGTCTAGTGAGCATTTATACCCCACAGGTGTCTGACAGATTTTTTAAACAGTGGTCCATGAAAATGAAAACAATTATTTTTCATTTGCACAGCCCACTGTTCCAAAGATCTGTCAAATGCCAGTGGGGTGTAAATGCTCATTGCACCCTTTATTATATTCTGTGAGGGGTGTAGTTTCCGAAATAGGGTCACATTGGGTCCACTGTTCTGGCACCATGGGGGCTCTGTAAACGCACATTGACCCCAACTTCCATTCCAAACAAATTCTCTCTCCAAAAGCCCAATGGCGCTCATTCTCTTCTGAGCATTGTAGTTCGCCCGCAAAGCACTTTACATCCACATGTGGGGTATTTCCATACTCAGAAGAAATAGGATTAAAAATTTTGGGAGGCTTTTTATCCTATTACCCCTTGTGAAAATGAAAAATTTGGGGTAACACCAGCATTTAAGTGAAAAAATTTAAAAAAATGTATTTTCACGTTCAACTTTAGCGGAAATTTGTCAAACACCTGTGGTGTGTAAAGGCTCACTATACCCCTTGTTACGTTCCTTGTTATGGCACCACAGGTGCTTCTTAAATGTGGCATGCCCCCCACAAACAATTTCAGCTAAATTTTCTTTCAAAAAGTCAAATGGCGCTCCTTTGCTTCTGAGCATTGTAGTGCACCCGCAGAGCACCTTATGTCCACACATGGGGTATTTTCATACTCAGAAGAAATTGGGTCACACATTTTGGGGGATTTTCTCCAATTACCTGTAGTAAAAATGGTTAATCTGGGGGGAAAAAACAGCATTTTTGTGAAAATAAAAATTAATTTACACATCTGACTTAAACGAAAAGTCATCAAACACTTGTTGTTAAGACTCACTGGACTCCTTGTTACGTGCCTTGTGGGTGTCGTTTCCAAAATAGTATGCCAAGTGTTTTTTGTTTTTTTTTGTTTGCAGTTACGGCACCACAGGGGCTTCCCTAATGAGACATGCCCCCCCCAAGAAAAAAAATATATAATCATTTCAGAAAAATTGTGTGGCTCCTTCTCTTCTGAGCATTGTAGTGCGCCTGCAGTGCACTTTACATTCTCACATGGGGTGAGTATATTTCCATACTCAGACGAAATGGGGTTACAACATTTTCTCCTATTACCTCTTGTAAAAACGGTAAATTTGGGGGGGAAAAACAGCATTTAAATGAAATTCGTTTTTTTTATTTACACATCCGACTTCACCAAAAAGTTGTTAAACACCTGTGGGGTGTTAAGGCTCACTGTACCCCTTGTTATGTGCCATGAGGGGTGTAGTTTCCAAAATAGTGTGCCATGTGTTTTATTTATTTATTATTTTGGCTTTATGGCACCACAGGGGCTTCCTAAATGTGACATGCCCCCCAAAAACCATTTCAGCAAAATTCACTCTCCAAAATCACATTGTCGCTCTTTCCCTTATGAGCCCTCTAGTGCACCCACAGAGCACTTTACGTTCACATGTGAGGTATTTCCTTACTCGAGAGAAATTGGGTTACACAGTTTGGTGGGATTTTTCTCTTTTTATCCCTTGTAAAAATTAAAAAACGGGGTCTACAAGAACATGTTAATGGAGATTTTAAATTGTCTACTTCACGAACTTTCTGAATGTCATTTTATATAGTTTGAAGGGTGCCGTTTTTATAATGGGGTCATTTATGGGTATTTCTAATATTTTCTCATGTCCACTTCAAATCTGAACTGCTCCTTGAAAAATTCCAATTTTCCAAATTTTTTAAAAAATTGGAAAATTGTTGCTGAACTTTGAAGCCCCCTGATGTCTTCCAAAAGTAAAAACATGTCAACTTTATGATGCAGACATAAAGTAGACATATTGTATATGTGAATCAATATATAATTTATTTGGTATGTCTATTTTCCTTACAAGCAGAAAGCTTCATAGTAAGAGAAATGCAAAATTTTCTTTTTTTTCATAAAATTTTGGAATTTTTCACCATGAAATGATAGACGAAAATTTACCACTAAGTTAAAGTAGATCATGTCACGAAAAAACATTCTCATAATCAAATTCATAAGTAAAAGCATTATTAATGCTTAAAGTGACAGTGGTCCTAGGTTTTTATGCGGTGAAATAAAAAAAAAAACTCAATTTTATAACTCTCAGCTGATATAGACATCGCAATCTCACCTCAATGGTCCAGATCAGCTACTATGAGCTGTCGGGATAGTTTTTTTTAACATTTCAGATGCTGCTGCGTCCAAAGGGTTAATGCCAGACATTGGCCCGATCGGAGATGTCTGGCTTTAACCCTGAGTCCTGGCTGATAATAGCAGTCAGGTCTCACCGCGTATGAAGCACGCTCAGATCGTGAGCATGCTTCAAATAGCGGTAAAGGGACCGGGGTGTACAGGTACGCCCTGTGTCCTTAGGTACCAGGATGCAAGGGCGTACCCAGTGGAAAACAATTTTTTTTAAAGCAACTGGTGCAAGAAAGTTTAACAGATTTGTAAATTACTTCTATTTAAAAATCTTAATCATTCCAGTACTTATCAGCTGCTGTATACTACAGAGAAAATTGTGTATTTATTTCAAGTCTGACCACAGTGCTCTTTGCTGACACCTCTGTCCATGTCAGGACTGGATATATAGCTAGTTATGAACTGGAACTGAAGCAACAGGCTCATTTGCTAAAACAGGAACAAAACTGTTGTTAGTAGGCTTTATTGTGGCCTACATATATTTTCTTTGGATGGGTTTTAGTAGGAAGGAGGCTGGGGATTCCACCCATGCTAAGGGCCTCTCTCGCCAAGATGAGCCAGGTGTCTTGGGAGTCTGGCCAGCACACCAGCTGGTGCATTTGTGGTGCCCCAGTACAGAAGTGGCCCTTCTGTACACTATTGTTCCTCCACACCAGGGAAGGTGCCAGTGACCAGGTGACATGGTTGTTACGCCGAGCGCTCCGGGTCCCCGCTCCTCCCCGGCTGACCGGGTGTGCTGCGATTATGTCCCCAGCCGGGATGCGATTCGCGATGCAGGACGCGCCCGCTCGCGATCCCGACCCTCTTACCAGACTCGTTCCCCGTCTGTGCTGTCCCGGCGCGCGCGGCCCCGCTCCCTAGGGTGCGCGTGCGCCGCGTCTTTGCGATTTAAAGGGCCGGTGCGCCACTGATTGGCGCATGGGTTTTAATCAGTATCTTCACCTGTGCACTTCCCTATAATACCGCACTTCCCCTGCACTTCCTTGCCGGATCTTGTTGCCATTGTGCCAGTGAAAGTGTTTCCTTGTGTGTTCCTAGCCTGTGTTCCAGACCTCCCGCCGTTGCCCCTGACTACGATCCTTGCTGCCTGCCCTGACCTTCTGCTACGTCCGACTCTGCTCTTGTCTACTCCCTTGTACCGCGCCTATCTCAGCAGTCAGAGAGGTTGAGCCGTTGCCGGTGGATACGACCTGGTTGCTACCGCCGCTGCAAGTCCATCCCGCTTTGCGGCGGGCTCTGGCGAAAACCAGTAGCAACTTAGAACCGGTCCACCGACACGGTCCACGCCAATCCCTCTCTGACACAGAGGATCCACCTCCAGCCTGCCGAATCCTGACAATGGTGACCTATGGGACCCCTGCAAATTGCTCCCTTATATAGCAGGGAGAAGCTAGCTTGTTCAGTTCTGAGGAGATTCTGCTGAGCTACAGTTGAGTGAAGACCTGAGAGTTGTCTGGTGTCCTGAGGGAGACCAAGGCTTAGTCACGCAGCCACGCATCTACCAACAGAACCCCCTTCAGGTGAAAGTAAATGCCTAATAAGCCTAAATACAGGGCAGAAGTCTAGTCAACATAGTCAAGTTCCTCAAGTCTAAAGTCAGCGTGGTATTGCATAATTGAGTACAAGTCCACTACAACTACCAGCGAGCTTGCAAGTCTCCTAAAGTCACTGGTCATCTCCTTTTGCTTAAACTGAGCTGTAAAGACTTTAAAGGGGTATTCCAGGAAAAAAAAAAAATGTTATTTATCAACATGCTCCAGAAAGTTAAACAGATTTGGAAATTACTTCTATTAAAAAATCTTAATCCTTTCAATAATTATCAGCTGCTGAAATTGAGTTGTTCTTTTCTGTCTGGCAACAGTGCTCTCTGCTGACACCTCTGCTTGTCTCAGGAACTGCACAGAGTAGTAGAGGTTTGCTATGGGGATTTGGACAGTTCCCAAGACAGGTGTCATCAGAGAGTACTTCGACAGAAAAGAACAACTTAACTTCAGTCGCTCATACGTACTGAAAGGATTAAGATTTTTTAATAGAAGTAATTTATAAATCTGTTTAACTTTCTGAAGCCAGTTGATATACAGTACAGACCAAAAGTTTGGACACACCTTTCATTCAAAGAGTTTTCTTTATTTTCATGACTATGAAAATTGTAGATTCACACTGAAGGCATCAAAACTATGAATTAACACATGTGGAATTATAGACATAACAAAAAAGTGTGAAACAACTGAAAATATGTCATATTCTAGGTGGAAAGTGTCCCCAAGAGCAGTCACAAAAACCATCAAGAGCTACAAAGAAACTGGCTCACATGTGGACCGCCCCAGGAAAGGAAGACCAAGAGTCACCTCTGCTGCAGAGGATAAGTTCATCCGAGTCACCAGCCTCAGAAATCGCAGGTTAACAGCAGCTCAGATTAGAGACCAGGTCAATGCCACACAGAGTTCTAGCAGCAGATACATCTCTAGAACAACTGTTAAGAGGAGACTGTGAACCAGGCCTTCATAGTAGAATATCTGCTAGGAAACCACTGCTAAGGACCGGCAACAAGCAGAAGAGACTTGTTTGGGCTAAAGAACACAAGGAATGGACATTAGATCAGTGGAAATCTGTGCTTTGGTCTGAGGAGTCCAAATTTGAGATCTTTGGTTCCAACCACCGTGTCTTTGTGCGATGCAGAAAAGGTGAATGGATGGACTCTACATGCCTGGTTCCCACCGTGAAGCATGGAGGAGGAAGTGTGATGGTGTGAGGGTGCTGTGCTGGTTACACTGTTGGGGATTTATTCAAAATTAAAGGCATACTGAACCAGCATGGCTACCACAGCATCTTGCAGCAGCATGCCATTCCATCCGATTTGTGTTTAGTTGGACCATCATTTATTTTTCAAGAAGACAATGGCCCCAAACACACCTCCAGGCTGTTTAAGGGCTATTTGACCAAGAAGGAGAGTGATGGGGTGCTGCAACAGATGACCTGGCCTCCACAGTCACCAGACCTGAACCCAATGAAGGCAAACGGGCCAACAAGTGCTAAGCATCTCTGGGAACACCTTCAAGACTGTTGGAAGACCATTTCAGTTGACTGCCTCTTGAAGCTCATCAAGAGAATGCCTAGAGTGTGCAAAGCAGTAATCAAAGCAAAAGGTGGCTACTTTGAAGAACCTAGAATATGACATATTTTCAGTTGTTTCACACTTTTTTGTTATGTGTTAATTCATAGTTTTGATGCCTTCAGTGTGAATCTACAATTTTCATAGTCATAAGGTACATGCACCAGTACTTACTCCTTCTGCCCGAAAAAGAGCATCCCCTATCCCTACAGCTGCGTCCGAGAGGGCCAGGCAGGAGGTCCAGATATCTGCAATCATAGAAGAGATGAGGGCACAGAGAAGGCGTGAATACGACCAAAAGAGATGCCATAAGAAGTGCGACAGGCCCAGCAATCAGACACCAAAAATTTGGAGCACCTGTGGATCCACATGTTGGAGCACCCCAGAGCAGGAGGGAGAACCACATCTTGAGAAGCGAAGAGCCACCGGGGTTTGGCACCTTAATGGACTGCTACCATGGGGGCACCGTCCTTGTGAACCGTCGGACAGTCAAGAGAGGCTACCTCCCCACACACTTTCACTGCTTGAAGAGAGGGGAGATAGTGGAGTACACCCCAGTCCGCAGTGTACAAGGAGAATGGGCAGCAGCTGTGACAAGACCTAAGAACCCCACACAGCTCCCCTTTGACTGCTTTCCCTTGGAGGATTGGGAGTCGGATCCTTTTGGCCTACTACCTTAACAAGTGAAAGGTCAAGTCATAAAGGAAAAGTTCCTGCCCGAGGCGCCTGTCATGGCACCCAAATACCGGTCAAAGAAGTCTACAGATGTGCCCAGGCCTACTCCTGGTGTTGAGGAGGTTTGGCCTACTCAATGGGCATCAACCAAAGCTTATGTGCCCGGCTTAAGCTGTGATTCTTTACTACACCGGAGCTACGCCAGTGTTGGGTTAGACACCCACTCTAAATAGGTGGCCTTGACGTGGTAAGTGGGCGTGTGCTTTTTGATCAAAATGTA
The DNA here is from genome assembly GCF_029499605.1 of Hyla sarda. Classification (NCBI taxonomy): domain Eukaryota; kingdom Metazoa; phylum Chordata; class Amphibia; order Anura; family Hylidae; genus Hyla; species Hyla sarda. The sequence continues at coordinate 272,975,107 of NC_079190.1, forward strand.
TACTAACAACATGTTAGTGTTTGAATTTATGCTGAGAAGCAAGTAGATCAAAATACACATTGTGGATGTGCGGCTGTGTTTCTTTTTCTCTGTTTTTGTTTTACAATTGTAGTCTGCCCCCTCTTTCATAGTCAGCACTCTGCTCCACCCATTCGGCCCAGGCATTTTCAATAAGCAGGAGACTGCATAAGGATTTCCTCCTAGCATCCTCCCAGCCCTCTGGCAGGGAGCACTTGGTAGGTATTTACATTGGTGTGGTTGCACTGCGGTGGTCATTGTTACTGTGATGCTTTGTCTGTGGGGTGGTGTGAACCAGAGCCAGGGGCTTGGTCGGGCAGCAGTGGGGCTGCCTGGCCACTGGGCCACTCCCCCTGTGGGCATGGTGTTACGGTGTTGGTGGCCGCCATCCGGCACTACGCCAGTGTTGGGTTAGGGACCACTCTAAATAGGTGGCCTTGAAGTGGCAAGTGGGCTTGTACTTTTTTGACAAAATGTATAATAACAACCTGTTAGAGTTTGAATTTATGCTGAGAAGCAAGTGGATCAAAATACAAATTGTGGATGTGCGGCTGCGTTCCTTTTTTTCTATCCTTTACTACTGACTGGGAATGATTTGGTGTCAACAGTGCTAGTTTTGCCTGTCCTTTACATGGACACAGGCTCACATATCATTCCTGTTTCACAACACTGTACTCCTTGTTTATAATTTCCTCAATGTTACTTGATTTTATTTGTGAACAATACTTTTTAAAGACTTTGTAACAATTTGTCATATATTGGACTGTGTCATGGATTTTATACAGCGACAAAGGTGTAAAAATAATGATTTGTACACATGCGGCTCTTTACACACTTCAATGCGGCTGTTCTGTGTGCCACCCCCCTCTTGGTCCTCAGTTAGCTCCGCTCCGACAGCTACCCCCCCCCCCGGTCCTCAGTTAGCTCTCCTCTCCGACAGCTACCCCCTCCCGGTCCTCAGTTAGCTCCGCTTCGACAGCTACCCCCCCAGTCCTCAGTTAGCTCCGCTCCGACAGCTACCCAATCCCCACCCCCCGCCGGTCCTCATTTAGCTCCGACAGCTACCCACGGTGGCTGCACCCCATCAGCCACCACCAGCACCCCCCAGCAGTAGCACCACCATCATCCAGCAGGGGGGGTGCTGGTGGATGATGGGGGTGCTATTTCTGGGGGGGAGGTGTTGCTGGTGGATGATGAGGCTGCACCCCATCATCCGCCAGCACCCCCCCAGCAGTAGTACCACCATCATCCAGCAGGGGGGATGCTGGTGGATGATGGGGGTGCTATTTCTGGGGGGAGGTGTTGCTGGTCACCGTGGATGATGGGGGTGCTATTTCTGGGGGGAGGTGTTGCTGGTGGATGATGAGGCTGCATCCCAATCATCCACCAGCACCCCCCCCAGCAGTAGCATCCCCATCATGCACCAGCACCCGCCCCCCCAGCAGTAGCACCCCTATCATCAACCAGCACCCCCCCAGCATTTGTATCCTCCCAACCTATGTGGATACTTGCATGCAGAATATTCTCAATAAAAACTTATTGAAACTAAAAACAGTGTACCATCCTATTTATTTTCAGTTTTAAAAATGTGGCTCTCAAAATACATTTCAATCGTGGTTTTGGCAAAATTTGGCTCAGTTGAAAAAAAAGGTTGCCCACCACTGCTCTAGGGGGAGCAAAGATCCTTCAAAATAACTTTTCAAGGGGTATTGTTTCTCCATGAAAAGACCATATAAAAACTCATAAAGTTTACTGTTATGTTGTAAAATGTTATTATTTTACAATATCAAATGAGACATTTAGATAATCCGTAAAATTACTATGACACCACTTTTACAGAGTGGGCTCAGCTTGTTTAAATAAATGCATGAGCAAAATATCCAAAAATATCCTTGAATAACATTTCAATGGTCTACTTCAGATAAGTTCCTTATATTTGTCCTTTAACTTTTTTAGCACTGATCTGTAATAAGAGGATTCCTTGCTTGTCCCGGGAGTCCCCTGTTTTGAACTTTCCCCATACACTGGTATATTGTATCATTCCTCTACTTTCCTAAGCATACCAAATCAGACACCCTTTTAAATGTAGATGAAAACTGTATTGATTTATTTCATCCCCAGCTTCCTACCATGCTCGTCTCCTCTTCTTCCCAGTGTACATGAAATGTATTCACTAAATATGCATTTTTAACCTGCAAGGATTTTGAAATCCCCTTTGAATATGCCATTTTGACAAAGTACAGAACTTCTCATAAAAAAGGACAAGTGGATTTTTTCAGCTCCTGACTTCATTGCTACTATTACAGATGAGATAATTTTAGGTGCGGATCTTTCTGAAAGAGGAAAATAATTGCACCTGAATTACTATGTATACACTGAAAATATTAACCTTTATTTTGTTCACTGTAGCGTGTAGAGCACAACGCTGCAGCCTTATTTATTACGCAAGCTGTCCCTGCCAACAATCAAAAAGCTTTCTCTGTAATGCATATTTGTATTATAGACTAATGCCAGTTATTTCTTTTTTCTTAAAGGGGTACTCCGATGGGGAAAAAAAATTAAAAGCAACTGGTGCCAGAAAGTTATACAGATTAGTAAATTACTTCTAATTAAAAATATTTAGCCTTCCAGGACTTATCAGCAGCTGTATACTACAGAGGAAGTTGTGTGGTTCTTTCCAGTCTTACCACAGTGCTCTTTGCTGACACCTCTGTCTGTGTCAGGAACTGTCCAGAGCAGGAAAGGTTTGCAATGGGGATTTGCTTTACTCTGGACATTTCCTGACACAGACAGAGGTGTCAGCAAAGAGCACTGTGGTCAGACTGGAAAGAACCACACAACTTTCTTTAGACCATACAGTAGCTGATTACTGTGTACTGGGAGGATCACAATTTTTTTATATAGAAGTTATTTACACATCTGTTTAACTTGATTGTTTATTTGAAAACATTTGTTTTCCACTGGAGTACCCCTTTAATGTAGATATAATTGTGCAAACATCCTATAGGACCCATCAACACAGATATTTAGGCACATACCCCTTTAGGACTAAATCACACCTGCTATATTTGACATTAATTTTAACATGGATTCACAAACTTAAATAGATCCTAGTTGTACCCAATATAGATCTGCCCCCTTCCTGATTAGTTCTATCAGTTGCTAGAAAGTACAACACAAGCTGTCAATTGTGTGATACTTTCTTTATTAATGAGAAAAAAAAGGTGTACAAGGTTTATATAGATTATAGTGACATCTGCAAAAGGGGTTGCGTGAATTGGGTGTTAAAAGCACTTTATTGGTTAAAACTCCTTCTGTGTACTTCTTCTTCTGATAAGCTTTTCTCTAATCTCTCCCAAATTCCAACTCGGGGGCGCCATCTTCAATGCTCGATGGGAGGAAGGAAGGAGCATACAGGTGGAGGAGGAGGGAACAGTTTAGTTCAGCGAAGACCTTGGTATGCAGTATAGAAAAAATAGACATTTTAATATAAGTATTTATGTTAGTACATATCAATCCACTATAGTTTATATTAGTACATATGAGCCCACTACAAAACCAATGGCAATCTGCATTCTATTCATGTAATAGGGTAATTTCCACAATCACATTTACACAGAATATTTCCATGTGGATTTTGCAGAACAAAATTTGCTGTGGATATGCCACTTATATCCAGCATTTACGCAAAGAATAGTCCGACTGACAAAGGGCTTATCTTTGAGCAAATCTACAGCATTGACAACTGTAAATCTGCAGCACATCTATGGTAGAAATTCAGTGGTCAGTTTAGGATTTTTGCTGTAAAAAACACAAAAGCACTGTGTGCATAGTTTTTTAGGCCACTACGTATTGCTGATATTTTACCACCTTGTTATATTAATTTCTGTTACTTTCACCATGGCACCACATGATTAATATTATTAACAGGTTTACAAATTAAACATACAATGGCAGATTTTCATAAAAAGGCACCATTGCCTCATTTTTATTTATGCCATTTACCCGTCTCCATAAATAACATGTTCACGGTATTGTACGAGTTTTACAATTACTGGAATACTAAATATGTCTATGTTATTTACTACTTTATGCTGTTTATTTAATAAAGTGTATTAAAAATATGTTAAGTGCAATTGTTTTTACTCTGTTATATTTTAGTAGCAAGAACTTTATAGAAAAAAAAACAACTTTAGTTTTTTTTTGTCTTTTTCCCCACCTACAAATGGCATATAGAGATATGTTTCCATAAACTAGTACAGAGGTCCCTCAATATTCAATATTAAATGGTTCCTGGATGACCATTTTATGCTGAAACCATTGTATGAGTCCATAAAAACTGGTAATTGGTTCTAACGTGCCCAAAATGAAAATGAAAAAAACGAAAAAAAACATGAATAATAAAGGTAAATACACACAAAAATATACAGTCATGGCCGTAAGAGTTGGCACCCCTGAAATTTTCAAAGAAAAGGAAGTATTTCTCACAGAAAAGGATTGCAGTAACACATGTTTTGCTATACACATGTTTATTCCCTTTGCGTGTATTAGAACTAAACCAAAAAAGGGAGGGAAAAAAGCAAATTGGACATAATGTCCCACCAAACTCCAAAGATGGGCTGGACAAAATTATTGGCACCCTTTCAAAATTGTGTAGAATAAGATTGTTTCAAGCATGTGATGCTCCTCTAAACTCACCTGAGGCAAGTAACACGTGTGGGCAATATAAAAATCACACCTGAAAGCAGATAAAAAGGAGAGAAGTTAACTCAGTCTTTGCATTGTGTGTCTGTGTGTGCCACACTAAGCGTAGACAACAGAAGATCAGAACTGATCGGACTGAGCGTGACGATGGTGTTGAAGCAGAGTATGAAGGAAGCATGAAGCAAGAATTCGGAGCACCAGTGCCGTGGTTAAAGTGGAGAATCACAGGGATGTGGAGTATCGTGCCGGAGTGAGTGTATTGGTACTATTCCCCCTTCTATTTTCGGATTGCAAACTCTTCATCACAGCCCAGTCCAACTTTAGTTCAGATTATGAGGATGGGATATATAGTTGGGATATGAGGTCTGGATATTAGGAGAGGAAATGAAGGGATAGGAAGATGGGATATCAGTATAGGAAATAAGGAAGAGATATGAGGTCAGGAAAGGAGGTCAGGATGTAAGGTCAGGATTAGGGATGAGTGAATCGAATCTGACGAATCCGAATTCGTTCCGAATTTCAGGAAAAATTTGATTCGTAACTAATGCGAATATCGCCGTGATTCGATCACGCAAATTGCTTCATTAAACTCCATTTAGTACGGTCCAGGCTCCAGGGCATGTAAAATGGCGGATCCACATGTGAGGACATTGGGCAAAGAATCCTGGTAAGGCGGGAACAAGGGTCTGCGGGATAACCCCTAATCCCATGCAGCATGCAGCCTATCAGCAGCCAGCCACCCCTGTGATGTCACAGCGCTATATAATCGGCAGCCATCTTGCAGCCAGTCACATCAGCGTTCTATTACAGAGATAGAGGGCCAGACAGCAGTGTGTGTTGCACAGAAAATCATTTATTCAGCAGCGATTCACCTCCCAGTCACATCAGCGTTCTATTGTAGAGAGAGAGAGCGGGACAGAGAGCAGTATGTGTTGCACAGAAATGCATTTTTACAACAGTGATTCACCTCAAGCCCAAATCTAGCCTAGAAACACTGATAAGGAAGGGAGTGAGATTTAGAGAGAAAGTTCAATTTTGGGTGTAGTACTCAGCGACTGTGTGCTGCAGCACTTGTGTGTACAACAACTGAAAAGCTAATAGTAGCCAGCCAGTTAGGGTGAGCAGAGCACTAAAAGCATATTGTCCTCTTTTAAGTGTAACCTGTGTGTACAACTAAGTGGTGTACCATTTTGTTCCTGTTAAAGTCTTAAGGGCCTAGGTGCTGTGAAAGGCCAGGCAAAAGTACACACCTGCTGGTGTTGTAGACAAATACTGTTTTAAGCGTAGCGGAGCGTATTGTACTGCCCTCATATATGCACTATATATCATATACGCAAGTACATCAGGTAGAGAAGTGCCAAGACTTGCACAGAGCAGTGGCAGAGGCCTAAATTCATCAGGTAGAAGTCGCAGCAGACTAGGGGCGAGTGGCAGCAGGAGTCGCAGCAAAGGCTTGAGCTCCCAATATCAGCCAGCGGTCGTGTCTCGACCAGCAACCCATCTGCCATCATCGATTGGTTAACACGGTCATCCACTTCATCACAAGTGACATCTGACACCCCCAGTCAACAGTCGGTGGGTTCCTCAGACATAACCCTCACTTGACATGACCCGGAAGTAGTCCCTGTCCTCCCATTGCCTCTGTCCTATGCTGTCCCCTCCCCCACAGAAGTATCTTATGCTGTGGGTTCAGCTTCACTATTTAGTGAGGACGATAAACTAGAGGACAGTCAGCAGCTACTGTCCAGCCAAGAAGTGGAGGAGACATCCATTGCTTCCTCTGCTAGACGGGCAAGTAGTGAGGAGGAGAGTGGCGTGGGAGGTGGTGTTGTGAGCGTTCAGGCTCCTGAAGCAGACACTATTGAGGAACCTGAGGAAGACATCAGTGATGTGCAGACACAGCTCAATGATGATGAAGAGATCGCACTTGAGAGCTGGGTGCAGAAGGGGCTTCATCATATTCATCAGGAGAAGAGGGTTGCAGGTTGCCCGTGAGGCAGCAGCAGAGCCATTAAGGTGGTAGCATGGTTGGCAGTCAGCATGGTGGCAGAAGTGGAAAGTCCAGAGACAAATGTTCCCGGGGTAGACCACCTGCTTCATGGCAGCCTACCCTCCAGGAAGGTAGTGGAACAGGGGTTCCTGAAGTCGGCGGCAGAAGCAGTAAATCAGTGCCATTGTTGTAGGAAAATCAGCTACTCGGCTGTGTGGCAGTTTTTCATCAAGCATCCGGAGGATGTTAACCCGGCCACATGCAAGATGTGTCGGCAGAAGGTGAAGCATGGCCAGGGTCCAAATGTTGACACCATGGCCCTGAGTCAACATATGCAGCGTCACCATATAGCGGTCTGTGAGAACCGTAGCTACGATGTGGTGGTTCAGCCTGCTTCATCACTCAGTGGCACGCCACTCCCTGTTTCAGCCAGCCAAGGCTCCACCACCTCAGCCGAAGGGAGCTGTCTGTCATACCCATCTTCTGTCGCTCCAGATGCTCCTGCTCCTCCTACTTTGAGTCAGTCATTCCGCCAGCAATCCATCAGCAAAGCCATGTCCAAGAGACAATAGTATGCGCACACTCATCCAACAGTGCAGAAGCTTAATGTGCTCCTGTCCAAGTTGCTGGTTTTGCCTGCCTGCCTCAGTTACTATTCTGATCCTGCCACCAGACTGATGCCAGACATCTGATGCCAAGTTCTCCTTTTTCACCCACCTTCATCACCAGGTACTGGTATTGCCACCCACCGCTCCATTATGTCACCGGGTCACTTTCAGGACTCCTGATGCTGCTGATGCCACCTCAAGGAGGTCTCATGCTGCCACCATATGTTCACCTCATGCTGATGCCAGCTCCAGGCTGTTTAATTCTGTCACCATATGTTCTCCTCATGCTGCTGCCACCTCCAGGCTGTCTCATTCTGCAACTATATGGTCTACTCATTCTTCTGCTACCTCCAGGCTGTGTCATTCAGCCACTCCATGGTCTCCTCATGCTGCCGCCAACTCCAGGCTGTGTCATTCAGCCACTATATGGTCTCTGTCATTGTGCCGCTCTGTGACAGTGATTCTAATAGCGACACCTCTAATCTGCATGTGATACTGAATAACATTATTATTTCACTAACCCAGCACACACCCTATACGTGTTACAGCAAGGCAAAGTGTTCTACACACTGAAACATGGATAGGGTAACGTTACACCTGGGTGTGATGTAGTGCAACTGAGCCTCCACAAGTCCTCAGCAGAATGTCAATCAATCCAACAAGAACTGCACTCATACAGCAAAGTTCATGTTCTCAATTTCAATACTTTAATTCATCCGTATGTTCTCATACAAAAACTTTAAAATATGGGAACAGTATAAATTGAACATGTCATATTCCCCCAAGTGCACGTCGCTGATCAGGGTTGCGGCATTGAATAAAAGTCTTTCGCTCCTGCCAGAGCTTTCATGCTAGCCGTTCACCCAGCTTTCCTTGCAGACAGACAGCGAAAAAAAACGTACACACCTGTGAGCGCAACTGGCGACATTTCAGAATCTCTCCCTTTGTCAAGCCTAACGTGAGTAAACCCACCACTATTTACATATGGACTGTAGTCTCGCGAGATTTCATATCTATGAATTAAAATAACATATAGAATAATTTAAATATACTAGTCAATGGCATTACCATATATTAATACATCGGAACAAGATACATAATTATAAAAATACATTAAAGTTACAGTTTTCATTAACGCCATTAGGGGACATAGCATCCAATGGTGTCCTCATGCCGCCGCCAAGTCCAGGCTGTCATTCAGCCACTATACGGTCTCCTCATGCTGCCGCCAACTCCAGGCTGTGTCCTTCAGCCACTATATGGTCTCCTAATACTGATGCCACCTCCAGGCTTTGTCATTGTGCCGCTTTGCAACAGTGATTCTAATAGCGACGCCTCTAATCTGCATGTCATACTGAATAGCAATATTATTTCACTAACCCAGCACACACCTATCTGTGTTACAGCAAGGCAAAGTGTTCTACACCCCCTAATGAAGCTCTCTGTAGCCCAGAAATAGCCATTTTTAATACAGATTCGCCACAAATAAATTCGGACCAAACCGGCTGAATCAAAATTCGCTCATCTCTAGTCAGGATATTAGGATAGGAAATAAGAAAGGGACATAAGGACGGGATATAAGGATAGGAAAAATAGAAGGGATATGAGGTCAGGCTATGAGGACAATAGCTTCATTGTTGTTTATCCTCTCCCACATGGTTTAGGTAGAAAGTCTGAGCAACAGTACTCTGCTAGTATATTAACACAACAGCAAAAAATAGCTACCGTATTTTTCGCCGTATAAGACACACTTTTTCTTCCCCAAAACTGGGGGGAAAAAGTCGGTGCGTCTTATACGGCGAATACACCCCTATCGCGGCGGTCCCTGCTGCCATCAACGGCCGGGACCCGCGGCTAATACAGGACATCACTGATCACGGTGATGCCCTGTATTAACCCTTTAGACGCGGCGATCAAAGCTGACCGCCGCATCTGAAGGGAAAGTGACACTAACCCGGCTGTTCAGTCGGGCTGTTCGGGACCGCCGCGATTTCACCGCGGCGGTCCCGAACAGCCCGACTGAATAGCCGGGTTAGTGCTTACAGGACACCGGGAGGGACCTTACCTGCCTCCTCGGTGTCTTCTCCGTTCAGGGATCCCCTGTATGGCTGGTGCTCTCCTTCCTCGTCATCACGTCGTCGCGTACGTGCGTCGGCCCGTAACGACGTGATGGCGCCGATGGAGAGCGAGGATACCCGGCCGGTAGCAGAGACATTCCGGAGCGACGGGGATACGGCGACAGCGATGGAGCGGCATCCAGGGCAGCGGTGATGGGTCCGGAGCGGCGGGGACACGTGAGTATTACCTCCTGCTGGGATTTGTAGTTTTGCAATATCTGGAGGTCAGCAGGTTGAAGACCATTATTGGGTTCAAAATCTTTATTTTTTTTTTATTTTGCACCTATAAATTGGGTGTGTCTTATACGCTGGTGTGTCCTATAGGGCGAAAAACACGGTAAATATAAGATATTTTTAACAGTATGTGCATAATAGCCTAAGACCTATTGTGTACTCCTACACAAAACGAGAAGGGAGACACTTGTACTAGTATAATATATATAATTTTATTGGTATAAATAAATATATATATATTAAGGGAACATAAACATTTCCACTAATTGGAGAATAAATAGGCGTCTCTCCAGAACAGACCCACATACATAGGAAGTCAACATATAATAGGTAAGTATCCGCATGTGTATATGCTATATAAACCAAAGGGACCATGGATTCCTCCCATAAATAGTGAAGACAAGCTCACATGAAAGATACATACATACATACCAAAATTGTAATCGATAACCATAGAGGTCCGCTGGAGTGGTGATGTCGTGGATACTTACCTATTATATGTTGACTTCATATGTATGTGGGTCTGTTCTGTAGCAACACCTATTTATTCTCCATTTAGTGGAAATTTTTGTGTTCCCCTAATATTAATATTATTTTTATAAGATTTTTAATGTATCCCAATAAAATTATATATTTTATACTGGTACAAGTGTCTCCCTTCTCATTTCTTGGATATAACTCTGATAATATATTTATATTTTACATTTCTCTCCACAAATAGTTTTTACAGTTACAGTTTTATGATTAAAGGGGTATTCCGCCCCTAGACATCTTATCCCCTATCCAAAGGATAGGGGATAAGATGTCAGATCGCCGCGGTCCCGCTGCTGGGGACCCCCGGGATCCCCGCTGTGGCACCGCGCTATCATTACAGCACAGAGCGAGTTCGCTCTGTGCGTAATGACGGGCGATACGGGGGACGGACGTGACGTCATGGCGCCGCCCCTCGTGACATCACGGCCCCTTAATGCAAGTCTATGGGAGGGGGCGTGATGACCGCCACGCCCCCTCCCATAGACTTGTATTGAAAAGGGCGGGCTGTGACATCACGAGGGGCGGAGCCGTGATGTAACGATGCTCCGGCCCCTGTACCGCCCATCATTACGTGCAGAGCGAACTCGCTCTGTGATGTAATGATAGTGCGGTGCCGCAGCGGGGATCCCAGGGGTCCCCAGCAGCGGGACCGCGGCGATCTGACATCTTATCCCCTATCCTTTGGATAAGGGATAAGATGTCTAGGGGTGGAATACCCCTTTAAGGAGAGAGCGCCATTAATCCCTTAATGACCACGGACTTGTACGTCCTAGTGTTGACGTACTTTGCACACCAGGACATACATTTATGTCCTGTACATGACCATGAGAATCAGAATGGTGCTCGCATCATGCACTGCAGGTCCCGCCGGTAATGGCGGACATTAGCGATCACACTGATGTCCACCATTATCCCCTTAGATGCCGTGATCAATACAGATCACAGCATCTGCAGCAATGTGCTTGTTTAAATGGATGATCAGATCGCCCACAGCACTGCTGCAGGTATCCGAGCAACTTAGATGGCGGCCGGAGGTCTCTCACCTGCCTCAGGCCGTCTCCAGGGGTCTTCTGCTCTGGTCTGAGCTCGAGCTGCAGAAGATAGCCAATAACACTGATCAGTGCTATGCCTATGCATAGCACTGCACAGTATTAGCAATTAGATAATTGCTACAGATAGTCCCCTATGGGGACATAAAATGTGTAAAGAAAAAGTTAAAGATGTAAAAAAAAAAGTTTAAAAATGTAAAAAATCCCCTCCCCCAATAAAAATTTTAATTTTATAGTTTATTTTAGATGCCACAGAATTTTTGTTGCAAAATATATTTTTTTATGTTTATTGGCACATATTTTCTTTAGATCAGGGGAGTGTCAATGGGCGCAAAATATTCTCCCTCTTTTGCGAACATATTCATGAGCCAGTGGGAGGAGTCATTTATATTTTCCCCTACCAATCCTTTTTGTGATTGCATAAAATGGATCTGGCGATATATAGATGACTTGATTATCATCTGGAGGGATACTGAACAGAGATTTTGAGAGTTTGTTCAATACTTGAATCATGATTATCTTTATTTATCCTTTACAGCTTCCTTTTCTCGGGACAGTATACCCTTTCTTGATGTCAGGTTCTCATCTGAAGGAAATCACACTGTATCATCCCTGTACCGTAAAGATGTAGCATAAAAAAAAAAAAAATTGTGAACATATTTGGTATTGCCAGGTGCGTAAATGTCCAAACTATCAAAATATAATGTTAATGATTCTGTACGGTGAACGGCGTAAACATTAAAAAAAATAACAAAAAGTCAAAAGTTGCTGCTTTTTTGTCACGTTATTGTAAAACAATTAATAAAAAGTGATTTAAAAGTTTCATATACACAAATGGGGTATAAATAAAAAGTACAGAGCACTGGGCAAAAACTGTGCCCTCATACAGCCGCGCGATTTTAAACGTACTGATTATGCATAAAAAGCTTGATATTTTTTTAAAGCAGTATAATAATAGAAATGTATTTAAAAATGGGTATCATTTTAATCGTATTAAGAACACATGCCATTTTTACTGTAAAGTGTACAGTGTGAAAACAAAACCCTCCACGATTCGCAAAACTGTGGTTTTCATTAAAATTTCTTCACAAAAAATAAAAAATTTTTGGGGTTCGCCATACATTTTATGGTAAAATAAAACAAAGAAGAAAAAAAAGAAAAAAGAAGGAAATCAAACGCATCCTTAAGGGTTAAATAGGACTTAAATGTCACAGAGGCTATCCAGCTATTTCGGGCTTCTTGTGATGAGGCCTTGGGTTATAAATTCTAATGCAGGAGCCTTTCCAGACATGTTCTTAACATTCATCTGTTATTAAGTAAAAGACAAACAATGCCTCTGATCATAAAGGACATGAATTGGTGACAAAGTCAAGGAACCTCTAAGTGAACTCAGATTGGTCCTCAGGACTGACAGAGACAAAATGTTCCACCTGGATCAAATATGAGATGTCGTGAGCAGTGCATTTCAGCATTTCCCTTACTCCTGGATTCCATCTTTTCTACTGGCTCTTTCTCTAAGTACTGACATTAAATATTAATTGTAGCATATGGCACTTTTTTTTTCCATTTGATCAGTATAACCATTTACAGCACATTTGGCATCAGGAGGATAAAATGATATCAAAATTCGCTTTTTTTCAGTAGCTCCACTTTAAAATGTGCTGGTGTTTTTTTTTTTAAAGCTTGATTGACATGTGTCAAATATGCCTCTGAGAGAAATGTCTATTTAATTTGCCTCTTGAGATGAGAAATTCCTAGGTGACATTTAACATCTCTCTGAAGGTCGCGAGAGGTTAGAATGGTCCTGGAATTCTTCCCCGACCCCTCTCCTTTTCAGATTCTGGTTTCTGAAGTGCCAGTGAATAAGAATGTAACTCTGTCCTCTCCCAGGAGAGTCTCAGAGATCTTTAAATACCATCAACAAAGGAGTAGACATTAGAAAGGTCATTAAGAAATATGAGGGAGGTGGCATTTGATATCCTGGCCACATTGTTACCGAAATTGTATGACTTTAATATTAACTAATTGGCCTCAGCAACAGATTGTTCCAGGGGAGACTGCAGAATCATCAAGCAGGCATGTGGAGCTGGCTTAGAAGCAGAAAACCGCATTGTATTTCTTATAAAATATTTACAAAGCCGCTTGTTTATGGAGTTTTGGAGTAGACGAATGAAACACAGGGGGCATGGACAGGTCTTTAGTCTGGCACGTATTCTTTGATTGTTTTAACCATCTGCTATAATACATGTGTATAAATTATGTAATGTTGTCAGCACATCTTCCTCTGTAGTAGAGAGAAACAAAGGGAACAACTTATACTGAAATTTTTATTTCATTGCAGAAAATGTATGTATAGCTGCTAAATAACTGCAAATAGAATAGACCCACTTGACTCTTAATGTCCTTGCATTACATAGTCGTTCAGTTTAATGATGGACATGTAACGCTACAAGACCTCGGCAAGTAAAAAGAATAGCCAGGCATTGTATGGAATGATAACAACTGATCTCTGGGGGTACAGAAGTCAGATCTAGTGTTGCTCGCGAATATTCGCAATTCGAATTTTAACCCCTTAAGGACACATGATGTTCTCATACGTCTCCATTTCCGAGTCCTTAAGGACACATGACGTATGAGAACATCATGTGCTTTCCCGGCCCGCCGCAGCCATCTGGAGTGGAGCCCGTGCCCGATGCCTGCTGAAATCGGTCAGCAGGAATCAGGGCATATCGCCCAGGGGGGTCATGATGACCCCCCCCATGTCGGCGATGGCCGCAGATCGCTGGATAATTCAGCTCAGCGATCTGCGGCGGATTCCGGGTCAATCGGGGCTCCAGTTACCCGGTGACCCGGAATTACTGGCTGATCGGGGCCGAACAGCCATAGCCAGCAGGGGTGAGGTGGCACTGGTGCCACCTCACGATCGCCCTGATTCCTTGGCCGGTTTACCGGCCGACCGATCAGGGCACCTGCTGCGGGTGTCACTCCCGCAACCCGCTCCACACTTCTTCCGGAGGAAGTGAGCGGGTGCAGGACGTGGACCCCTGGAGCTGGGGACCCCGATCCCCGGCGTCAATGTAGGGATCGGGGCCCCAGGAGCGGCGGCGGCGGTGAGGGACTGACCTGCAGCGTGGATCAGGAGTTGGGTGAGTGACAGCCTCCTGCTGTTGCCTAGCAACAGCTCCCAGCATGCAAAAAGGGCATGCTGGGAGCTGTACTTATGCAACAGCAGGAGGCAGACCACCACAACTCCCAGCATTCCCTTATGGGCATGCTGGGACTTATAGTTTTGCAACAGCTGGAGGCACATTTTTCTATGGAAAAGTGTACCTTCAGCTGTTGTATAACTACAACTCCCAGCTTGCACAAACAGCTAAAGTGCATGCTGGGAGTTGTAGTGGTGCATCTGCTGGTTGCATAACTACAACTCCCAGCATGCCTGTTGGCTGTCGGTGACTGCTGAGAGTTGTAGTTTTGCAACAGCTGAAGGCACACTGGTTGTGAAACACAGAGTTTTTTACTTAACTCAGTGTTTCACGACCGATGTGGCTCCAGCTGTTGAAAACTACAACTCTTAGCATGCACCGTACATGCTGGGAGTTGTAGTTTTGCAACAGCTGGAGGCACACTGGTTGTGAAACACTGAGTTAAGTAGCAAACCAGTGTGTCTCCAGCTGTTGCATAACTACAATCCCCAGCATTCCCAGCAAGAGTAGTATGCCTCCAGCTGTTGCAAAACTACAACTCCCAGCATGCACTGATAGACCGTACATGCTGGGAGTTGTAGTTTTGCAACAGCTGGATGTCCCCCCCCCCCAATGTGAACATACAGGGTACACTCACATGGGTGGGGGTTTACAGTAAGTATCCGGCTGCAAGTTTGAGCTGCAGCAAATTTTCTGCCGCAGCAAAAACTGCCAGCGAGAAACTACTGTGAACCCCCGCCCGTGCGACTGTACCCTAAAAACACTACACTAACACAAAATAAAATAAAAAGTAAAAAACACTACATATACACATACCCCTACACAGCCCCCCTCCCCAATAAAAATGACAAACGTCTGGTACGCCACTGTTTCCAAAACGGAACCTCCAGCTGTTGCAAAACAACAACTCCCAGTATTGTCGGGCAGCCGTTGACTGTCCAGGCATGCTGGGAGTTTTGCATCAGCTGGAGGCACCCTGTTTGGGAATCACTGGCGTAGAATTCCCCTATGTCCACCCCTATGCAAGTCCCTAATTTAGGCCTCAAATGCGCATGGCGCTCTCACTTTGGAGCCCTGTCGTATTTCAAGGCAACAGTTTAGGGTCACATATGGGGTATCGCCGTACTCGGGAGAAATTGTGTTACACATTTTGGGGGCTATTTTCTGCTTTTACCCTTTTTTAAATGTAAACTTTTTGGGAAAACAAGCATTTTAGGTAAAAAAAATATATATTTTTTTTACATATGCGAAAGTCGTAAAACACCTGTGGGGTATAAAGGTTCACTTAACCCCTTGTTACGTTCCCCGAGGCATATAGTTTCCAAAATGGTATGCCATGTGTTTTTTTTTGCTGTTCTGGCACCATAGAGGCTTCCTAAATGCAACATGCCCCCCAAAAACCATTTCAGAAAAACGTACTCTCCAAAATCCCTTTGTCGCTCCTTCACTTCTGAGCCCTCTATTGTGCCCGCCGAACACTTTACATAGACATATGAGGTATGTGCTTACTCAAGAGAAATTGGGCTACAAATACAAGTAAAAATTTTCTCCTTTTACCACTTGCAAAAATTCTAAAATTGGGTCTACAAGAACATGTGAGTGTAAAAAATGAAGATTTTGAATTTTCTCCTTCACTTTGCTGCTATTCCTGTGAAACACCTAAAGGGTTAATACACTTACTGAATGTCATTTTGAATACTTTGGGGGGTGCATTTTTTATAATGGGGTCATTTATGGGGTATTTCTAATATGAAGACCCTTCAAATCCACTTCAAAACTGAACTGGTCCCTGAAAAATAGCGAGTTTGAACATTTTGTGAAAAATTGGAAAATTGATGCTGAACTTTGAAGCCCTCTGGTGTCTTCCAAAAGTAAAAAAACTCATCAATTTTATGATGCAAACATAAAGTAGACATGTTGTATATATGATCCAAAAAAATGTATTTGTAATATCCATTTTCCTTACAAGCAGAAAGCTTCAAAGTTAGAAAAATGCAAAATTTTCTAATTTTTCATGAAATTTATGGATTTTTCACCAAGAAAGGATGCAAGTTACCACAAAAATGTACTACTATGTTAAAGCAGAATATGCCACGAAAAAACAATCTCGGAATCAGAATGATAACTAAAAGCATTCTAGAGTTATTAATGTTTAAAGTGACAGTGGTCAGATGTGCAAAAAACGCTCTGGTCCTTAAAGGGTACCTCTCATCAAATAAACGTTTGATATATTTTAGATTAATGAATGTTGAATAACTTTCCAATAGCATGTTATTGAAAAATATGCTTCTTTCTATTGTATTTTTCCCGATCAGTCCTGTCAGCAAGCATTTATGACTCATGTTGGAGTCCTAAACACTCAGAGCTGCCAGCCTGCTTTGTTCACAGCCAAACAGGCTGTGAACAAAGCATGCTGGCAGCTCTGAGTGTTCTCCTTTGTGAACAAAGCTGACTGGCAGCTCGTAGTGTTTAGGACTCCATCATGAGTCTGAAATGCTTGCTGCCAGGACTGGTAGGGAGACCCCTAGTGGTCATTTCTTCAAAATGGAAAATTAAATAGAAAGAAGCATTTTTTTTTAATAACATGCAATTGTAAAGTTATTTTGCATACATTAATCTATAATATATCAAAAAATTTTTTGATAAGAGGTACCCTTTAAGGCCAAAATGGGCTTGGTACTGAAGGGGTTAATTGCGAATTCGCAAATATTGCGAATATAGCACTATATATTCGCAATTACGAATATTCACTTTTTTTTTGTTCACAGTACACATCACAGTGATCACTGCATCCCTCTCTGCTCTTCGCATATGCACATATTCGCATATTCGCGAATATTGAGCCCTCTCTTTTTTAATGGTATAGGGAACTAATGGGCTAGTGCAGTGGTCTTCATCCTGCAGACCTACAGATGTTGCAAAACTACAACTCCAGCATGCATGGACAGCCAACGGCTGTCCGGGCATGCTGGGAGTTGTAGTTTTGCAACATCTGGAGGTCCGCAGGTTGGAGACCACTGCACTAGCCCATTAGTTCCCTATACCATTAAAAAAGGGAGTTCTAAATATTCGTGAATATGCACATATATTTTCGCATATGCGCATAAATATGTGGAAAAAAAGCGAATATAACGAATATGCGAATTTCGTGAATATATGAAGAATATTCATCCATATATTCGCAAAATATTGCAACCCCTGTAACCCCTTAAGGACCCGGGCAATTTTATTTTTGCATTTTCGTTTTTTCCTCCTTACCTTCTAAAAATAATAACTCTTTTACATTTTCATCCACAGACCCATATGAGGGCTTGTTTTTTTGCGTCACCAATTTTACTTTGTAATGACATCACTCATTTTACCATAAAATGTACGGCGCAACCAAAAAAAATGTATTTATGTGGGGAAAAGAAAACCGCAATTTAGCAAATTTTGGAAGGTTTTGTTTTTACACTGTAAACTTTATGGCAAAAATGACATGTTTTCTTTATTCTGTAGGTCAATACAATTAAATTGATACCAATGTTATATGCTTTTTTATAATTGTACCACTTAAAAAAAATCTCAAACTATTTTAACAAAATTAGTATGTTTAAAATTGCCCTATTTGACCACTTATAACTTTCAAATTTTTCCGTAGATCTGTAGATTTTTTGCGGTACCACATTTGCTTATATTTAACTTTTTATAATTTTTTTATAAAAAAAAAAATTTGGAATAAAATGTGGCAAAAAAAAGCATCTTTTTTTTTTTTAACATTTACACCATTCACTGTACGGGAAAATCAACAATATATTTGATTGTTTAGACCAATATGTATTTTATGCCTTTTGGGGGTAAAGTGGGGGAAAAGGGACAATTAAAATTTTTATTGGGGAGGGGATTTTTCAATTTTTTTTACATTTTTTTTTTTTTTTACCTTTTTCTTTTTTTTTCTTTTACACTTTTTATGTCCCCATAGGGGACTATTTATAGCAATCACTTGATTACTAATACTGTTCAATGCTATGCATAAGGCATAGCACTGATCATTGTTATTGGTGATCTTCTGCTTTGGTCTGCTCGATCTCAGACCAGAGCTGAAGACCCTTGGAGACAGCCCGGAGGCAGGTGAGGGGACCTCCGGTCGTCATGCTGGATTATCAGATCCCCACGGCATGCTGCAGGCAGTCCGATCATCAATTTTAAGTGCCGCACTGCCGCAGATGCCGTGATCTGTATTGATCACGGCATCTAAGGGAATAATGGCAGACATCAGCGCGATAGCAGCCGGGACCTACCGTGCATGATGCGAGCACCGGTGCAGTGCTCACAGTCATTGCAGAGCGTAAATGTACGACATGGTGCTCTAAGTACCAATGCACCATTACGTACATTTACCTCAATTGTCATTAAGGGGTTAAACACCAAGTGATCTCACATTTATAGGGAATCACAACACAGGAACATTTTGGAATTTTTCAGGACCCATGATTGCCTAAACTAATGGATTATGACTGGAAGACCCCATAGTTTACTTAAAATGGAAATAGGCAGGGTGAGAGACAGGAAGGTCATGTAGATAGGCCTTAAAATAAGTAAAATCATGTGCGTGTGTATGTAAGAGTGGTATATGGAGGGGTTGGGTCACTTAGCTACTTCTCACTTTCCCCTCTTTTAAAAGACAGGTGAGAGCACAGATGAGTACTACCAGACAGGAGGGAGCACAGGGGAGTGCTATCAGACAGGAGAGAGCACAGAGGAGTGCTATCAGACAGGAGAGAGCACAGAGGAGTGCTAGACCACCCTCACTTGATTGACTTTGTCCATGCCTGTGCTTCAGCTTGGACAAAGCCATGATTTTATAAGCCATGATTTCTTTCAAAATTATTTTCTTGTAAAGTATATTAGAAAGGTTAATGTTTTGCCAATGTACAATATATACGAAGTTTTTGAATCTGACAGTGCCCATTTAAGTTTAGTATGTCACATATACCCAATTTATTAAGTTTATTGGCAACATTTCTGTAAAGAATGGAAAGATCATTTGATGGCCAAGATGAAAATCAAATTTTTTTTTTTTTCTACCGGAAGGGATACATTTTTTTTTTTCTGTAAAGAACACCTTAGAAGCAATCTGATAATTTTGCAGAAAGCTATAAATAATTTTAAAAAAGAAGAAAAAAAGAAGGGAAAAAAAACATGGAAAAGTTTCAGGGATTCTGGACAATGAAACATAAAACATGTAGATGTGTTTCTAATATAAGAATTTTTTTGAAAAGGCCATGTGACAATAGGGTTAACTAGTAAAGAATCTGGTAATGGCAGAATCTCTGACAATGACATCCTGATGTGGAATCCTATCAATAGCTGCATTGATTATGAGTGGTAACTTGTCTAACTAGTTTCTGTGGTAACAGTAAGAATTTACTGTAAGAATGGTCGGAACACTGAAGTGGGGCAGTACACAGGCATACAGCCTCCAGCCATACACTGTATATGGCTGAAGGCGGTATGTATGTGGGGTAACTATACTGCACCTAATGTGGGGAACTATACTGCACCTAATGTGGGGGAACTGTACTGCACCTAATGTGGGGGAACTATACTACACCTAATGGGGGGAACTGTACTGCACCTAATGTGGGAAACTGTACTGCACCTAATGTGGGGGAACTGTACTGCACCTAGTGTGGGGAACTATACTGCACCTAATGTGGGGAAATTATACTGCACCTAATGGGGGGAACTATACTGCACCTAATGGGGGATCTATACTGCACCTAATGGGGGGAATTATACTGCACCTAATGGGGGGAACTGTACTGCACCTAATGTGGGGGAACTATACTGCACCTAATGTGGGGAACTGTACTGCACCTAATGTGGGGGAACTGTACTGCACCCCTAATGTGGGGGAACTGTACTGCACCCCTAATGTGGGGGAGCTGTACTGCACCCCTAATGTGGGGGAACTGTACTGCACCCCTAATGTGGGGAACTGTACTGCCAACTTAGTGTGGGGGAACTGTACTGCCAACCTAATGTGGGGGAACTGTACTGCCAACCTAATGTGGGGGAACTGTACTACCAACCTAATGTGGGGGAACTGTACTCCCAACCTAATGTGCGGGGACTTATACTGCACCTAATGTGGGGAACTATACACCTAATGTCAGGGAACTACAACCTAATGCAGGGGAACTATGCTGCCAACCTAATGTGAGGGAACTACACTGCACCTAATGTGGGGGAAATGTACTGCACCTAATGTGGGGTAACTGTCGGGGGGGGGGGACTCATAGGGAGGTGCTCCGTCTTCCAGGCTGCCTTAATCTGTCCCTGGGTGACACTGAAGACAACGATACTTACCTGGTCTTTTTCCATGCTGTAGTTCTATGGCAATCTTCTTTATCTACTGTTCCGGGGTCGAGCATGGGCAGAGCTTAGTGATGTCACTACTGTTGTTTGCTAGCAGTAGGCCCTGAAACGGAAGATACAGCGGAAGATTGCGGGAAAACCAGAGCACGGAATAAGACCAGGTAAGTATCATTGTCATCAGTGTCACCTGCACTACCTGTCTGTACTGAGAGGTTAGTGCAGGTGACACTGATGACACATTTCCTTTAAATGTATTTTCTGGGTTTCAATCAAACATATAGTATTTCTTCTTGGGTTTAACATAACTGGACATTTAAAAGCATTAAGAGTGAATGTG
The DNA here is from genome assembly GCF_029499605.1 of Hyla sarda. Taxonomy (NCBI): domain Eukaryota; kingdom Metazoa; phylum Chordata; class Amphibia; order Anura; family Hylidae; genus Hyla; species Hyla sarda. The sequence goes on from NC_079190.1 coordinate 272,996,264, forward strand.
GAATAGCCATCTAAAGTCAAGTTATGTGTTATTTTCTTGGTTTAATTAAACATATAGTATTTCTTACTGGATTTAACATAAATACTGATATAAAAGCATTAAGAGTGAATGCGGAATAACCACCTAAGGTCAAGTTACATGCATTTTCTGGGTTTAATCAAGCATAAAGTATTTTTACAAGGGTTTAACATAAATACGCATTTAAAAGTGTTGAAAGTGAAAGTTAACTGTCAGTTTCTCTGCTACTTGAATACTTTGTGAGGGCTAAATCACCCCAAAACATAGCAATAGCTTTCAAAAACACCCGTTCCATGTCCTTTGATGGAGGTGGAAGCTGTGGCCGAGCATAGCACTAGTGGGCCTGGTAGTGGTTGTCATGGTGAGGATACTGTGAGGGAGTGCAAAGAGCTCACAATCAAACATCAGAAGTTCATTCTGAGAGGAGTGGTGGGGATGATGAGGTGGAGTTTAATGATTAACCATGTGACAAGAAGGTGACATGTTCAGAGCAGGATGGTAGTGCTACTATCAGCAAAAAGAGCATAGCAGATATAGAGAAAATACATCTACCAGACCAGACATAGGCCTGCTGGTTTGATCAGCTCAACATTTTCTCAGCCTAGACTCACTTCCTGAGTCATTTCATAAATGAGACTTTCCCTGAAATTTTTTAAAAATTTTTTAAAAATTGATTGTCAAAAAAAGTTTTCAAAATTTTCAAGAAGCAGCGGCTGAGCGTAGCACTAGTGGGATTGTTGGTTGTAGGTGGGGTTGTGATATTGTAAGGCATCATGGAGAATATTGTAAGGAGGGAAAGTAGTCCGTGATTAGACAATAGAAGTTCATGCAGATAGGAGTAGCAGGGATGATGGGAAGGAGTTTGATAATAACGATGTAGCATTGGACAAGACATAGGAACCGGGTGAGGAGGAGGTTGGATAAAAGCAGGAGGGTAATGGTACAGTCAGCAAAGAAGAGTGTAGCCAAGGTAGAGACAGAACTCCTGTCAAATGTACCAGATGCAGTCCTGCTGGTCTAATCAGCTCAGGAGCAGGTGATGTGGCTGCAATTGTAGGCTAGAGAAAAAAACTTTCCAGAGGAAGGGCACAGTGAGGTGGTGGTGTACTTGTCCGGTTTGTGAATTTTTTTTTCTACTTGGAGAAAATATTGCACTGTGCTGTCTCTGCAAACATTAAGACACCCCACAATGTGAAGAAAACCTTGCCCCTCTTGCTGCTTCTCATCCAAATCCCTCTTAACTGTGTAGCAGACAGGCCTCTTACGCAGGCAGAACATTCTCTGTCTTGTCTTCATCACTGTTGTGTCCTCCTCCTCTGTCCTGTCAGTTATCTATTAAGAAATCTATGTCTTACAGACAAAAATATTAATCCAGTCACCCTGTTGTGGTTTGCCTTTATTCGCACCTGGTCAAGATGTAGGCACAGGCACTACGGTAGCATCTTGTTGACTCCACTGCCTTCAGTAAGCTAATGGGGTGTGCCCAGCCCAGGTGGCACATATCTAGTCAGCATTATTTTGCCAAAAAAGCCTTTGCAAAATCATGTGGTGGAGAGTTTGGGCCACTCCATGCAGTTGTTGGTGTGCAGCACAGTGCATGCCATGGTAGATAAATGGAGCAGTAGCTATAGATATCCACAGACATCTTGCATCCCCCTATAGGAAAAAATGTATCTTAGCGTCCTCCTCCTCCCTCCTTTCATTGGTGCAAAGTCAAGCGCTGCCATTCTGTATTACATTTGCTAAGCAAGGATGAAAAAAGCCATACATCTGCCCTGTCTGCAGCAAGAAGTTTCACATTGACTTTCTGTTGATTATCTGAGATTGGAAAATGTGGCTGCCAATAACAGCACAAACATTGTGGCTGTTCTGCGTTTAGGTGGCATGACCCACTTTCCCTGTAAGGCATGTGATCTAAATCTGGTCATGAATTGTTTCTTAAAAAATTGTGGCAGTCTCAGTGATATGCTGGCTATGTGCAGGAAAGTTTGTGTTTGTATTAGCTGTTCTTAAGGTTTTAAACATAGTTACATAGTTAGTATGGTTGAAAAAAGACATACGTCCATCAAGTCCAACCAGGGAAATGAAGGGAAGGGTGTAAGGGGATAAGGGGAAGGGATGTAGTTTTATAAAGACATCTCCTCCTTGAGCTACGGTGCCAAATTGTCTTCCTCAACACTGTCTCATATGTGAAATTTCAACACGGTGGTACTCAATATTACACATGTTGGACTACTTGTACCAGCAGTTCAAATCAGTAACAGACTTTCTAATGCAGTCTAAAGACAATTTTTGGAGCCAGTGTGACTTTCAGCTGAGTCAGATGTGAAGAAGTTATACTAGGGAAACAAATGTTGCCTGTGCATTACACCTACTTTCAATATAGTTATGTTGAACTGGTGACGAGTGCTGCATCCTTTTCTCTCTGTGCTATTCCCTTATGAAAGTGAACAAGTCTGCCAGCAATGAGACAAACTCACATTTGTTAAAATAAATAATTCATGGAGCAGTGAGGAATTGAAAACTCCTGTGCCAGATTGCACTAATTAGACAGTACTACCACCAACCCTGTTGTCTGCTAGCTAGTACAACTCCCAACAGCCTTCCACTGCCTGCTGTCAGCTGCCTACTACAAATACCACCAGTCCACCACCCTTGCTGCTACTGCTAGCTTTTCATAAAAAAGCAATTTTTTCTTCATTATTTTAGGACACCAATCCTGTTGCTTCTCCCAAAAGGGAGAGTTTTTGGATTGCTCTAACAAAATCCATGGTATCTTTGCTTGCTAGACACAAAACCTGTTGCTACATTGGGAAAAAAATGTTTTGTAATGCTTGCAAAAAGCAACTGCATCTTCTGATACCTTCATGTGCATTTTAACACATTTTATCTACCAACAAAATGGGATTCTTTATGCATTTTTATTTAACCCCTTCAGGACCAAGCCCATTTTGGCCTTAAGGACCAGAGCGTTTTTTGCACATCTGACCACTGTCACTTTAAACATTAATAACTCTGGAATGCTTTTAGTTATCATTCTGATTCCGAGTTTGTTTTTTCGTGACATATTCTACTTTAACATGGTGGTAAATTTTTGTGGTAACTTGCATCCTTTCCTTGTGAAAAATCCTAAAATTTGATGAAAAATTAGAAAATTTAGCATTTTTCTAACTTTGAAGCTCTCTGCTTGTAAGGAAAATGTATATTACAAATAAAAAAAAATTGTATTCACATATACAATATGTCTACTTTATGTCTGCATCATAAAAGTGATGAGTTTTTACTTTTGGAAGACACCAGAGAGCTTCAAAGTTCAGCAGCAATTTTCCAATTTTTCACAAAATTTTCAAACTCACTATTTTTCAGGGACCAGTTCAGGTTTGAAGTGGATTTGAAGGGTCTTCATCTTAGAAATACCCCACAAAAGACCCCATTATAAAAACTGCACCCCCCAAAGTATTCAAAATGACATTCAGTCATCATTTTAACCCTTTAGGTGTTTCACAGGAATAGAAGCAAAGTGAAGGAGAAAATTCACAATCTTCATTTTTTACACTCGCATGTTCTTGTAGACCCAATTTTTGAATTTTTACAAGGGGTAAAAGGAGAAAATGTATACTTATATTTGTAGCCCAATTTCTCTTGAGTAAGCACATACCTCATATGTCTATGTAAATTGTTCGGCGGGCGCAGTAGAGGGCTCAGAAGGGAAAGAGCGACAAAGGGATTTTGGAGAGTACGTTTTTCTGAAATGGTTTTTGGGGGGCATGTTGCATTTAGAAAGCCCCTATGGTGCCAGAACAGCAAAAAACCCTCACATGGCATACCATTTTTGAAACTAGACCCCTTGAGGAACATAACAAGGAATAAAGTGAGTCTTAATACCCCACAGGTGTTTCACGACTTTTGCATATGTAAAATTTTTTTTAGTTTTTTTCACTAAAATGTGTTTCCCCCCAAATTTCACATTTTTCCAAGGGTTAATAGCAGGAAATACCCCCCAATATTTTTAACCCCTTCTCTTCTGAGTATGGAGGTACCCCATAAGTTGACCTGAAGTGCACTATGGGCGAACTACAATGCTCAGAAGAGAAGGAGTCATATTTGGCTTTTTGAGAGCAAATTTTGCTCGGGGGGCATGTCGCATTTAGGAAGCCCCTATGGTGCCAGAACAGCAAAAAAAAAACACATGGCATACCATTTTGGAAACTAGACCCCTTGAGGAATGTAACAAGGAATAAAGTGAGCCTTATTACCCCACAGGTGTTTCACGACTTTTGCATATGTAAAAAAAAAAAAAAAAAATTCACTAAAATGTGTGTTTCCCCCCAAATTTCACATTTTTGCAAGGGTTAATAGCAGGAAATACCCCCCAATATTTGTAACCCCTTCTCTTCTGAGTATGGAGGTACCCCATAAGTTGACCTGAAGTGCACTATGGGCGATCTACAATGCTCAGAAGAGAAGGAGTCATATTTGGCTTTTTGAGAGCAAATTTTGCTCGGGGAGCATATCGCATGTAGGAAGCCCCTATGGTGCCAGAACAGCAAAAAAAAAACACATGGCATACCATTTTGGAAACGAGACCCCTTGAGGAACGTAACAAGGGATACAGTGAGCATTTGCCCCCCACTGGTGTCTGACAGATCTTTGGAACAGTGGGCTGTACAAGTTTTCATTTTCACGGACCACTGTTCCAAAGATCCGTCAGACACCTGTGGGGGGTAAATTCTCCCTGCACCCCTCATTACATTCCGTGAGGGGTGTCGTTTCCGAAATGGGGTCACATGTGGGGTTTTGTTTTTTTTGCGTTTGTCAAAACCGCTGTAACAATCAGCCACCCCTGTGCAAATCACCTCAAATGTACATGGTGCACTCTCCCTTCTGGGCCTTGTTGTGCGCCCCCAGAGCACTTTGCGCTCACATATGGGGTATCTCTGTAGTCGGGAGAAATTGCGTTACAAATTTTGGGGGGCTTTTTTCCTTTTTACCTCTTGTGAAAATGTAAAGTATAGGGCAACATCAGCATGTTAGTGTAAAAAATTAAATTTTTTTACACAAACATTCTGGTGTAGACCCCAACATTTCCTTTTCATGAAGGGTTAAAGAAGAAAAAGCCCCCCAAACCTTGTAACGCAATTTCTCCCGAGTACGGCGATACCCCATATGTTGCCCTAAACTGTTGCCTTGAAATACCACAGGGCTCCAAAGTGAGAGCGCCGTGCGCATTTGAGGCCTAAATTAGGGATTGCATAGGGGTGGACATAGGGGTATTCTACGCCAGTGATTCCCAAACAGGGTGCCTCCAGCTGTTGCAAAACTCCCAGCATGCGTGGACAGTCAACGGCTGTCCGGCAATACTGGGAGTTGTTGTTTTTCAACAGCTGGAGGCTCTGCTTTGGAAACAGTGGCGTACCGGACGTTCTTATTGGGGGAGGGGGGCTGTGTAGGGGTATGTGTATATGTAGTGTTTTTAACTTTTTATTTTATTTTGTGTTAGTGTAGTGTAGTGTTTTTAGGGTACAGTCACATGGGCGGGAGATTACAGCGAGTTTCCCAGCGCAAAATTTGCTGCATCTCAAGATGCGAGAAACCCACTGTAAAAGCCTCGCCCATGTGAATGTACCCTGTACATTCACAGGGGGGGGGGGGGGGGGGGGGGGGTGCACCAGCTGTTGCAAAACCACAACTCCCAACATGCATGGTCTGTTAGTGCATGCTTGGAGTTATAGTTTTGCAACAGCTGGAGGCACACAGGTTAGGAAACACTGAGTTAGAAACAGACAATGTTTCCCAACCAGTGTGTCTCCAGTTGTTGCAAAACTACAACTCCCAGCATGCTGGGAGTTGTAGTTCGGCAACATCTGAAGGGCCAGATGTTGCTGAACTAAAACTCCCAGCATGCCTGGACAGTCAGTGCATACTGGGAGTTGTAGTTTTGCAACAGCTGGAAGAGCACAGATTGGAGACCATTATACAATGGTCTCCAAACTGGGGCCCTCCAGATGTTGCAAAACTACAACTCCCAGCATGCATGGTCTGTTAGTGCATGCTGGGAGTTATAGTTTTGCAACAGCTGGAGGCACACAGGTTAGGAAACACTGAGTTAGAAACAATGTTTCCCAACCAGTGTGCCTCCAGATGTTGCAAAACTACAACTCCCAGCATGCACTGACTGTCCAGCCAAAGGCTGTCTAGGCATGCTGGGAGTTGTAGTTTTCAGACTCCTAGAAGCAGCAGTGAAGATCTTCACTGCTGCCTCTGAGGACCACATACTTACCTGCTCGTCCACGTGGCCGGTCCTGCCGCTGCTCCTCGGTCCCGCCAGGTAAGGCCGCCGGTCCCCTGATGTTCCCCCCCTATGCCGCAGGTCCCTGCGAGCCCCTGCAGCCATCGTCCCCCGTTCTGCCCGACTTCCAGGGTCGGGCAGTGCGGGGGATCTGAACTTTCACCCCAGATCACTGTGATTGGTCCACAGGGACCAATCACAGTGATCGCTGACCAGGACCATCAATGGATGGTCCTGGGGGTGAAGCAGAAGTTGTCCCCTGCTGGAAACAGCGGGACTTCTGCCAGTTAACCTGTGCGATGCTGCGCATCGCCGGGTTAACTGAATGTCATTTATAAACGCCGGGATGCGCGAACGCACTGCACAACCCGGCGTTTATATATGACATTCTGCGGGAAGGGGTTAAGTTTTAAAAAGCATAGACAATCAGCTAGTGCAGTATGTTTTTGAACAAGCTGTTAGTTACCATGAGCTACCGCATGTCGCCGTAACTTTGACATTTACTTCTTCTTAAAACCACTTTAAAACTATTTCAATAACATTCCTATGTGACCCTAACACTTTTATACATGGCTTTAGAGCTCTTTGGCAGTACTATAAATTTTTTTGAGGTATATTTCATTTAGAACCAATTCCCCATAAACCATACTATAGTCTAAGGGTGCTCAGTTCTCAAGACCTGACTATGGTCATAAACATCCTATTATAAAAGTAGAAAACAGTACTTCAGGCAATAATAGTAAAAAGCCAAGTGTATTTATTCACCCACCAAATATTTTTGTGCATGGTAATAGTAGTCTTACATTTACTATTACTTTCAAGTTGTTTCATTTACCAAGTGGCTAGAACTTTCTCTGATGACTGAATGACAGATGTACAAGGTTATTTAATGACATATCACTTTTCTTTACATTGCTTAGTTGGCACAATTTACCTAGGCCGGAGTGCTGGGGGTGGCTAGGTTTCACTGCACTCCCTTTAACCCCTTAAGGACCAAGGGCGTGCAGGTATGCCTTTGCTCCCTGGTACTTAAGGACCAAGGGCGTACCTGTACGCCCGTGGGAATTTCGGTCCCTGCCGCGTGCCAGGCGGGGATCGGACCGGGGTGACTGCTGATATCTATCAGCAGGCACCCTGTGCAAAAGTGAATTCACACTTGCGATTTGCGGCTATTCCGGGTCTATAGTGACCCGGTGACCCGGAAAATAAAGGGGATCGCGGATGTCCTAGACACCCACGATCCCCTTGAAGCAATAGGAGTGAGGTGGCAGGGGTTCCACCCCTCCTACTCTGCTATTGGTGGTTTAGACGAGACCACCAATAGCATATCGGGGGCGGGGGGCTTTACTTTCGGTTTCCCTGTTCTGCCCACCCACAATAGGCGGGGCAGGACGGGGACCGACAGGGACCGGCGACGGCAGCGGGCGATGATCAGCGGCGGCAGCGGGCGACAATTGGCGGAAGAAGAGGACAGCGACGCAGCTCCCTGGATCCGACGGAAGCCGGTGAGTTACTTAGCAACATCTGGAGGGCTACAGTCTGAGACCACTATAGTGGTCTCTAAACTGTAACCCTCCAGATGTTGCAAAACTACAACTCCCAGCATGCCCAGAGAGCTGTTTAGGCATGCTGGGAGTTGCAGTTTTGCAACAGCTGGAGGTCTACAGTTTGAGACTACTGCACAGTTGCAAAACTACAACTGATAGCATGCCTACACAGCAGTTTGCTGTCTGGGCATGCTGGGAGTTGTAGTTTTGCAACATCTGGAGGTCCACAGTTTGGAGACCACTGTGCAGTGGTCTCTAAACTATAGCTCTCCAGATGTTGCAAAACTGCAACTCCCAGCATGCCTAAACAGCAAACAGCTGTCTCTGCATGCTGGGAGTTGTAGTTGCAATCCCTCCAGCTGTTGCATAACTACATCTCCCAGCATGCCCATCGGCGATCAGTACATTCTGGGAGTTGTAGTTTTGCAACAGCTGGAGGCACACTGGTTGGAAAATACTGAGTTAGGTAACAGAACCTAACTGAAGGTTTTCCAACCAGTGTGCCTCCAACTGTTGCAAAACTACAACTCCCAGCATGCATGGTCTGTCAGTACATGCTGGGAGTTGTAGTTTTGAAACAGCTGGAGGTTTGCCCCCTCATGTGAACGTACAGGGTACATCCACACGGGCAGGTTTACAGTAAGTTTACTACTTCAAGTATGAGCTGCGGCAAATTTTTTGCCGCAGCGCAAACTCCTAGCGGTGAATTCACTGTAAACCTCCGCCAGTGTGAACGTACCCTAAAAACACTCACTACACTACACTAACACATAATAAAGGGTAAAACAATACATATACACCCCTTACACTGTCCCCCCAATAAAAATAAAAAACATATTGTATGGCAGTGTTTCCAAAACAGAGCCTCCAGCTGTTGCAAAACAACAACTCACAGCATTTCCGGACAGCCACTGACTGTCCAGGCATGCTGGGAATTTAGCAACAGCTGGAGGCACCCTGTTTGGGAATCACTGGTGTAGAATACCCCTATGTCCACCCCTGTGCAATCCCTAATTTAGTCCTCAAATGCGCATGGCGCTCTCTCATTTCAATGCCCTGTCGTATTTCAAGGAAACAGTTTAGTGCCACATATGAGGTATCTCCATACTTGGGAGAAATTGCACTACTAATTTTGGGCTTTTTTTCCTTTTACCCCTTATGAAAAATAAAAGTTGGGGTCTACACCAGCCTGTTAGTGTAAATTTTTATTTTTATTTTACACTAACATACTGGTGTTGTCCTTTTACTTTTTATTTTCACAAGAGGTAAAAGGAAAACAAGACCACTAAAATTTGTAACGCAATTTCTCCTGAGTACGGAGATACCCCATATGTGGGCGTAAAATGCTCTGCGGGCACACAACAAGGCTCAGGAGTGAGAGCGCACCATGTACATTTGAGGCCTAAATTGGTGATTTGCACAGGGGTGGCTGATTTTACAGCGGTTTACATAAACCCAACAAAATTAATACCCACATGTGACCCCATTTTAAAAACGACACCCCTCACAGAACGTAACAAGGGGAATAGTGAGCCTTAACACCCCACAGGTGTTTGACGAATTTTCATTAAAGGGTAGCTCCCACCATCCAATTTTTTTTTTTTTTGCTAGCCTGTTCCCCCCCCCCCCCCCCCCGCTACGGCACTAGCCCATTCCCTCCTCCCCCCCCCCGCCCCGCATACACCGTTTCCTCATTACACTTGCAGTTACTGCAGAGTCCGGCAGCGGGCGTGCAGGGACAGCGGCGGCAACGAGGCAGCGGCGGCGATGTGCGGGAGAAGTGGCCGGGGAGCCAATGCGCCTGCTCCCACCTGTCTGATTGACAGGCAGGGAGCGAGTGCAGCCTAACTGAAAAAGGACTGATTGCCACTCCAAAATTAGTCCTTTATCAGTAGCCGTTTTTTAAATGTAAATTAAACCTTTTTAATGAAAAAATATATAATAAAAGTATATTAGAGATATGTTGTAGTACATAAGTACTACAACATATCAAAAATAAAGTTGGTGACAGTGCCCATTTAAAGTTGGATGGGAAAATGAAAAAAAAAAAATTTTCACTAAAATGCTGGTGTCACCCTAAATTTTTCCTTTTCACAAGGGAAAATAGGAAAAAAGCCCCCAAAATTTGTAACCCCATTTCTTCTGAGTAAGAACATAGTGCACTTAGAAGCCGTAAACCGAGTACGGCTCCCCGCCACTGCGGGTGCGCAAGAGGACTGAGCGAGGCGGTGAACTGTCTAAATAAGATCACAGGATCCGGCCTGACAGAGTTTGCTGTGCTTTTTACCCCACTAGAAGTGGGGTGCTCTGATTTATGTGCCAATATTGTCCATAGCAGGGGTTGTGTAGTATCAACAGCCCCTGCCTACATTTCTTTGCAGGTGTTGGAGACAAATGGTCTCACCTATATGTATTCCTTTAACCCCTGAGGAAGTCCCCCCTATAAAGAGGGATGGAAACGCGTCGGGTTTGTTGGGACATGGTTACTATACACCTTGGTTAATTACAGGCACTATATTAACAGTTAGTATATGGTATGTGTTATTGAGTGGACAAATGCTACAATTGGTCCACCACTGCTCACAGATACATGTTTAACTCATTTTAATGAATATATAAAAATAGTTATATTTTATTCACTTCCCTTAATTTTCTAATATCTTAGTGACTGGAAGTTATCTAATATTGGGGAATAGATACCCGTATTCTATCTATATTACTCTATAAGATCATACCCCATATGTGGATGTAAAGTGCTCTATGGGTGCACTACAATGCTCAGAAGAGAAGGAGCGCCATTGGGATTTTGAAGAGAAAATTTGTCCGGAATTGAAGGCCACTTGTGTTTATAAAGCCCCCATGGTACCAGAACAATGGACCCCCCACATGTGACCCCATTTTGGAAACTACACCCCTCATGTAATGTAATAAGGGGTACAGTGAGCATTTATGCCCCACAGGTGTCTGACAGTTTTTTGGAACAGTAATCCATGAAAATGAAAAATTTAATTTTCCATTTGCACAGCCCACTGTTCCAAAGATTTGTCAAACGCCAGTGGGGTGTAAATGCTCACTGCACCATTTATTACATTCTGTGAGGGGTGTAGTTTCCAAAATAGGGTCACATGTGGGGGGGTCCACTGTTCTGGCACCACGGGGGGGCTTTGTAAATGCACATGGCCCCTGACTACCATTCCAAACTAATTCTCTTTCCAAAAGCTCAACGGTGCTCCTCCTCTTCTGAGCATTGTAGTTCACCCGTAGTGCACTTCAGGTCAACTTATGGGGTACCTCCATACTCAGAATAGATGGGGTTACAAATTTTGGGGGGTATTTTCTGCTATTAACCCTTGCAAAAATGTGACATTTGGGGGGAAACACATTTTAGTGATTTTTTTTTTTTTTTTTTTTTACATATGCAAACGTCGTGAAACACCTGTGGGGTATTAAGGCTCACTTAATTCCTTGTTACGTTCCTCAAGGGGTCTAGTTTCCAAAATGGTATGCCATGTGTTTTTTTTTTTTGCTGTTCTGGCACCATTTCTGAAAAACGTACTCTCCAAAATCCCCTTGTCGCTCCTTCGCTTCTGAGTCCTCTACTGTGCCCGCCAAACAATTTACATAGATATATGAGGTATGTCCTTACTCGAGAGAAATTGGGCTACAAATATAAGTATACATTTTCTCCTTTTACCCCTTGTGAAAATTCAAAAATTGGGTTTACAAGAACATGCGAGTGTAAAAAATGAAGATTGTGAATTTTCTCCTTCAATTTGCTGCTATTCCTGTGAAACACCTAAAGGGTTAAAACACTTACTAAATGTCATTTTGAATACTTTGGGGGGTGCAGTTTTTATAATGGGGTCATTTGTGGGGTATTTCTAATATGGAGACCCTTCAAATTCACTTCAAACCTGAACTGGTCCCTGAAAAATAGTGAGTTTGAAAATGTTGTAAAAAATTGGAAAATTGATGCTGAACTTTGAAGCCCTCTGATGTCTTCCAAAAGTAAAAACACATCAATTTTATGATTCAAACATAAAGTAGACATATTGGAAATGTGAATAACATTTTTTTTTTAAATATCCATTTTCCTTACAAGCAGAGAGCTTCAAAGTTAGAAAAATGCAAAATGTTCAAATTTTTCATAAAATTTGGGGATTTTTCACCAAGAAAGGATGCAGGTTACCACAAATTGTTACCACTATGTTAAAGTAGAATATGTCACGAAAAAACAATCTCGGAATCAGAATGATAACTAAAAGCATTCCAGAGTTATTAATGTTTAACCCCTTAAGGACTCAGCCCATTTTGGCCTTAAGGACTCAATTTTTAATTTTTAAGGACTTAATTTTTACGTTTTCATTTTTTCCTCCTCGCCTTCTAAAAATCATAACTCTTTTATATTTTCATCCACAGACTAGTATGAGGGCTTGTTTTTTGCGCGACCAGTTGTCCTTTGTAATGACATCACTCATTATATCATAAAATGTATGGCGCAACCAAAAAACACTATTTTTGTGGGGAAATTAAAACGAAAAACGCAATTTTGCTAATTTTGGAAGGTTTTGTTTTCACGCCGTACAATTTATGGTAAAAATGACATGTGTTCTTTATTCTGAGGGTCAATACGATTAAAATGATACCCATTATTATATACTTTTATATTATTGTTGCGCTTAAAAAAAATCACAAACTTTTTAACCAAATTAGTACGTTTATAATCCCTTTATTTTGATGACCTCTAACTTTTTTATTTTTCCGTGTAAGTGGCGGTATGGGGGCTCATTTTTGCGCCATGATCTGTACTTTTTTTTGATACCACATTTGCATGTAAAAAATTTTAATACATTTTTTATAATTTTTTTTTAATAAAATGTATTAAAAAAGTAGGAATTTTGGACTTTTTTAATTTTTTTTCGTTCACGCCGTTCACCGTACGGGATCATTAACATTTTATTTTAATATTTCGGAAATTTACGCACGGGGTGATACCAAATATGTCTATAAAAAATGTTTTTTACGCTTTTTGGGGGTAAAATAGGAAAAAACGGACGTTTTACTTTTTTATTGGGGGAGGGGATTTTTTTTTTTACTTTTACATTTTTTTACTTTTTTTTTTACACTTGAATAGTCCCCATAGGGGACTATTCATAGCAATACCATGATTGCTAATACTGATCTGTTCTATGTATAGGACATAGAACAGATCAGTATTATCGGTCATCTCCTGCTCTGGTCTGCTCGATCACAGACCAGAGCAGGAGACGCCGGGAGCCGCACGGAGGAAGGAGAGGGGACCTCCGTGCGGCGTTATGAATGATCGGATCCCCGCAGCAGCGCTGCGGGCGATCCGATCGTTCATTTAAATCACGAACTGCCGCAGATGCCGGGATCTGTATTGATCCCGGCACCTGAGGGGTTAATGGCGAACACCCGCGAGATCGCGGGCGTCGGCCATTGCCGGCGGGTCCCTGGCTGCGATCAGCAGCCGGGATCAGCCGCGCATGACACGGGCATCGCTCCGATGCCCGCGGTTATGCTTAGGACGTAAATGTACGTCCTGGTGCGTTAAGTACCACCTCACCAGGACGTACATTTACGTCCTGCGTCCTTAAGGGGTTAAAGTGACAGTGGTCAGATGTGCAATAAACGCTCTGGTCCTAAGGTGTAAAATAGCCTGGTCCTTAACCGGTTAAACTCCTGCAGTCTACAGGCTGCTTGTTTGCTTTTGGCTCTCTATCCATACACTCCTCCTTCTTTTCTATTTCCTTCTTTCTCTCTGCACAGAGGTCTGTGGGCAGCATGTTACCTAATCCCTCTGTGAGTTCATACTGTGTCTTGTCTCTCCAGACTGATTTGAACTGTATTTTGGAGTGAATAATAAGTTTAGGAAAGCACCCTGATGAAAGGAGAAAGAATAATTTTTACATTACAATACATTGTTTATATTGAATTGTATAATAGATTTTTGCAAAGTTTCTTGAAATGACAGGGACATTTAGGTTTTCCAAACTAGAATTTTAAAAAGTTTGCTCCATGCTGTTTATGTGCCTTATTTACTTGCTGGCTACATGTTCTATTCATTTCGATATGGGACAGAATAGGAGGAGACTTGAATTACTGCAGCTGTTCACTTCTTCCTGGCTGAGAAACAGATGGCTAGATAAATAGTGAATGAGAGAGATACAGCTGAAATAACTTGAATATCTTATATCTCATGACAAGTAGTCTGCAGGTCTGATGGGGGAATAAAATCCTGCATTCAAAGGAACATCAACCCTGATTCAAGCAGAATATCTCCTATCAAGCAGATAGATACAGCTCATCTGGACAGGATCGGCTGATGCTCCCCATAGTAGACATCTCATAAAGTCAGCATTGGAGTACAAAACCTTGAAGCTTTTTTCCTTCCAAAGTATAAAATCCACATACAGGGTTCAAAATGCAGCAATACAATATAGGATAATTGCTTTTAAAAAAGCCTATCTGTGAGCCTTACTCATGAGACCAAAAGTAAGGCTTACTGATCATCAGAAACGAGTGCCGTTTGGAAAGCTGGCCATGGACTATCCTATGAATAGGCAGTCTCGCTCTCTTTTATGGTACGTTCACACGGGTGGATTACTTGCAGATGTGGTATCCCGGTACCATATTGCATACCATACCTTGTGTGGTGGTCCCCAGAGTCAGAGTTACTACGTTCATGTAGGGTCCCCCAGGTGGGACAGCCCTTAGTCGCCTCCTTCTATTCTATTTCTATAATGTTTATAAGTGTATATTTATAACATAAATATCTAATATAAGGCATATTAGTGTACTTACCTTGTTGGTGTAGCAGGACCTCCGGTCATGTGACTATGTTAATTCCTCTAAGGTATGTTGGAGGACCTTTGGAGGTCCTTGGGTCACATATTACCCATAACCCTATGTAAAGATGATTGCCAGAAGTAATGGACCAATCAGCTCCAGTCCAGCCCCTGCCCATATAAGGGAGCTGTAGCCAATTATCGCTCTCTTGGGTTGCTGCTCTCGTGGATGCCGGACTAGCAGGACGGATCTGCGCAACTTTCAATGACAAGCTAGGCCAGAAGCTTGCCGGCCTCAGCACAAAACTAAACCGTGAGTTTTAAAATAATCCCGCTAAACCTAGCGTGACTACTGGACCGCAACTAAAACCCCTAAATCCAATGGAACAGTGCATATCAGTCTAAGGGCTCTAAATTGCTTAAGTTCCCAACCGCTGTCAATCTCTAAGAGACTTTGCATGTATAGAGACTGTTCCGGTTGTAAAGGTTGCATAAAATCTTCAGTAAAGATCCGTCAAGTTTCTGCAAAACCCTCCGGTTGTGGACATTACAGAGGATTACAGAAGCATTACAGAGGACCCCTCACCCTGGCGTCACAAACAGCAAGGGTTAACAAGCACCCTTTAGTAACCACACAGCTACACTCCCCATACCCTACTCCCCCCAGGCTATCACACTGAATTTCCACAGCGTATTTCCTGCGGAAAATCTGCCGCAAACTTTGCTACAATTGACTTCAATGGGTCAGAAGGAAAATCTGCCTCTATTTTCTGCTGACCCATTGAAGTCAATGGTAGCAAAATCCACTGCAGATTTTCCATAGCAAATGCCCAGAGGAAATTCCGCAGGTAATCCGCCAATGTGAATGTACCTTTACGCTGTCTTTCTGTGCAGCAATAAAATATAGAGAAAAAAGACCAATGGGGGTTATAATATGGGCAGTTGCTTGTAACCTACAGCTACCAGAAGCCATGACCACTAAATGGCCCTGAATTACTAAGAGTGGAATGTAGGTTTCTTTGTGGGTTTTAATTCCCTATAATTTTTTTTCCACAGTAATGTAGGTTTCCCTACATTTAGCTTTTTATACACATGCTCTGATCTGTAATGTTTTCCTCAGCTCAAATAACTATATATTCTGTGGAAACCTTAGTAAGTATGTTGGGTTTTTGTCGGGAACGCGTCCCTTTTGTGGCCACACCCCCTTTTCCAGTCGGCAATGCCCTCTTTTCTGGTTCTCTCAGTAAAATGGAGAGTTAGTCTGGTTTTTCTCAATTCTGATGCAAATTATGGGGCAAATAGAATACGCCAGAATCTGGCACACAACCTGACAAAACATGTCGGGTTTGCAATAGTAAATGAGGGCCAATGTGTCCATTATTCCAATATATCACGACTATGTCTTTTTTTTTTATCTATTGAAATAATTTAATAGATTATGGCTCATAATGCTTACCTTCTTCATTTTCAAGTTTATCTTTATTTCTGGCCATTGCTGCACTAAGTCCTGGCACCATCCAGAATCAGGATCAAGTTTGTGGAAGCTTGTACAACTGGAAGATGCTGGCTCCAGAAACAAAAGAGGAACCTGTGAAAGAGGGTAGTAAATTAAATATGTTGAAGCCTGGTCTGTGGTCTGAATAATGTTATCTTTTGGTCTGGGGTCTAAATTTATGGTTGTAATGCATGAAACATTGCTGCTCAGTGTACAGGAGCAGGGACTCCTGCCTTTTGAGAGGTGTCCCTTCTCCTGTAAGAGCAATTCATCTAAAACAATCACAAAAATCACAAAAAAGTTTGGATTCTAACGAAAATTATTTTTGGGAAATTTAGACCTGATCTAATTTGTGCCGAATCAATTCACTCATCTCTTATCTGGATGAAAAAAAAAAAAAAAAAGGAAAGGGGGGACCACCCAGAATGTATGGTCTATTTGGCCACCACTAAGGAGGAAATATTCTGTGAACTAGCAGGCTTGTACAAACAGTGACATGTAGATCATTTAGCTCTACTGCAACAGATGGCAGAAAATAAGCACAACTCTCTGTTAGTGAATTAGGGAGAAGAAAAGTACTGCAACCTAAATGTTTGCATCTTAAAGGTACAATAGGTACTTCACAAGAAGTACCTGGAGATTATGATCTAAGAACCCTGGGAAGCTGTTATTTTCATACTGAAAGTATGATTTAGTGAAAACCTGTCAGCAGATCCATGCAGCCCCAACCACAGGCAGCATGAGATACCCACAGGCTCCCTCATTACAAGAAACTATTTTTATTATGAAACACTATGCTGACAAACCTGTCAATCAAGTCAAGCTAGGCAGGTAAAAAAAAACACCAGTGGTCCTTCCCCCCATGCTCTTTTTTTTTTTAAAACTACATTCTCTCTGAAATGCTGAGTTGTTTCAGGGCACAAACATTGCTTATTGTAAATAGGCGCCCATTAATTAATCATGCTGCTCATAGTAATAGCAGCATAATTAGGCTAACAAGTTCCAGGAATAGAAAAACAGAACTAATTTCTTTCAAAAACAGCTCCACGTCTGTTCCCAGGTTGTGTTAGGAATTACAACTTGGCTCCATTCACTTCAAAGGAACTGAACTGCAGAACCACACCCAACCTGGAGACAAACAAGGATATTTGTTTAATTTTTTTAAATTTTTTTTTAAAGAAAGTAGCTGTTTCTCTATTCCTGGGTAACCCATTTAACTTCCTAATGACCAGTTCTGAGAAGACCTTAAAGGAAAACTGTCAGCCTGTTCACCACACTAAACCCAATACACTGGATTATAGTGTGGGTGAACAGGATTCAAACGAGGGGTCACTTGCTTAATTTCGTCAACTGGCCACCGAGATATCTTGTTCTGAAGTTCCGGGATTTCTAATGAGAATAAGCGCACTGAAGGCATGTGCCGGCTGGCCGCCTCTCGCTCCTGTAGTAAGGCTCCTAAGCCTGCCCCTCCACTATGCATATGCATTGGATTCAACTCCACATCCTAGTGTGGAGTCTCACATCACGTGATCACAGCGTTCTGTCTGAAGAGCGCATGCTATATTTTCCCCAGCTTTCATGTTCCCCAGCTTTCACATCATCAGGATGTAAGAGCTGGGGAAAATATCTGGGGGAAAAAAGTGCTGCAAACACATGAATACAATGCATATGCATAGTGGAGGTGCAGGCTTAGGAGCCTTACTATGGGAGCGAGAGATAAACAGCCAGCGGGGGAAACGCCCTCAGTGCGCTTATTCTCATTAGAAATCCCAGAACTTCAGAACAAGATATCTCTGCGGCCAGTTGACAAAAATAAGTGACCACTCGTTTGAATCCTGTTTGCCCACACTATAACCCAGTGTATTGGGTTTAGTGTGGGTGAACAGGCTGACAGCTTTCCTTTAATAACCAGCTACATTTTCCCAACAATTCATTTAAGCAGATAAAACTATATATATTTTTTTGCATATTTACCCTAAAAAAACATCAATGCAGGACCACAAACTGGGCCACATGAACACTTAACCCCAAGAAACAAAGCACTAACCACAAGAGATGCAAAAAATTAACCAGTTTTATTGATAACATGCAGATAAAAGAAGATAAAAGGCATAGAAAGGATACTGCCTTAAAGGGGTACTCCACTGGAAAACATTTTTTTTTTATCAACTGGTGCCAGAAAGTTAGATTTGTAAATTACTTCTCTTAAAAATCTTAATCCTTCCCGTACTTATCAGCTGCTGTTATGATGCACAGGAGGTTATTTTCTTTCTGCCTTACCACAGTGCTCTCTGCTGACACCTCTTTCCATTTTAGGAACTGTCCAGAGCAGGATAGGTTTTCTATGGGGATTTGCTCCTACTCTGGACAGTTCCTAAAATGGACAGAGGTGTCATTGTCCATTGTCTGGGTGCATTGTCCCCTTTTCGTCCCCAGCTGGCGGGGCAGTGAGTCTCATTGCGGGACGCGCCCGCATGCGAGTCCCAGCCCATCACTCACCTCTGTCCTCTGCTGCTTCCTCTCAGGTCCAGCGCAGGTGCCCCCGCCTCCTATTGCGTGTGTGTGCCGGAGCTCTAAGATTTAAAGGGCCAGTGTGCCCGTAATTATCCGTTGCACCTGTCACACTGTTAAACGTTTCTGCACCTCCCAGTTACCCCTGCTGGATCTTTGTTGCCCTAATGCCTTAGTGAAAGTGTTCCTGTGAGTTGCCTTGCTGTTTTCGGACCTCATTGTTCCGTGACCTGACCTTGCTCCTTTGCTGCCTGCCTACTGACCTACTGCTATGTCCTGACTATGCTCCTGTGCCGCCTGCCCTGACCGTCTGCTATCCTGACCTTGAGTTGCCATATCCAACCTGTGCCTCAAACCTCCTCAGCTACCTGTGTGGTCAAGTCGTGCCAACAGGTCCAGCAGATCCACTAACAAAAGTGTTCCTGTCTACTGAACCGTGAGTGTTACAATAAGATCCGGCCATGGATCCCGCTGAGGTACCTCTGCCAGATGTCTCGGATCTTCCTTCTGTTGTGGTGCGCCAGTCTCAGCAGTTGGCCCGACAAGCGCAGCAACTTACACAACTGTCTGCTATGATGCAACAACTCCCAGCCATGTAGCAGCAACAGCAGCTGCAGCAGCTGCAACCTGCTCCAGTGCCTCCACCGGTTCCTGCAGCGTCTTCAGGCTCCAAGTTGAGTTTATCTCTACCCTCAAAGTATGATGGTGATCCTAAGCTGTGTAGAGGCTTCGTTACACAGTGCTCTATGCATCTGGAGCTCATGTTGGACCAATTTCAAACAGAATGAGCTAAGAGGGCCTTTGTAGACAGTCTTCTATCCGGAAAAGCCTTGGCCTGGGCAGCACCTCTTTGGGACCGCGTGATCTGGTTACCTCCAACGGCATTTCTGTCTGAATTTCGCAGTGTCTTTGAAGAACCTGCACGTGTTTCTACTGAAGAGACGGCTCTTCTGAATCTCTGCCAGGGGAATTCCTCCATTGGTGACTCTGCGGTCCGATTCTGCACTCTGGCCTCTAAGCTGGCATGGAACGATGAGGCATTGTGTGCCACTTACAAAAAAGGATTGTCTTGCAGAATAAAAGACGCCCTCACTTCCCGAGATCCTCCGTCTTCCCTAAGTGAATTAATCCATCTTGCTACACGTATTGATATGCGTTTTGCTGAAAGGCAGGAGGAGCTACGCTTGGAGAGGGAACCAGCTCGTACCCGGAGATTTCCTAGTTTGGCTCCTGTGTTTCAACGCCCATCTCTACATACTCCTGTGCCTCTGGCTGAAAAGGTTATGCAAGTAGATCATTCTCGCTGGACGCAACTGGAGAGATCTTGATGACGCTATGATCATTTGTGTCTATATTGTGCTAGCCAGGAGCCCTTTCTCAAGGACTGTACAGTTCGCCCTCAGCATCCGGGAAACGCTCACACCTAGGGCATGTGGGTGAGGCGTCCCTAGGTGTGAATACTAGCTCTCTTTGCTTGACCATTTCTGTACAAATCCACACTTCAGTCAAGTCATCATTCACTACTTCTGCATTTTTGGACTCTGGTTCACAGGCAACTTCATTGATGCCTCCTTGGTCCACAAATATAATTTACTGCTACTCGGCTTGCCAAGCCATTGTTCATCTTCTCTGTTAATGGATAGTGTTGAGCGGCATAGGCCATATTCGAATTCGCGAATATTCGCGAATATATGGACGAATATTCGTCATATATTCGCGAATATTCGCATATTCGTTATATTCTCGTTTTATTTTCGCATATGCGAACATTCGCGTATGCGAAAATTAACATATGTGAATATTAACATATTAAAAATTAGCATACGTGATAATTCGCATATGCGAACATTAGCATATGCGAATTTTCGCATA
The DNA here is from genome assembly GCF_029499605.1 of Hyla sarda. Lineage (NCBI taxonomy): Eukaryota > Metazoa > Chordata > Amphibia > Anura > Hylidae > Hyla > Hyla sarda. The sequence goes on from NC_079190.1 coordinate 273,016,805, forward strand.
TGCGAATTTTCACGAGCCAGTCTCACACAGTAGTATTACAGCCTTCTTTACACCACACAAGCTGGAAGCAGAGAGGGGTGATCACTGTGATGTGTACTGTGAAGAAAAAAAAAAAAAAAAAAAACGAATATTCGTAATTACGAATATATAGCGCTATATTCGCGAAATTCGCGAATTCGCGAATATGCGATATTCGCGAATAATATTCGAATTGCGAATATTCGCGAGCAACACTATTAATGGACAACGGCTGGACTGCAAGGTGCTATTCCGAACAGAACATCTCGTTATGCAAGTGGGTCTTCAGGAAATGATTGAATTCTGTGTGCTTCCTTACTGTACTTCAGAGCTTCTTCTAGGTCTCCCTTCGCTCCAATGTTATTCTCCGCAACTTGATTGGATATCTGGAGAGATTACTCGCTGGGGACAGTTCTGTCAAAATTGTTGTCTCAGGCCAGTCCAGCCTAAACTTGTTTCTTCTTATCCTCCTCTGCCAGGTCTGCCTCTTTCGTATCAAGATTACTCGGATGTCTTCTGTGAAAAGCAGGCCGAGACTCTTCCTTGTCCTTACGATTGCACCATTGATTTACAGCCTGGGACTATGCCACCATGTGGAAGAATCTATCCTTTGTCTGTTCTTGAGACTCAAGCCATGGCTAAATATATCCAGGAGAACCTCCAAAAGGGATATGTCCGAAAATCCTCCTCTCCTGCCGGTGCAGGTTTCTTCTTCATGGAGAAGAAGCATGGTTCTCTCCGTCCATTTATTGATTATAGGGGACTTAACCCCTTCCCGACCTATGACATACCTGTACGTCATGGGTGGCAAGGTGTTCCCGACCCATGACATACAGGTACGTCATGAACATTACTGCCGCTACTCGCGGCACCCCGCAGCGCCCGGAAAGATGGTGGCTATCACTGATAGCCAGCCATCTTACCGTGCGACCACGGGGGGTTTCATCCCCCACCCCCCCCCCAGCGATCGCTGCTATCAGCTGGTCAAATCTGACTAGCTGATAGCAGCGTTTTGCTATGAAAATACTTAGCAGCGCGGTGTGTGAGTCCCGATCACGGGGATCGGGACACACACCGCTCTGCTAAGTGTCCCTGACCCGTCCCCCGACATCACTTACCCGTCCGAGCGGTGTCCCGAGCGGTCCCGGCGGTCCCGGCGTCCTCCATGCGGTCCTGGCTGCGCTGCGTCCCGGAGGTGAGTTTGCAGCAGCAGTGCGGCATCTTCATTGGCAGCAGTGAGATCGCCGTAAAGCGATCTCACTGCTGCCTCTGAGAGTTTCAAAACTGCAACTCCCAGCATGCCCAGACAGCCTTTGGCTTTCTGGGCATGCTGGGAGTTGTAGTTTTGCAACATCTGGAGGTCCACAGTTTGGAGACCACTGTATAATGGTCTCCAATCTGTGCTCTTCCAGATGTTGCAAAACTACAAATCTCAGCATGCTCAGTCTGTCCAGACATGCTGGGAGTTGTAGTTCTCTAACATCTGGAAGAGCACAGATTGGAGACCATTATACAGTGGTCTCCAAACTGTGGACCTGCAGATGTTGCAAAACTACAACTCCCAGCATGCCCAGACTGCCCAAGCATGCTGGAAGTTGTAGTTCGGCAACATCTGATCATTCAGATATTGCCGAACTACAACTTCCAGCATGCCTGGGCAGTCTGGTTATGCTGGGAGTTGTAGTTTTGCAACAACTGGAGGCACACTAGTTGGGAAACAATGTCCGTTTCCTACCTCAGTGCCTCCAGCTGTTGCCATTGTTGCAAAACTATAACTCCCAGCATGCACTGACAGACCATGCATGCTGGGAGTTGTAGTTTTGCAACAGCTGGAGGCACACTGGTTTGGAAACACTAAGTTTGGTTGCAAAACACTTGAAAGTTTATTACTTAACTTAGTGTTTCCAAACCAGCGTTCCTCCAGCTGTTGCAAAACTACAACTCCCAGCATGCACGGACAGCCAAAGGGCATGCTCGGAGTTTGCAACAGCTGGATTTCCCCCCCCCCCCCCCCATTGTGAATGTACAGGGTACACTCACATGGGCGGAGGTTTACAGTGAGTGCTGCAAGTTTGAGATGGCGCAAATTTTGCGCTGCAGCTCAAACTTCCAGCGGCAAACTTGCTGTGAACCTCTGCCCATGTGACTGTACCCTAAAAACACTACACTACACTAACACTAACCTAAAATAAAAAAACACTACATATACACATACCCCTACACAGCCCCCCTCCCCCCCAAAAAATGAAAAACGTCTGGTACGCTACTGTTTCCAAAACGGAGCCTCCAGCTGTTGCAAAATAATAACTCCCAGTATTGACGGACAGCCATTGACTGTCCAGGCATGCTGGGAGTTTTGCAACAGCTGGAGGCACCCTGTTTGGGAATCATTGGCATAGAATACCCCTATGCAAATCCCTAATTCAGGCCTCAAATGCGCATGGCGCTCTCTCACTTTGGAGCCCTGTCGTATTTCAGGGCAACAGTTTTGGGACACATATGGGGTATCGCCGTACTCGGGAGAAATTGCCTTACAAATTTTGGGGGGCTTTTTCTTCTTTAACCCCTTATGAAAAGGTGAAGTTGGGGTCTACACCAGCATGTTAGTGTAAAAAAATAATTTTTTTACACTGACATGCTGGTGTTGCCCTATACTTTTCATTTTCACAAGAGGTAAAAGGGAAAAAAGACCCCCAAAATTTGTAACGCAATTTCTCCCGACTACGGAGATACCCCATATGTGGGCGCAAAGTGCTCTGGGGGCGCACAACAAGGCCCAGAAGGGAGAGTGCGCCATGTACATTTGAGGCGATTTGCACAGGGGTGGCTGATTGTTACAGCAGTTCTGACAAACGCAAAACAATAAATATCCATATGTGACCCCATTTTGGAAACTACACGGAATTTAATAAGGGGTGCAGTGAGCATTTACACCCCACTGGTGTATGACAGATTTTTGTAACAGTGGTCTGTGAAAATGAAAAATAAAATTTTTGATTTGCACAGTCCATTGTTTCAAATATCTGTCAAACGCCAGTGGGGTGTAAATGCTCACTGCACCCCTTATTAAATTCCATGAGGGGTATAGTTTCCAAAATGGGGTCCACTGTTCTGGCACCATAGGGGCTTCCTAAATGGGACATGCCCCCAAAAACCCTTTCAGAAAAACTCACTCTCCAAAATCCCATTGTCGCTCCTTCCCTTCTGAGCCCTCTACTGCGCCCGCCGAACACTTTACATACACATATGAGGTATTTCCTTACTCGAGAAAAATTGGGTTACAAATTTTAGGGTGATTTCACTCCTTTTACCCCTTGTAAAAATTAAAAAATTGGGTCTACAAGAAAATGCGAGTGTAAAAAATGAAGATTTCGAATTTTCTCCTTCACTTTGCTGCTATTCCTGTGAAACACCTAAAGGGTTAAAACACTTACTGAATGTCATTTTGAATACTTTGGGGGGTGCAGTTTTTATAATGGGGTCATTTATGGGGTATTTCTAATATGAAGACCCTTAAAATCCACTTCCAACCTGAACTGAGCCCTGAAAAATTACGATTTTGAAAATCTTGAGAAAAATTGGAAAATTGCTGCGGAACTTTGAAGCCCTCTGATGTCTTCCAAAAGTAAAAACTTGTCAACTTTTTTTATGCAAACACAAAGTAGACATATTGTATATGTGAATCAATATGTAATTTATTTGGAATATCCATTTTCCTTTCAAGCAGAGACTGTCAAAGTTAGAAAAATGCTAAATCTTCAAAATTTTCATGAAATTTTTAAATTTTTTACCAAGAAAGGATACAAATATCAGTGAAATATTACCAATAACATAAAGTAGAATATGTCACGAAAAAATAATCTTGGAATCAGAATGATAAGTAAAAGCATTCCAAAGTTATTAATGTTTAAAGTGACAGTGGTCAGATTTTCTAAAAATGCCCAGGTCATGAAGGTGAAAATGGGCTGGGTCATGAAGGGGTTAAAGGGTACCTCTCATCAAAAAAAACTTTTGATATATTATAGATTAATGTATGCAGAATAACTTTACAATTGCATGTTATTAAAAAATATGCTTCTTTCTATTTAATTTTCCACTTTGAAGAAATGACCACTAGGGGTCTCCCTACCAGTCCTGGCAGCAAGCATTTCAGACTCATGCTGGAGTCCTAAACACTGCGAGCTGCCAGTCTGCTTTGTTCACAGGGGAGAATACTCAGAGCTACCAGCCTGTTTTGTTCACAGCCTGTTTGGCTGTGAACAAAGCAGGCTGGCAGCTCTGAGTGTTTAGGACTCCAGCATGAGTCAGAAATGCTTGCTGACAGGACTGATTGGGAAAAATACAATAGAAAGAAGCATATTTTTCATTAACATGCTATTGGAAAGTTATTCAACATTCATTAATCTAAAATATATCAAAAGTTTATTTGATGAGAGGTACCCTTTAACAAGATCATGGTCAAAAAGCTTTTTGGCCGTCTATGTGGTGCCAAAGTCTTCACAAAATTGGATTTCCGGGGAGCTTGCAATCTCATTTGTATCCTAGAGGTTGGCGAATGGAAAACAGCCTTTAACACCCGTGATGGACAATTTGAGTATCTGGTGATGCCTTTCAGTCTTTGCAATGCTCCAGCCGTTTTTAGGAATTCGTCAATGATATCTTCCGAGATCTTCTCTACACATGTGTTGTCATATATCTTAATGATATCCTGATCTTCTCATCCAACCTTGAGGAGCATTGCAAACATGTGTGTCTGGTTCTTCAACGCCTCCGGAGGAATCATCTATACGCTAAACTGGAGAAATGCCTTTTTGAGAAATCAAGTCTTCCATTCCTCGGTTACATTTTTTCTCATCAAGGCCTGCAGATGGATACTGATAAACTGACTGCAGTTTTGGATTGGCCTCGCCCTACAGGACTTTGATTTGATTTATCTTGCAGTATGTAGGCATGCTGCAAATAAATATTCATAAGTAAGGCTTTGCGCATACAATCACATAATGGATCTGTGTTGTCTAGATCCAAGATATGATGCCTTAAGTCTACTATGGGTCTGCAAGAGGGACAAGAGCCGGTGAAAGGGTTTACACCTGTGGTCTGTAGTTGTAGCAGGTGGTTCAATAATAACTTGACAGATAATTTTTTTGCGCATATCTAAAGCAAGCTATATCCAATAAAGGTACTTTAACCCCTTAACGACCAAGGACGTAAATGTACGTCCTGGTGCGGAGGAACTTAACACACCAGGATGTACATTTATATCCTGTGTATGACCGCAAGCATTGGAGCGTTGTTCGTGTATTACACTGCAGGGACCCACCAATACAGTAACCCCCCAACATGCGATGGCCCCGACATATGATCACATCGACATATGATGGCCTCTCAGAGGCCATCGCATGTCGATGTCAGCATTGACATACGATGCTTTTATATGTCGGGACCATCGCATTAACTGCTATCCGACAGCACAAAATGCCTAAGCTGCTGTCAGATAGCAGTTTAAGCATCCCGGACAGGTTCACTTACCTATCCCCTCTGCTCTGGGTCCACTTCGCGATCCTCATTCCGGGTCTCACTTTCCGGCGTTGTTATTATGTTGAGCGCACACCGTCCCGGCCCAGCAACGTAATAACGTCACCAGAAGGTGAGGCCCGGACCCCGGAGAAGATGCGGAAGAAGCCGGAGGATCCCGAAGAAGACGCCGGAGCAACGGGGCAGCATCGGGAGCACCGCCATTAACCCCTCAGATGCCATGATCAAAACAGATCTGCGGGAATGCCCATTTTAAAATAGATAATTGCCCGCAGCGCTGCCACGGGGATTCGATCATCTGTAATGGTGGCCGGTGGTCCCCTCACCTGCCTCCATCCGTCACCTCGGGTCTTCTGCTCTGGTCTGAGATCGAGCAGACCAGAGCAGAAGATAGTTGATAATACTGATCAGTGCAATGCCCTATGCTTAGCACTGAACAGTATTAGCAATCAACTGATTGCTATTGATAGTACCCTATGGAGACATAAAAAATGTTTTAAAAAAAAGTGAAAAATCCCCTCGCCCAATAAAAATGAAAATTTTACCTTTTTCCCATTTTACCCACAAAAAAACATTAAAAAAAATTATAAACAGATTTGGTATCACTGCATGCGTAAATGTGCGAACTATCAAAATATAATGTTAAAGATCCTGTACGGTGAATGGGGTAAACGTAAAAAAATTAAATAAAAAAGTACAAAAATGCTGCTTTTTTTGTCACATTTATTCCAAAAAAATTTATAAAAAGTGATCTAAAATTATTATACAAGCAAATGTGGTATCAATAAAAAGTACAGATGATGGCGCAAAAAAGGAGCCCTCATACCGCCCCATATACGGAAAAATGAAGAAGTTATAGGTGGTCAAAAAAGGGCGATTTTATATTACTGATTTTGTACAAAAAGTTAGAGATTTTTTGAAGTGGTACAAAAATAGAAAATTATCAATCCATGGGTATCATTTTAATCATATTGACCCACAGAATAAAAAACACATGTCATTTTCACTGTAAAGTGTACAGTGTGAAAATGAAACCCTCCAAAATGTGCAAAATTGCCGTTTTCATTTACATTTTCTCTCTAAAAAAATTATTCTTTGGGTTTGCCGTACATTTTTGGGTAAAATGAGAGGTTTCATTACAAAATAAAATTGATCACACAAAATAAAAGCCCTTTTATGGGTCTATAGATGGAACTATAAAAGAGTTATGGATTTTAGAAGGCAAGGAGGAAAAAACAATAGCGCAAAAATAAAATTGGCTTGGTCCTTAAGGGGTTAAGCTTGGTGGCTACCTGTAACATGTACACAGGTGCACAGGTGCTGAGGCAATTGTACCACAACCAGTGAGTTCTGTGCATGAGCCCTTTTCTGATGAATGGGTCATGCACGGAACTTAAAGGGTGTGTTATGGTTGCCTCAGGAACTGTACTATCCAGAGTGTTCTACTTTACCCACACTGGAGTTGAATATTGCACAGGCTTAAAACTTTGGGTTTATCCTTTAAGTCTACCAGGTACATCAACAAAGTGCATTTAACAGTTCTCAGCTATTTCTTAAAGCTCTCAGCACTGTCTTTGTCACACAGTGCTCCACAACAAAACATTTACAGTAGCAACAATGATGTGCTGCTGGTAACTGATGGTTTTATGCAGGCATGGAAACCCACCCATGTATCTGTACCTTGCCACCACACATACAATTACAGTCAGTGTCAAGGCTTCCCATGCAAGCCTATGACCTAGCAGCCACATGGTTCCCAGGGCAGATTGCCCCACTACCATTCAGCTAAACTTCTCAATGAAAGCAAATTTTTTTTTTGGCTCACATTTTTTTCCTCCTTTTTTCCTCTTTTTACCCCTGACAAAATTTTAGGGCTTATTCTTTGTGGGACAAGTTGTACTTTTCATTGGCACTCTTTATTTTATCATATAATGTATTACGGAGACAAAAAAATATATATATGTAAGGCAAAAATGTAAAAAAATTATGTAAATGAGCAATTTTGTTGGACAATAGTTTTTTGGGAGTTCACCATATGATAAATATAACATGCTAACTTTATTGTATGGGTCAGTACGATTCCAATGATATCAAACTTGGATATTTTTTGTTTTGTTTTGTGGTAAAAAAAAAAAAAACAGAAAACTTAAAAAGAAGACGCGTACCATTTTTGCACCTGTGACTTTTTGATCACTTTTTATTTGTTTTTTTTTTTCTGTTATGGGATGTGACCAAACATTTTGGCATTCGGAGTTGTTTCGTGTTTACACCGTTCACCATGCAGAATCAGGATGTCATAATTCATTAGTTCGGACAATTATGCATGTGACAATGCCAAATATGTTTTTATTATTTACAGTGTTTTATTTAAGCAATGGGAAAAGGGGATGATTTGAGAGATATTGAGGGTGATTTAAACAAAATTCTAACTTAAAAAAAAAATAATTGTCCCTTTGTCATTAGATGGCTTACATAGATCAATGTAATACTGTTGCATTACATTGGTTTATGTTATCTATGCTCGATTGCTAAGGGGTACTCCAGTGGAAATTTTTTTTTTTTAAATCAACTGGTGCCACAAAGTTATACAGATTTGTAAATTACTTCTATATAAAAATCTTAATCCTTCCATTAATTATCAGCTGCTGTATGCTCCAAAGGAAGATGTATTTCTTTCTGGAGTTCTTTTCAGTCTGACCACAGTGCTTTCTGCTGACACCTCTGTCCGTATCAGGAACTGTCCTGAGCAGGATAGGTTTGCTATGGGGATTTGCTTGTACTCTGGACAGTTCCTGACATGGACAGAAGTGTCAGCAGAGAGCACTGTAGTCAAACTGAAAAGAACTTGAGAAAGAAATACAACTTCCTGTGGAGCATACAGCTGCTGATAAGTACTGGAAGGATTAAGATTTTTAAATAGAAGTAATTTACCTGTCTGTCAAATTTTTGGGCACCAGTTGATTTGAAAAAAAAATTATAATAATTCAGCTAAAGCCCCGAGCTTCCCCAGCAGCCCACTTTCATCCTGGAGGAGGGGTTATGGGGCCACTAGACACCAAGGATTACAAGTGTCATAACAAGTAATCTGATAGGTTGCTATGATCAACTGGTCAACTTTTCTTTTGCACAGGTTTTGATAAATCTCCTCCTTTGGGTAGGAGCACACATAGCGTATACTAGGCTTAGTTGATGCATGTGTATTTCAGTGCTAGGTAAAATCTCTGGGTGTTTATTATTACTCCCATAGACTTTGCTAGAACAGAAATATGCAGGGTCATATACACATGCGTCAAATGTACATGCATCAAATATGGATGCATCAAATATGCAGCGTATATGCTACGTGTGACCCTACCCTTAGTGTTTAAATGCAGTGATTGCTATTGATCACAGCATTTGACCATTTAGATGATGGACATCAGAGCCAGCTCTGCTGTCTGTCATTGTCAGCAGATGTCAGCTGCTGATAGCAGCGGGCATCTGCCGGTTATGATGTGGATCTGACACCTGCACCTTATACCCTCACCCAACCCCTGACGTACCAATGCGTCATGGGTCGGGAAGGTCTTACAAACACACAGCATACGTTATAAATGTGGTGCTGGGAGAATAATGGTGTCTAGGGTGTTGCGGTAATAGTGTAGGGTCTGGTGGTATTAACCCTTGAATGTCGTGATGCCAGGGTGAGGTTTCCTCTATAGTAATGTTCCTACCGACAACCGTCCCACAAACGGCAGGGAGAAATAACGTAATGTCCACAGCAGATTTTATGAAGTAAACTGAAGAAACTTTACTTGCAGATTTTATGCAACGGTATTGAACATAGTCTTTTCAAAAGTGAACCGGGATACAGGTTCCTCACAGGTTTGATGGGACTTGGAAGCAATGAGCTTTTGATGCTAGCCACTGTGCTACTATTTTAGAATATTGGAGCTGATAGTAGTCACACAGGATTCAGTAGTTTGAGCTTTGAGTAACTCATGTTTTGTGGATGCAGGTTCTTAGGCTTTGGGCCTAGCTTGAATTGATGCTGATGAGATGCTTGTGCTGAGATGTTGTGCTTGCTTGATAATCCGGAACTAAGAGAGTAGAATTTAGTGGCTATAGCCCTTTATATAATAAGGGGCTGGACTAAGCTCATTGGTCAGCAAACCTGTAAGTTATGAACCCAGTGAACTCTGGGTACATCTCAAGACCTCCAAAGGTCCTTAAGCATTTTATACATTACAACTGTGTATCACGTGACCACTAAGGTCCTATACATATATTTCCTATACATTAAATTAATTAGGGGTTAGCCCTACAGGAGAGCCCTATAGACATGGAGGGACTCTAGCTGCAAGGACCTTAGACAAGAGACAGGACCAGGTCCTCATAAACATATAGCCACATTCCCTGTAAAGTAAGGACATCAACAATAAAATAGTAGCATGACAATAATTACAGCATGAATCACAATACATTATCTAGCACCAACTGCAGTCTTTCCGGGTATGTTTAAACATAACTAATCTGCTGCATGTTGCTTGCAGCTGAAATTATGCTTGCAGATTTACCACTGTGGAAAATTCCCAAGTCGATTATGTTGCTACCTATTGACGTCATTGGGTGGCAACATAATCCGCTTGTGGATTTCCCTCAGAGGAAATTCTGTTAGCGGAATACTGTAGTGGAAAACCATAAGCTGAATTTTAGCTGTAGGTACCCTTAAAGAGATAAACAGTAGGCAATAAGGGTATTTTTAAACAGCTTAAGTTCAACCCTTGTTATAGATTTATACTATAGCTCCATAAACCTTTCATAGATAGATATATAGATTTATTTATTTATTTAGAGCCTTATTTGGACCCTTTTATTGGGTCCAAAGTTTTTTTTGCAAATTTATAATTAACCTACAGCAAAATCTGAACAGATTTCAAAGGGTAAAATGAAAGGTCAAAGGCAATAATATTTCCTCAGCAGAATGAGCATATTTATGGTCATTTATCAACGGGTTTAGTCAGGTTTTCGTGTGACATTTTGACGGGAAAGCGAGAAAAGCAAGTTTTCCAAAAATTAACCACGTAGTAATAATTTTAAAATGGACTACGGGTAGTCTGGTATTTATTAACTGCGACAGTTGCAACTGCGCAAAAAAAATGGTTAAAAATTGACTAAATTTACTCCAGCTCAAACATGGAGCAGAAAAAGCTACTACCAAAGTAAAAAAGGAAAAATTGCTTACGTGAAAGAAAATTATCAACAGGCTGAAACCAGTTGATAAATAAGTCCCACATAAACAAAAAAAAGTAAGGAAAAAATTACTAAAAAAAAAGGATACATAAGCAAACATTGATAAATGTCCCTCATTGTGGATTAGAAAATCTGCAGAATGGCAATTTTTGTGGAGAGTTTTTCCTGTCATTGTGTATGAGGGCTGAAAACCTCATCAAACTGTATTGCACCATTAAGTGTGGCAGAATTGTAATGTGGAATCAGCGTCACAAATCTGAGACAAATCTGTTGCGTCCTGAACCAGCCAAAGGCTGTTTTTATACTTACATTTCTATTAGTTTTATGCTTCTGTAAAAGAAAATAAGAAAACTCAAAATGACAAAATAGCAAGAAAGCTGGTCTTTACTGTTTACAGATACCATCATTACGTGAATAATTCACATGGACATTCAATGGAGTCCTATCGAAATGTATTGGATGCACGTGAAAAAAAAGATATAAATTTGACCATGCCAAAATATAATATAATATTTGGATTTGAATGAGCACATTGACAGAAAAAGAGTTGAACAACATCTTATTTCACAGTGCAGAAGGAACTTTGATAATGATACAGTAATGTCCACTCGACACAAAAAATGTCCTCAGATGTCTCAAATCAGTAATAACAGTAATAACCAGACGCAGATGGCTGTACAGAGAAGCAAATTTATAATAACATCAAAATATGTTTTCTGTGAGGTTCCTTTAGGACTGCAGATAAAAAGGGTTATCTTAAGGCTAGTTTCATTTTTTAATACAGATATACAATGAAATATAAAATGAACAACAACGTGGCTTGTTTGAGAAGTATATATATATATATATATATATATATTTTTTTTTTTTTTTTTTTAATACAGCTACAGTATTTTTTTTTTGTTTTTTTCCTGTCGTTTTTCATATAGGCTTTTTTCTTAAGGACTTAAAGAACCATGTACAAAATGACACTTAAAGGGGTACTCCGCCAATAGACATGTTATCCCATATCCAGGGAACAGGATTTGTTGGTTTAAGTTGTGACTTACCCTTGTCCCCGCTGGGGCATTATTTTATAGTTGTGCATCAAATCTACCACACTGGCTAATCTAATTTTTTAAGGGGTACTCCGGCAAAAAACATCTTATCCCCTATCCAAAGAATAGGGGATAAGAAGTCTAATCGCAGGGGTTCACGCTTGGGACCCCCACGATCTCCAGCCCGGCACCCCGAATATCCGTGCATGCCGGATGACTGGCAAAGCACTCTATTCATGTCTATGGGAGGAGGCATGATGCTATGTACTAGCTGTCACACCCCCTCCAATAGACATGAATAGAGGGGTCGTGGCATGAGATCATGAACACAGAAGCTCCAAGCTTCCGTGTTCCAGCCGCCGCTGCTGCCGGCCTGAAGATCGCAGGGGTCCTCAGTGTCGGTACCCCTGTGATCAGACATCTTATCCCCTCTGCTTCGGACAGGGGATAAGATCTTATTTGCCTGGGTACCCCTTTCAGAATTAGAAAATATTAGCTACAATATTTTGAATATGATATTTATATTTAACTTTAGGATTTTTATGTAACATTTGTCAATTTTTCTTCAAAAAAAATAATGGAAAAACACCAGGAAATTTTCACAAAAAGAGTGATGTTTTTTTAAAATGTGCTGCGAGTTAGATTGCCCTTAAAAAGGTTTAAAAGTCTTACCAAAGTTGACCTCTGAACCTTGGCCTCTTGAAGAAAGACTGCAGAACTCTTTTAAAGTGGCCAGGCAACCTTTTATTACCAGGTTTATGGAGAGGACCAAAAGAATGCTGTATTGCTGTGTCATTTAGCACTTTGTGTCTCTGTCCATGCAGCCTCAAAGAAATGGCAGATAGTCCCTTTGCCTGTCCAAGCTTAACACAGTTATAAATTCATAGACTGCTTCCCTCTTATAACCGGTTCAATATAGGGGTGTCCAAACGAACTACAAAAATGACAAAGAGGAGCGCTCCAAGGTGCAAATAAATAATGATAAAAGAAATGTTGATGGTAAAAAATGTGCTTAGCAAAATAAGTTGTGTAAAGGCCAGCACAACTTGGAGAAGGGCATATATGTGGATCCCTCTGCTGACACTCCACAATAAAATACAATAAAACCAACGACCTCCAAACCAGTGGAAAGTAAGGCGCTGAGGGACCAGGCGATGGATAGAGCAATCAGTTTATTCCCAACATGCAACGCGTGTCGCGCAAGAGCGCTTCATCAGGCATCATGATGCCTGATGAAGCGCTCTTGCGCGAAATGTGTTGCATGTTGGGAATAAACTGATTGCTCTATCCATCGCCTGGTCCCTCAGCGCCTTACTTTCCACTGGTTTGGAGGTTGTTGGTTTTATTGCAATATAGGGGTGTGTCAGCACTTCTGTGGAATCTGCGGCGGTGCACAAGGTAGGGTAAAATCACAAGTAAAAAAAAGATGGTACCCTGCACTCACCAGTCTTGCAAAGTGAAGATTTATTAAGCCAAAGTTCAGCATGGGAGCATTCCTCAGTTGTCTGCTTAGGAAGTCTCCCATGCTGAAACGGTTCCTTGTACCGCACTATGGCTTATTAAATCTTCACTTTGCATGACTGCTGAGTGCTGTGTATCATCTTTTTTTACTCCCTCTTATCACCAACATGGAAACCCCAAACTGGCAATAACTTGCTGGGCAGAGCTGAAAATGAGATCCAAAAGACTTTGGTTAGTGTTTTCATGCTCATTTTAAGCCTTACTTTGGTCAACATTTGTTCACAGTGTCTGTGTGTGTGTGTGTTGGGGGGGGGGGAGGGGGGGGGGAACAGTCTGATTAAGATGTGATCCAATATATTTCCATCCTACTTCCTGGGAAAAAAGTTGAAGTTGCTATTGGCAACTGGTCAGATTTTTCTCTGCATAGGTTTTGATACATTTCTTCAAAGGTTTCCTGCATATAATGTTCCTCTCCTGCTATGTGAAGAGAGAGTGTGTGACATAAGAAGCAGCCTATCTACTGCTTCCGGAAAGAAAAAAAACGGAGGCGCTCCTTGTGGAGTAAAATCACTACAATGTAGGGGGAGGGTAGGGGGAAAAATCACCGCTCACCCGACATAGTTGTGTAGCCTATACACAACAATGGTGATCGCATGGAAATTGATCCGGGTCTGCAGCCTTCCTGATATGAGACAATGGTGAACAGGGCGGGCTTCTAGTTCAGGAATTCATTGGCGCTGACCGGGAGAAGGACATCAGACAGGTAGGATACCTGTAAAAGCGAGTCTCCACATGCTTTTGTCTTTGAAATTCACCCACTGAGCCCAGAAAGAAAGAAAAAACCTGGCAAATAGATTTTGCTATTTTGAGGACCTCTAGTGGTGAAGAAGTAGAATGCAATGTTCAATTACTTTAACGGAAGCTGGTGTCCTACAGCATATTATAACCTCCAAGCCACGCCCATAGGAGCGTCACTTACTACTTCGGCACCTGTAGCCGAAGTAGTAAGTGACGCTCCTGTGGGCGTGGCTTGGAGGTTATAATATGCTGCAGGACACCAGCTTCCATTGAACATTGCATTCTACTTCTTCACCATTAGAGGTCCTCAAAATAGCAAAATCTATTTGCCAGGTTTTTTCTTTCTTTCTGGGCTCAGTGGGCGAATTTCAAAGACAAAAGCATGTGGAGACTCGCTTTTTACAGGTATCATACCTGTCTGATGTCCTTCTCCCAGTCAGCGCCGATGAATTCCTGAACTAGAAGCCCGCCCTGTTCACTACTGCTTCCGGAGTAAGGGGAGGTGGTCTGCAGCCTAGACAATAAGCAGGAAACAAGAGGCAGAGAAAAGCAAATATAATATGAAAATTCTACATAGTTACAAAAGTGTATAACTTTACATACAATTAAATTTGAAAACTCATTATGGCGATAAGAATACTACTTTTAAGGTGTTATCCATCATAAGGTGATTTTAGTACATACCTGGCAGACAGTAATGGACATGCTTAGGAAGGAGCTGTGCTTGTCTTGGGGCTAAATGGCTGTGTTGTGAGATTACCATAACACTGTGGCTAGCTTTTTTGTGAACTGGGTATTTCCTGTTGGATTTTGTTCCCTCAAACTACACATCCCCTAGTTCCTTTTTTGTAAGTTTGAGGTCCCTTTCCTACCTTCCACACATCAGCCACCCCACCCATTGAAAGATGAGCTGCATTTCATTCAAAAGACCAGTGTTTTCTAACCAGGGTGCCTACAGCTATTGCAAAATAATCTCTCTCCCACTCAGCAGACGCTCTACCCATTGAAGCAGGACAGGCTCCCTTTGTACACCAGACTAGAGATGTCATGTCTCGATGCACTGCAACCTGGGAGAAACCCGAGACCTGAGTCATTTTGCATGCTGTTAAAAATAAATATTGGGGAGAAAATCACTAAAGAATTGCGAGACCACCATCACACACAGGTACGGACACTGTATTATGAACTAGGCAAACTTTACAGCCCCTGTACCATTGTCAAATAAAAAAATACCCTTCTGGAATGCCCTTTAAAGGTGCTGCAACAACAAATTCTGCCACTTACCTCTTTCATAGTTTTTTTGAGACACTTTTTTTGTGGCAGCTTTTAATTCAGGAGTGGATCTAGCAGGATCTAGCAAGTCTAGAAGAAATACTTAGGACTTGCAATTTGACTTATTGTATACAGAAAACAATGAATAATGATTATGTTGTGAATGCAAAATAGCTGCTACAGTTTAAAGCAGCAATGTGCAATGTAATTTTTGATAACAAAAAAAAACTGAAAAAAAAACAAAATAGAGAAAGGAAACAAATACATAACAAAATTAGATACATTTAAATGCACACAGCTGTCCTTTAATAGATCTTCTATTAAGATACATCGTTATACTTAAGGATTTTAATTAGCACGTGTTAATTTCCACTGCAATTTTTCCCCCTCTTGTCACATGAGTCTGTTTACTTGAAGCTGATTCATTAGGTTTATTAAGTGCCCCCCACTGTTACCTGTCTACTTCTCGTCCTCACTTGATTAATGACAGGGAAAAGACTCATCACTTCAGCTACAACACTCACTGATCAGGAACATTGTGATATGCTCCATGTTCCATCATAGACAGAACCATTTCCCCCTCTATTGGTCAAATTGGAAAATCATATATATATATATATATATATATATATATATATATATATATATATATATATATATATATAGACCATATTAGGGATCTTGTAGAAGAATTTGTGGAACATGTAACTTTTAAGCCTATTTCTAATACAGTATCTCATCTCAACATTTTGTAAATATTCTATTTTTTATGTGACAACACTGAAGAAATGACCATCAATGTACAATGTAAAGTAGTGAGTGCACAGCCTGTATAAGAGTGTTTACTGTTGTGTCCCCTCAAAATAACTTAAAGGGGTATTCCGGCTCTATACATCTTATTCCCTATCCAAAGGATAGGGGATAAGATGTATGATTGCAGGGGTCCCGCCTCTGGGGACCCCCGCGATTTCGGAGCAGCCCCGGAATTCGGTGTCAGGCACTGCACCCGAGACAGGGACCCCTGCAATCATACATCTTATCCCCTATCCTTTGGTTAGGGGATAAGAGGTATAAAGCTGGGATACCCCTTTAACACGCAGCAGGTGATGTCTAAACCTTGGCAACAAAAGTGAGTACATCCCTAAGTGGAAATGTCCAAACTGGGCCCAATTAACCATCCCCCCCCCAAAGTTATGTGATTAGTTAATGTTACCAGGTCTCATGTGTGAATGAGGAGCAGGTGTCTTAAATTTGGTGTTTTCACTCTCACTGGACATTCAACATGGCACCTCAAAGCAAAGAACTCTTTTAGGATCTGAAAAAAAATAAATTGTTGCTCTGCAATAAAGATGATCGACATTATTAGAAGATTGACAAGACCCTAAAACTGAGCTGCAGAACAGTGGGAAAGGCCACACAGCGGATTTTTACTGTAAAGTTCCATCCAGAACAAGCCTCACCATGGTTTTTCAAAGAAATTAAGTGCTTGCGCTAAGCGAGAGGTTGCCTTTAGGAAATAAATGAATAAGTGATGCCAGCATTGCTGCAGAGGTTTCACCGGTGAGGGGGTCAGCCTGTCAGTTCTTAGACCATATGCCATACACTGCATGAAATGTGTCTGCATGGCTGTCGTCACAGAAGGAAGCCTTTTCTAAAGATAATGAACAAGATAGCCCTCTGACTGTTTACTGAAGACAAGCAGACTAAGGACACAGATTACTGGAACCATGTCCTGTGGTCTGATGAAACCAAGATAAACTTATTTGGTTCAGATGATGTCAAGTGTGTGTGGTGGCAAACAGATGAGGTGTACAAAGACAAGTGACCTACACTCAAGCATGATAGTGGGAGTGTCTGGACCTGCATGAGTGCTGCAGGCACTGGGGTGATACAGTTCATTCAGGGAACCATGCTCGCCAACATGTACTGTGACATACTAAAGCAGAGCATAATCTCCTCCCTTTCGGGACTGGGCCACAGGGCAGCATTCCAACTTGATAAGACAACTGTCTTGCTAAAGGAGCTGAAGGTAAAGGTGATGGACTGGCCAAGCAAGTCTCCAGACCTAAACCGTATTGAGCATTTGCGGGGCATCCTTAAATGGAAGGTGGGGGAATGCAAGGTCCAAAACCTCCACCAGCTCCTTGATGTTGTCATAGAGGAGTGGAAGAGGACTTCAGTGGCAACCTGTGAAGCTCTGGTGAACTCCATTCCCAAGAGGATACATTTTGGGTGGTAATTTAGGCATTTCCACTTCGGAGTGTACTAACTTTTGTTGCCGAGGTTTAGACATTAATGGCTGTGTGTTGACAAATTTTGAAGGGACACAACAATAAACACTATAATACAGCCTTTGCACCCACATTGTAGCAGAATGTGATTTCTTCAGTGTTGTCACATGAAAAGATATGGGGGGTGAGGATGTGATATACTGTATGCGTAATTGTCTACAAACACTACTTGCTTTATACTTGATAAAGTAATTTAAGTACTAAAACTGTTATTAAAAAGGGCCCTGTTCATAAATGTCTTCTTTATATGATTTTGTATACAGTTGATAAAAGCCATTGGGTAAGATTTATCAAAGCTTGTGCAGATGATGTAACAGTTGCCTACCACGATCAGATTTCATTTTTTTTTTTTTTTTTTTTTTTTAAAGTTTCTGAAAAATGATAGTTGGAATCTGACTGGTTGCTAAGGGCAACTGCTCCACTGTTTCTCTGCACAAGGTTTGATATATCTCCCCAATTATGTTTATAACAGTACACCATGCAAAGAAACAAAATAGCGTCCAGGCACTGCTGAGCAATGAGGTAGCCGTCTGTAGAGATAAATGGAAGAACTGCTATACGGAACACCTACTGCTATGGTGTGGGAAAGTGGGCAGTGTGGCTTCAACCCAGCGAAAGCTGATGTGTAGACAAACTTGCTTCAACAATAATGAAGAGATACAGAATGAATCGCACTCACCACTGTGATGTTTCCAAGAAAACGATCCTTTATTGCATAGATGGTTGTAGCAGTATGTTACAGAAGGATGATATCCATCAAGCGGGGAGGGAGAGCAGCCGCTCTCGAGACGCAGGGGCACACAGGTGGGTGGCAACCAGTTTTGCGTCAGCCCACACTTCTTCCCGCCAGGTGTGTGTCGTGTGTGCCCGCTTGATGGATATCATCCTTCTGTAACATGCTGCTACAACCATCTATGCAATAAAGGATTATTTTCTTGGGAACATCACAGTAGTGAGTGCGATTCATTCTGTATTGTATATTGTCGTCATCACATCAGAAAGTTGTTTTTCCCTCATGAATATGTTGCGAGTGTTCTCAAACATATTTAATGGCTGTAGATCAAACCAGTGTAGAAACACAGTAAGCAATCACTTTGGTAATCCCAAAAGACAGTGGGTTTTGACAGACTGGTACTTTTTTTTTTACCAGTGAAATAACTTTATTGTTTTAATTATTTCATAAGCAACATAAGACATATATATATATATATATATATATATATATATATATATGTATATAGACAAAGAATAAGTCAGCCAGCACTTTAGTTGATACCAAACTATTATATGGACCTGGCCTACAGGTGCACGCTACTAGGCTAGATATACAGCAACAGAAGAATGCAGCAGCACACTGCCAGCACAAAGATATAGATGAAACATGAATATGCAGTTAAAACATGGAGAGCTATACAGCTATGGTGTAATAGATGCAAATGTGAAACTATGAAATAGTGAGGCACTTAGCTCGCAAATTTGTCTCCGCCGGCGGTCAAATAGCTTGGACCGTCCCACCGCGATAAGGTGGCCTCATTGGGACGGACCCTACACTGTGAATATGCCTCTGTGTGAACAGTTTAGTAAGCATGGCAGGGTCTGGAACATCCAAGACACTTTATATACACACTTGCTAGAGGTGGGTGGGGTGCAAGGCCAACATGGAGGTAGCCACTCCCCCGTATGTGCAATACAGACAAAGAATAAGTCAGCCAGCACTTTAGTTGATACCAAACTATTATATGGACCTGGCCTACAGGTGCACGCTACTAGGCTAGATATACAGCAAGCTTCTGTTGCTATATATATATATATATATATATATATATATATATAGTGTTCCTTAAAAGTAATCTATATGTATATAAAACTCAACATGTGTGTGTATGTATGTATGTATGTATGTATGCTCCAGCATCACGTCCAAACGGCTAAAGATATTAACAGGAAACTTGGCACACATGTTACTTATATGTCAACAACAAACATAGGATAGGGGATTTAACCCTTATTCGCCCCCATTTGCCAGGGGCGGGGTTTATGTTTAAAGTCCCATACAATTCAATGGGAAATATATGTTACTGCATAACTTCCAAATGGCTTGAGATATTTTGATAATACTTGGTCACATGTTACTTATATGTCACTTAAAATATAGGATAGTTAATTTAACCCTTAACTACCCCCATTTGTGAGGGTCGGGGTTTTTGTTTAAAGTCCCATGCAAATCAATGGTAAATGTATGTTCCCACATAACTTCCGTACGGCTGGAGATATTTCAATAACTGGTACACATATTACGGGTCGGGATAGGAGGTCGACATAGGAGGTCGACATAGGAGGGCGGGATAGGAGGTCGGGATAGGAGGACGGGATAGGAGGACGCGATAGGAGGACGCGATAGGAGGACCGGGATAGGAGATCGGAATAGGAGGACGCGATAGGAGGTCGGGATAGGAGGTCGGGATAGGAGGACGGGATAGGAGGTCGAGATAGGAGGACGGGATAAGAGGACGGGAAAGGAGGATGGAAAAGGAGGACGGGAAAGGAGGTCAAGATAGGAGGACGGGAAAGGAGGTCAGTAGGAGGACAGGAAAGGAGGTCGAGATATGAGGACGGGATAGGAGGACAGGATAGGAGGACGGGATAGGAGGACGGGATAGGAGGATGGGATAGGAGGTCGGGATAGGAGGTCGGGATAGGAGGACGGGATAGGAGGTCGGGATATGATGATGGGATAGGAGGTCGGGATATGACAACAATATATGAGGACGGGATATGAAGTCAAAAGCTTCCTCCTTTGTTTATTTTCCTCCCCAACAAGGATTAGGAAGGAAAAACCGGGCCACGCTGGGTACTCAGGTAGTGTACAGATAAAAGTCAACTATTGAGCACAATTACTTAGATACAAGTTATGATCTGTAATACTATCAAACATATTTTGCAATGCATTCAATTGTATAGTACGTGATAATAAAATTTTATCATAGACATTGTATGTCTATGGCCTTGACACATTAGATTAACAAATATCGATTATATATCTTTAATATGGCTACCACATATTTCCAGCTTATTGCACATTTATGACTTCTGAGATAAGATGGACTTTGATATTTTTCCTCGGACTGTACTTTACTGGAACACTTTGATGTAATTTTTTTTTTTTTATATATATATATATATATTTATAATTTTATTACAAAGTTACAAAAGACAAGAAAGCAGAAATATGCAAATTATCACTACATCAGTATAATCTTTTCCCACCCCCACTCCCAGATTAGCAGAGCAGGAGAGACAAAAAATTTTTAATAAATTGCTTAACTATACACTTTTATTGAACCTCCAAATATTTTTAGATTAATACATTTTCCATCCCTGACAAGTATTTTGATACACTTCTATATACCCCTGATGAACCGTTTTATATTAGTGGTACGCGTTGGGTTAGAATTTGGGGGATTGACACTTAGGAGAGTCTATGTATAGGAGAATCATTACTCCATTTGTCTACTGATATTTTAGTATTTTTGATATAGGTTTTATGTAATTTTCTAATAAATATTGTAAAATTTTAGCTATTTTGGTTGTTTCTGGTTTGGAATTTAGCTAATTTGGATGTGGTAGTCCAGCTTTTCAGTGATTAACAAGTATTTTGATATCTTCTCATATTTTTAGTAGATGAGCGAGTTCTTAAAGGGGTACTCCGAGCTGGCGCCGAGAGCTTGTGATGTCTCACCCCCTTCCATAGACTCGCATTGAGGGGGCAGGGTGTGATGTCTTGGGGCCGGGGCTATGACGTCACAAGCTCCTGGCACTAGCTCTAAGCTTTTGGAACATTTTATTCCAAACGCTGGGCAGCGGAGTATCCTTTTAAAAATTCATAGTTTTTTTTAAGACTAAATTTACCCATACTTTAATATTAGGACATTCCTCAGACAGCCACACACGTAGCACTAAAAGTCTAGCACAGAATAGAAGCTTAGAGAGTAGTAACCAATGTTTCCTGTATTCTCCAACCATTCCCAAGACTGCTTCCCACACTGTAAGAGCAAAGTTCATATCCATAGTACTATTGATCTTATCTAACACTTCTTTGCAGAACTCATGAATTTTTTGAAAGTTCCAGATTATATGCAAAAAATCTGCCACTTTCACTCTAGGACATTTATCAGATTCCCTATATCCGAACTATTTCATCTGCATAAGAAAAATATAAATTATATGTATGACTTTTGTTTCAATGGGCTGATAATTACTATTTACAGGTATAATCCCAACATTTTTGAGTATTTCCTGCCACCATATTTCATTGATCTCTCCTAATTCACCTGACCATGGATTCCTGAGATTACCATAATACCGCACTGAGGCCTCATGTATCAAGTATTTATAGATAATAACACAAAATGTTTTCCCTACTATGCCTTTGTGAATCAAATTCATCAAATAGTGTTCCTGTATGTGCAGAGAGTTTTATAGTCTCATTGCTCTTAGAGTAAGGATAGATGGAGGATGTCTCCCTGACATGGTTACAGGCCTAGGTATGAAAAGATCACTAGAAAAATCTCTGTATTATCCATTCATATATTTGTACATGGTGATCAAATTACCCCCAACTAAATAACCTTAACCCCTCAAGGACCAAGGACGTACAGGTACGTCCTTGGTCCTGCTCTCCTGATATAACGCGGGGTTACACAGTAGTAGCCGGGACCCGCCTCTAATAGCGCGCAGTGCCGATCACGGCGCCGCGCGCTATTAACCCTTTAGCTGCGCGCTCAGAGCTGAGCCGCGCGGCTAAAAGCGAAAGTGAAAGTTGCCGGCTTGCTCAGTCGGGCTGTTCGGGATAGCCGCGGCTAATCGCGGCATCCCGAACAGCTTACAGGACAGCAGGAGGGTCCCTACCTGCCTCCTCGCTGTCCGATCGCCGAATGACTGCTCAGTGCCTGAGATCCAGGCATGAGCAGTCATGCGGCAGAATCGTCGATCACTGGTTTCCTATGAGAAACCAGTGATCAATGATGAAGATCAGTGTGTGCAGTGTTATAGGTCCCTACGGGACCTTTAACACTTCAAAAAAAAAGTGAATAAAGATCATTTAACTCCTCCCCTATTAAAAGTTTGAATCACCCCCCTTTTCCCAAAAAAAAAAAAAAAACACAGTGTAAATAAAAATAAACATATATGGTATCACCGCGTGTGGAAATGTCCGAATTATAAAAATATATCATTAATTAAACCGCTCAGTCAATGGCGTGCGCGCAAAAAAATTCCAAAATCCAAAATAGTGCATTTTTGGTCACTTTTTATATAATTTAAAAATGAATAAAAAGCGATCAATAAGTCCTATCAATGCAAAAATGGTACCATTAAAAACTTCAGATCACGGCGCAAAAAATAAGCCCTCATGCCGCCCCATACACGGAAAAATAAAAAAGTTATAGGGGTCAGAAGATGACAATTTTAAAAGTAATAATTTTCCTGCATGTAGTTATGATTTTTTCCAGAAGTCCGACAAAATCAAACCTATATAAGTAGGGTATCATTTTAATCGTATGGATAATATACATAATAAAGATAAGGTATCATTTTTACCGAAAAATGTACTATGTAGAAACGGAAGCCCCCAAAAGTTACAAAACGGCATTTTTTTTTTCAATTTTGTCGCACAATGATTTTTTTTTCCGTTTCACCGTAGATTTTTGGGCAAAATGACTGACATCATTACAAAGTAGAATTGGTGGCGCAAAAAATAAGACATCATATGGATTTTTAGGTGCAAAATTGAAAGAGTTATGATTTTTAAAAGGTAAGGAGCAAAAAACGAAAATGCAAAAACGGAAAAAACCCCGGTCCTTAAGGGGTTAAGATTGATAACCTGTCTTGGTCCTGAAATTCTCCCATACCATTATTTATCTTAGTTGCCCTCTTTTACACCCTCTCAAAATCAGCAATCTCCTTCTTATACACAGATTTCCAAAATTAAACACAATACTTCATATGTGGTCTGACTAATGGATTTATACAAAGTCAAAACTACATTCTTGTCTCAAGCCTCTTTGCCTCTCTTCATACATCCCATGAGTTGAGTTTACTCCAAATTCTTTTTGGTAGTAGTTCAACCTAATATTTTATTATTTAGCACATAATTGTACATTTTGCATTTACCGCCCAAGTGCATCACCTAAGGCTACTTTCACACTATATGTTGCTCCATTTTAAAGACCTGTTACAATGTCCATTAAGAAAACCCCTAAAAACAGCCATTAAAAATCCCATTCAAGTCTATGAGATTTTTTTAATATCCGTTATCACCCGTTATAGTCCGTTATGAATAACAGACGTTATTTGTGATGGGAGAAAAAAATGTTACATGCACTAATTTTTCTCTCATCACAAATAACGTCCGTTATTCATAACGGGCTATAACGGGTTATAATGGATAATCAAAAAATCCTATAGACTTGAATTTTAAGGTGTTTTAAGGGTTTTCTTAATGGCACATTATAATGGGTCTTTAACCCCTTAAGGACCGAGCCCTTTTTCATCTTAAGGACCAGAGCATTTTTTGAACATCTGACCACTGTAACTTTAAACATTAATAACTCTGGAATGCTTTTAGTTATGATTCTGATTCCGAGATAAAATTTCATGGTAACTTGCATCCTTTCTTGGTGAAAAATCCCCAAATTTGATGAAAAAAATGAAAATTTTGCATTTTTCTAACTTTGAAGCTCTCTGCTTGTAAGGAAAATGGATATTCAAAATAATTTTTTTTTGGGTTCACATACACAATATGTCTACTTTATGTTTGCATCATAAAATTTATGAGTTTTTACTTTTGGAAGACACCAGAGGGCTTCAAAGTTCAGCAGCAATTTTGAAATTTTTCACAAAATTTTCAAACTCGCTATTTTTCATGAACCAGTTCAGGTTTGAAGTGGATTTGAAGGGTCTTCATATTAGAAATACCCCATAAAAGACCCCATTATAAAAACTACACCCCCAAAAGTATTCAAAATGACATTCAGTAAGTGTATTAACCCTTTAGGTGTTTCACAGGAATAGCAGCAAAGTGAAGGAGAAAATTCAAAATCTTCATTTTTTACACGCGCATGTTCTTGTAGACCCAATTTTTGAATTTTTGCAAGGGGTAAAAAGGAGAAAATTTTTACTTGTATTTGAAACCCAATTTCTCTCGAGTAAGCACATACCTCATATATCTATGTTAATTGTTCAGTGGGCGCAGTAGAGGGCTCCGAAGGGAAGGAGCGACAAATGGTTTTTGGGGGGCATGTCACCTTTAGGAAGCCCCTATGGTGCCAGAACAGCAAATAAAAACACATGGCATACCATTTTGGAAACTAGACCCCTCGGGGAACGTAACAAGGGGTAATGTGAACCTTAATACCCTACAGGTGTTTCACAACTTTTGCATATGTAAAATTTTTTTTTTTTTTACCTAATATGCTTGGTTTCCCAAAATTTTTACATTTTTAAAAAGGGTAATAGCAGAAAATACCCCCCAAAATTTGAAGCCCAATTTCTCCCGATTCAGAAAACACCCCATATGGGGGTGAAAAGTGCTCTGCTGGCGCACTACAGGTCTCAGAAGAGAAGGAGTCACATTTGGCTTTTTGAAAGCAAATTTTGCTCTGGGGGCATGCCACATTTAGGAAGCCCCTATGGTGCCAGAACAGCAAAAAAAAAAACACATGGTATACCATTTTGGAAACTAGACCCCTCGGGGAACGTAACAAGGGGTAATGTGAACCTTAATACCCTACAGGTGTTTCACGACTTTTGCATATGAGAAAAAATTTTTATTTTTACCTAAAATGCTTGGTTTCCCAAAATTTTTACATTTTTAAAAAGGGTAATAGCAGAAAAACACCCCCCAAAATTTGAAGCCCGATTTCTCCCAAGTACGGTGATACCCCATATGTGGCCCTAAACTGTTGCCTTGAAATACGACAGGGCTCCAAAGTGAGAGCGCCATGCGCATTTGAGGCCTAAATTAGGGACTTGCAAAGGGGTGGACATAGGGGTATTCTACGCCAGTGATTCCCAAACAGGGGGCCTCCAGCTGTTGTAAAACTCCCAGCATGCCTAGACAGTCAGTGGCTATCTGGCAATACTGGGAGTAGTTGTTTTGCAACAGCTGGAGGCTCCGTTCTGGAAACAGTGGTATACCAGACGTTTTTCTTTTTTATTGGGGAGGGGAGGGGGGCTGTGTAGGGGTATGTGTATATGTAGTGTTTTTTACTTTTTATTTTATTTTGTGTTAGTGTAGTGTAGTGTTTTTAGGGTACAGTCGCACGGGCGGGGGTTCACAGTAGTTTCTCGCTGGCAGCTTGAGCTGCAGCAGAAAATTTGCCGCAGCTCAAACTTGCTGCCGGATACTTACTGTAATCCTCTGCCCATGTGAGTGTACCCTGTATGTTCACATTGGGGGGGGGGGACATCCAGCTGTTGCAAAACTACAACTCCCAGCATGTATGGTCTATCAGTGCATGCTGGGAGTTGTAGTTTTGCAACCGCTGGAGGCTCCGTTTTGGAAACAGTGATGTACCAAACGTTTTTCATTTTTATTGGGGAGGGGGGCTGTGTAGGGGAATGTGCATATGTAGTGTTTTTTACTTTTTATTTTATTTAGTGTTAGTGTAGTGTAGTGTTTTTAGGGTACAGTCACACGGGCGGGGGTTCACAGTAGTTTCTCGCTGGCAGTTTGAGCAGCGGCAGAAAATTTGCCGCAGCTCAAACTTGCAGCCGGATACTTACTGTAATCCTCCGCCCATGTGAGTGTCCCCTGTACGTTCACATGGGGGGGGGGAAATACCTCCAGCTGTTGCAAAACTACAACTCCCAGCATGTACGGTCTATCAGTGCATGCTGGGAGTTGTAGTTTTGCAACAGCTGGAGACACACAGGTTGTGAAACACCGAGTTTGGTAACAAACTCAGTGTTTTGCAACCAGTGTGCCTTCAGCTGTTGCAAAAGCTACAACCCCCAGCATGTACAGACAGCGGAAGGGCATGCTTGGTCTTGTAGTTATGCAACAGCCGGAGGCATACTACATTGGCTGGGGATGAGGGGGATTGTAGTTATGCAACAGCTGGAGAAACACTGGTTTGCTACTTAACTCAGTGTGCCTTCAGCTGTTGCAAAACTACCACTCTCAGCAGTCACCGACAGCCAACGGGCATGCTGGGAGTTGTAGTTATGCAACCACCAGATGCACCACTACAACTCCCAGCATGCACTTTAGCTGATTGTGCAAGCTGGGAGTTGTAGTTATACAACAGCTGAAGGTACGCTTTTCCATAGAAAGAATGTGCCTCCAGCTGTTGCAAAACCACAAGTCCCAGCATGCCCATAAGGGCATGCCGGGAGTTGTGGTGGTCTGCCTCCTGCTGTTGCATAACTACAGCTCCCAGCATGCCCTTTTTGCATGCTGTGAACTGTTGATAAGCAACAGCAGGAGGCTGTCACTCACCTCCTGCTGCTGCTCCACGATGCCGCCGCACAGGTCAGTCTCTCGCCCCCGCTGTCGCTCCTGGGGCCCCGATCCCAACACTGATGCCGGGGATCGGGGTCCCCAGCACCCGGGGTCTTCTGCCTGCACCCGCTCATGTCCTCCGGAAGAGGGGTGGAGCGGGTTGCGGGAGTGACACCTGCAGCAGGCGCCCTGATTGGTCCGCCTGCTGGCTCTGGCTGTTCGGGCCGTCTCTGACGGCCCCGATCAGCCAGTAATTCCGGGTCATCGGGTCACTGGAGACCCGATTGACCCGGAATCCACCGCAGATCGCTGGACTGAATTGTCCAGCGATCTGCGGCAATCGCCGACATGGGGGGACATAATGACCCGCCTGGGCGATATGCCGGGATGCCTGCTGAACGATTTCAGCAGGCATCCGGCCCCGGCTCCCCTCCAGCTAGCGGCGGGGGCCGGAAATGCTCAGGGCGTATCCATATGCCCTCAGTCCTTAAGGACTTGGAAACGGGGGCGTATGGATACGCCCTATGTCCTTAAGGGGTTAAAGGGGTACTCCAGTGGAACACATTTTTTTTTAAAATCAACTGGTGCCAGAAAGTTAAACAGATTTGTAAATTACTTCTATAAAAAAAATATTTACCCTTCCAGTACTTTTAAGCAGCTGTATGCTACAGAGGGAATTCTATTCTTTTTTGTTTTATTTTTTATTTTTTCTTGTCCACAGTGCTCTCTGATGACACCTGATGCCTGCATCAGGAACTGTCCAGAGCAGCATAGGTTTGCTATGGGGATTTTCTCTTGCTCTGGACAGTTCCTGATATGGGCATCAGGTGTCAGCAGAGCACTGTGGACAAGACAAAAAATTTATTAAAAAAGAAAATAATTCCCTCTGTAGCATACAGCTGCTTAAAAGTACTGGAAGGGTAAAGATTGTTCAATAGAAGTAATTTACAAATCTGTTTACATTTCTGGCACCAGTTGATTTAAAAAAAAATGTTTTCCACCGGAGTACCCCTTTAAAATGGAGCAACATATACAGTGGGGAACAAAGTATTTAGTAGGCCACCAATTTTGCAAGTTCACCAACTTAAAAAGATGAGAGAGACCTGTAATATTTATCATAGGTATACCTCAACTATGAGAGACAGAATGGGGGGAAAGAATACAGAAAATCCCATTGCAGGATTTCTAATGAAATTATTGGTAAATTCCTCTGAAAAATAAGTATTTGGTCACCTACAAACGAGCAAGATTTCTGGCTCTCACAGACCTGTAACTTCTTCTTTAAGAGTCTCCTCTGTCCTCCACTTGTTACCTGTATTAATGGCACCTGTTTGAACTTGTTATCAGTATAAAAGACACCTGTCCACAACCTCAAACAGCACTATGGCCAAGACCAAAGAGCTGTCGAAGGACACTAGAAACAAAATTGTAGACCTGCACCAGGCTGGGAAGACTGTATATTTAATAGGCAAGCAGCTTGGTGTGAAGAAATCAACTGTGGGAGCAATTATTAGAAAATGGAAGACATACAAGACTACTGGTAATCTCCCTCGATCTGGGTCTCCATGCAAGCTCTCACCACGTGGTGTCAAAATAATCACAAGAACGGTGATCAAAAATCCCAGAACCACAAGGGGGGACCTTGTGAATGACCTGCAGAGAGCTGGGACCAAAGTAACACACTACGCCGCCGGGGACTCAAATCATGCAGTGCCACACGTGTCCCCCTGCTTAAGCCAGTACTTGTCTGTGACCATCTGAAGTTTGCTAGAGATCATTTGGATGATCCAGAAGAGGATTGGAAAAATGCCATATGGTCAGATGAAACCAAAGTAGAACTTTTTGGTAAAAACCTGTCGTGTTTGGAAGAGAAAGAATGCTGAGTTGCATCCAAAGAACACCATACTTACTGTGAAGCATGGGGGTGGAAACAAAGTGGCTTCGTGAGAAGCATTTCAAGGTCCTGAAGTGGCCTAGCTAGTCTCCAGATCTCAACCCCATAGAAAACCTTTGGAGGGAGTTGAAAGTCAGTGTTGCCCAGCGACAGCGCCAAAACATCACTGCTCTAGAAGAGATCTGCATGGAGGTATGGGCCAAAATACCAGCAACAGTGCGTGAAAACCTTGTGAAGACTTACAGAAAACATTTGATCTCTGTCATTGCTAATAAAGGGTATATAACAAAGTATTGAGGTGAACTTTTGTTATTGACCAAATACTTATTTTCCACCATAATTTGCAAATAAATTCTTAAAAAATCAGACAATGTGATTTTATGAAATGTTTTTTCTCTTTATGTCTCTCATAGTTGAGGTGTACCTATGATGAAAATTACAGGCCTCTTTCATCCTTTAAGTTGGAGAACTTGCACAATTGGTGGCTGATTAAATACTTTTTTCCCCCACTGTAGTGTGAAAGGGGCCTTACATTTATTAAGATTAAACTCCATGTGCCATCTCTGTGCCCAAGCCTCAGGCTTCCCCACATCCCTCTGTAATATTATATTATCATCCTCTTTGGTAATCACCCTAGCCAGTTTAATGTCATCTGCAAATAGTTCAATTCTACTTCGTAATCCCTCTACAATGTCAATAATAAATATATTGAAAAAAAGTGGACCCAGTACTTACCTCTTTGGTACCCCACTAGTAACTGTCACCCAACCAGAGTAAGTTCCTCTGCTTCCTATCACTGAGCCAGCTGCTTACCCAGTTACATATATCCTCCCCTAATCCCAGCATCCTTATTTTATGCACTAACCTTTTGTGCGGCACAGTATCAAATGCCTTAGAAAAGTCCAGATATACAACATCCACAGCTTTACCCCAATCCAATCTATAACTGACCTCCTCATAGAAGCTGCTCAGATTTGTATACTTTGTTGCCATATATATGCTTCAGAGATTGTTCTGCCATATATTATATGCCTACAGAAATACACTGAATGGGTTGTCCAGGCAAAAATAATAAACATATATGTATAAGAATAATAAACATAATATAATCACCTCAACGCTGCTCCATGTCCCCGCTGTTTGTGTTCTGACCCCACTGGACCGGCCCACTTAGCCAATAGTGGCCTCAGTGGTGTCTTGTCTCAATCATTGATTGGCTAAGAGAGCAGGTCCTATGGACAACATTCAACGAACAAGTAGAGACCAGCAGTGAGTTTAGCAAGTTTATTATTTTTATACAGAATTTTTTTTTCAGACCACCCCCTATTGTTAATTTCCACTGTTTGCAGTCCTCTTTATGCCTAGGCCCCAAGATCCAGTAGCCCATTATTCAGTATGGGAGATATATTTGTCAGGTTTGTCATTTTCGTACCTGGTTAGGTTTATAAAGTGGACCCCGCAGGAATTGAACAGCTGTTTAGTTACATGAGTGGCTTTCTGTCAGATTCAGCTGAATCCTGACCATTCAGTTGTGCATTAGAGAAACACTTTAGCTTTCTCAGTACATACCTATGAGACCCAGTTCACACATTGCCATTTTATTATAGATGAAAGGTTCCTTTAGGGGAAGCATAACTGAATGTTTTATGCCCTTCCCCAGTGTTGCGTAGATGGTCCTAATGTTTGTTCATTGCTGATCGAAGGTTATTTTCTTTCCATAAAAATAAAAGAGTATCTTTAAAAAATAAAAATAAAATTATATATATATATATAGCATTTCTATTCAGGCATATTTTTCTGCAAAGCTACACTACCATTCACGATAGAAGGGAGCTTCCAACAGTTTGTGTCTTTATCGGGACATCTGTGTGTGTTTTTTTTATTTTTTTATTTCTTGTATACTAAGATGTATCTGATAAGATCAAAGAATCCCACAGCTCCCAGCTCCTCATGTTAAATGGAAACCTACTTTTTTCTAAGATCAGGCATTTACACAAGACAGACAAGAAACCAACATGTTATACCGTACAGTAGGTGGTTTAAGCAGGTGTCATTTGTCGCTAGACGCTGGGTTCCAATTGGTATTCTTATATTTCATTGTGATGTTACAGTAAGCTGCTTTGTTTATGATCTGCGTTGCTGTTGATCACTTGCCGTTTCTCCTATGATACACTTATGTATTATTCATGTGACAATATTGCTGGCACTGTAGTAACTATCCTTGTACAGGGAGTGATTTTCAGCACCACACAGGGTTTTTGCCTCTTAAAATATCCAAGCCATCTTTTAAAAACTAAGAGCCTTTAACAACAGAAAATTAACTGACTGGTTTATGGCTCAGGATTCTCACAAGAGGAAGCAGAATGACTTTTATTGTCTACAATTTATTTTATAATAAAATCTGCATATATTATGCACCAAGTTACGCTAAAGAGGAAATAACATGAAATTATCATGGAAAAATGGGGTGTATGTTTTTCATGCAGGGAACTCATATTGCGGAGGATTATTTTCTTAGAAATAAAGTGTGCTTTATAAAAAACGTTTATATTTCTAGTTATAATTGTACTATACTGAACAACTTGTGCATGGTGACATTTTTACTGATAATATTAATAGACATACTGGCCCTTATTTACTAAGAGTGGAGTGTAGGTTTCTTTGTGGGTTTTAATTCCCTACAATTTATTTTCCACGGTATTTATTAAGGTTTCCCTACATTTTCCACTTTCCCTACACTTTGCTTTTTTTACACATGCTCTGATCTGTCTGGTTTTCCTCAGCTCAAATCCACCACATTTTCTGTGGAAACTTTAGGAAATATGTTGGGATTTTGTGAAAATGTCAGGAGCACGCCCCTTTTCTGTGACCACACCCCCTTTTCCAGACAGCCACGCCCATTTTTTCAGGTTTTCTTAGCAAAAT
Organism: Hyla sarda; assembly: GCF_029499605.1. NCBI lineage: Eukaryota > Metazoa > Chordata > Amphibia > Anura > Hylidae > Hyla > Hyla sarda. The sequence goes on from NC_079190.1 coordinate 273,048,770, forward strand.
GGAGAGTTAGTTGGGTTTTTTTCAATTCAGGTGCAATTTCAGATGCACATTCAGGCGCAGACAGAATTTCAGGCGCATGTTCTGGTGCAGACAGAATTTCAGGCGCAATGCTCCCGAAACTGGCGCACAACCCCACAAAACATGTCTGGTTTGCAATAGTAAACGAGGGCCACTGTATATGTAACATACCTCTTTAACAATGTTATCCTACCAGGGTCTTATCCTACAACTTCCAGCATGCTCGGACGGTCAAAGGCACCCTGGTTTGGAAACACTGCTCTGTATAAATGTCATAGTACGCAAAGGTATAACATGAAGTTTCTGATTCTCATTGTAAAACCAATAACAGGCAATCTACTTAAAGGGCTACTCTGCCCCTAAAAATCTTATGCCCTATCCTAAGGATAGGAGATACGATGTCTGTTCAAGAAGTCCGGCTGCTGGGATTTTCCCCTCTACCCCCCCCCCCCCCCCGTTTTTGGATAGGGGATGAGATGTCTAGGGGCAGAGTACCCCTTAAATACATGCTATTTATATGTCTCCTTATATTGTAGAGGATCCTTTGGGCCGCTTAAAGGAGTTTTCCCCAATTAAATATTTAAGGGGTACTCTGGAGAGAAAAAAATATTTTCAAATCACTTGGCGTCGGTAAGTTATACAGATTTGTAAATTACTTTTGTTACAAAAAAATTTTAAAAAAACAGGAATTGGCCAGTGTACGAGCAAATCCCCATAGAGAACCTCTCCTGCTCTGGACATATCCTGACATGGACTGAGGTAGCAGCAGCAAGCACTGTGTCCATTCCTGTGGGGCATACAGCAGAAGGACCTTCTAAAACTAGTAGATTTAAAACATTTTCTCCCTCTTAATTAAAGGGAGTATCCCTTTCAGGGACAGACTGACCGGCCATTCCTTTCGGATGTGGTCTGAGGGCCCAGGCGAGTAAAGGTCTCGCCACTGCTACTGGGGATCCAGGTCACTTGGTATCTGGGACACTACTGGACAGACGTGGCCCCCCACCCACGCAGCACACAGTGCAGGCGCCAATGATGTCACTTATTGGCGCCTACACTATGGAGGCTGAAGAATGCGGCCGGAGGTGAAGATTAGGAGATCACTGCATGGAACAGGTGAGTATATGTTTGTTTTTTTTAACCTTTTTTATGTCAACTTGAAGGGGAGGGGGCCCTGGCTAAAGAACGAGGTCGGAGATGAAGATGAGGACATTGTTGCGTGGGAAAGATTGACTATATATTTATCAGTGTTTTCCAAACATTGTGTTGCAAGCTTTTGCAAAATTACAACTTGCAGCATGTTCAGGCAGGGTTTTGCTTGTCTGGACATGATGGGAGTTGTAGTTTTAAAAAATCTATCTACACACTGTATTGTAAACACTTATACAGTCCATGATGCAGTACAGAGAAGGGAGGCGGAGGCAATGCACCCAGGATGATTTTGAATGGAGGCAGAGCCAAGAAATGATTCAGAGGGCTGAGGAGAGAAACGGACACAAAATCAACCGGGGCGCTCAAAAATCCCTCACAGCATCATTATAACAGTTCAAGGCCTTTATATGGGGAGATTGTGTACAGGAGGGGATGGCACAGGAAAAATGAAGAGTCTAACATGTTTGTCCTGCAGATGTTAAGAGATGAATTTTGGATGGAAAAAGTTGTCATGGCGGTCTAATTCGGATGGAGAAGGATAACACTGATCAAAAAAGATGTCCGTGAGTTCCTTAGATGTAACTGTAATCACTTATAATGTGTATATATATCCTGTGTACAGATGGTATCTACCTGTATATGGTCCTGTATATAATCACTTATATGGTATACAGTGGTATCTACCACTATGTGGGCACTGTATGGGGGAATCCTGGTCTGTGTATAAAGGTTTTATTCAGTAGAGTATGGTGGAATTTTCCGGCATTATTGGTCATGGAAAATTATTTTTATATGTTGTGTGTAGCGGTGGGGCATAAGGAGGGATTTGGGTGGGATGCAGGGGTGACAGAGGTGTGGCCCGGGGCAGAGTCTCACAGGGGGTCCTTGCTTTATTTGGTCCGTGGGCCCTGAGTGCTTTCAGTCCGCCCCTGACGCCTTTATTAGGTAGATTATACAAATCATGATCCTATAATTTAAATAATAAAGCTTGTGTGAAAATATTACTGTTTATTACTTTTACCTACTTAGTATAGTGCGCCTGGAGTTTTTTGATGCAGTCCCAGAACTTTTATCTTATGTATCCTGAAGCTAAATGAAAAACAGGAGATATAGTTGTACTGAAGTACCGTTGACTTCCCAGTACTACTTAGTGTTACCGATATACCTGTTTATTGTTAAGCTATTAAACTTAGTGTCCTACCAAATGGTGAAGAAGAAAGTGGAGCTTTAAAATGAGTTTAATAGGTATACAAACATAGTATTTTGTCAAGTTTTCTTTATATACTGTATACATCTGTTGAAGCAACTGTGCCTTGGGATCACCAGTGACTACAAATAGATTAAAGCATACCTGTCAGATCAGCTGCGGGCTCTCGCAAGCAGCAATGTCCGAGGGTCGGCAGTTCCTGCGGGAGCACTCTGGGCTGCATCTCCATCCTGAAACACTACCGGGGGACCGCAACACTGGGGGGGATCGCAACACTGCCGGGGGAACACAACACTGGGGGGACCGCAACACTGCCGGGGGACCGCAACATACACATACCCACTTTCTTGATCTTGGGTTGCAGCTGAGGATGCTGCTGATGTGCCTGATGTATGTACGCATGATCACAGCAGAGCTGGATCTGCTGTCAATCAAGGAAACCGTCCGTGACATAGGCGATGACAGCAGGACGGGGCCAGACTGGTATGTATCCCAGAAGGCAGGAGTGGCCAGTTTTTTGACTGGCTTTTTCACCATGAAATTCTAAAAATTTTCTGATGAAAGCAATTGCAAAACATATTTATTTACAATGCTTTATAACAGATCAAAAGTTTTTATATCTGACAGTGCCCATTTAAGCATCAGAGGTATGCCTGACAACCCACATGACAAGAAATGTTGAATAATAGATATGATAAATGCAGAACAACAAACTGTTGAGATCAAAGACTTAAAGGAAACCTGTCACTTTAAAACTTCAGTCCAATATAGAGGAAGCATGTCATAGAGCAGGAGGAGTAGATTGATACATAGTTTTGTTAGGAAACTCTATGAATAATTTGTCATTTAATCAATAAAACCTCTCAGTTTATTCTAGGTTTAGGAGTCCAGTGACCGGTCCTAATTAATGATTGACAGCCTTTCTGTTTGAATGAGCCACCAAGATAGCTGTCAGTCAGTGATTAGGTCCACCCACTGGACTTTTAAGCTCAGAATAAAATTTAACTTATTTTTTTTTATGTGTACTGGATATTTTATAACTAAACTACTGTATATATCAATCTGCTCAGTGTCTCTTGCACTTCAACAGGCTGCCCGCAGACCGGACTACATTTTTAACATGACAAGTGTGCTTTAAAACCACAAGAAAAATGTTTATCACTTATCTGCACTTCCCGCCTACGCTACTGAGAAGGAGGTTGAATGGAACAGTGGTTCAGAATGAGTACATCATGAAAAGGCCAAAGTGCATTTATCATCTGTCCAGTAGATAAGTGATAAATGTTCGGGTTGAAATAATTCTTTGATAGTGGACATCTCTAGATGTTAGAAATACAGTATATCAGAATCCCAAAAACGGGATTAGGTGATTCCTTTAATGCTCAATTGAAGACACCTTTTTCTTGTCCACCATTGTTTGTAGTCCAAATTAAACAGGGGCCAGTAAGACAATGAATAAATGCACGTTTTTCCTACAGTAATTGCAACATAAAACCGGTGTCATTCTGCACATGGGAAGGCACCTTCAGGTGAATAAGGAAACATTGCCCTTATTCCCCCTATAAACACTATGGGGGATATTTATCAAAATCTGTCCAGAGGAAAAGTTGCTGAGTTGCCCATAGCAACCAATCAGATTGCTTCTTTTATTTTTGAAAAGGCCTCTGAAAAATTAAAGAAGCAATCTGGGCAACTCAGCATCTTTTCCTCTGGCCGGGTTTTGATTAATCTCCCCTATATGCATTTGATGTAGCTGTAGGTTACTGTATTTTTCACCGTATAAGATGCACTTTTTCTTCCCCAAACTGGGGGGGAAAAGTTGGTGCATCTTATAAGGCAAATACACCCCTATCACGGCAGTCCCTGCGGCCATCAACGGCCAGGACCCGCAGCTAATACAGGACATCACCGATCGCGGTGATGCCCTATTAACCCTTCAGATGCAGCGATCAAAGCTGACCGCCGTGTCTGAAGCGAAAATAACACTAACCCGGCTGTTCAGTCAGGCTGTTCGGGACCGCCGCGGTGAAATCGTGGCATCCCGCACAGTTTACAGGACACCAGTAGGGACCTTACCTGCCTCCTCGGTGTCTGCTCCGTGCTGGGATCCCCTGCATGGCTGGCGCTCTCCTTCGTCATCATCACGTCATTGAGCACGCTGTCCCGTCATCCAATAGGAGTGGCGTGCGTAACGGCGTGCATAGCGACGTCCTGGCGGCGACGGAGAGAGAGGATACCGGACAGCAGAGACGTTCCGGAGCGACGGGGACACCCTGGGGACGCGGCGACAGCGATGGAGGGCGACATCTAGGGCAGCCGTGACTAGCAGTGACGGGTCTGTAGCGGCGGGGACACCTGAGTCCAATAGGAGCTGCGTGCGTAACGGCGTGCGTAGCGACTTTATGGCGGCGACGGAGAGCGAGGATACCGGGCAGCAGAGATGTTCCGGAGCGACGGGGACACGGTGACAGCGATGGAGGGCGACATCCAGAGCGGCGGGGACACGTGAGTACTACCTCCTATACCAGTGGTCTTCAACCTGCGGACCTCCAGATGTTGCATAACTACAACTCCCAGCATGCCCGGACAGCCAACGGCTGTCCGGGCATGCTGGGAGTTGTAGTTTTGCAACATCTGAAGGTCCACAGTTTGAAGATCACTGTCCTATACTTTACATTGTATTTGGTTCAGAATCTTTATTTTCTAGATTTTTATCCTATCAAATTAGGTGCGTCCTATATGCCGGAGGGTCTTATATGATGAAAAATACGGTTCAATCAAGCTGTAGATCTAAAGTTGCATCCATATAAAGTTATGTATGTTAGGATTTTGTTTAGGTTTTTCTTTTCTTGGTATAAATATAGACAAATATTGTTTATTATTTTGGATAATCCTCTCCAATATGGTTGTTTGTTGCACCTAAATTCATTGGGCTATGCTCCTGTGATGTTGCCACATGCTGCGTGAACGATAAGGGTCCTCTAATGTGTTCATATATACCCTGTCTATCTTTTATTCACTGCCAATATATACATGTTTCAGTGATATTGCTACTCTGAGCGGCGTGTTAAAAGTTCTCACTCAGTTCCTAGCTTCTGCCAATCATCCCTCCTACAACTTCTATTAACGGAGCATAAGAAATGAGTCTGGCAGAGGTCATGGTGTGCCCCATTAACTTCATTAGCATAGGATACCAAATAGCATAAGCTGCTCTGTGAACCATTACTGGGATTTTTACACTTCTCCAAGTGCTGACTGATGGCTTGTACATGTTAATGCGTCTCTGCCTTTTTGTTCTATCACAATGCTCCTTAGGATTTCACTTAATGGGCTCCCCGGATCATATCACCTTAGTCCAGGCAATTTCTCTTCTAATTCATTAGAATGGGCATTAAACTGGTTAACCATTTGCGTTCCAGGGGATTTTAGTTCCTAGAAAGGCATTAGCATAAAAAGTGCTGCTGCTTCAATCCCGCTGAAGTGTGTAAGATCATGGTGATAATAAAAAGCAGTGAGACTGGCTCCAAAATAAATGAGTCGAAGAAAGCTGACATGGCTTTTTTTTTTCTTAAATTGATCCCATTTAGGATAAAATCATTTCTAGCAACAGGAGGCCAGCAGTCAGCTTATGGCGTTCAACATGGATATAAGCCACAGAAGCAAAGGACTGATTTGAAGAACCTACCCCATGAATGTATAATGTATATAATAAAAGCTGCACAGCGTGGTGTGCGGGTCAATATCATACTTTAGCTGACTTGTGTTATTCCTTTCTTTGTAGGTCTCTGGCTTTTCATATCATTTTGCAGTTTCTCAGCATTTTCTTCGCCTTTTAGTGGTAGTAGATTCCAAACGGTGATAGATCTTTGTTATTTTAGTAAGTAACCAAGTTCAAGGTAAGACATTCAGCTGACTTCAAGGCAGGGTTCTCACGGAGGAATTTCACAGTCCACACTTCTGTCGCCAAAAGAATCATCAGCACGGAATACATTGATTTCTATGGGGACGGCAATGTCCGTGTGGTCTGATTCAGTTGGTGCCGGCTGGGCTCAGAATCTCCTGCCTAAAAGTTAAAGAGGTATTCCAGTAAAAAGCTTTTTTTCTTATATCAACTGGCTCCAGAAAGATAAACAGATTTGTATATTACTTCTATTAAAAAATCTTAATCCTTTCAAGAATTATCAGCTACTGAAGTTGAGTTGTTGTTTTCTGTCTGGCAACAGTGCTCTCTGCTGACATCTCTGCTTGTCTCGGGAACTGCACAGAGTAGAAGAGGTTTGCTATGGGGATTTGCTTCTAACCTGGGCGGTTCCTGAGACACGTGTCATCAGAGAGCACTTAGAAAAGAACAACTCAACTTCAGCAACTCATAAGTACTGAAAGGATTAAGATTTTTTTATAGAAGTAATTTACAAATCTGTTTAACTTTCTGGAGCCAGTTGATATATATAAAAAAAAAAGTTTTTCCCTGGATAAACCCTTTAAACATTCTTGCAGCCTACAGTGCATGGTACAGAGTTTAACAAACTCCCTAGACCAAAACGGTAATAATGTAATTTTGACTCAAGTGATATGCAAAAAAAAGGAAACAGAAAAGAGAGCGCACTAATGTGCCATGATTCTGTATGTATAGGAGATACACAGGTGAACAAGGACTGGTGCGCTCACCTGGGGGTGTTGTGTTACAGACACAACACCGTTGAAGGCTTATTCCCCAGATCCCTGGGAGGTAGTGGTGGAAGAGCTGCTGGGCACCCGTTCGTCTCGGGAACTGGTCCTGGACGTCTGATATAGGGAAAAAGACAGTGGAATCCTGGTTCCACGAAGAAGCGGTGCTTGGTAGCGCTCGTTTCCAGCGGGAGACGAAAGATTGAAGTCTACGAACTCGGGTATGGTATAAAGAGAAAAGTCTTTATTCGCACATGCAGTAACAAAGGGATAACGCGTTTCGAGGGGCGGAGACCCCCTCTTCGTCAGATCCAATCAACGGATCTGACGAAGAGGGGGTCTCCGCCCCTCGAAACGCGTTATCCCTTTGTTACTGCATGTGCGAATAAAGACTTTTCTCTTTATACCATACCCGAGTTCGTAGACTACAATCTTTCGTCTCCCGCTGGAAACGAGCGCTACCAAGCACCGCTTCTTCGTGGAACCAGGATTCCACTGTCTTTTTCCCAATAATGTAATTTTGGGCACACTGCGATTTGTGTCCGATTATATTTTCCTGTCGACAGTGCCGATCAACAACATAAAAAGTTGACTAATGCTTGTTTTCTTTCATTTTCACTTGCTAAATATATTGAGGACAAGCAATTTTTTTGCAATTTTATCCACTCATAGACAAACCTTGTTTGCTGCCTGAACATTTGTTACCGGCAAATTGTTAACCACTTAATGACAATGAAAGTAAATGTATGTCCTGGTGTCCTGGTACTTGATGCATCAGGGCGTACATTTATGTTCTGTGCTGCATTCTACAGTCTATGAAGCGAGCGCAAAACCCTCAGGCAGATTCTATTAGCAGAGTGTCGATCAAACTGAGCAGTGTTATGCAACTGTATAGCATTGTTTAGTGCTAGCAGTGATTGTTTATAATTGTAAAAGTGAAAATTAAATGTTAACAAAAAATAAAATAAATTAAAAAAAAAGACATCAAGGCAGCCACCACGCCCTTCCCATAGACTTGCATTAAGGGGGCGTAGCTGGGACATCATGAGGGGCGGAGCCATGATGTCATGATGCTCCGACCCCTGTATCGCTCGTCATCACACACAGAGCGAGATAGCTCTGTGCAGTAATGACAGCGGGGTGCTGCAGCCGAGATCCCAGGGGTCCCCAGCAGTGGGACCCCCGCGATCACACATCTTATCCCCAATCCTTGGGATAGGGGATAAGATGTCTAAGGGCGGAGTACCCCTTTAAGGACCAGGCCAATTTTATTTTTGCATTTTTGCTTTTTCCTCCTCGCCTTCTAAAAATCGTAACTCTTTTATATTTTCATCAACAGACTAGTACGAGGGCTTGTTTTTTGCGTGGCCAGTTGTCCTTTGTAATGACATCACTCATTTTACCATAAAATGTATGGTGCAACTAAAAAAAAACTATTTGTAGGGGGAAATTAAAAAGAAAACCGCAATTTTGCACATTTTGGAAGGTTTCGTTTTCACGCCTTACAATTTATGGTAAAAATGACATGTGTTCTTTATTCTGTGGGTCAATACAGTCAACCCATTAAGGACCAAAACAATTAGGTATGTACACCCCTAAAAGACCAGGCCTACTTTTTCAAATCGGGATGTCTGACTTTATTAGAGAATAACTCTGGTAATGTTTTGCCAAATACGATAATTCTGACATTATTTTTTTGTCACAAGTTGTCCTTCATGTACATAGTAAAAGTAAGCCGATATCATTTGTAGTTTTTTTACAATGCAAAAAATCATGAAATAAAAAAAAAAGATTTTTTGCTATTTTAACACTTAAAGGTTGCATATATTTATACTTACTGACCAAATAGTTTATGAAACTTATACTTTCAGATGTCTTATACTTTTTTTTAAAGTGTTTTTTTTTTTTATTAACATTGTAAATGAAATAGAAGCCTAAAAGAACATCTTTTTTTATGTGCTATGCAAGGAAATTTAAAGGTGGTAGACCCCATTTTAAAAACTAGACCCCTCAAGGTATTCACTAGGGGGTACAGTGAGTATTTTAACACCATAGTTTTTTGGCAGGAATTATTATTACAAAGTCAGTGTTAAAAATAAAAAATCTGCTTTTTTCCACAAATGCATCATTTGTGGGACATATTTTTTGTACATCGCTTCTGATATTGAAAAAAAGCACCCTATATTTTATTAAGCTGCTCCTCCCATGTTCGGAAATACCCCCGCTTAGGACATATTTGGTTCCTTGGTCACGTGGTAGGACCCGGAAGGAGAGGAGCGCCATTTGGCTTTCAGGGCATCATTTTAGGCCGAATGGATTATTGGCTGCACTTCATGCCTGCGAAGGGTTTTAGCTGCCAGAACCATACAGAACCCCCACAAGTGACCCCATTTTGGAAACTACACCCCCTATAGTATTCCTATAGACAAAAAGGATCAGACAGAGTGCATCCGCAGAGTATTTCACACCGCGGATGCGAGATCACTGCGGCAGCTGGGTAGCTCAGTATGTCCGCTTGTGACTGCTGGCGGGAAATCCGCCGCAATGAGTGGACGCACAAAGCTACCTAGCTGCAGCAGGGAGCACATTGTTGTGATTCTACACAAAAAAGCATAATATGTAGGATCATACAGCGGACAACCGCAGCATATCACATGCTGCGGATGTCCGCTGTGTGATCCCACACATTACGCATTTTTTTTATCATATTTATTTAATAAACAAGTTTTATATTTTTTATTTTTTTACATTTTTTTCCATTTTTTACACTTTTAAAAAATATTTTTACACTTTTTTTTACATTTTTTATTTATTATATTTTTTTATTTTTACCCAATTTTTAACACTTTTTATTGTTATTTAATAATTTTTACACTTTTTTTAATGCTTTTGAATACTTAGTATTCCAAAGCATTGAAGTTATATGCTGCCTGCCAGTTTTCACTAGCAGGCAGCATATCTGGCACGTCCTGACAGGCAATAGCCAGGGCAGACCTGGGGGTCTTTGTAGGACCCCTGGCTGCACAGGTATGAAGCAGCACCCCGCGATCGTTGCGGGGTGCTGCAGGAGAGACGGCGGCTGTAAGGGTTAAACTGCCGGGAGTGAAGTGAACTTCACTCCCGGCAGTGCGGCAGGCCCCGGCCAGCCACGTATTAGACACAGCACCCCGCGATCGTGATGCAGGGTTCTGCAGGGAAGACAGAGGGAGCCCCCTCCCTCTGCCATAACACTTACAGCCGCGTTCACTTCCGACCGCGGCTGTAAGGGTTAAAACTGCCGGGACTGAAGTTTATTTCAGTCCTGGCAATGCAGCAGGGTCCCAGCTGTGTGATACAGCCGAGTCCCTACTGCGATCTCGTGGGTGCACTGGGCAGCACCCACGAGAACCATGGACGAGTATACTCGTCCTGGTGCGGGAACGTGTATCTGCCCTGGACGTGTATACACGTCCATGGTCGTTAAGCTGTTAAAATGATACTCATGATTACATACTTTTTTATTATTGTTTTGCTTAAAAAAATCGCAAACTTTTTAACCAAATTAGTATGTTAAAAATCCCCCTATTTTGACGACCTATAACATTTTCATTTTTCCATATAAGTGGCAGGATGAGGGCTAATTTTTTGCGTCGTGATCTGTACTTTTTTTTTATTGATACCACAACATTTTTATTCATTTTTTAACTCTTTTTTTTGTGACAAAAAACAGCAATTTTGGACTTTTTTTTTACGTTCACGCCATCCACCACCGGGATCATTAACATTATATTTTTTTATAGTTCGGACATTTACGCATGTGGTGATACTAAATATGTTTATACATTTTTTTCTTTTTTTTTACACATTTTGGAGGTAAATTGGAAAAAAGAACATTTAACATTTTTTGGTGGGAGGGGATTTTTCAATTTTTTTAACACTTTTTTTTAAAACTTTTTTTAACTTCTTTTCTTACACTTTAATAGTCCCCACAGGGGACTATTTATGGCAATCAGTTGATTGCTAATACTGATCAGTGCTATGCATAGGGCATAGCACTGATCAATGTCAATGTAATCGGCTATCTTCTGCTCTGGTCTGCTCGATCTCAGACCAGAGCAGATGAAGCCGGGAAGGCAGCAGTGCCAGATGCGGGGAGCCCCGTCCACCATGTTAGCTGATCTGATCCCGTTCCATGGGCGATCAGATCAGCATAAAATGTAGCCACGCTGCCGCAGATGCCGTGATTTGTATTGATCACAACATCTGTGGGGATAATGGCAGACATCCACGCAATCGCGGATGTCGGCCATTACCGGTGGGTCACTGGCTGCTATTACCCGTTCATCGCTCCGAAGCTCGCGGTCATGTACAGGATGTAAATGTACATCCTTGTGCACTAAGTACCGCCGCACCAGGACATACATTAATGTCCATGGTCATTAAGGGGTTAAGCACATAACAATAGCAAAGTTGAATATTGCTGAATTTTGGTCAGATCACATCCTAGAAAAAATAAATAGGAAGTCACCAAAAAGTCAAATATTAACAAAAGTGTTACCAATAGAATATCAGAATAGGATGATTTTAAGTATAAAAAGTCTTTTAAAAGTTTTTTTATATATATTTTTTTTTCAGTAGTACCATAATATGTAAACTATGGGGGAGATTTTTCAAAACCTGTCCAGAGGAAAAGTTGCTGAGTTGCCCATAGCAACCAATCAGATCACTGCTTTCATTTTGCAGAGGCCTTGTGAAAAATTAAATAAGTTATCTGGTTGCTATGGGCAACTCAGCAACTTTTCCTCTGTACAGGTTTTGATAAATCTCCCCCTATGTAAATGTAAACATAGGTATCGTAATTGTACTCATCCACAGATTAAGAATAACATGTCACTTTTACTATAAAGCAATGCCTAAAAACAAAACTCCAAAATTAGCTAAATTGAGTTTTTTTTTATCCCCTCTCCCCCGAAAAAAAAGAAAAATAATAATAATATGTTTGTGTTTCATTGTGCATTTTATGGTAATATAAAATATGTCATTGCAAATTAAAATTGGTTACGCAAAAAACAAGCCCTCATATGGGTCTATGGATAGAAAAATAAAAGATTTATGATTTTTAAATTGCGAGGAATAAAAAATAAAATCACAAAAATGGAAATTGTCTGTGTCTTTAAGGTCAATAAAAAAAACAATTGATAATTATAATAGATGATGGCACAAATTAACACTTTGACCTAACACCAATCACCACCAACCCTCACTATCCCTGAAAATATTCCCAATGAAAATTGTCATCTGCAAAAATGACTCTAGGACCCATAGACAAAAAAAAGTCTCAGCAATAATGAACTAAAGAGCAAATGCAAAAAAAGATGAAACTGGGAGAAACAGCATCAACTACAAGATACAGTAAAAAGGACTACATAAGAACAAACAAAGAACCAATTGGACTGACTAGAAACAAAACTAGGCTAAAACAAAATACTAAGAATTTCATAAGTTTAACCCCATAAAGACCCAGCCATTTTACACCTTAGGACCCAGCTATTTTTTGAACATCTGACCACTGTCACTTTAAACATTAATAACTCTGGAATGCTTTTAGTTATCATTCTGATTCCGAGATTGTTTTTTCATGACATATTCTACTTTAACATAGTGGTAAAGTTTTATGGTAACTTGCATCCTTTCTTGGTAAAAAATCCCAAAATTTGATGAAAAACTTTTCTAACTTTGAAGCTCTCTGCTTGCAAGGAAAATGGATATTCCAAATAAAAAAAAAATTGTATTCACATTTCCAATATGTCTACTTTATGTTTGCATCATAAAATTGACGTGTTTTTACTTTTGGGAGACATCAGAGGGCTTCAAAGTTCAGCAGCAATTTTCCAATTTTTCACAAAATTTTCAAACTCACTATTTTTCAGGGACCAGTTCAGGTTTGAAGTTGATTTGAAGGGTCTTCGTATTAGAAATACCCCACAAATGACCCCATTATAAAAACTGCACCCCTCAAAGTTTTCAAAATGACATTCAGTCAGCATTTTAACCCTTTAGGTGTTTCACAGGAATAGCAGCAAAGTGAAGGAGAAAATTCACAATCTTTTTTCAGTTCTTGTAGACCCAATTTGTGAATTTTTACAAGGGGTAAAAGGAGAAAATTTATACTTGTATTTGTAAGCACATACCTCATATGTCTATGTAAAGTGTTCGGCGGGCGCAGTAGAGGGCTCAGAAGAGAAGGAGCGACAAGGGGATTTTGGAGAGTACGTTTTTCTGAAATGGTTTTTGGGGGGCATGTTGCATTTAGGAAGCCCCTATGGTGCCAGAACAGCAAAAAAAAACACATGGCATACCATTTTGGAAACTAGACCCCTTGAGGAATGTATCAAGGAATTAAGTGAGCCTTAATACCCCACAGGTGTTTCACGACTTTTGCATACGTAAAGAAAAAAGAAAATTCACTAAAATGTGTGTTTCCCCCCAAATGTCACATTTTTGAAAGGGTTAATAGCAGAAAATACCCCACAAAATTTGTAACCCCATCTCTTCTGAGTATGGAGGTACCCCATAAGTTGACCTGAAGTGCACTACGGGCGAACTACAATGCTCAAAAGAGAAGGAGTCATATTTGGCTTTTTGAGAGCAAATTTTGCTCGGGGGGCATGTCGCATTTAGGAAGCCCCTATGGTGTCAGGACAGCAAAAAAAAAAAAAAACACATGGCATACCATTTTGGAAACTAGACCCCTTTAGGAACATAACAAGGGGTACAGTGAGCATTTACCCCCACTGGTGTCTGTCAGATCTTTGGAACTGTGGGCTGTACAAAATTTTTAATTTGCACAGCCCACTGTTCCAAAGATCCGTCAGACACCAGTGGGGTGTAAATTCTCACTGCACCCCTCATTACATTCCGTGAGGGGTGTAGTTTCTGAAATGGGGTCACCTTTTCCTAAGGGGTTAAAGGAGAAAAAGCCCCCAAAATTTGTTAGGCAATTTCTCCCGAGTACGGCGATACCCCATATGTGGCCCTAAACTGTTGCCTTAGAATACAAAAGGGCTCCAAAATGAGAGCGCCATGCGCATTTGAGGCCTAAATTAGGAATTTGCATAGGGGTGGACATAGGGGTATTCTATGCCAGTGATTCCCAAACAGGGTGCCTCCAGCTGTTGCAAAACTCCCAGCATGCTTGGACAATCATGGCTGTCCGGCAATACTGGGAGTTGTTGTTTTGCAACAGCTGGAGTCTCCGTTTTGGAAACTGTGGTGTACCAGACGTTTTTTATTTTATTAGGGAGGGGAGGGGGGCTGTGTAGGGGTATGTGTGTATGTAGTGTTTTTTACTTTTTATTTTATTTTGTGTTAGTGTAGTGTAGTGTTTTTAGGGTACAGTCACACGGGCGGGGGGTTACAGCGAGTTTCCCGCTGCGAGTTTGAGCTGCAGCGCAAAATTTGCTGCATCGCAAACTTGCATCCTGATACTCACTGTAAGCCCCTGCCCATGTGAATGTACCCTATACATTCACAGGGGGGGGGAACTCCAGCTGTTGCAAAACTACAACTACACCAAAAAAAGAGATACCAGTATACTGATTGAATACAAAAATAGTGAGTAAACTTTATTCAAGTGCATTATAAAATCATACATAAAATACAGGGTACTATACAGATGAAAGCTACAGAAAAAAGGTAGTGATACTGAATCCACAATGGTAGACAATAAGGACGGCAGGGATACAGTCCACAGATATCAAATGGCAACATGCCCATAGATAATGAAAATAAATAATGAAACATATATATAGTGAATGTATACGGCTGGTATATGTCCTCGATAGGGCTATAAGTAAAGTGCAAATGACTAATTGTATTGCACCTAGCCCTGCTCAGAGGTCAGTCAGCAGCATTACATAGTGGAAAAGAAGAGAGCATGAAAGACAGCATAAAGTAACAAATACCTGCCATACACCAATAGGGGAGATCACTACCTGTACCCCAACGCGCGTTTCGCGTATGGGCTTCGTCAGGGGGCATGTCTAGTACTAAAGGGCGTTCCTATTTATAGTGGTCCTCCTAACACAATTGGTTAGGGTTAGGTTGAGGGGCAGCTATTGCAGCCAATGGTCATGCGTGTTATACAATATCACCTACTTGTAAATGCCGCGTGTGGCGCTGGTGCCCGCTGTCTCGGCTGGTGACGTCACTTCCTCCAGCGCCACATCCGGTCCGGCTCCCGATCACCTGACTTGTACGTCATCGAACTGAGATCACATGACCGATGCGCCACAGCGTCCCATGGCGCATCATACCCATGCGATCACAGTACAGCTCCGTGACAGACAAGTCAGCCGATCACGTGATGTGCACAACTCACGCGATCGCTGTCAGCGTCGGCTATACTACCAGGGAAGAGATCACTATAGTAACAATAGCTCATACAGTCACATGATAGTAGTCACATGACTAATATAGCCAAAATATATTTGTAAAAAATAATAGTAATAAAAAAATAATAAATTAATAATAATAGGGAAAAAGAATAATAAAGAAACCATCACCAGTAAGTGAAAAAATCCGTGAAAGGTGCTCAAAGTGCAAAAAACCAAACGTGGTAATGGTGCAAAATCGATGAAAGTATATACTCACCAAGTAGGATAATAATGATAATAATAATAATGATAATAATAATAGTATTAATAATAATAATAATAATAATAATAAAACTAATAATAATAAATATAGTGTTAATCCCGAAAAAAATATATATAACCCTCACGGATTCTCGGATGTTCTGCCTTGTGGCCTGAGGGGCTGAATACTTCTGTGTGGATGGTCACACTGATATCTCTTGTTGTGCACCAGTGACTGAGACGTGAATGAATAAATAATCTTTTAAACCTTGCCATACACCAGGGAGATTTATAATGTTTTAATAGATGATGATTATCATTAATTTAAATTTGGTTACTTTATTTATATTATTTATATATAGATTTTACTACTATAATATTATACACATTTATATAACTATGTATCATTTAATTAATTAATTTTTTTATGGAATATCCTGATTATGTATTCGTTTCACTTTATTGATTTTGATGCACTCATATCATGATTTAAATTTTTCGGTATATGATACACTTGACGCACTACAATATGAATTTTTGTAGAGTACATTATTTCACATTGTCTTATATATAGACTCACCGGGGACATATAAATAATTTTTTCTATATTTTGTCTTTTCACTTATTTTTATATATATTTTTTACAGTAATTATGTTTATTGTTTTTCATTTTGATTTGTTTGGATGTGTCTCTTGGCATTTGATTTGAGGGTTAATTGATGCATCTATGAGCTGTGCTTATATATATATTTTTTACGGGATTAACACTATATTTATTATTATTAGTTTTATTATTATTATTATTATCATTATTATTATTATCATTATTATCCTACTTGGTAAGTATATACTTTCATCGATTTTGCACCATTACCACGTTTGGTTTTTTGGACTTTGAGCACCTTTCACGGATTTTTTTACTTACTGGTGATGGTTTCTTTATTTTTCTTTTACCCTATTATTATTAATTTATTATTTTTTTATTATTATTATTTTTTACGAATATATTTTGGCTATATTAGTCATGTGACTACTATCATGTGACTGTATGAGCTATTGTTACTATAGTGATCTCTTCCCTGATAGTATAGCCGGCGCTGACAGCGATCGCGTGAGTTGTGCACATCACGTGATCGGCTGACTCGTCTGTCACGGAGCTGTACTGTGATCGCATGGGTATGATGCGCCATGGGACGCTGTGGCGCATCGGTCATGTGATCTCAGTTCGGTGACGTACGAGTCAGGTGATCGGGAGCCGGACCGGATGTGGCACTGGAGGAAGTGACGTCACCCGCCGAGACAGCGGGCACCAGCGCCACACGCGGCATCTGTCCTATCATTTAGGCTGTTAGAATCGATGCGCATGTACAAGTAGGTGATATTGTATAACACCCATGACCATTGGCTGCAATAGCTGCCCCTCAACCTAACCCTAACCAATTGTGTTAGGAGGACCACTATAAATAGGAACGCCCTTTAGTACTAGACATGCCCCCTGAAGAAGCCCATACGCGAAACGCGCGTTGGGGTACAGGTAGTGATCTCCCCTATTGGTGTATGGCAGGTATTTGTTACTTTATGCTGTGTTTCTTGCTCTCTTCTTTTCCACTATGTAATGCTGCTGACTGACCTCTGAGCAGGGCTAGGTGCAATACAATTAGTCATTTGCACTTTACTTATAGCCCTATCGAGGACATATACCAGCCGTCTACATTCACTATATGTATGTTTCATTATTTATTTTCATTATCTATGGGCATGTTGCAATTTGATATCTGTGGACTGTATCCCTGCCGTCCTTATTGTCTACCATTGTGGATTCAGTATCACTACCTTTTTTCTGTAGCTTTCATCTGTATAGTACCCTGTATTTTATGTATGATTTTATAATGCACTTGAATAAAGTTTACTCACTATTTTTGTATTCAATCAGTATACTGGTATCTTTTTTTTTTGGTGTAGTTAGGTTATGATAGGATCCAGTTTACGCAATTGCCTGTTAGCCAATTGTGTTTGTTCAGTGACAGTGAAAACTACAACTCCCAGCATGCATGGTCTATCAGTGAATGCTGGTAGTTATAGTTTTGCAACAGCTGGAGGCACACGGGTTGGAAAACACTGAGTTAGGAAACAGACAATGTTTCCCAACCAGTGTGCCTCCAGTTGTTTCAAAACCACAACTCCCAGCATGCCCAGACAGCCGAAGGGCATATTGGGAGTAGTAGTTACGCAGTGTAGTGGTGTCCAAGCTGTAGCCCTCCAGATGTTGCAAAACTACAACTCCAAGCATTCTCAGGCATGCTGGAAGTAGTAGTTCAGCAACATCTTTAGAGCCAGATGTTGCCAAACTACAACTCCCAGCATGCCTGAGCAGTCTGAGCATGCTTGGAGTTGTAGTTTTGCAACATCTGGAGGACTACAGTTTGCAGACCACTAATACAGTGGTTCCCAATCTGTGCCCTTCCAGATGTTGCAAAACTACAACTCCTAGTATGCCAAGACTGTCCAGGCATGCTGGGAGTTGTAGTTCTGCAACATCTGGAGGGCCATATGTTACAGAACTACAACTCCCAGCATGCCTGGACAGTCTGGGCATGTTGAGGATGTGTAGTTTTGCAACATCTGGAAGGGCACAGTGGTCCCAAAACTGTGGACCTCCAGATGTTGCAAAACTGCAACTCCCAGCATGCCCGGATGCCAAGGGCTGTCTGGGCATGCTGGGAGTTATAGTATAAGGAGACCAGATGGAGCAGTCCAGATCGCTTTACGGCGGTCTGGACTGCTGCAAAGGTCTTGCGATGCCGCCGAAGATCCACTCACCTGTCGCCGCTGCCGCCGTCTCCGCCACCGGGATCCGGGTCTTCAGGGACGAGGTAAGTACCGGGGCCGGGCCCCAGCACTCCCCCGTCCCCCGCCGAGTCCTCCGGTCTTCCTCCCGTTCTCTCCGGACTTCCAGGGGCCGGGCAGAGCGGGAGGAAGTAACCGCCCCCCCCTGCGATTGGTCGGTTAGCTAACCGAAGAATCGCAGGGGATAGGAGGAGGTGGCAGGCTTGCCACCTCGCTCCTATACGTTAGCATGGTCCTGGCTGTGTGTGACAACCGGGATCATGCAAAATTACCGGGCGGTCGGGTCCCTGAGACCTGATCAGCCCGGTATCGCCGCAGATCGATGTTGTGATTTCAGCTGCGATTTGCGACGATCGCCGACATGGGGGGGCCGACATGGCCCCCCTCGGCATTTGCCCTGGATGCCTGCTGAAGCATTTCAGCAGGCATCCGCTTCCGATCTCCGAAATCTTAATCCTTCCAGTACTTATTAGCTGCTGAATACTACAGAGGAAATTCTTTTATTTTTGGAACACAGAGCTTTCTGCTGAATCACGAGCACAGTGCTCTCTGCTGACATCTCTGTCCATTTTAAGAACTGTCCAGAGTAGGAGAATCCCCATAGCAAACAAATGCTACTCCGGACAGTTCATAAAATTGGCAGAGATGTCAGCAGAGAGCACTGTGGTCATTATGCGAATTTGCGAATATTTGCGAATATAGCACTATATATTCACAATTACGAAAATTAGTTTTTTGTTTTTTTTTTCTTCACAGTGCACATCACAGTGATCATCCCTCTCTGCTTCCAGCTTGTGTGGTGTAAAGAAGGCTCTAATACTACTGTGTGAGACCGCCGGGCAAATATTTGCATATGCGAATATTCGCATATGCAAATATTCGCAAATATTGATCCCTCCCTTCTTTTAGCTTGTGGGCTAATGAGAATGATGCAAATACAGTTGTCAGAGATTAGCAACATACCCAGCAACCAATAGGAAAGTATCCCTCCCCTTCGCTATGGGTGGGTTCACGCCAGGTTTTTACAGACACGGGAGTGCATACGGCTGGGGGGGAGCTAAAACCATGTGCTGCTGTATTCCGGCCGTATGCGCCGTATGGTAATTCATTTTAATGAGCTGACCGGAGTGAAACGTTCGCTCCGGTCGGCTCATTTTTGCCCCGTATGCGCTTTTCCAACCGAACCTAAAACCGTGGGTGACTATACAGTGGTCTCTAAACTGTAGCCCTCCCGATGTTGCATAACTACAATTACCAGCATGCCCAGGCAGTCAGTGCATGCTGAAAGTTGTAGTTTTGCAACAGCTGGAGTCACTTGGGGTTGGAATCAATGAGCTAGAGTCTGTTTCCTAACTCAGTGGTTCCCCACCAGTGTGCCTAGAGCTGTTGCAAAACTATAACTCCCAGCATGTATGATCTGTCAGTGCATTCTGGGAGTTGTAGTTTTGCAACAGCTGGAGGCACACTGGTTTGAAAACCTTCAGTTAGGTTCTGTTACCTGACTCAGTATTTTCCAACCAGTGTGCCTCCAGTTGTTGCAAAACTACAACTCCCAGCATGTACTGGGAGATGTAGTTATGCAACAGCTGGAGGTACACAACTACAACTCCCAGCTTGCCGAGACAGCTGTTTGCTGTTTGGGCATGCTGGGATTTGCAGTTTAGAACAGCTGGAGGGCTAGAGTTTAGAGACCACTGCACAGTGGTCTCCAAACTGTTGCCCTCCAGATGTTGCAAAACTACAACTTCCAGCATGCCAAGACAGCTGTTTGCTGTCTGGGCATGCTGGGAGTTGTAGTTTTGCAAGTTTTTCTCATGCGCGAATATATCAAAAATAAATTCACAAGATACAACTACAAAAGTAATGCGAAAATACTTACACTGATGATGATTCTTTCTTCCTTCCTCGCAAATTGACTGCGAACCATGTTAATAGATGATACTTGTATGACTTGTACTTCTACTGCTTCTATCAAGTTACACTGGTATACTTGCTATAAAGTTCATACATTTTCCCATATGCGAATATTACAAATATGCGAATTTAGCGAATATATGACGAATATTCATCAATACATTCACGAAATATCACAAATTCGAATATGGCCTATGCCGCTCAACACTAGTTTTAACCATATTAATTAAAAGTTACATTGTAAATCTAAATTGTTTGTTGACTCATATCTGTTACTACTTTGTCCTAAATCATATTGCAATATTATTCAGATATGTCCTTTTCTTAACTTATCTCTAAGCTCAATTCATCCTACGATGTATGGTGTGGGTCTTCAAGCTTTTCACAACTACATGAGTTGGTGACGCTCTGTCACTAAGTTTATACACTGTATATGTCTATGTGTGGACACACAGTTTTTTTATGTAAATAAGCCTTTTTATTGTCATAATAACATGTCAAGAAACTGTGTTGAATGCATATCCTAACTAAAGAAAAGGTACAGGTGGGAACATATTTAGCTCAGTTTTATACAAAGCCCTTATAGGACATTCATAGGGGCACATGGAATTTACTGCGCCTGGAAAAAAAAAATATATAATAGTAATAATAATAATAATTAAAAAAAAAAATATATATATATATATATATATATATATATATATATATATGTGTGTGTGTGTGTACTTGATAATACAGAGAATGTAATATATACAATATACAACTAAATGTTTCAGAGCTACAAAACAAATCATCCCACCTCCCCTCTGTGTCCATGAATCAGTGTTATCAAACAATGTTTTCAAACAATTAGTCTTTTTCTTCTGAGGACCCCTTCAACAACATCAAACAATAAACAATAGAAACTCTTCAATAGAGATGCAAAAGCCGAGAATTGATGCTCGAACATAAACCCTTTAAACCCTGTTCTCCACTGCAATTATTTTTTTGCTTAGAAAATGACCCCCAATGTGTGCCTAAAAGATCTGCTAATCAGTAATAGTAACAAAGTACCGCTAATCTTTCATCATTCCTCACCCCGTGGTCTACAGATGTTGTCTGTGAAGAGATCATTATCTAAATCAGCTGGAACTCTGAGCATTACAGGAATTCATCAACTGCCTATGGAGAAAGGAAAAGCAGCCACATTGGACTCCCAGGCGGGTTATGGCACAGTGCTGCTAGAAGATGCGTAACATTTACAGTTTAACCTCTTTGCAGCAATGGCATAGCAAAAATCTGACCCATTTAAACAATTAAACAATGAATTCCTATATGTACAGTATACTATGCTGCCGATCTACCTCCACATATGTCTTTTTCTGTTAAAATAAGATATTCGACAGGAAATTAAGAATAACAAAAAAATGTAAATCATAACATGATGGAAATAATTGAAAATGGGATTAAACATATTATGGAATATACATTTATCTCTTACCATATTATATTTATTTCTGCAGTGTATCATCTCCCATCTGCAGAAGTCTACAGTTTCCATGAGCTTTTCTTCAAATAATATTTATCTGGATATTGTGAGTCTCACATATATAACTTGTCGTTGTGTAGTATCAAGATGAGCAAGGGTTAATTGTTTATCGTGGCTGTCACCACTGGTCGATTACATATATAAAGGATACATGGAGCTTTGGTCACTTGACCTTAGATAGTTACATAGTTTATAAGGTTGAAAAAAAGACAAGAGTCCATTCAATCCCGACAGAACCTCCTGCCACATTTGCTAACTGCCAATCCTGTGGAACACTCCCTGTCATAATAGAATCTTTAAATATTAAGAATAAGGATCTGTCTAACACGATACTTAATTCCTGAAAAACTCTGGGATGGATTCCATCTGGGCCTGGTGATTTGTGTGTTTTTATATTGTTAAGGCGGCGCTGCACTTGTTGGGTTACACAGGTGAGATTATCAGTAGAATTTACATTATCCCTACTCATGTCATCTGTCATTGCATATTCCTGTGAGAATATAATAGAGAAAAAAGCATTTAGTAGATTAGCCTTTTCCTCATCTTCCTCCACCATAACACCCAGATTATATTTTAGAGTGCCACCATTCTCAGTTTTTAGTTTTTTTTTATTATTTATGTAGGTGGATAATATTTTGGGGTTCAATAAAGTAATAAAAGTACACAGGCTAAATGGGCCTTTTTAAAGACCATCCTAAATAGATCTTGTGAAAGACATATACCCTATGGAAACAAACATGTTAGAAATAGGAGAAGACCACTGTGGGTAACCAAAACAGTTAGGGATGCGATAAAGGATAAGAGCATTTTGACTAATAAAACAAGAAGGCAGTGGGGAGACCTTAAAAAAATATAAAGAGAAGAATAAATTCTGCAAACAAGAAATAAAATTAGCCAAAATGAAAACAGATAGAAGGATTGCCATAGGAAGTAAAAAAAACTTCCTATGGTGAGAGGGGGTGATGATGTGGAGGAGGTGAGGGAGGGGGGAAGATGTGGAGGAGGTGAGAGGGGGGGTGATGATGTGGAGGAGGTGAGAGGGGGGGTGATGATGTGGAGGAGGTGACAGGGGGGGTGATGATGTGGAGGAGGTGAGAGGGGGGTGATGATGTGGAGGAGGTGAGAGGGGGGTGATGATGTGGAGGATGTGAGGGGGGGTGATGATGTGGAGGAGGTGAGGGGGGATGATGATGTGAAGGAGGTGAGGGGGGTGATGATGTGGAAGAGGTGAGAGGGGGGTGATGATGTGAAGGAGGTGAGGGGGGTGATGATGTGGAGGAGGTGAGAGGGGGTGATGATGTGGAGGAGGTGAGAGGGGGGGGGTTACATGTTTGGCTATTTCCCTACCTGGCAACCTACCTAGTTACCTGCCTGGCTACTTCTCTACCTGGCAACCAACCTAGTTACCTGCCTGGCTACTTCCCTACCTGGCAACCTACCTAGCTACCTGCCTGGCTATTTCCCTATCTGGTTACCTACCTATTTACCTGCCACGCTATTTCCCTACCTTAAACCTACCTAATTACCTGCCTGGCTACTTCCCTACCTCTCTTCCAACCTTACCACTTACCGTACCTACCTGGCTACCTATTTAGCTTCCTTGCTACCTACCTATGAACCTCCATATCTACATAGCTACCTACCTAATTGGCTGCCTACCAACCTAGCTAGCTACCTATATCCAAGGAAAATCGCAGCACACCAAAGTATGAAGTGCAATTCAGTGGAGTTTATTCCATTCCAAACAGTGTTACAGAGCAGGCTACGATTCGTCGCTTCTAGTGCTTGACAAAGGCGAAGACAGGTCACTGAAATGCATCATGCTCTGTAACACTGTTTAGGATGCAATACACTCCACTGAAATCTGCACTTCTGGGGAGGAAACTGGAAAAATGCAGAAACTAAGATGTTTGTCTTGCAGATGCGGCAGTGATGGATTTTGTCAGGAAGAAGTTATCATGTCGGTGTGAGCCAGTTGGAGAACACAAGGAAAGAAGATGAGGCCGACCATAAAAGATGTGAATTGTGAGTGTGTTAATGTAACTGTATGAATGTTATTGCGCAACACGACTGGGGTCTGTATTATGTGTGTGTTGGGGGGGTCTGTATTATGGAGGGATCTGATTCTGGGGTCTGTATTATGGTGGGGTCTGATTCTGGGGTCTGTATTATGATGGGGCCTGATTCTGGGGTCTATATTATGGTGGGTGGTGATTCTGGGGTCTGTATTATGGTGGGGTTGGATTCTGGGATCTGTATTATGGTGGGAACTAATTCTGGGGTCTGTATTATGGTGGGGTCTGATTCTGGAGTCTGTATTATGGTGGGGTCTGATTCTGGAGTCTGTATTATGGTGGGGTCTGATTCTGGGGTCTATATTATGGTGGGGTCTGATTCTGTATTATGGTGGGGTCTGATATGGTGGGCAGTGATACTGGGGTCTGTATTATGGTGGGCGGTGATTCTGGGGTCTGTATTATGATGGGGCCTGATTCTGGGGTCTATATTATGGTGGGTGGTGATTCTGGTGTCTGTATTATGGTGGGGTTGGATTCTGGGATCTGTATTATGGTGGGAACTAATTCTGGGGTCTGTATTATGGTGGGGTCTGATTCTGGAGTCTGTATTATGGTGGGGTCTGATTCTGGAGTCTGTATTATGGTGGGGTCTGATTCTGGGGTCTATATTATGGTGGGGTCTGATTCTGTATTATGGTGGGGTCTGATATGGTGGGCAGTGATACTGGGGTCTGTATTATGGTGGGCGGTGATTCTGGGGTCTGTATTATGGTGGGTGGTGATTCTGGGGTCTGTATTATAGTGGGTGGTTATTCTGGGTTGTGTATTATGGTGGGTGATTATTCTGGGGTCTGTATTATGGTGGGTGGTGATTCTGGGGTGTGTATTACGGTGGGGTCTGATTCTGGGGTCTGTATTATGGTAAGGGCCGATGCAAGGACTTTTGCCACCCTAGGAGAAAGCTTATTTTGCCACCCCCTTGACCCCGCCCACTGGCTCCACCCTCTGACCCGCCCCTTTTCCCGACGATCTACCTGTTGAAGGATTTTTGCATGCAACTTTTTACTTGACCAGCTAATTTTGGATATTCTACAGTAGTCTAATTACAATCCCTCCTCCCCAGCCCCCCCCCAATCAGCTTTCTGACCAAAAAATTTAAATTAATAAAATAGAATGTTGAAATAAAACATTTTAATTGTAAACAGTTTTTCATATGAAAACCATAAAATTGCCGCATTGCACATGTTTCAGGTCACTGATCACCAAAAAAATAAATACTTATATATGTACTGGGTGCAGGTATTAATTAGGTCATGCAGATTCTTTAAGTATTTTATGTGCTTAGCTCAAATAAAAACAAAAAAGGCTCTTCACTGTGTGTAGTATGTCTGTACTCCCTGTACTGTGATGTCATTGTGTGTACTATCCCTGTACTGTGACATCAGTGGGTGTATAGTCCCTGTACTGTGACACCACTGTGCATATTAACTGGGTAATGTGACATCATTGTGTGTATTATCCCTGTACTGTGATATTGCATCACTGGATGTATTACCCCTGTACTGTGATACTGTATCACTGGATGTATTACCCCTGTACTGTGATACTGTATCACTGGATGTATTATCCCTGTACTGTGATACTGTATCACTGGATGTATTACCCCTGTACTGTGATACTGTATCACTGGATGTATTACCCCTGTACTGTGATACTGTATCACTGGATGTATTATCCCTGTACTGTGATACTGTATCACTGGATGTATTACCCCTGTACTGTGATACTGTATCACTAGATGTATTACCCCTGTACTGTGATACTGTATCACTGGATGTATTATCCCTGTACTGTGATACTGTATCACTGGATGTATTATCCCTGTACTGTGATACTGTATCACTGGATGTATTATCCCTGTACTGTGATACTGTATCACTGGATGTATTATCCCTGTACTGTGATACTGTATCACTGGATGTATTATCCCTGTACTGTGATACTGTATCACTGGATGTATTATCCCTGTACTGTGATACTGTATCACTGGATGTATTACCCCTGTACTGTGATACTGTATCACTGGATGTATTATCCCTGTACTGTGATACTGTATCACTGGATGTATTATCCCTGCACTGTGATACTGTATCACTGGATGTATTATCCCTGTACTGTGATACTGCATCACTGGATGTATTATCCCTGTACTGTGATACTGTATCACTGGATGTATTATCCCTGTACTGTGATACTGTATCACTGGATGTATTATCCCTGTACTGTGATACTGTATCACTGGATGTATTATCCCTGTACTGTGATACTGTATCACTGGATGTATTATCCCTGTACTGTGATACTGGATGTATTACCCCTGTACTGTGATACTGTATCACTGGATGTATTATCCCTGTACTGTGATACTGTATCACTGGATGTATTATCCCTGTACTGTGATACTGTATCACTGGATGTATTATCCCTGTACTGTGATACTGTATCACTGGATGTATTATCCCTGTACTGTGATACTGCATCACTGGATGTATTATCCCTGTACTGTGATACTGTATCACTGGATGTATTATCTCTGAACTGTGACATCACTAGATGTATTTGTGGTGTCCCAGTACCGCATTCTATACAGTACTTATTTATGTATGGGTCCCCATAGCCAGAGTCCCTAGGACTTAGGGATCCCTGTTAGCCAGTCTACCCCTGGTCGCCTCTATTCTAGTGTATAGATCTCTAATTTATTCATAGGTTAATATAAATAGAATGATATGTGTAAATAAATTGTTAATTACTTGTTTCCATTGGCGTTGCAGGATCTGCGGATCATGTGATGAGGTGAACTCTATGGTATTTAGCTTAAGGACCTTTGGAGGTCCTGTGCCGTAAGCAATCCCATCTCACCATGTAATGATGAATGGCAGACGTTCGGACCAATCAGATTCAAAGACTTTATGTCTAACTCAAGGTCCGCAACTACTGCCAGTCACTAAGCAACCTAAGGACTGTTTGTATGAGACTGTTACTGTGCTGTGGTTATTGCAGGAACTTCAGTAAAAGTTATTCAAGTTCAAGTTTAAATCTCCTTGTGGACCTTCAGTAATTTTATGCACCTATCGTTACTGGGAAGGGCGGTGATAGGCTGAAACATTGATTCAGCATACCAGCCCTCAGCCTGGCATCACAAACTCTAGGGTTAACATTAACCCCTTGTATACCTATACCATACCCCCACTACCATACACCCCCCAAGGGCTACCACATATTATCCCTGAACCGTGATATTACTGGATGTATTGTCCCTGGACTATGTAATCACTAGATGTATTATCCCTGTACTATGACATCACTGTGCATATTAACGCGGTAATGTGACATCACTGTGTTTATTATCCTTGTAATGTGACATCATTGAGGGTTTAATCCCTGTAATGTGATATCAATGTGTGTATCATCCCTTGTCTGTGAAATAATGTGCGCATTATCCCTGCACTGTGATGTCACTATGATCATGCTGATTTCTGCCATTAACCCTTTAGATGCTGTGATCTATGTTGAATGTTGATACTGGCATATATAGGGAAAAAGGAGGTGCCACTGGGTTCGAGGGGCCCTATTGGTGGTTAGAGTACCCTTTCCCTCCTTCGTGCCACAGGATGGAGACTCTTCTTGTTGAGGCTGCCTACACAGGCTGTACAAGAAGATTACAGATAGAACTGGTCAGTACTATGTTAACTACTTTTTGATCACATCATATGTCAGAAGAAATTATAAAAAAATGGAAAAAAAATAAAATGGTACTTATAAAAACTACAGATCACACTTCTGCAGCACCTTTCAGAACCTGATGATGTCACTGTGGGTCCTGAAAGGTCCTTAAAGGGCTACTCCACTGATCAGCATTTAGTTCCGAACGCTGTGTGTGCACTGTAGGGTCGACCACGCCCCCTTGTGATGTCAGGCTCTGCCCCCTCAATGCAAGTCTATGGGAGAGGGCATGGGTAGGGCATGGCCTGATGGCACGAGGGGGCATGTACGACCCCCAAAGCACGCACACAGCATTCAAAACTAAATGTTTCATATGCTGACCAGTGGAGTACCCCTTTAAAGGTCCAGTGAGAGGGTTTGTGCTGCTCTATGGGCTTAGTGCAGCCCAAACAGCTATAGGACAACATTCAAATAATTTCATTCTGCCGCATTTATGCAAAATCACAGTGTTTTTGTCCCGATTTTGGGCAAATGCAGCAAAATGCAATAGTATGCCTGTCAATAGGGCATCAAAAGTCCATGTGTGCACGTCCCTGAGTAGGAGGATCTACACATTCAAACTGGTGACTACTGTGGCCATTCATATCAAGTCACACAGACTATGCATGGGGAGAGCTCATGAAAAACATACATTTTCAACCATGCCTTAGTTGGACATTGATGATGTTTAGGCTGTTTTGTAAAGATGCACAATTGTAGTAGTAAAGTTGTATAGATTTGTTTCTGGTCTTGGAAGGTTACGTTAAATATTTTAAATTATAAATGGTAAAAAAATTTTGTAAATTAGATTTATAACATAAACATGAGTGACATAACATTGAATGCATAACATAAACAAAAAAACAACATTTTGGTTACATTTACCCTTTTCACGATGTAGGAAGTTTTTACCTTTTTCTAAATCTTACATAAATCACTTATGCATGATTGTACCTTTATAATGATATTACTTCTCAAATTACTATGAGGAGGTTTTTACCACTTTGTAGTGGTACATTTTGATTGATATGTGTTGTGTTTATTTCCACAAAGTCTAAAATTTCCCGAAAATTTGGATCAAGTAACAATTTTCAAACTTTGAATTTCATTGCAGATGGCCATAGCACACAAAATAGTTAATAATTCCCATTCACCATGTCTACTTTGCCCATTTTTTTTATATCTTTATATCTTATATATCAGGAGCACTACCAAAGCGCTGCAAAATTACCTCCAGCAGGCCACAAATGTGCATGTGTCCACTCAAACGGTCAAAAACAGACTTCATGAGGGTGGTATGAGGGCCCGACGTCCACAGGGGGAGGTTGTGCTTACAGCCCAATACCATGCAGGATGTTTGGCATTTGCTAGAGGACACCAAGATTGGCAAATTCGCCACTGGTGCCCTGTGCTCTTCACAGATGAAAGCAGATTCACACTGAGCACATGTGACAGACGTGACAGAGTCAGGAGATGCCGCGGAAAAGGTTCTGCTGCCTGCAACATCCTCCAGCATGACCGGTTTGGCAGTGGGTCAGTAATGGTGTGGGTTGGCATTTCTTTGAGGGGGGGGGGGGGGGGGGGCGCACAGCCCTCCATGTGCTTGCCAGAGGTAGCCTGACAGCGATTAGGTACCGAGATCCTGTGACCCCTTGTGAGACCATATGTTTGTGCGGTTGGCCCTTAATTCCTAATGAAAAACAATGCTAGACCTCATGTGGCTGGAGTGTGTCAGCAGTTCCTGCAAGAGGAAGGCATTGATGCTGTGGACTTGCCCACCCATTTCCCAGACCTGAATCCAATTGAGCCCATCTAGGACATCATTTTTCGCTCCATCCACCAACGCCACGTTGCACCACAGACTGTCCAGGAGTTGGCGGATGCTTTAGTCCAGGTCTGGGAAGATATCCCTCAGTAGACCATCCACCACCTCGTCAGGAGCATGCCCAGGCATCGTAGGGAGGTCATACGGGCACGTGGATGCCCCACACACTACTGAGCCTCATTTTGACTTGTTTTAACGATAAAGTTGGATCAGCCTGTAGTGTGGTTTTCCACTTTGATTTTGAGTGTGACTCCGTATCCAGACCTTCATGGGTTGATAAATTTGATTTCCATTGATCATTTGTGTGATTTTGTTGTCATCACATTCAACTATGTAAAGATGAAAGTATTTCATATGATTAGATCATTCATTCAGATCTAGTATATGTTATCTTAGTGTTCCCTTTATTTTTTTGAGCAGTGTACAATCCTTTCAAGAGAGGAACACTGATGATTTTGGACTTCCCTTTTCTTTAAGATGTTCTTGTGGAGATAAAGCACCGACAATTTGATGTGCACTTTCTATGATAGTATGGTAGTAACCTATTATGTGGTCCTAAACTGCTGGTTAAGCACACCACAGGGAAGGAGCACCATTTGGCTTTTGGAGATAAGATATTGTTGGAATGTTTTCACTGGCATGTCAAATTTGCAGAGCTACAGTTAAAACCCCTAGAAGTTAACCCATTTAAAAAGAAAAAAAAAAAGAAAGGGTATAATGAAAATGGTATAATGAAAAATAATTGTTTGGTTTTCCTGGTTCCCAAATATTAGAACCTTTTCCCTCATACTTGCACAATGGAAAAGCACATGCATAACATATATATATATATATATATATATATATATATATATATATATATATATATATATATGAATGATATGTATGGCTAGCTTGGTCCATATTGCACTAAACATCTTCAGCACTAAAAGGGCCATTTTCCCCATAGACATATTACCGTATATACTCGAGTATAAGCCGACCCGAGTATAAGCCGAGACCCATAATTTCAACCCAAAATTCCAGGAAAAGTTATTGACTCGAGTATAAGCCTAGGGTGGGAAATACATCATCCCCCCCTGTCATCATCCAGACCCGTCATTAACATCCTCATCATCATCACTGCCTGTCATCATCCAGACCCTCATCATCATCACCTGTCATCATCCCCTTGTCATCATCCCACACATCCCCCCTTCATCATCCCCTTGTAATCATCCCCACCCCCCTTCATCATCCCCTTGTCATCATCCCCACCCCCTTCATCATCCCCTTGTAATCATCCCACACTCCCCCCTTCATCATCCCCTTGTCATCATCCCCACCCCCCTTCATCATCCCACCCTCCCCCTTCATCATCCTCTTGTCATCATCCCACACCCCCCCTTCATCATCCTCTTCTCATCATCCGCCCTCAGTGGTCTTCAACCTGCGGACCTCCAGAGGTTTCAAAACTACAACTCCCAGCAAGCCCGAGCAGCCATCGGCTGTCCGGGCTTGCTGGGAGTTGTAGTTTTGAAACCTCCAGAGGTCCGCAGGTTGAAGACCACTGCGGCCTTCAACATCATCCAGCCCCCTCTCATCCCCCTTTAGTTCTGTACAGTACTCACCTCCGCTCGGCGCTGGTCAGGTCCTACAGGACTGTCCGGTGAGGAGGTGGTCCGGTGGGATAGTGGTTCCGGGCTGCTATCTTCACCGGGGGCGCCTCTTCTCCGCGCTTCCGGCCCGGAATAGAGGCGTTGCCTTGACAATGACGCAGAAGTAGGTTGGCAATGAACGTACCTCTGCGTCGTTGTCAAGGCAACGTGACTATTCTGGGGCCGGGCCCGAAGCGCTTAGAAGAGGCCTCCCCGGTGAAGATAGCAGCCCGGAACCACTATCCCACCGGACCACCTCCTCTCCGGACAGTCCTGCAGCACCGGACCAGCGCCGAGCGGAGGTGAGTACTGTACAGAACTAAAGGGGGTCGAGAGGGGGCTGGATGATGCCGAAGGCCGCAGTGGTCTTCAACCTGCGGACCTCCGGAGGTTTCAAAACTACAACTCCCAGCAAGCCCGGACAGCCGATGGCTGCCCGGGCTTGCTGGGAGTTGTAGTTTTGAAACCTCTGGAGGTCCGCAGGTTGAAGACCACTGCGGGTGGGGGAGTTCACTCGAGTATAAGCCGAGGGGGGTGTTTTCAGCACGAAAAATCGTGCTGAAAAACTCGGCTTATACTCGAGTATATACGGTATCCCCTATCCAAAAGATGTCTGATCACAAGGACCCACCGCTGGGACCCTCTGCGATCTCCTGGCAGCACCCGGCATTCTGGGACTGGAGACGTGACGTCACACCACGCCCCCTCGTGGCGTCACACCATGCCCACTTCATTCATGTTTATGGCAGGGGGCATGACGGAGATCAGACATCTTATCCCCTATTCTTTGGATAGAAGATAAAATGTCTATGGGCAGAATACTCCTTTAATCTGAGAAATAAACCCTTTACACTTGCCTATTACAATATTACAATTCAGAATGATATCTAGCTTAGGCCATATTTACACAACAGAATTTCTGAGCGGAAATATCTGCCACAGAAATCATAATTCCGGCCTCCCACTAAAAGAATTGACATATTGCCTGTATTGCCATCTATGGAGATGGCACATTTCTGAGTGATCCTAGCACATAAGATGCTATCTTTGGTTAATTTTGACTCTACGAAAAGCCTGACAATATTCACTAAATGAGACAAGAATAAAAAGACTAATAAGGCATCTTCCTTCTTTTTTGCTGTATCAGGTTTCGTGGCAAGAAGGGTGTATGCTTCATTAGCTCAATAGAATCTTCAGGATTTATTTGAATTATTTTCCACTTAGGGTGTTTAGTGTTTTAGCATGTTTACACAGTATACAATGAAAGATAAAATACTACTTTACTGTCTGGCCTATGTAGTTGAGTATGTATTATTATATTTAAAAAGTTTTACACACACATTAACAAAAGATAAAACAAAATAATAAAAACACACCCAGATAGAAATTTCAGATTGCTGCAAAAACTTGGAATGCATTTATGTCTCAGGCAGATATGTAAATGAATAAGGTGTGGTCTAATTAGACACTGTATCTGGCCACAAAAGGACATAACAAGTGCTTTCCCAGCTGCCCCATAAAAAACTCTTAGATGCTACTTTTTGGTAGTGTACGTCATGGTAAGAGATTGTTGACTGCTAAATATGCACTCAAAGACATTTTTCTCTGTTGATAAACTTTGAGAGTATTTGCATTATTAGACTTAGAGAAGCAAAGCAGATATATTGATGAATTTCCATCTGTCTGGGCCACTCTGACCAAGCTATCAGATGTTGAGGGCAGGGGTTGGTCATACACCTCACTTAACCCCTGTTGATCAATCAACAAGCATGAGCAACTCACACAGTTTTCTTGTCTACCATTCAGACAAGTGCCACCTTTTACTACACATTTCTGCAATTAACAGCCAGCCACCATCACCTTCATTTTCAGTAGTATCGTAAACAAGAAACCTGTACTGCTACAGACTGTAAGTGTATCCTCTTTAGAGATGAATCCCAGTTCTGTTTGATATCCGAACAATAGTAAGGTTCGAGTATAGACCCCTTGTGGTGGGCTCTTATTCCTGACTTTGATGTTGAGCGACACTCTTCTCCAATTGTTGGTGTGATAATCTGGACAGCCAATGCATATGACAGTCGGTCACCCCTAGTAGTTATACGAGGGACAATAACAGCTCAGAAATATGTGCAGGACATCCTGCAGTCAAGCGTATTACCTCTTATTTCAGTTGTTTTGGCAAAATAATGCTCATCCACTCACAGCAAAGGTTTCCCAGGTCTGACTCTCTGACTCTAATATAATAATATCACATAATAATAATAATAATAATAATAATAATGATGATAGTAGTAGTAGTAGTTGTAGTAGTAATAATAATAATGATATCACATGATAAATAAAGATTTATAAAAATTCATGAGACCAGCTGGGAAACCTGCTGGATCTACAGGCCAAACTGCAACATATACCATATATGCCGCCGTATAAGATGAAATGGCGTATAAGACGACCCCCAAATTTTACAGTTAAAATATAGAGTTTGGGATATACTCGCCATATAAGACTACCCCTCCTACCACAATGTCGGTACCTTGTAGTTCCCCCCACATTAGGAAGGCATCATGTTCCCCCACATTAGGTAGGCAGTATAGTTCCCTCCACATTAGGTAGGCAGTATAGTTCCCCCCATATCAGGTAGGCAGTATAGTTCCCCCCACATTAATTTGGCAGTTCCCCCACATTAAGTTGCCAGTTCCCCCACATTAGGTTGCCAGTTCCCCCACATTAGGTTGCCAGCTCCCCCACATTAGTTCAGCAGTTCCCCCACATTAGGTCGGCAGTTCCCCCACAATAGGTCGGGAGTTACCCCACATTAGGGAGGCAGTTACCCCACATTAGTAGGCAGCTCCCCCACATTAGTAGCAGTTCCCCCACAATAGTAGGCAGCTCCCCCACATTTGTAGGCAGCTCCCCCCACATTTGTAGACAGCTCCACCCACATCAGGTCAGCGGTTCCCCCACAATAGTAGGCAGCTCCCCCCACATTAGGTCAGCATTTCCCCCACAATAGTAGGCAGTTCCCCCACAATAGTAGGCAGCTCCTTCTACATTTGTAGGCAGCTCCCCCCACAATAGTAGGCAGCTCCCCTCACATTTGTAGGCAGCTCCCCCCACATTTGTAGTCAGCTCCCCCCACATTAGGTCAGCAGTTCCCCCACAATAGTAGGCAGCTCCCCCCACATTAGATTGGCAGCTCCCCCCAACAGACATACAGCTTCCAGCCATCTACAGTGTATGGCTGCAGGCTGTATGTCTGTATACTGCCCCCACAGTGTTCCGATCACCGCTCCTCTGGCCCAGGTCACCATATACTGCTATGGCCTATGGACCAAAGCAGTAGGTGCCGGGACTGGGAAGCGGTGACCGGATCACTTAAGATAGCATGGCTGGTCACTCACCAGGCCCCGCGTCCTCCTGCGGTCCTCCTGGTCCTGCGCTCCTCTGCCTCTATGGTTGTAGGCATGTGACGTCACTGACGTCCCGTGCATTAAACCATAGAGACGGAGGACCGGACCGCAGGAGGACCGAAGGAGGATCGCAGGAGGACACGCGCCGCCGGGGAATGGTAAGTGACTGGCGGACATCCTTATGTCCCGAAAAGATTTTTCGGGACACAGGGATGTCCGGCATAGGAATACCTATGATTATTCCGTGTGTGGCTGCAGGCGGGGGCCGGCCAGAGCAGCTAAAAACTAATACCGTATACTAAAAACCAGGGGGCCTACAGCTGTTGTAAAACTACAACTTCCAGCATGCCCAGACAGCCTTTGCCGTGCTGGGAGTTGTAGTTTCACAACAGCTGGAGGCACCCTGGTTTTTTGTATACAGTATTAGTTTTTACTTGCTCTGGCCGGCCCCTGCCTGCAGCCACACATGGGAGGAGGCCCGGGAAGATAATAATAGGTATTCCTATCCCGGACCTCAATACCCGGTGTGTAAGACGACCCCCGACTTTTCATAAGAAAATTTGGGGTTAAAAAGTCGTCTTATATGCCGGGATATACAGTATATAGACACATATGTCACAGGTTGCCAAACAGAACCTGTAAACAGTATGTGTCATGTTTATCTGTATCTCATCATGTATCCAGGCTAGAAGCAGCCCAACTGGGTACCAGACCCTCTCTTCCGTTAAAATAATTATTTTATTCTAATAATATAATCACTTGCAAATACCATCATTACATTCATAATGTTTTATTAAATACCAACTACCCTATCTTGGAGCCTTATTCAGAAAAGCTCCTTATTGCTATGTGTGTTTTCTTATTTTTTTTATTTTTTATAATGAGTATATTCAAAAAAAGCTTCCTATGCCAAAAAGTGCATAAAAGCTCTTTTGACATAGAAACGTCACTGATCTGTGACTACAGGACACACATGGGAAAATTGGTTACAAAAATTATTTAAAGCACTTAAAAATAAAAAAATAAAAATGCCAAAAAATGAGCACAGATGCTGATCACTGATCTGCGTCACTGATCATCTCTCGATGGCAGCAGGAGTCACATAGGGAGATGGTTTGTGTGGAAATGAAAAGAAAATGGCAGAAAAATTAATTTTCTCTGCCAAGAAATGAGTACAGATGCTGATCAGCCATGGGCACCACTGATCAGCACTCAGTGGACACAGGATGACCCCTAAATCCCTTTTATTTTTCTGTATATGGGGCTGTATGAGGGCAAATTTTGTTGCACTGTGATCCACAGTTTTTATTGGTACCATTTTCTTTTGTTTTGTTTATTATTTTCTATTAAATGAAGTGACCCTACATCAGCAATTCTGGACTTTAGGATTTTTTTTACATTTCTGTCATTCATTGTATAGTTTTATTAGTGTTTACTTTTAAAGTTGCTCAACATAACAGATGTTTGAGTGCTGCAAGGCATGCACATACTTAAAACTTGAGAAATACCTCTAGGTAGTAGTATTTATTCATATGTTGTATGCAACTACATATTCATAACATTAATGTTGTTATTAGTAGTTTTAATAATAAAAAAATAAGAAAACACATCCCATCATCATCAGTGAAAATTACAAGTCCCCCACCCATAACCACATATCATACTTAACCCCTTAAGGTTTTTCCGTTTTTGCATTTTCGTTTTTTCCTCCTTACCTTTTAAAAATCATAACCCTTTCAATTTTCCACCTAAAAATCCATATTATGGCTTATTTTTTGCGTCACCAATTCTACTTTGCAGTGACATTAGTCATTTTACCCAAAAATGCACGGCAAAACAGAAAAAAAATCATTGTGCGACAAAAAAAAAAATATGCCATTTTGTAACTTTTGGGGGCTTCCGTTTCTACGCAGTGCATATTTCGGTAAAAATTACACCTTATAATTATTCTGTAGGTCCATACGGTTAAAATGATACCCTACTTATATAGGTTTCATTTTGTCGCACTTCTGGAAAAATCATAACTACATGCAGGAAAATTTATACATTTAAAAATGTCATCTTCTGACCCCTATAACTTTTTTATTTTTCCATGTACAGGGCGGTTTGAGGACTCATTTTTTGCGCCGTGATCTGAAGTTTTTATCGGTATGATTTTTGTTTTGATCGGACTTTTTGATCACTTTTTATTCATTTTTTTTAATTGTATAAAAAGTGACCAAAATACGCTTTTTTGGACTTTGGAATTTGTTTGCACGTACGCCATTGACCGTGCGGTTTAATTAATGATATATTTTTATAGTTCGGACATTTACGCACGCGGCGATACCACATATGTTTATTTTTATTTTTTTTTACACTGTTTTATTTTTTTTATGGGAAAAGGGGGGTGATTCAAACTTTTATTAGGAAAGGGGTTAAATGACCTTTATTAACACTTTTTTTTTTACATGTTTTTTGCAGTGTTATAGGTCCCATAGGGACCTATAACACTGCACACACTGATCTCCTATGCTGATCACTGGCGTGTATTAACACGCCTGTGATCAGCATTATCGGCGCTTGACTGCTCCTGCCTGGATCTCAGGCACGGAGCAGTCATTCGTCGATCGGACACAGAGGAGGCAGGTAAGGGCCCTCCCGGTGTCCGGTCAGCTGTTCGGGACGCCGCAATTTCACCGCGGCGGTCCCGAACAGCCCGACTGAGCAGCCGGGTCACTTTCAGTTTCACTTTAGAAGCGGCGGTCAGCTTTGACCGCCGCTTCTAAGGGGTTAATACCGCACATTGCCGCGATCGGCGATGTGTGGTATTAGCCGCGGGTCCCGGCCGTTGATGAGCGCCGCGACCGACGCGATATGATGCAGGATCGCGGCGCGATCCTGCTTCATATCGCGGGAGCCGGCGCAGGACGTAAATATACGTCCTGCGTCGTTAAGGGGTTAAAGGGGTATTCCAGGCCAAAACTATTTTTTATATATCAACTGGCACCGGAAAGTTAAACAGATTTGTAAATTACTTCTATTAAAAAATCTTAATCCTTCCAATAGTTATTAGCTTCTGAAGTTGAGTTGTTGTTTTCTGTCTAACTGCTCTCTGATGACTCAGGTCCCGGGAGCTGTGCAGTTCCTATGGGGATATTCTCCCATCATGCACTGCTCCCGGGACGTGACATCATCATTGAGCAGTTAGACAGAAAACTTCAGAAGCTAATAACTATTGGAAGGATTAAGATTTTTCAATAGAAGTAATTTACAAATCTGTTTAACTTTCCGGAGCCAGTTGATATATATAAAAAAATGTTTTGCCTGTATACCCCTTTAAGAGACACACAATTTTCAGATTGCCCCACACAGTTATAGTGCCCAGTTTGAACCCCAATATAGTTGTTAGGTCCCCTCTGTAACCCTATAGCAGTAAGCCCCCATATAGCAGTAGGCCCCCTATTGCCCCCATATATCAGTAGGCCTCCATATTAAAGTTGTCCCCCGCATAGTGATAGGATCCTCCTCATGCTGCCCCATATAACAATTGCCCCACATATAGAAGGCCCCCGTCCCCATATAGCAGTAGGCCCCACCTCATACAGCCCCATAAAGCGGTAGGCCACACCCCCCATTTAGTCCCCATATAGCAGTAAATCCCCACTCCCATAAAGCCCCCATATAGAAGCATGCACTTACTCCAATACAGCCCCACATAGTAGTAGATTCAACCTCCATATAACAGTAGGCCCTAACCAAAGGGAATTTGCTACCCCTACTGCCTACATACTGTGGTAGGCCCCCATATAACAGTTGACTACCACATAGCAGTAGGCTCCACCCCATACTGCCCACATACAACATTTGACTGCCATATAGAAGTAGGTCTCAACCTTCATACAGCCCCCATATAGCAGTGGGTCTCACCCTATACAACCCAATATATCATTAGGCCCCATCTCCATACAGCCCTCATATAGAAGTAGGCCCTCACTCCCATACAGTCCCATATAGCAGTAGGCCCACACCCCCATATAGCTGTAGTCCCAACCCCCATACAGCCTATATAGCTGTAGGCTCAACCCCCATACAGCCCCAATATAGAGTAGGCTCGCCTTCATACAACTTGCCATATAGTACACTCAAGAAACACCACATAGAGTATATGATTCTACCAAAAATATAACAATTTTTATTGTTTAAAATACAAAAACAACACTTAATAAAATATT
The DNA here is from genome assembly GCF_029499605.1 of Hyla sarda. Classification (NCBI taxonomy): domain Eukaryota; kingdom Metazoa; phylum Chordata; class Amphibia; order Anura; family Hylidae; genus Hyla; species Hyla sarda. The sequence goes on from NC_079190.1 coordinate 273,087,582, forward strand.
ACAGGAAGGAAGTCCCACTAATTGCGGGGCGTTATTGCACAGACACAATTGGGTGATATGCATACAATACCTCATACACAACATGGATATAGCCGGCAGATATAGCTATGGTTGTGGCTCAACGCTTGTAGTGTACCTCAGCTAGTTTATACCCCGGACATTCTAAGTCCAGCATAAACAGGATGTGGTCCCACCATACATTTAGAGTGTCATGCATATAATAGTATCTTACCCATGTTAGGTCTGTGCAGTCACGCCTCGCTACCCCTACAGAAGTTTCGGCTCCCTCCTCAGGGGTCATACCATTTGCTTATCCGGAGCTCGTTTATATACCACTACTCTCCCCGAGTCACTTTTGGGACGCCACTGTAACTTCCGCCCGTGTCATGTTGATCACATGATGCAGCGTACATCACGTGAGATGCCAGAGAATCACACCTTAGTCTCCCGCCATCATCGCACTTCTGCGCATGTCCAGCTAACTCTCAGGACGACATGTGAACAGCGCTACTAGATGCAGGAGACCAAGGCGCTCCAGCTATTAATCACCAATGTGCGCACTTATAATGATCACCATGGTATAACAGAGGGACATGTGGTGCAGTGTCACGATGCCGGCTGGCAGGTAGTGGATCCTCTGTGCCAGAGAGGGATTGGTGTGGACCGTGCTAGTGGACCGGTTCTAAGCCACTACTGGTTTTCACCAGAGCCCGCCGCAAAGCGGGATGGTCTTGCTGCGGCGGTAGTGACCAGGTCGTATCCACTAGCAACGGCTCACCTCTCTGGCTGCTGAAGATAGGCGCGGTACAAGGGAGTAGGCAAAAGCAAGGTCGGACGTAGCAGAAGGTCGGGGCAGGCAGCAAGGATCGTAGTCAGGGGCAACGGCAGAAGGTCTGGAAACACAGGCAAGGAACACACAAGGAACGCTTTCACTGGCACTAAGGCAACAAGATCCGGCAAGGGAGTGCAGGGGAAGTGAGGTGATATAGGGAAGTGCACAGGTGAACACACTAATTGGAACCACTGCGCCAATCAGCGGCGCAGTGGCCCTTTAAATCGCAGAGACCCGGCGCGCGCGCGCCCTAGGGAGCGGGGCCGCGCGCGCCGGGACAGAACAGACGGAGAGCGAGTCAGGTAGGGGAGCCGGGGTGCGCATCGCGAGCGGGCGCTACCCGCATCGCGAATCGCATCCCGGCTGGCAGCGGAATCGCAGCGCCCCGGGTCAGAGGACGTGACCGGAGCGCTGCCGCGGGGAGAGTGAAGCGAGCGCTCCGGGGAGGAGCGGGGACCCGGAGCGCTCGGCGTAACAGTACCCCCCCCCTTGGGTCTCCCCCTCTTCTTAGAGCCTGAGAACCTGAGGAGCAGACTTTTGTCTAGGATGTTGTCCTCAGGTTCCCAGGATCTCTCTTCAGGACCACAACCCTCCCAGTCCACTAAAAAAAAATTTTTCCCTCTGACCTTTTTGGCAGCTAAAATTTCTTTGACCGAGAAGATGTCCGAGGAGCCGGAAACAGGAGTGGGAGGAACAGATTTGGGAGAAAAACGGTTGAGGATGAGTGGTTTGAGAAGAGAGACGTGAAAGGCATTAGGGATACGAAGAGAGGGAGGAAGAAGAAGTTTATAAGAGACAGGATTAATTTGACACAAAATTTTGAAAGGACCAAGATAGCGTGGTCCCAACTTGTAGCTAGGGACACGGAAGCGGACATATTTAGCGGAGAGCCATACCTTGTCTCCAGGGGAAAAAACGGGGGGAGCTCTTCTTTTCTTATCCGCGAACTTCTTCATGCCTGATGAAGCCTGTAAGAGAGAATTTTGGGTCTCTCTCCATATGATGGAAAGGTCACGAGAAATTTCATCCACAGCGGGCAGACCAGAGGGCAAGGGAGTAGGGAGGGGGGGAAGAGGGTGACGGCCGTACACCACGAAAAATGGGGATTTGGAGGAAGACTCAGAGACCCTGAAGTTATACGAGAATTCGGCCCATGGGAGGAGATCTGCCCAGTCATCCTGGCGGGAGGAAACAAAATGTCGCAAATAATCACCCAAGATCTGGTTAATCCTTTCTACTTGTCCATTGGACTGGGGATGATATGCAGAAGAAAAATTTAATTTAATCTTGAGTTGTTTACAGAGAGCCCTCCAGAATTTAGACACGAATTGGACGCCTCTATCCGAGACAATCTGCGTAGGCAACCCGTGAAGACGAAAAATGTGTACAAAAAATTGTTTAGCCAACTGAGGCGCAGAAGGAAGACCAGGAAGAGGGATGAAATGTGCCATTTTGGAGAATCGATCAACGACCACCCAAATAACAGTGTTGCCACGGGAAGGGGGTAAATCAGTAATAAAATCCATACCAATCAGCGACCAAGGCTGTTCGGGGACAGGCAGAGGATGAAGAAAACCAGCGGGCTTCTGGCGAGGAGTCTTATCCCGGGCACAGATAGTGCAGGCTCGCACAAAGTCCACAACATCCGTCTCCAGAGTCGGCCACCAATAGAAGCGGGAGATGAGTTGCACAGATTTCTTGATACCCGCATGACCTGCGAGATGGGAGGAGTGACCCCATTTGAGGATTCCGAGGCGTTGGCGAGGAGAAACAAAGGTCTTTCCTGGAGGAGTCTGCCTGATGGAGGCAGGAGAAGTGGAGATCAGGCAGTCAGGTGGAATGATGTGTTGCGGAGAGAGTTCAACTTCTGAGGCATCCGAGGAACGAGAGAGAGCATCGGCCCTAATGTTCTTATCGGCAGGACGAAAGTGAATCTCAAAATTAAATCGGGCAAAGAACAGAGACCACCGGGCCTGGCGAGGATTCAGCCGTTGGGCAGACTGGAGGTAGGAGAGGTTCTTGTGGTCGGTGTAGATAATAACAGGAGAACTTGATCCCTCCAGCAGATGCCTCCATTCCTCAAGTGCTAATTTAATGGCTAGAAGCTCTCGATCCCCGATGGAGTAGTTCCTCTCCGCTGGAGAGAAGGTCCTAGAGAAAAAACCACAAGTGACAGCATGCCCGGAAGAATTTTTTTGTAGAAGAACAGCTCCAGCTCCCACTGAGGAGGCATCAACCTCCAATAGGAAGGGTTTGGAAGGGTCAGGTCTGGAGAGGACGGGAGCCGAAGAAAAGGCAGACTTGAGTCGTTTAAAGGCGTCTTCTGCTTGAGGAGGCCAGGACTTGGGATCAGCATTTTTTTTGGTTAAAGCCACGATAGGAGCCACAATGGTAGAAAAATGTGGAATAAATTGCCTGTAATAATTGGCGAACCCCAAAAAGCGTTGGATAGCACGGAGTCCGGAGGGGCGTGGCCAATCTAAGACGGCAGAGAGTTTGTCTGGATCCATCTGTAGTCCCTGGCCAGAGACCAAATATCCTAGAAAAGGAAGAGATTGGCATTCAAACAGACATTTCTCAATTTTGGCATAGAGTTGGTTGTCACGAAGTCTCTGAAGAACCATACGGACATGCTGGCGGTGTTCTTCTAGATTGGCAGAAAAAATTAGGATATCGTCCAGATATACAACAACACAGGAGTATAACAGATCACGAAAAATTTCATTGACAAAGTCTTGGAAGACGGCAGGGGCGTTGCACAGTCCAAAGGGCATGACCAGATACTCAAAGTGTCCATCTCTGGTGTTAAATGCCGTTTTCCACTCGTCCCCCTCTCTGATGCGGATGAGGTTATAGGCGCCTCTTAAGTCCAATTTAGTGAAGATGTGGGCACCTTGGAGGCGATCAAAGAGTTCAGAGATGAGGGGTAAGGGGTAGTGGTTCTTAACCGTGATTTTATTAAGACCGCGGTAGTCAATGCAAGGACGTAGGGAGCCATCTTTTTTGGACACAAAGAAAAATCCGGCTCCGGCAGGAGAGGAGGATTTACGGATAAAGCCCTTTTTTAGATTCTCCTGGACGTATTCGGACATGGCAAGAGTCTCTGGGGCAGAGAGAGGATAAATTCTGCCCCGGGGTGGAGTAGTGCCCGGGAGGAGGTCGATAGGGCAATCATAAGGCCTGTGAGGAGGTAGAGTCTCAGCTTGTTTTTTGCAGAAAACATCCGCGAAGTCCATATAGGCCTTAGGGAGACCGGTTACTGGAGGAACCACAGAGTTACGGCAAGGGTTACTGGGAACCGGTTTTAGACAGTTCTTGGAACAAGAGGACCCCCAACTCTTGATCTCCCCAGTGGACCAATCCAGGGTAGGGGAATGAAGTTGAAGCCAGGGAAGTCCAAGGAGAATTTCCGAGGTGCAATTGGGGAGGACCAAAAGTTCAATCCTCTCATGATGAGATCCGATGCTCATAAGAAGGGGCTCCGTGCGGAAACGTATGGAACAGTCCAATCTTTCATTATTTACACAATTGATGTAGAGGGGTCTGGCGAGACTGGTCACCGGGATGTTGAACCTGTTGACGAGAGAGGCCAAAATAAAATTTCCTGCAGATCCAGAGTCCAAGAAGGCCACTGTAGAGAAGGAGAAGGCAGAGGCAGACATCCGCACAGGCACAGTAAGACGTGGAGAAGCAGAGTAGACATCAAGGACTGTCTCACCTTTGTGCGGAGTCAGCGTACGTCTTTCCAGGCGGGGAGGACGGATAGGACAATCTCTCAGGAAGTGTTCGGTACTAGCACAGTACAGGCAGAGGTTCTCCATACGGCGTCGTGTCCTCTCTTGAGGTGTCAGGCGAGACCGGTCGACCTGCATAGCCTCCACGGCGGGAGGCACAGGAACAGATTGCAGGGGACCAGAGGAGAGAGGAGCCGAGGAGAAGAAACGCCTCGTGCGAACAGAGTCCATATCTTGGCGGAGTTCCTGACGCCTTTCGGAAAAACGCATGTCAATGCGAGTGGCTAGGTGAATAAGTTCATGTAGATTAGCAGGAATTTCTCGTGCGGCCAGAACATCTTTAATGTTGCTGGATAGGCCTTTTTTGAAGGTCGCGCAGAGGGCCTCATTATTCCAGGACAATTCTGAAGCAAGAGTACGGAATTGTACGGCATACTCGCCAACGGAAGAATTACCCTGGACCAGGTTCAACAGGGCAGTCTCAGCAGAAGAGGCTCGGGCAGGTTCCTCAAAGACACTTCGGATTTCCGAGAAGAAGGAGTGTACAGAGGCAGTGACGGGGTCATTGCGGTCCCAGAGCGGTGTGGCCCATGACAGGGCTTTTCCGGACAGAAGGCTGACTACGAAAGCCACCTTAGACCTTTCAGTGGGAAACAGGTCCGACATCATCTCCAGATGCAGGGAACATTGGGAAAGAAAGCCACGGCAAAACTTAGAGTCCCCATCAAATTTATCCGGCAAGGATAAGCGTATCCCAGGAGCGGCCACTCGCTGCGGAGGAGGTGCAGGAGCTGGCGGAGGAGATGACTGCTGAAGCTGTGGTAGTAACTGTTGTAGCAAAACGGTCAGTTGAGACAGCTGTTGGCCTTGTTGCGCTATCTGTTGTGACTGCTGGGCGACCACCGTGGTGAGGTCAGCGACAACTGGCAGAGGAACTTCAGCGGGATCCATGGCCAGATCTACTGTCACGATGCCGGCTGGCAGGTAGTGGATCCTCTGTGCCAGAGAGGGATTGGTGTGGACCGTGCTAGTGGACCGGTTCTAAGCCACTACTGGTTTTCACCAGAGCCCGCCGCAAAGCGGGATGGTCTTGCTGCGGCGGTAGTGACCAGTTCGTATCCACTAGCAACGGCTCACCTCTCTGGCTGCTGAAGATAGGCGCGGTACAAGGGAGTAGGCAAAAGCAAGGTCGGACGTAGCAGAAGGTCGGGGCAGGCAGCAAGGATCGTAGTCAGGGGCAACGGCAGAAGGTCTGGAAACACAGGCAAGGAACACACAAGGAACGCTTTCACTGGCACTAAGGCAACAAGATCCGGCAAGGGAGTGCAGGGGAAGTGAGGTGATATAGGGAAGTGCACAGGTGAACACACTAATTGGAACCACTGCGCCAATCAGCGGCGCAGTGGCCCTTTAAATCGCAGAGACCCGGCGCGCGCGCGCCCTAGGGAGCGGGGCCGCGCGCGCCGGGACAGAACAGACGGATAGCGAGTCAGGTAGGGGAGCCGGGGTGCGCATCGCGAGCGGGCGCTACCCGCATCGCGAATCGCATCCCGGCTGGCAGCGGAATCGCAGCGCCCCGGGTCAGAGGACGTGACCGGAGCGCTGCCGCGGGGAGAGTGAAGCGAGCGCTCCGGGGAGGAGCGGGGACCCGGAGCGCTCGGCGTAACATGCAGATTTCAGTGTTGTCACAATTATATATTATTAGCTAACTATAACCTATGATTAATAGCTATATTTCCATGATAGTGATAATATTTTCTTTTGAATACACTGATGACAGATGTCATTATAACAATTAAAGTGACAGTGCAAAATATAAAAACACCAATATTCATGTGAATAGTGATTATGGGTTACAATGGATGCATTTATTCGCCATTCAGTTTTTTTTTATATATGTTTTAAATTTATATTAACCTCTTTATGATATTGATGACATGAAATGAATCCAGTGACAACCCAAATACTATATCTCTACATTCAGCAATATTTACAATTCATACTGACTGTATTAACTGTGACCAATTTATTCTTCTATTATGTGCTAAAACAGGAACAACAGCAAGGGGAGTTAGACAAATTTCCCCGAAATGTTCTGTCCAAATCAAAGACTTTCCCCCCCTTGTCCTTGTACCCTGCTATTGACATTTTCACAAAGTTGGTGACAGAGTAATAAAAAAATATGACTACAACCATAATACAAAATAATATGAAACGGGAACAACGTAAGGCATTATCGGAATTACATTCTTTAGATGATGTTGTGATAAAGCAGGCGGACAAGGAGGACAACGTCGTGATTTAGCCGGTAAGGCAATATGAAAAGGAAGCCTTCAGACAGTTGAGGGATAAACATATTTACGAAAAACTCACCTGTAGTCCTTTGGCAAGATTCTCCATTGAATTGGAGAAAATTATAACAAAGGCCTGTGAAGATGAAATTATAACAAAAAAAAAAAAAAGGAATGGAGGGACTTATATCAACTTACCCACTAGTACCAACATTTTACATAATCCCTAAAGTCCATAAAAATCCTCTCGACCCACCAGGACGTCCAATAGTGTCATGAATAGACGGGTTATGTGATCTGATATGTAAATTCATTGATTATTATCTCAAGCCAATGGTAGAGAGTTTACCATCATTTGTAAAAGACATCCTGAGACGGGTGGATGGGATTTTTATGGAAACAGATATGTTATTAGTCACTGCGGATGTAGAATCCCTACACACTGGTATATGACATGAAGATGGATTAAAAGCAGTTTTATTCTGAATCGAGCAACTTGGACTCCAACCTTTGCCACTTAATTATGATTTTGTTAAAATACATACTGATGCATAATTTTTTTACTTTTAAAGATTGTTCTTATTTACACAAATGAGGAACTGCCATGGGGATGGTCTGTGCCCCATCATATGCCAACCTCTTCCTAGGTCACAACGTCCTGTGGTGGGGCACAGGACGTTGACATAAACTTATATTGATGATATTTTTTTTTGTGGCAGGGGTCGGTGTCCCAGTTGGAACTGTCCATGACAGAGCTGAATAATAATGATGTCAAAATAAAACTTACCTATAAGTTCTGTCCTGATATCATTGATTTTCTTGACATTCAGATCACAAGAGCACCAGATGGGTCCTTAGGGACTGATGTATATCGCAAATCCACGTCCACCAACGCATTACTCTATGCTAGTTCAGCACATCTACATTCAACCATTCGAGCAGTGCCCACAGGGCAATTTTTACGGATGAAGAGAATCTGCTCTACTTCACAGGCCTTGGAATCCCAGAGTAAAGACCTTACTGGAAAGTTTATTGAGAGGGGATATAGTAGACACTCCTTGAAGAAAGCGAACCATCATGCAAAGTATACAAAAAGAGAAGATTTCCTGGTAAGCAAAATGAAAAATAGAAAAAGTGATAATACAACGCGGTTCATTGCCACATTTAAAAGTCAATGGGATAACATAAGAATTGCTATCAATAAACATTGGGAAATTTTTAAAACGGATCCGCAGAGAAAGTCTCAATGACAGCTAGAAGAGGAAAAAAATCTCAAGGGTTCTTTAGTGCATAGTCACTATGTTGCGGAAAAAAAAGTTTCTTTGGAAATAGCAAGCCAAGGGTAGGCTGTTTCCTGTGTGGCCAGTGCTGTGCATGTCAGAGCATCACTAGAACAGATTGATTTGAATCTTCAGATAGGAAGAAGCAGTTTAAGGTACAACAATATATCTTTTGTAACAGTAAAAACATGATATACTATGCTACATGTGACTGTTCTAAAATTTATGTCGGATTAACATCACAATGTCAGGGATATAAACTAGCTGAGGTACACTACAAGCATTGAGCCAAAACCATAGCTATATCTGCCGGCTATATATGACAGCACTGTTAAACTGAATGTAGTTTTTTGTGATCTCCATGTTGTGTATGAGGTATTATATGCATATCACCCAATTGTGTCTGTGCAATTAATTAGTGGGAATTCCTGCCTGTAATATTTTATTAAGTGTTGTTTTTGTATTTTAAACAATAAAAATTGTTATATTTTTGGTAGAATCACATACTCTACGTGGTGTTTCTTGAGTGTACAATATTGTTAGTAGAGGATTCTGGTATTATGGCAATAAGTAGGACAGTAATAGGATGAGGGTTCTCATATGCTGTCCCAAGGAACTGATATATCTAAACTTGCTATATAGTAGTAGGGACCCACCACCATACAGCCCCCATTTAGCAGCAGGCCCTAAGCTCCATACAGCCCCATAAAGTAGTAGAGCCATCCCTCATATAACAGTAGACCCCCTACCAAAGTGGATAAGTTATCAGCACCGGTCTCAACTCCCCAGTCTGTTCAGTGGTGGTGCAATCTCCTCCGCTCCTGAGAAGAAGACACAGGTTAGCTGCGATATTACTGGATCATCTTGTAGCAGACGTGTCCACAGCCACAATCACATCCTCATCAGGACAAGATACCTGACAAAGATGGGTGTAAAATTCAGACCTTGACAAAATTATGACAATGTGAATGCCATAGTGGCTCTGTGACTGTTATGAAAGCTATATAGTATATAAATATAGGGAGACAAAGATGCCTCCTCAGAAAAAGCACACAGCTGGAAAAATCCAGATTGGGGCAGATAGAAAAGACAAGAAATTAAAGTTATTGCAACTGTCATTGGATTTAGTTGTTGTTTATACTGGTGATTGTGCTGTATTTACCTTATTTACCTGACTGATGCACTATGGTTATAGCCAGTACAGTTATAGCGGTATTTTTTTTAATAGTAAAAGGTATGAAAGACATACTTGGATACTTTATTTGGATTGTGGATAAAACAGAATGTTCATAGGGAATAATTTTGAATGTCATTTCATAGCATTCAGCCCTTATGTTCACAGTGCCCCCCTCCAGTTTAATAAAGGCCCCACTTTTACATTATCCGTCCAGCACGGTAGGTGGAGAGGTAATGTTTTTATTTAGATAATATAATAGTTTTACCTGCAGACCCCTGTTAAACCACAGCATATAATAAAGTATACACCCTGTATTCATGGGAAGCTATAGCAGATTCCAAAGCTCTGCAGCCAGTGTAGATTCACTAAATAAATAGAATTTTTTATATCTATAAAAAAAAAAAAAAATCAGACTTCAGTTTAAAAATTGCCAGGAAAATTTGTCTGTGCCATTTGTTCCTGTATCTAATTCTAGTATCCTGTTTTAGTCAGTTCATTTAATTCTTGGAAAACGCCATGTCTTTAGAAGAGTATAAAGGCATCTATAGACATGCCTGTCCTCTGCTTGAGTAGCCAGTGTACACAGAGGACAGACCAAAGCAGCTGCTGTTATTCTTACTAAATCAAAGTAAATGCTAATAATGTTGAGATGTACTCCAAGGCTCTCAGTGGTTCGCTGCGGAAGGATTGGTTGAGAGAAGCGCTGGCTCTCCGCCACAATCTCATAATCAGCTTTATATGATGTACCAGCAAGACGTAAATAAAACCTATGAATAGAGGTCAGGATTCTCATGGATTCTTGTATAGCTGATATAGATGTAAGTGTTATTGATTGAATGAAGAAAGAAAGGAAAACTGAATCATACTTGTAATGAGAAAGAATACTGGGCTGTACAATCTATTACTGTATATTTGTGATGTTAAAGGTGTCTAAATAAATACCTAAAGAACTCAAAGGGTGTTTCCAGTTTACACTCTTAAGCATATCTTCAAGATGCAGTATGCCATAAATAAATAAAACATTACCGTCATTTATATAAACTTTTGACATGTCGTCCTGAAGCACGCTGCAATCATGAGTTATAACACAGTGAAGTGTGCGGCAGCTTCACTTAACACCCAACTGCCCGATCCTAATAATGACTATAAAGGAGATCATTAGCCAGATCTGACAGCTGGCCACCGGGTGTAGCGCTTCACCTGGTTATAATAATCACAATCACAGTGGGTATCAGGACTGAGACCCGATGCCATCTAAACTTTTGATATGTCTGGATGACATGTTAAAAGATTATATAAATAACCGTAATGCTTTAAGGTGGGATAGCTAAGTAAGTAAGTGTCTTCAGTGGATAATCCAATGATTGAGCAGATACACAGAGCTACCTAGCCGCAGCAGGGAGCTCTCTCTTGTGACTGCTGTGATAACATCCGCAGCGTGAAATATGCTGCGGATGCACTATATGTGACCCCACCCTAAAAGAGAATTTTTTTAGCAGCTGCAATCTTAAAATGTTTACTGTAATGTTCTGCTGAAAATCTAGATCTAGATGGCGGCACTAGATCTTTTGTGTAAAGGTTTTATTGTTAACTGCAAGAGTTTGAGATATGGCTGAAGAGCAAAAGAGCAGATAATCTCCTTTCAAGTAGTGGAGGCTACCATAGATCTATTATATGACAATACTTATTAAACTAGGGTGTCTTTGATATGCTCTATTTGAAGGAAACCTGTCAGTTTCCTTAACCCCTATAAGCCCTCCTAATACCTTGTAGATGTAGGGCACAGCATTCAGATGCCGCACTATAGTAAAAAATCTATTTTATTCATTGCTCCCCACCACCAGGTAATTAGGCATAGGAAACGGAGCTGTAGGGTATGTAGTCATCCTACCCCCGGACACTTAATGCAAAGCTTGACATTCAGTGTGTCGATCAAGCATTAATGCTGAAAGAAGGGCTGGGACAGAGTGATTACAAGGTATTGCAGTGTAGTAGTGTACACTTAAAAGAGACATAGAGGTCAGAAATAGCAGCACTGGTTCAGGCACTGCTCGTATCAGTAACCACTGGGATGCAGTATTTGTATAAATATATATATATATATATATATATATATATATATATATATATATATCTGAAAGAAATAAAATATCTATACATAAAAGTAATTACGCGTTTTGGGAAACTGCTTTCCCCTAGATGTATGAGAAATGAAATACAAACTGGCTCCAAAACAATCCACGTGCATCCCAGTGGTTATTGATACGAGTGTCTGAATCAGTGCTCCTTTGATGTCCCCCATTAACCCTTTAGAAGTCATGATCAATGCTGATCATGGCATCTAAAGTATGTGGCGGTCCGATGAGTAACAGCACCAGAGTCTCTCTACTATAGCTCTGTGCTGTTTTATCGGTCCTCTTCGGATATAGTATGTTTAGGCAGACTGTACTAGAAGAGCACTGATATCACTGTACAATGATATGCTGGGCTCATCAAGGAGATAAAATAACCATTATTTATACCATAATATCTTCAGTGAATATTAGGTCTTGTGCTTGGATTAGCAGGCATTTATTTTGGGTATGAAGGCTGTATTTTTATTTGTTGAAAAATATAAACAGGAGAAGCCCCATTTCAACTTTACTTCTGTGTCCCTGTCTCTGACTGCTGTTTGTCCCTATTTGCCTGGCTCTGTTGATCTAATCTCCCACATAATGAATATAACGCGTCAAATTTATGACCCATTCCTATATAGAATGCTCACCATGTTAACATTGATAATGTATACCAATAAGAACACACATTGTAGATTGGTAAAAGTGCATCGCATAGGTACATATTTACGAATGCTTTACGTTTGGTTGAGTTGGACTAAAATATACAATACATGCAAACATGCACAAGTACTTTCTGCTTTTCCAATGCTAAAAAAGAACAATATAAAAGTTTGAATGCATATATATGAGTATAACAAGTACCATCAAAGTTAAGGAACTAAAGTGGTGTTCACCTTACAGTAAAAAAATAAAAAATAACTAGATACATACATTACTCCTGCAAGGCATCATAGATAGACTATGTCTGAGGAATAACAAGCTCCTTCAATCACACAGCACTGTTCCATTTCATCGCTTGATGAGCTATAGCGTTCTCATGAAATGATTCATTCCAGGGTGACTGAACGTTTCTAACAACTGCCCGAATATACATATTGCCAAGCAAACATGACTGCACGGCTGCACCTCTTTCAGGATTGCTGACTTATCTCTATTAGTCTGCTGGACAAAGAAGGCATTAAAGTATGGAATTAATGTGACAAATTCTACAAATTCTACATCCCCCCTCACACCCATGGTTCACAAGAAAAGACAGATTCTCTGCATAATAAGATAACACATATTCTATATATTGATTCAGATTGTAGCTGTATCTTCTGTTATTAAGGCAACATTAAAACTTCTGCAATAACATGCATGGAGAATTTTGGGTGTCAGGTAATCTTTTACTTCCTCAGTCCTGGAAGGTAGTGATATAAAAATCATAAAAACTTGGCAAATCCTGATATAGAATTAGAGAGGCTTTACTGTATACCATACATCTCATACCATCACAAACATTTGAAAAAAAGGTGTCAAAGCTTTTTTTTTGGATCTTGTTAGAAAAAATTATGCTAAGATCTTACTGAATGATGTGAGCTTTCCAGACTCTCTTTTTATGTAACATTATTAGAATTCCCCCAAGAGGTTAACAGGAACCTGTCATCACTTCCCTGCTGCCTAAACCACTAGTCATCAATGTGGTCCCAGTTGCCTTCTCCTCGTCCCACCAGCCTTGACTGGTAGATCTCTCATTATACCCAAACAGGGAGAGATCTGTCAATTAAGACTGGCTGGACAGAAAAAAATGACTGGATGACTTGTTGTTCAGACAGCATGAAAGTGATGACAGGTTCCCTTTAAAACAGCTGAGGCTAAATGCAGTGTTGAGCCTCCAACTGAAATGATGTTTGTTCCCTGCTGGTGGCTCCAGCTCTAGCATGCATCTACGTTAGGTTTCTAGGTACTCTGCCGAAGCCTCTCTCATCAAGACACCATGGCTTAGCCGGTCTGGCCATGGCTCCCCTACTCCTCACTATGAAAAAAATGGTTGCCATGTGGATTAAAGGAGTTAGCCGATAAAAAATATGTTTGTAATTACATCTAGTCCCAATTTTGTGTATTTACACTTGGTTAAGAATGGCAACAGTTTTGCTATATCAAGGATCCCTCCACATACCCAGTGGAGAAGAAAGAGAAGCAAGACTAAGCATCTGTGTCCAATTCAGCATGCTAAGGTGTAGATGGTAAAGCTAATAAACAGAAACAGTAGGTGGTGCTATGCTAACAATTTATAAGAATATATAGTAATATGAATATGGTTTAAATACAATGAAGACAATACATATTAATAATTTAGGACTGGATTTAACTATTAATAATATTCCTAATGGGACAACTTCTTTGAAGGAGACCTCAGACTTTTCTCCTTCCCTGCAGATGAAGGTACATCCTTGTATATCTAACTGTTCCTGTTCCTCTGCCTTAGAAAAAGGTTTTGTCTTATTCATTTAAGTTGTCACTTCTGAAATTGTACTTCTGAAATTGACTATAGTTCAGCTTTCTACTCTGGCTTATTGTACTTTGACTTCTATGCAGCTTACAACCCCTTAATATGTTCTTATAGGGGTACTCCGGTGCTTAGACATCTTATTCTCTATCCAAAGGATAGGGAATAAGATGCCTGATCGAGGGAGTCCCGCTGCTGGGGACCCCTGTGATCTTGCAAGCGGCACCCCATTTGTAATCAGTCCCTGGAGCGTGTTCGCTCTGGGACTGATTATGGGTGACTACACGCCGCCACCCCCGTGTGATGTCACGCTCCACCACTCAATGCAAGCCTATGGGAGGGGGCGTGATAGCTGTCATGCTCCCTCCCGTAGGCTTGCATTGTGGAGGGAGTCCCAGTGGGACGCCGCCCGCCCTGTAGTCGCCGGTAATCAGTCCCGGAGCGAACACGCTCCGGGGACTGATTACAAATGGGATGCCGTGTGCAAGATCCCGGGGGTCCCCAGCAGCAGGACTCCCTCGATCAGGCATCTTATCCCTTATCCTTTGAATAGGGGATACGATGTCTAAGCACCGGAGTACCCCTTTAAGATCTATGTTTTTGCTACAGCACTACTGCCACCAAATGGTGACTATTCTAGGGACAACAAATGGAGAATCCAATCATACAGTACCTCCATGTGGAGGTTCGAGGGGAAGAATAGAGATTCTATATACAAAAAAGCTAAGTCTAGCCAGTACCAAAATATTTAGAGATGAGCAAACTTTTGAATTTTTTATTTTTTTTAAACACTGATATACTTGACGGTTGTTCACATTGAGCAGCAGTCTGGCCATGTATTGCCATGGTAAGAGCATAGCAACTTTCACTGGATACTGAGACAGTGTCAATAAATGCATAAATAAAAAATATCTTTGAGCTCCAGTACTGCTCTATGTACTTAGTTTCTTCACAAACGACCCAAGGGTCTTGCAACATGCCTGCTGTCATCCATCTATCAAGTATTCTTTCTGGCTTTTGTACCTAGAAGCCTCTACAGAGTTGTTGCTGTCTAGTAAGAAGCTTATGTCATGCACTTTCATTATACTCTTGCCTTACTGAGACTTATGGGACAATGGTTTGCAATTGAGAAATAATCACTTCAAGTCATTAACTATTTGTATTACTCCAAAATAAATATGTTACATTAAAACAACTTCTTCAAGAATAATGGATGATCGAGAAAGCAATTTGATGCAATTTGAATGCAAGTTACCTCAACCTCAACCATTCACTCCTTTTACATAACAGATATGTTCATGTGTGTGTGTACCTCCGTTACCTAGTTGACAGGCCGTTACCAGCTAAGCCAGAACACCCTGCTCTGTACTGACAAGGGTCAATAAATCCAAAACAGCACTGTCTGCAGATGGGTATTCTTTCCTTCTGGAGAGATATCTGGCTTGGTATTACATTCCAATCAGTTTTTAAAACTCTGTAGTTGAAGTAACAAAACTGATGTTTAGGGAAAACTACCTGAAAAGGTGGTGTGATGAAGCTGCATTGCATATTTTCTACTTCCCAGAATGCTTAGTGAAGTATTAGTGGCTTTTAACCCCTTAATGATGCAAGACGTAAATGTACGTCTGGTACGTCTGGTGAGCTGGTACTTAATGCACCAGGACGTACATTTACGTCCTATACATAACCGCGAGCATCGGAGCGATGATCTGATCATGCGCGGCAGGTCCCAGCTGCTGATAGAAGCCAGGGACCCACCAGCAATTGCGGACATCCGCGATCACGCTGATGTCCGCCATTAACCCCTAAGATGCCGTTAGCAATACAGATCACGGCATCTGCAGCATCACAGTCACTAAAATGGATGATCGGATCGCCCGCAGTGCTGCCGATCATCCAGAACGGCAGACGGAGGTCCCCTCACTTGCCTCCGCTGCCTTCCACGGGCCTTTCGCTCTGGTCTGCGATCGAGCAGACCAGAGCAGAAGATGACCGATAATACTGATCAGTGCTATTTCCTATGCATAGCACTAAACAGTATTAGCAATCGAATGATTGCTATAAATAGTCCCCCACGGGGACTATTAAAGTGTAAAAATAAAAGTTAAAAAAGAGTTAAAAAAAATTGAAAAACCCCCTCCCCCAATAAAAACGTAAATTGTTTTCACTATTTCACCCCCAAAAAGTGTAAAAAAAAATATTTTATATACATATTTGGCATCACCGTGTGCGTAAATATCCAAACTATTAAAATAAAATGTTAATGATACCGTACGGTGAATGGCGTGAACATAAAAAAAAGGCCAAAATAGCTGCTTTTTTTTATAACATTTTATTCCAAAAAAAATAATAAAAATGTATTAAAAGTTTTATATAAGCAAATATAGTATCAATAAAAATTAAAGATCACGGCGCAAAAAATGAGCCCTCATACCGTCGCTTATACGGAAAAATGAAAAAGTTATAGGTCTTCAAAATAGGATTTTAAATGTACTAATTTGGTTAAAAAGTTTGCGATTTTTTTAAAGCACAACAGTAATAGAAAAGTATGTTATCATGGGTATAATTTATATATTTGTATAATATAATCGTATTGACCCAAAGAATAAAGAACACATGTAATTTTACTGTAAATTGTACGGCGTGAAAACGAATTCCTTCCAAAATTTGCAAAATTGCGGTTTTCTTTTTAATTTCCCCAGACAAATAGTATTTTTTGGGTTGCGCCATACATTTTATGGTAAAGTGTGTGATGGCATTACAACGGACAATGGGTTGTGCAAAAAACAAGCCCTAATACTAGTATGTGGATAAAAATATAAAAGAGTTATGATTTTTTGAAGGCGAGGAGGAAAAAACGAAAATGTAAAATGGGCCTTGAGGGGTTAAAGGTCCACACACCTGTAATGGTGATCTCCTACCACTACCTACCACTAGTGATTGCCCATATTCAAATTTGCGATATTTTGCGAATATATAGACGAATATTCATCCTATATTCGCGAATTTCGTGTATTCATTATATTCGCATATTCGCATATGTGAACATTCGCATATTCGTGTATTCAATCAAGAAAACAGTGAGGGGGTGGGCAGTTTTACTATTGGTTGCTAGGGATGTTGTTAATAACCTCTGACAAGTGTATTTGCATCATTCTAATTGGCCACAAGTGAAAAGAATGAATATGCAAATATTCACATATGCAAATATGCGCATATGTGCATATGCAAATATTCACATATGCGAATATGCGCATATGTGTAAAAAGTTAATATTCGTAATTTTGAATATATAGCGAATATATTCGCAATATTGGTGAATTCGCGAATTTGCGATATTCGCGATATGGCCAACATTTACTCTTATCTACGATATATCTTACCCTTCCCTTATAGGTTGTAAGCCTTAAAGGGGTAATCCAGCGCTTAGACATTTTATCCCCTATCCAAAGGATAGGGGATAAGATGCCTGATCGCGGGGGTCCCGCCGCTGGGGACCCCCGTGATCTTGCACGCCGCACCCCATTTATAATCAGTCCCCGGAGTGTGTTCGCTCTGGGTCTGATTACTGGCGACCACAGGGCCGGCGGCGTGTGACGTCACGCCCCGCCCCTCAATGCAAGCCTATGGGAGGGGACTTGATAGCTGTCACGCCCCCTCCCATAGGCTTGCATTGAGGGGGTGGAGCTTGATGTCACACGGGGCGGATATGGATAGGGGATTAGATAATTTAATCCCTTATGGATATGTTCACATGGGTGGATTACTAGCCTTTTTTAAAGTCGATTACAGTGACCTCAATGGGGTCTGCTGCGGATTTTCACACTAGTAACAAGCCTGTGTGAACGTACTCATAATTATAATGTTTGACCTGCTTATATTCATAAACATTATTAAAGTATGTTTCAGTGTTCATGTTGATTTCCGATGCTTTCCTGGCATCTCTACTGAATTGTCAAAGCCAAATACTAATTTTACTTTTTCTCCTACTCAGCTATTCTGAAGAAGACTTTCTTTTGTGTTTTCGATCAATGTTTTACTGCATAACTAGCTTTCAACTTTAGGTTACACAGACTATAGATGAGGTTAAAGGCCTGCAATCCTTCAGATGCATGTTCCATGATTCCCTTGATGTATTTCAGCAAGAGAACTAGAAAGTCAATGAATTCCCTAGATGTATGCAAATGAACATTTGTAAAACAATGAGGATAAAACGTATTTGCCCTCGTTTAGATTTGCCCCAGTATTTGTAACTGTGAATAGTTTTGACATTAATAAATTTGATAGAATTTGAGTAAATGCATAAAACTTGGTTTACACATATAGAAGTTTTAGTGATAATGTTACAGTATGTTGGAGGATTGCGCAACTATAACACATTAAAATTCACATTATTCCTGATACTGTATGTGTAAATGTGGCTGCTGATGTTATTTTGCTTTTGATTATGGTTTTACTCTGCAGTTCTTATAGAGTCACTTTAAGCCTCCTTAAAATTTATAGTGTGTTTGCGCTTAGTGTGGGAAAACGTAACCTTTTTATTTTCATAAACAATGAATCCCAAAGGCATGCAGATGGCATGAGATTTACGGCATTGAAGCTGGCAATGGTGAAGAATGTTGACCTTTCTCTGAAAGCCAAAAAGCAGTAACTAGTAAGTACTAAAGATTTCCTATCTACCTGAGCACAGATTGATCTACAGCATGACTGCATCATTAAGGTTAAAATGTTGTTGTGGTGTTTATGTTGGTGTCTTTTATGGCATCTGCATCCAAACTTACTTTAAAGTCTACAGGGGATTAAGTGAAACTCTTCTTCATGCATCTTTTCCATAGTTTTCTCCACAGAATTTCAAACACACCTAAAAATTGTATATACATAATATTACTTGTTAGAAACACCTAATAATACTTTAAAGGGTACTTCGAAGAAAATAAATGTTTTTAAATCAACCGGTGCAAGAAAATTATACAGATATGTAAATTACTTTTATCTAAAAACTTTAATCCTTCCAGTACTTATGAACTGCTGTATACTACAGAGGAAGTTGTGTAGTTCTTTCCAGTCTGACCACAGTGCTCTCTGCTGCCACCTTTGTCTTTGTCAGCAACTGTCCAGAGCAGGAGAGGTTTGCTATGGGGAATAGCTCCTACTCTGGACAATTCTTGACATGGACAGAGGTGACGGCAGAGAGCACTGTGGTCAGACTGGAAAGAACTACACAACTTCCTCTGTAGTATAGAGCAGCTGATGTTTGAAAACTGCATGCAAAGAAACCTTTAGGTGAAGATTTTGGAGCCAATATGTACCATCTGCCTGTTTACATTATTAACATAAGCTGACAATGGTACTTCATAGTTAGTATCCATTTCTTTTATATTCCTGCAATAGTTACTATTTTCATTAGCTACTTCATTACCACAAGCTGGGACAATATGATCTATGATTTGGTATTGGAACATCTAGCTTGTTAATTTTTCCCTCAAAGGAGGCCTACAACATTTCATATATTCTACTATGACATTTTTATCTTTACTATTACATTTACCACGCAAGGCCTCTTAAACACATTAACCTCATTGTTTTTTTTTCTGTAACATGGTTTTAGTGTTTGTGAACTTGTGATCTTGTATTTCAATAAATAGAAGATTTTAAAGAAATGTAATATATATATATATATATATATATATATATATATATATTTTTTTTTTTTTTATCTTGTGAAGTATTAGGTCTCCCCTAAGCCTTCTTTTTTCTAAACTAAATAAACCTAATTCTGATAATCTTTCTGGGTACTGTAGTCCTCCCATTCCCCGTATTACCCTGGTTGCCCGTCTTTGAACCCTCTCCAGCTCCACTATATCTTCCTTGTACACTGGTGCCCAGTACTGTGCACAGTGTTCTATGTGTGGTCTTACTAGTGATTTGTACAGCGGTAGAATTATTTCCTTGTCGTGGGCATCTAAGCCCCTATTGATGCACCCCATGATTTTATTTGCATTGGCAGCAGCTGCCCGACACTGGTCACTACAGCTAAATTTACTGTTAACCAAGACTCCTAAGTCCTTTTCCATGTCAGTCGTCCCAAGTGTTCTCCCATTTAATACATAAACCCAGCCCGGATTTTTCTTCCCCATGTACATTACCTTACATTTATCAGTGTTGAACCTCATCTGCCACTTCCCAGCCCAAACCTCCAACCTATCCAGATCCATTTGTAACAGTGCACTGTCCTCTATTGTGTTTACTGCTTTACAGAGTTTAGTATCATCTGCAAAGATTGCTACTTTACTATACAACCCCTCTACAAGGTTATTAATGAATTTATTAAATAGAACAGGACCCAAGACTGACCCCTGTGGTACCAAACTAGCAACAGTCACCCAATCAGAATAAGTACCATTAATAACCACCCTCTGTTTCCTATCATTGAGCCAGTTACTTACCCACTTACACACATTCTCCCCCATTCCAATCCTTCTCATTTTATGCCCCAATCTTTCATGTGGCACCGTATCAAATGCTTTGGAAAAATCCAGATGTACAACATCCAGCAATTCCCCATGTCCAGTCTGGAGCTCACTTCCTCATAAAAGCTGATCAGGTTAGTTTGACAGGACCGATCCCTCCTAAAGCCATGCTGATATGGAGTCAAGATACTCCTAAATAGCATCTCTTATAAAACCCTTAAACAATTTACATACAACGGAGGTTAAACTGACAGGTCTATAATTCCCGGGGTCACCTTTTGACCCCTTTTTAAATTTGGCACCACTTTTGCGATGTGCCAGTCCTGGGGAACCATCCCTGTCACTATAGAGTGCTTGAATATTAGAAATAGGAGTCTGTCTGTTACATTACTTAAAGGGGTACTCCGTTGCTCAGCGTTTGGAACAAACTGTTGCGAATGCTGGAGCCGGCGCCAGGAGCTCGTGACCTCATAGCCCTGCCCCCTCATGACGTCACACCCTGCCCCATCAATGCAAGTCTTGCATAGACTTGCATTGAGGGGGCAGGGCGTGAAATCGTGAGGGGGCGTGGCTATGACATCACGAGCTCCCTGTGCCAGCTCCAGCATGTTATAACTAAAATCAAATTTTTTTGTGTAGATTGTACCAGATTTGTTGGAAATGCCCACAGCACATATTTTCAAAATAATTTTGCCTTGTTTGCACTGTGTGTGCAGATTTTAAATTTTTTTGGTAGGGGCTAGCCTCAGAAAAAGGGGTGTGGCATGAATGGTGCCAAGTCTGCAACAACAAAAAACACTCTCTAACTATGGTGTGAATTAGGGATAGATAAGATGGTAGGTATCAATAACCTAGATATACATAGTCTTCCAGCAAAAGGTATACAAGGCACTCAGGAAGTGCTGAAAACAAAGCGGTTATCCAGGAATAGAAAAACAGAGCTGATTTCTTTCAAAAACAGCTCCATTTCTGTCCCAGGTTGTGTGTGGTGTTACAAATTGGCTCTGTTTACTTCAATAGACGAGAGCTGAAGAACCACACCCAACCTGGAGACAGACAGGGTTCGGTTTTTGAAAGAAATTTGCTCTGTTTTTCTGTTCCTAGATAACCCCTTTAACCTTTAATGATATATGTAAATGAAAAGTCTCCATAATAGTGTTCAAAGTGTAGTGAACCATCCGAGCTTTATGTACGATGACTCAAGGAAAAACAATGTACAAGCCTCAATTCCCCTTCACCACAGTATAAAAAAGATCGGTGAGAGGCAACAGCAAGGCTGAATCTCTTAAAACTATCATAAGAAGGGTAAATGATAACTAACACCTATGTGAGTCACCAAGGAATGTAGTTAAAGGGCCATCACACCCCTCCCATAGACTTGCATTGAGGGGGTGCGGTGTGACGTCATGAGGGGGCATGGCGACCCTGGAAGCCCGCAACCAGCACTCGGAACTTAAAGTTAAAGGGGTATTCTGGTGCTCCAGCGTTCTGAACATTTTGCTCAGGATGCTCGGAGCCAGAGGCCATGATCATGACATCACAGCCACCCCCCTCTCGTGATGTCATGCCACATCCCCATCATTTATGTCTATGGGAGTGGTGTGGCCATGACGTCACGACCACTGCCGCAGGAACCCGTCGTTTGTTTAGAAGGCCGGGTGCTGAGGGAGATTGCGGGGGTCCCACTGTTGCAATCAGACATCTTATCCCCTATCCTTTTGGATAGAGGATAAGATTTTTAGCAGTGGAGTACCCCTTTGATGTCAAAGATACGGGGACATGTGGTAACCCATGGTAACCAAGGTAAACAGCTTGTTTAAAAACATACAGCACTAACAGATTTTGTATGCTTTTAACTTTTGTGCCTAGCTACAAATGCTATATGTTAAACCTGGCTATACAAGCTATATGCTTGATTAAGCCTAGAAAGTACATGTAACTTTTCCTACAATTTCTATGCCATGTTCACTTTTAAAGCTTTTATTGTGTATTTATGTTAAAGTCTGGTAGAAATGCTATATGTTTGATTAAACCCAGAAAATACATGTAGCTTGGCCCAAAATTCCTATTCCATGTTCACTTCCAATGCTTTTAATGCATATTTATGATAAAATAAGGTAGAAATACTATAATTTTCATTTAACTAAAAAAATGCAGGCAACTTGGCCTAAAATGAGTATTGCAATGCTTCTAGTGCATATGTATGTTGAACCAAGGTAGAAATACTTAATTAATTATTTTTTTATTAATTTTTTTATAATTAAATAATTTTATTAAATAAAAAAAATACACATATCTAGAAATGTGTACTCCATGTTTACTCTCAACACATTTAATGTGTATTTAGGTTAATAAATACTATATAAATAATATATCTCTCCTTATACCTGGACAATACAGGTAACTTGGCCTAAAATGTGTATACCTCCTTTATTCTCAATGCTGTTAATGCATATTCATTTTAAACCCACGGAGAAACACTATGGGGGACATTTGTCAAGGGATTTAGAGCTGTTTTTTTGCTTACAAAAGTTGCATGTGCGACTAAGCAGTTTTTTGTGCGACTTTTGTCTGTAAGCAAAAAGCTACAAAACAGCCCACAAAAAGTACATTTCAGTTTTCATTTTGCAGTGGTCAGAGATTTCTTAAGTGTGAAAGTCACACAAAAAGTTGCAACCGCCTCCAAAGCACCGTGAATGTAAGCCAGCCCGAACCTAGCTTACAAAACTTGCTTTGGAGAGCAGGATTTCATATTTCCCACCGGGGGCTGAGACCACGACTCAGGCAGGAAATATGAAATCACAAATGTAGGAAGGAGCCCGGGCTGGCCTCCCTGTTCAACAGCCGGGCTCCATCTTCTTCCATCCCCGCTATCCACCTTACACTATGTTTAATCCCCCAACCCCCTGATGCTCATTTCATCAGACCAGCCCCTGCCCCCACCCAGGATCATCTCCCGCTGACTCCTCTCCACTTCATCTCCCTCCCGGTCTTCTCTCGCCCCCCCCAGCCCATCTCCCTTCAGCCCCCCAGCTTATCTCCCAACGTCATCTCCTGCCTCCCCAGGTCTCCCCCCTGCCCCCCCAGCTCATCTCCCCCCTGCCCGGTCATCTCCTGCAACCCCCCCCCCCCCTCGGCTTATCTTTCCTCCATTGCCGCTTATCTTTCCTCCACCACCGGTCAGCTTCACCTTGTTGCGCTGTACATTTATTGTCCTGACGCTAGCGGTTACAGGACTACAACTCCCAGCATGTCCTTTCAATGTCATACTTCCCAGTCTGGACCGAACAGCTAATCACAGCTCAGACCGGGAAGTATGAAATTACTGTGTAGTTTCAAATTTCCGGGAGTTTGCCAGCCTGCATCTACCACCGGGCGCGCTTGCCGCTGCAACTACAACTCTCAGCATGGCCTCACTGAAAGGACATGCTGGGAGTTGTAGTCCTGTAATAGCTAGCGGCGGGAAATGTACAGCGCGGCAAGGTGTAGCTGACCGGCGATGCAGGAAAGATAAGTGGGAGTGGAGGAAAGATAAGTGGCGGTGGAGGAAAGATAAGCAGGGAGGCTTGTGGGGCAGAGTGGAGAGAGATGACTGGAGAGAGATGGGGGGTGCATCCAGATGTTACTAAACTACAAGTCCCATCACGGGAGTTGTAGTTTAGGAAGGGGGTGCCTCCAGCTGTTGCTAAACTACAGCTCCCATCACGGGAGTAGTAGTTTAGCTACGGGGGGCCTCCAGATGTGGCTAAACTACAACTCCCATCACAGGAGTTGTAGTTTAGGAACGGGGTGGCTCCAGCTGTTGCTTAACTACAACTCCCATCACGGGAGTAGTAGTTTGGCTACGGGATGCCTACAGCTGTTGCTAAACTACAATATATTGTCCACTATATATTGTCAACTGCCTGGATAGTGGATGGCGTAAAGCTTTTCAGCTAAATCGATGTTACTCCCCAAGTTTCTGTATTATATTCTTTATTTTTTTCACAACCTCCTGATCTTGCTTCCTACCTCAATTTGTTCACATTATTTATTTGCGATGAGCAAAAGGCTAGAAGTAGTGAGAAAATACTGTATATGCCATTGCATATAGATGGTTTGGGATGTCCAAATATTTCTTTGTATTATCAAGCTGTTCTGTTGGACCAGCTGAGGTATTGGTGGGCACATGACACCTTTAGGCACCAAATGGATATGGAAATGGTATTGTCTGACTACTCTTACTTACATTCTGCCCTTTGGGTTTTCAATATTGTCCCCTTGATTTACCCTCAATTCCCCAACACTTTTCGACGGAGCTTTACATGGAATTAGGAGGTTGCAAGATCAATGCTACTCCCTTCCCCTAATTTATCCCTTCCATTAGAGGTTATAGAATTCCTGATTCTGTATTCTCACCTTAAGAAATGGATTTCTAAAGGTATGCATGGGTGTTCTTTGTGAGAATGTGTGTCTGGTTGAGTTTTTCCACTTGGTATAGGCTTTTCATATCTCCTTTAAAGACTTCTACAAGTAACTTTAATCTCTCAGCAACACCGACATAGATATTAAACTCATTTTAGAGATGTGAAAGAGCTAAGGCACAAGCATATAACGCATTACTGTTTTGACCAGGAGAGCTCTCGTTTTTATATAAATAGACATCTCTGTAGGTCCTACACAGAAGAGCAGTGGTTGGCAATGTTTAAATATACTTCTAAAATGTCAGATTTCTTTTGCCACTTCAAAAGTTAATTTACCAATTGTATTTTGTCCATTACCATGTATCAAAGAATTACCCAGTCGTGTCCTTCACCTGCTGGAGGTGTAATGCAACTGTAGGTACATTACTGCATTTATAGTCACAATTTGAAGTGCTTTCACCACATTTGAACTAAATACACGTACATGTATACTAAATGTACGCTCTTTGTTAAGACTCTATTCTGTCGTTTCCATCTGTTCCGGACCTGACTAAATTGGTCCATTTCCTAATGTCCTAAAAACACATATTGGATTGTGAAATTGTTGAAGAGTATTGAAATTCCAACTGTACTGAAATTCATTTGTGCAATTTAATAATTTTATTGAGTTTATTATAGCAGCAAGATAAGAGATATTACCTGTATTCAGATGCAATTGGTGGAATGCACAATGGTGATATAAAGGCTTAGAGACAATATATAGCTTTTTGTTTATGTACCTATCGCCACTTTTATAATCTCGCTTTTTTTTGTTTAGTTTAGTAAATTAATCTTATTTTATCACATATTTTGATGCTATATAAGAGATGTAGGCATCAGTATGATTCAATATTTTACCTGCTACATTTCTGAGAGTTTTGCAGGGAATACTTTTATTCTTGTTCTTACTCTTTGTTTTTGTTTCCGTTTCTTTCAATCTATGATGAAACTTTGTTGTTATACTCTATGTGTAGCAACAGGAATATATCCTTGGATCTTCTGGTGTCATTTATTCCAAGTGCTGCATTATGTTCTACCTACCGTATATACTCGAGTATAAGCCGACCCGAGTATAAGCCGAGGCCCCTAATTTCATCCCAAAATCCCAGGAAAAGTTATTGACTCGAGTATAAGCCTAGGGTGGGAAATACATCATCCCCCCTGTCATCATCCAGACCCCCGTTATTAACATCCTCATCATCATCACCGCCTGTCATCATCCAGACCCTCATCATCATCACCTGTCATCATCCCACACCCCCCCTTCATCATCCCCCTGTCATCATCCCCACCCCCCTTCATCATCCCCTTGTAATCATATCACACCCCCCCTTCATCATCGCCTTGTCATCATCCCCACCCCTCCCTTCATCATCCCCTTGTAATCATATCACCCCCCCTTCATCATCCCCTTGTCATCATCCCCACCCCCCTTCATCATCCTCTTGTCATCATCCCACACCCCCCCTTCATCATCCTCTTATCATCCGCCCTCAGTGGTCTTCAACCTGCGGACCTCCAGAGGTTTCAAAACTACAACTCCCAGCAAGCCCGGGCAGCCATCGGCTGTCCGGGCTTGCTGGGAGTTGTAGTTTTGAAACCTCCGGAGGTCCGCAGGTTGAAGACCACTGCGGCCTTCGACATCATCCAGCCCCCTCTCACCCCCCTTTAGTTCTGTACAGTACTCACCTCCGCTCGGCGCTGGTCCGGTGCTGCAGGACTGTCCGGTGGGATAGTGGTTCCGGGCTGCTATCTTCACCGGGGGCGCCTCTTCTCCGCGCTTCGGACCCAGAATAGAGACGTTGCCTTGACGATGACGCAGAAGTACGTTGGTAATGAACGTACCTCTGCGTCGTTGTCAAGGCAACGTGACTATTCTGGGGCCGGGCCCGAAGCGCTTAGAAGAGGCCTCCCCGGTGAAGATAGCAGCCCGGAACCACTATCCCACCGGACGACCTCCTCACCGGACAGTCCTGCAGCACCGGACCAGCGCCGAGCGGAGGTGAGTACTATACAGAACTAAAGCGGGAGAGAGGGGGCTGGATGATGTCGAAGGCCGCAGTGGTCTTCAACCTGCGGACCTCCGGAGGTTTCAAAACTACAACTCCCAGCAAGCCCGGACAGCCGATGGCTGCCCGGGCTTGCTGGGAGTTGTAGTTCTGAAACCTCTGAAGGTCCGCAGGTTGAAGACCACTGCGTGTGGAGAGTTCACTCGAGTATAAGCCGAGGGGGGTGTTTTCAGCACGAAAAATCGTGCTGAAAAACTCGGCTTATACTCGAGTATATACGGTATGTTTATTTTTATTATTCCAATGAAAAAGTAGTAAAAAAATGGTGATGCTTTGAGCTTCAAGAATTTTGATGCACTGTTTTGGTTTAAAGCACAACTTTAATCCTTCAAATCCTAGCCATATAACCTACACACAGCCTCTGTACTATGTGTAGATTGTGTATTAGGCAGTGTTTTTACCTTCGGTCTGCCGTCCTTTATAACCCCAAAAAAACAGTTTTGATGGAAGGCACGCACAGTCGGATAGGCCCGCCGCCACCACGCCTATCCCCTGCATGTCAGTGCTGGGACTGCTGTATGATTGACACACAGGTCCCAGGTCCCAGCGCATGCACCCCTTTGCTTATCCTGCATGCACGCCGCCATGCTCTGCTGTTCAAAAATTTTTATTCAGATGTGCACCTTTATTATTACTAAATATCTAATAGTGCCCGCTATCCTCTTCTTTCTTTTTGCTGTGTCGGTGACCGAAGATGCGCGCCCTGTTGCTTCTACCTCCCAATGTCTAGAGGCAGAGTGAAAGCATGCTCCTTGCCTCTAGCACTGGGCATGAGCACTGAGGAGGTAGCCGGCGGGAGGGAGTGCTTGCCATGATGACACATGCCGTGGCACACACGGGAGATAAGCGAAGGGGTGCATGCACTGGGACCTGAAGTGACGTGCGCTGACGTGCAGGGGATAGGCATGGCGGCGAGGCATTGCAAACCTAACGCCACGCCTCTCTGACTGTGTGCGGCTTCCATCAAAACTGTTTTTTGGGTTAATAAAGGACGGCAGACAGAACGTAAAAACACTGCCTAATACACAATCTGCACACAGTACAAAGGCTGTGTGTAGGCAATATGGCCCAGATTTGATTAACGTAAGCCAGCTAATAACGGTTCTAAACTTAGAACAAGTAGAAAAGACAGTGCAAACTTATACTATAGTTATACTATAAAGTATGCACCAAGTTTATGAATGAGTCTGGTACTCTTTAATACTTATGTCTCATTTGAAGAGTGTCTGTCAAAGCTGTAATGCAGTTTTTGTTATCTAAAATTATCTATGCTGTAAAAAAAATGCATGTTTCATGTATTATGCCTTGAATATACAGTCATGGCCGTAAATGGTGGCACCCCTGAAATTTTTCAAGAAAATTAAGTATTTCTCACAGAAAAGGATTGCAGTAACACATGTTTTGCTGTACACACGTTTTTGTGTGTATTGGAACTAAACCAAAAAAGGGAGGAAAAAAAGCAAATTGGACATAATGTCACACCAAACTCCAAAAATGGGATGGACAAAATTATTGGCACCCTTTCAAAATTGTGGAAAAATAAGATTGTTTCAAGCATGCGATGCTCCTTTAAACTCACCTGGGGCAAGTAAAAGGTGTGGGTCATATAAAAATCACACCTGAAAGTAGATAAAAAGAAGAGAAGTTCACTTAGTTTTTGCATTGTGTGCCACACTAAGCATGGACAACAGAAAGAGGAGAGAGAACTAAAGAGACAGAAGAGAACTGTCTGAGGACTTGAGAACCAAAATTGTGCAAAAAATATCAACATTCTCAGGGTTTTAAGTCCATCTCCAGAGATCTAGATTTGCCTTTGTCAACAATGCGCAACATTATCAAGAAGTTTTCAACCCATGGCACTGTAGCTAATCTCCCTGGGCGTGGACAGAAGAGAAACATTGATAAAAGGAGTCAACACAGGATAGTCTGGATGGTGGATAAGCAGCCCCAAACAAGTTCCCAAGATATTCAACCTGTCCTGCTGGCTCAGAGAGCATCAGTGTCAGCGCAAACTATCCATGGACATTTAAATGAAATGA
The DNA here is from genome assembly GCF_029499605.1 of Hyla sarda. Classification (NCBI taxonomy): domain Eukaryota; kingdom Metazoa; phylum Chordata; class Amphibia; order Anura; family Hylidae; genus Hyla; species Hyla sarda. Next base: position 273,116,521 of record NC_079190.1, read on the forward strand.
AATGTTATGGTAGGATACCCAGGAGGAGCCCACTGCTGAGACAGAGACATAAAAAGCAAAACTACATTGTACCAAAATGAACTTGAGTAAGCCAAAATCCTTCTGGGAAAATGTCTTGTGGACAGATGAGACCAAGATAGAGCTTTTTGGTAAAGCACATCATTCTACTGTTAACCGAAAATGGAATGAGGCCTAATAAGAAAAGAACACTACCTACAGTGAAATATGGTGGAGGTTTAATGGTGCTTTGGGGTTGTTTTGCTGCCTCTGGCACTGGCTGCCTTGAATGTGTGCAAGGCATCATGAAATCTGAGGATTACCAACGGATTTTGGGTCGCACTTTACAGCCCAGTGTCAGAAAGCATGGTTTGCGTCCGAGATCTTGGTTCTTCCAGCACTACAATGACTCCAAACATATGTCAAAAAGCACCCAGAAATGGATGGCAACAAAGCACTGGAGAGTTCTGAAGTGGCCAGCAATGAGTCCAGATTTAAATCCCATTGAACACCCTGGGAGAGATCTTAAAATTGCTGTTGGGAAAAGGCGCCCTTCCAATAAGAGAGACCTGGAGCAGTTTGCAAAGGAAGAGTGGTCCAACATTCCGGCTGAGCGGTGTAAGAAGCTTATTGATGGTTATAGGAAGCGACTGATTTCAGTTATTTTTTCCAAAGGGTGTGCAACCAAATATTAAGTTAAGGGTGCCAATAATTTGGTGTGACATTATGTCCAATTTGTTTTTTTTTCTCCCTTTTTTTGTTTAGTATACGCACAAAGGGAATAAACATGTGTAAAGCAAAACATGTGTTACTGCAATCCTTTTCTGTGAGAAATACTTCATTTTCTTGAAAAATTTCAGGGGTGCCAGCATTTGTTTTGTATAATTGACTGTATTGTATAATTCTGTGTTTATTTTGTAACAGCTTCATCTGTAAATTTTATTTTTGACCTCTTACATAACCTGTAGCCTGTGAACCCTGATAACATCATCAGCTCAGCCCATAGCAGCTATCTTCTAGTGATGGAAAGTCCAGATCTCTAAAGGGACTCAGTTTATCCCTAACGGTCATCGGTTCATCAGTGACAGTAGCACAATGATGACAGGTGACACTGACACTCAGCCCCCCAGCACTGCAGACATCATATCTTGTCACCTTCTCTGGCAGCAGTCACCCTTTGGGACAAATGCACATGTTAACCATCTGTATCTGTATGGATATAGTCAGGGCCGCGATCAGGGGAACACTGATGGGCCCGGACAAAAAATTAACATAAGGGGGCCTACTGGCCCCTACTGCTCTTTCTTTCTCTCTTTTTTTTTCTTTCTTGAGGCCCTTTAAGTACCGCAGGAGAAGAGCAGATATCGACCATGGCCAGCATTCAGTTGTTGCTCCCTCCCAGCAGTGCATAGAACTGAAAGGAAGTTACTTGATGAAGTCACTTTTCTCCCAGTGTTGCAAGGTGCAGTCGCATGGGAGGATACAACCCGCAATAGTACCACTGACTCGCTAAACCCAGACCATGTATATGAGGTAAGGAGAAGGGTTTACGTTTATTTCTTCCCATTTCATATCCACTCCCCTCCATTTCATGTTCATTCAATTAATATATAATGGGACAGAATGGATTTTGAAATTAGGGAAATGAAAATGAGGGGAATAGGTATGATTAAATGAGGGGGAAAACATTATGAAATAATGGAACGGGCTACGATGAAATAAGAATAATGGCTAGAATGAATGAATATGAGGGGAATAGTTATTTGAGAAATGGCTATGATGAAATGAGGAAAATGCATATAATGAAATAAAGGGAATGAACTTGAGGGGCATGGCTATAATAGAATGAGGGGAACGGCTATGAGGATAATGTAAATGAGGGGTGGCTATGATGAAATAAGGGAAATGGCTATAGGAAATTTGGGGATTGGCTATGAAATGGAGAGAAATGGTCAAAAAATTTAGAGGATCAGACATGGAATGGGGAGATTTTACCATTTGATTATTATATCCAGTGGCATCTCTAGCTTTCAAATTTGTGGGGGGGGGGCACACTTGGGGACAGGGGGGGGGGGGCAATTATAACAATGTTTATACAGAGGGGGCGCAAATAATCTCTCGGAGCTGCATGCAGCATAGGGGAAGCTTGACCTTGAAGCTCCCATAAACTTTAAAGGCAGCTTTTACATGTGTCCATTTGGAAGAAAAAGTAATGTCACTTATTTTCTGTGCAGATTTCTGTCAAACATTAACAAAGGTAAGATAATTTCCCAAGATAGACACGTACCTCTGAAAAAAATCATATTGATACTAAATAACACCGATATATAAGAAGGAAATCATCACTATACATGTATGTATATAATAATCACTATACATATATGTATATATATATATATAAACGTGTAGTGGATACAGCACCAAAAAGCCGGAGACTCAAATCTTGATGGAGTGTGACTTTTTTCGTTCCCACTTGAAAAAGGCAGTTTGTTGCCGAAACGTTGCATTTTGGGAAGCAAATAAAGTCACACTCCATCAAGATCCTTGGTGCATGCTTCTCCGGGTTGGCATTCCTGTATGATTACTTGCACAGCTGTGAAGTCCAGTGCTGTCTCTTCAACACACTTCCTGTATATATATATATATATATATATATATATATATATATATATATACATATATCCACAGGAAAAGACAGCAGCACACAAAGTATTTCAAATTCACGTGTGGTTTATTTCATCCTCAGCACAAACGAAGGAATGGAATAAACCACACGTGAATTTGAAATACTTTGTGTGCTGCTGTCTTTTACTGTCGATATTTGCTTCATTGGATCCCTAACCAAGATCCAGATGACGGCATGCACCGACTAATTTTATTTGTTCTGGATATGCTGTTCTTATCTATCATGTATATATATATATATATATATATATATATATATTTATATATATATATATATTTATATATATATATATATATATATATATATATATATATATATATATGGAGTGAGTAAGGAAGGAAGGAATAGCACTACTTGCGATTGCTACAGAACTAATAGGGTTAAACTTCAAATGAACAGCTCACACGGAGGCGGGTCCGAAAAGGCCGTCAGCTATGGTGGTGCTGGGAAGATCCGAACATAGGAAAAAATCAATGTGCATAGAAGATAAATTCAAAAACAAAATACCCGCACTCACCATTAGGTTAGCGACAGCCGGCTCCTAGGAATATATGATGGTTAGACCAACGGAACGGGGACCATGCTGTAACGGGCGCTCAGGTGTGAGGCGATAACCGGTTATTTTGCGCTATGTGCTACGGCCTCTAACTAGCATCATTGCGCTCGGCTTTTTATTTTGCAGGTGAGTGTGCAATGATCATGTGACTTATCCACCGGAACTTACGTGGTATTAATAAAGATAAAAAGCGTAGAGATATTAAAGCATAGAGATCACTAAAAAACATGTAATCTATACTAAAACAATGAAATATATTAAAGTTATAGCCCTATTTTAGACAGAAGAGATAATAATTAAAGGAGCAGATTTATTCTAAGAAAGGGGCCATATCTACTCGGTCATTAAAGCCGAGCGGGCCTTGCGCTTCCAAACGCATAATCCAATGCTATTCTGCTCTCAGTAATCTAAGATTCCTATCTAGGGGGAATCAGTGTGCCGAATAACTTCCAAGCCTCCGAATTTGAGGCATTCAGGACTGTTAGCATGCACTTCTTTCATATGTTGAATAAATCTTGGGGCACCTAACTCTGTTTGTAATGAATAGGTGTGCTCCCTAAATCTAATCCTTAGTTGCCGATTAGTTTTACCTATGTAGTAAAAATTACAACTACATGTTACAAAATACACTACATATGTGGATCTACATGTGATTAACTCAGTGATGTTGTAAGTATTGCCTTCCAAAGTTACTATATTACTATTTACATTATATTTACATTGTGGGCAATTGCCACATTTTTTATTGCCTTTAGGAGCAAAATTAGTCAGCCACTGTTCATTTTTATGTAAAGTTCTTTTCCATTGTTTGTAATTTTTGTTCAATTTCTCACCCAGAGTAATATTTCTCCTATATGTAATAACAGGTCTTCTAATTGCTACTTCATGCAGGTCAGTGTCACCTTCTAAAAGGTGCCAATTTTTGTTGATGGCCCATTTAATAGTAGAATTCATTGCATTATTGTTGAAAGCAAAGTAGAATCTTTTATCTTCACTGTGCACTTGACTGACTTGTGGGAGAATCAAATCTTTCCTTTTAATATTTTTAGCTCTTTTACGCGCAGCTGTCAAGACATGATTAGGGTATCCCCTTCTGGACAATCTAGAGGTAAGTTCTTTAGCTGGTTGTTCATAAATTAAGGGGTCACTGTTATTCCTTTTAAGACGAAGCAATTGTCCGTATGGTATAGCATCTTTAACTTGAGTAGGATGAGAACTAGAATAATGTAAAATTCACCCCCCCCCTCCCGGCCGACCTATAGTTGCCGGAAGAGTTTTATCTAAGTATGTCGACTGGGCTTTAAGACCCTTGTTACCCCAAATGCCCTCATATCTTAAAGATACTGGCGATATTTTGCAGTTTATAGAAACCTTTGAATGGGCAGAGACATACTCTTTGGTTACTGTGAATGTTGAGAGTCTCTATACCCGCATTCCCAATGGGGCGGGTATAGAGGCAATCAAATCCATATTGTCACATACTAATAAAAGTTCAGGTTTCCAAGATTTTTTGTGCAAATCTCTATTATTTATTCTACAGCATAACACCGTCTTTTTCGAAGATCAATGGTATAAACAAATTTCTGGCACTGCTATGGGCAGTGCCACCTCATGCTCATATGCTAATCTTTTTTTGTCTATGTTTGAAAAAAACTTTATTTTTTGTGTTGATAATCCATTTCTTAAATACATCAAAGCATTTTGGAGATATGTCGATGATATACTAATTATATGGAATAGCGATGAAGAAACTTTCAATAAATTAATCGCTTATCTCAATAACACTAATAGTGTCAATATGTATCTCACCAGTAAATATGGAGGCTCTCAAATAGACTTTTTGGACCTGATTGTATATGCAGATGAAGGCAAATTAAAATCCAAGGGATATCGAAAATCTATTTCTAAAAACACAATTTTACATTATTCTAAACACAATTTTACATTATTCTAGTTCTCATCCTGCTCAAGTTAAGGATGCTATACCATACGGACAATTGCTTCGTCTTAAAAGGAATAACAGTGACCCGTTAATTTATGAACAACAAGCTAAAGAACTTAGCTCTAGATTGTCCAGAAGGGGATACCCTAATCATGTCTTGACAGCTGCGCATAAAAGAGCTAAAAATATTAAAAGGAAAGATTTGATTCTCCCACAAGTCAGTCAAGTGCACAGTGAAGAATAAAAGATTCTACTTTGCTTTCAACAATAGTGCAATGAATTCTACTATTAAATGGGCCATCAACAAAAATTGGCACCTTTTAGAAGGTGACACTGACCTGCATGAAGTAGCAATTAGAAGACCTGTTATTACATATAGGAGCAATAAAAATGTGGCAATTGCCCACAATGAAAATATAATGTAAATAGTAATATAGTAACTTTGGGAGGCAATACTTACAACATCACTGAGTTAATCACATGTAGATCCACATATGTAGTGTATTTTGTAACATGTAGTTGTAATTTTTACTACATAGGTAAAACTAATCGGCAACTAAGGATTAGATTTAGGGAGCACACCTATTCATTACGAACAGGGTTAGGTGCCCCAAGATTTATTCAACATATGAAAGAAGTGCATGCTAACAGTCCTGAATGCCTCAAATTCGGAGGCTTGGAAGTTATTTGGCACAGTGGTTCCCCCCTAGATAGGAATTTTAGATTACTGAGAGCAAAATAGCATTGGATTATGCGTTTGGAAGCACAAGGCCCGCTCGGCTTTAATGACCGAGTAGATATGGCCCCTTTCTTAGAATAAATCTGCTCCTTTAATTATTATTTCTTCTGTCTAAAATAGAGCTATAACTTTAATATATTTCATTGTTTTAGTATAGATTACATGTTTTTTAGTGATCTCTATGCTTTAATATCTCTCCGCTTTTTATCTTTATTAATACCACGTAAGTTCCGGTGGATAAGTCACATGATCATTGCACACTCACCTGCAAAATAAAAAGCTAGTGATGCTAGTTAGAGGCCGGATGAAGCGCACATAGCGCGAAATAACCGGTTATCGCCTCACACCTGAGGGCCCGTTACAGCATGGTCCCCGTTCCGTTGGTCTAACCATCATATATTCCTAGGAGCCGGCTGTCGCTAACCTAATGGTGAGTGCGGGTATTTTGTTTTTGAACTTATCTTCTATGCACATTGATATATATATATATATATATATATATATATATATATATATATATATATATATATATATCTACAGTACAGACCAAAAGTTTGGACATACTTTCTCATTCAGAGTTTTCTTTATTTTCATGACTATGAAAATTGTAGATTCCCACTGAAGGCATTAAAGATGAGCGAACTTACAGTAAATTCGATTTGTCACAAACTTCTCGGCTCGGCAGTTGATGACTTATCCTGCGTAAATTCTTTCAGTCTTCAGGTGCTCCGGTGGGCTGGAAAAGGTGGATACATTCCTAGGAAAGAGTCTCCTAGGTGTGTATCCACCTTTTCCAGCCCACCGGAGCACCTGAAAGCTGAACTAATTTATGCAGGAAAAGACATCAACTGCCGAGCCGAGAAGTTCGTGACAAATCAAATTTACTGTAAGTTCGCTCATCTCTAGAAGGCATCAATACTATGAATTAACACATGTGGAATTATATACATAACAAAAAAGTGTGAAACAACTAAAAATATGTCATATTCTAGGTTCTTCAAAGTAGCCACCTTTTGCTTTGATTACTGCTTTGCACACTCTTGGCATTCTTTTGTTGAGCATCAAGAGGTAGTCACCTGAAAGGGTTTTCACTTCACAGGTGTGCTGGTGTGGAGGAGGAGGTGTGATGGTGTGGGGGTGCTTTGCTGGTGACACTGTTGGGGATTTATTCAAAATTGAAGGCATACTGAACCAGCATGTCTACCACATCATCTTGCAGCGGCATGCTATTCCATCCGGTTTGCATTTAGTTGGACCATCATTTATTTTTCAACAGGACAATGACCCCAAACACACCTCCAGGCTGTGTAAGGGCTATTTGACCAAGAAGGAGAGTGATGGGGTGCTGCGCCAGATGACCTGGCCTCCACAGTCACCGGAGCTGAACCCAATCGAGATGGTTTGGGGTGAGCTGGACCGCAGAGTGAAGGCAAAAGTGCCAACAAGTGCTAAGCATCTCGGGGAACTCCTTCAAGACTGTTGGAAGACTGTTTCAGGTGACTACCTCTTGAAGCTCATCAAGAGAATGAGTGTGCAAAGCAGTAATCAAAGCAAAAGGTGGCTACTTTGAAGAACCTAGAATATGACATATTTTGAGTTGTTTCACACTTTTTTGTTGTGTATATAATTCCACATGTGTTAATTCATAGTTTTAATTCCTTCAATGTGAATCTACAATTTTCATAGTCATGAAAATAAGGAAGGTGTGTCCAAACTTTTGGTCTGTACTGTATATATATATATATATATATATATATATATATATATATATGAACCAGATACAGGCGCAGCACTCCAACAAACCAACAAAAAAGTGATTTAATATCTCATGTCAGCATTACTGTAATGCTGACATGAGATATTAAATCACTTTTTTGATGGAGTGCTGCACATGTATCTGGTTCTTATCTTGGATGGACTCTGATCAAGTCCTTTGGGACGCTGGCACCAATTTTCTGGTTGGACTGGATAAGTAGTGCTGCTTTATTTTGGGATTATATATATATATATATATATATATATATATATATATATATTTTTTTTTGCCACCATACTGTTACTGACCAAATCCTTAATAATGAGACCAAATAACCAATAATACCGGTATACTAGGAGAGAATATCATCACCATACATATTACTACCTTACTGCACTGATCAAATCCTGTATACTGAGACCAATATTACCAATAATACCACTATACAAGGAGGAATATTATCACTATACATATTACTACCATACTGTTACAAACCAAATCCTGTATACTGAGACCAATATGACCAATATACAAGGAGGAATATTATCAACATTCATATTACTATCATACTGCAACTGACCAAATCGTGTATACTGAGACCAATATTACCAATAATGCCAATATGCAAGGAGAGAGTATTATCACCTTACATATTACCATCATACTGTTACTGACCAAATCCTGTATACTGAGACCAATGTTACCAATAATGCAATAATGCCAGTATACAAGGTGAGAATATATCCTCTATACAGAGACCATATAGTAGTAGATACCAGCCGTACATAGGCTCTGCAGACCATAAGTGATTACTTACAGTTAAATCTGGTGATTCACAGGTAACGTCTTCTCTGATTAGAGTCATTCACTTTCTTTTTCTTCCCACTCCAGTCCAGACTGTCATGACGATTTCTTCTGCCACAACTCGTCTGCACAGAACCTGCCAGATAAACATTTTAGGCTTCGCACTTTTCCAGCACCTAAAGCGCACCATACAGTAATAATAACCCCCTTGGTTTCCTGCATAATAGAGTGGGTAGATAAGTGGTTTGGGGAATAGTAACCCCCTACTCACATTAGGTCACTCTAGTAGGTAGACAGGTCCCTTCACATGGATTCCCCTGAGTAGGTAGGTGCCACCTTCAGATAGCTGCCTCCTGTAAATAGTTACTCCCTCTAGGCAGAAGCTTCCCCATGAAGTAGGAGTACTCCCTGGTAAGTTTTACTGTAGATAGTAGCCCCCCTGTATATAGTTGCAGTTCACCGTATATAGTTGCAGCCCCCCCCTATATATAGTAGTAGCAGTCCTCTTAAGGTCATAGTAGAAGCAATCTACTTTCGGTAGTAATAGCAGCAGCCCCCTTTAGGTGGTAGCAGTAGTATCAGCTCCCTTAAGGTAGTATTAACAGCAGTCCCCTTTAGGTAGTATTTACAGCAGCCCCCTGTAGTTAGTATAACAGCAGCCACTGTAGGTTGTAAAACAGCAGCCCCCTGTAGGTTGTATAACAGCAGTCCCCTGTAGGTAGCATAACAGCAGTCCTTGTAGGTGGTATAAAAGACACCCCTAAAGGTAGTATAACAGCAGCCCCCTGTAGGGTGCATAACAGCAGTCCCCTGTAAGTGGCATGACAGCAGTCCCCTGTAGGTAGCATAACCGCAGCCATCTGTAGGTAGCATTAACAGCAGCCTCCTGTAGGTAGCATAACAGCAGCCTTCTGTAGGTAGCATAACAGCAGCCCCTGTAGGTAGTCTAACAGCAGCCTCCTATAGGTAGTCTAACAGCAGCCCCCTTTAGGTAGTCTAACAGCAGTCCCCTTTAGGTAGTCTAACAGCAGCCCCCTTTAGGTAGTCTAACAGCAGCCCCCATTAGGTAGTCTAACAGCAGCCCCCTTTAGATAGTCTAACAGCAGTCCCCTTTAGGTAGTCTAACAGCAGCCCCCTGTAGGTATTCTAACAGCAGCCCCTTGTAGGTAGTCTAACAGCAGCCTCCTGCAGGTAGCCCCTCTTACCAAGATTTAAAACAAACAAACAAACAAAACAAAAAAAAACATACTCACCAGGCTCCCACTCACCTCTTCTATCTTCTCTTTCAGTCTGTACTCCAGCGCATGATGATGACGTCATTCATGCGCCAGAGCGCAGAGAAAGAATGCTTGGGCCTCTTGCAGCTGTCTGCAAATTACAGGCAGCCACAAGAGTGATTGACAGGGAGAACAGTCAATGGCTCTTTGCTCTGTCAAAAAACAGCACCACATTTAACTATACGTGCGTCAGTAAGACGCGCTTATAGTTAAATGCGTCCCACACTGGCAGGCTTTGTGGCTGTCACTTTACTGCCATTTTACAATATTAAAAGGCAGGGGTGATGGCTGGTGGGCAGGTCGGCTAGCCAGACGGGCCGCAGCACTTTAGGTGAAAAAAGGATTTTTTCATTGGGGGAGTTGGGTTGCACATTGGAGACAGCCTAATGTAGAGGGGCCATGGCCCCCTTTGACCCCCCCCAGCGACGCCATTGATTATATCGCAATTGCATATCAAATTAGCAATATTTACCTACAGAGGATAGTATGTTATCTGTTCATATGCTGGTGTATACTCTTAAGGATGCTTATCATCATCATTTTTATCTGTTTCTTATAATTTATATGTCATGCATGTTTGTTTTGTACAGTAATGTTTTATATGCATTGCCACATGTACATTAGTAAGTGCATTATTTTTATATTCCTCAGTTTTACCTCATATCCTTGCAATAAAAGTTAAAGTTGGACATTACTCCTTTGTCACTGAATTGCCAGGAAAAGCTTTTGCTGCCTGTTGATTTATGTCGCCTCACACATAAGAACAGAACAGTAGTATTAGTAAATTTTCCCCAGTAGTACCACTCATGCATAGAGGATGTACAAAGGAAAAGGATTTCGGATTGAGCTTGAGTTAAATAAATTATACCGCAAGAAAATTGTTGGAGAGTTAGAGAATGTCGATAAAATGTTGTTTTAAAATGAGTTTTTTTCTCTAGTTGAAAAACGTCTTCTTTAGGTTAGGTTTAGAGATGAGCAAACTTTTGAAAAATTCAATGCAGCCTTTATTAAAAATGGCTATTTCTGGACTATAGAGAGCCTCAAAAGGGGTGTAGAACATGTTGCTTTGTTCTAACAAGTGTGCTAGGGTAGTGAAATAATACTGTTATTAAGAATGACATGCAGATATCAGGCATCGCTCTTAGAATCACTGCCGCAGAGCGGCACAATGACATAGCCTGGGGATGGCATCAGTATGAGGAGACCATATAGTGGCTAAACGACACAGCGTGGAGGTGTTGGCAGCATGAGGAAACCATATAGTGGCTAAAGGACACAGCGTGGGGGTGTTGGCAGCATGATGAGACCATATTGTGGCTGAATGACAAGGCTTTGATGTGGCTGAAGCATGAGGAGACCATATATTGGCTGAATGACACAGCGGGGAGGTGTTGGCTGAAGCATGAGGAGACCACATAGTGGCTGAATGACACAGCGTGGAGGTGTTGGCAGCATGAGGAGACCATATAGTGGCTGAATGACACAGCGTGGAGGTGTTGGCAGCATGAGGAGACCATATAGTGGCTTAATGACACAGCGTGGAGGTGTTGGCTGAAGTATGAGGAGACCATATAGTTGCTGAATGACACAGCCTGGAGCTGGCAGCAGCATGAGTAGACACTAGGGCGTCACAATCCCTAGGATTAAAGGATGAAGTTAGAAATTTAAATTGAAGATTTATGGTAGCTAGTGCTACCATAAAATTTTTTAGTAGCATCAGTAAACCATATATTGGCTGAATGACACAGCCTGGAGGTGGCTGAAGTATAAGGAGACCATATAGTGGCTGAATGACACAGCCTGGCATTGGCTGAAGTATGTGGAGACCATATAGTGGCTGAATGACACAGGGTGGAGGTGTTGGTAGCATGAGGAGACCATATCGTTGCTGAATGACACAGCCTGAAACTGGCAGCAGCATGAGTAGACACTAGGGCTTCACAATCCCTAAGATTAAAAGATGAATTTTCAAATTTAAATTGAAGATTTATGGTAGCTAGTGCTACCATGAAAATTTGTTAGGCCCAGGCCCAGACCCAGCAGCATCAGTAAACCATTTATTGTCTGAATGACACAGCCTGGAGGTGGCTGAATCACGAGGAGACCCTATAGTGGCTGAATGGCACAGCCTCGAGGGGGCTGAAGCATGAGGAGACCATATAGTGTCCGAATGGCACAGCCTGGAGTTAGCAGAAGCATGAGGAGATCATTGAAATTTAAGATTTTTACATTAAAATTTAAGATTTTTAAATTGAAATTGAGGATTTTTAAATTTAAATTTTAACTCCCACATTTTTGTGTCCCAGGCCCCGGCGTGTGGGTGCAAAGGACCAAATCAAACAAGGAGTCATATGTCACATGGCAGCACAATGACAGAGCCTAGAGGTGGCATCAGTATGAGGAGACCATATAGTGGCTGAATTACTGCCTGAAGTTTGTGGCAGCATGGGGAGACGATATAGTGGCTGAATGGCACAGCCTGGAGGAGGCTGAAGCATGAGGAGAACATATAGTGTCTGAATGGCACAGCCTGGAGTTGGCTGAAGCATGAGAAGAGACCATATAGTGGCTGAATGAGACAGCCTGGAGGTGGCATCAGTATAAGGAGACCATATAGTGGCAGAATGGCTGCCTGGAATTTGTGGCAGCATAGAGAGACCATATAGTGTCTGAATGGCACAGTTTGGATTTGGCTAAAGCATGAGGAGACCTTATAGTGTCTGAATGGTGCAGCCTGGAGATGGCTGAAGCATAAGGAGACCATATAGTGGCTAAATGGCACAGCCTGGAGTTGGCTGAAACATGAGAAGAGACCATATAGTGGCTAAATGAGACAGCCTTGAGGTGGCAGCAGCATCAGGAGTCCTGAAAGTGATCCGGTGACAGAGTCCTGTGGTGGGTTGCAATACTAGTACCCGGTGATGAAGGTGGGTGAAAAAAGGTCTGATGCGGAGGAGTGTTTGTAACTGGGGAGCAGTGCCTTAAATCTGTTTAGCACTATCCATATTTGTAAAGTGTTGGTGTGGCACCATGGTCAATCTACTCTGATGCATCTGGCATTGGTGGGTGGAAATCCTCGTTGATCCATGCCTGATTCATCTTCACAAAGGTCAGTCTTTCCACATTTTTCATGGACAGACAAGTTCTCCTTGGGGTGACTATGGCCCCCGCCGCACTAAACACCGGCTCTGATGGCACACTACTGGCAGGGCAGGACAGCTTTTCCAGGGCAAACTCTGCTAGTTGCGGCCACAAATCAAGTTTTGCTGCCCAGAAGTCCAGCTCACCTTCCTCATAGTAGTTAGTACGGTCGAAAAAAGACATATGTCCATCAAGTTCAACCAGGGAATTAAGGGGTAGGGGTGTGGCGCGATATTGGGGAAAGGATGGGATTTTATATTTCTTCATAAGCATTAATGTTATTTTGTTCCAGGAATGTATCTAATCCTGTTTTAAAGCTGTTAATTGTTCCTGCTGTGACCAGTTCTTGAGGTAGACCGTTCCATAAATTCACAGTCCTCACGGTAAAGAAAGCGTGTCGCCCCTTGAGACTAAACTTTTTCTTCTCCAGACGGAGGGAGTGCCCCCTCGTCCTTTGGGGGGGTTTAACCTGGAACAGTTTTTCTCCATATTTTTTGTATGGGCCATTAATATACTTATATACGTTTATCATATCCCCCCTTAAACGTCTCTTCTCAAGACTAAACAATTGTAACTCCTTTAATCGCTCCTCATAGCTAAGATGTTCCATGCCCCATATTAGTTTAGTCGCACGTCTCTGCACCCTTTCCAGCTCTGCAGTGTCCCTTTTATGGACAGGTGCCCAAAACTGAACAGCATATTCCAGGTGAGGCCGTACCAATGCTTTATAAAGGGGGAGTATTATGTCCCTGTCCCTTGAGTCCATGCCTCTTTTGATACATGACAATATCCTGCCGGCTTTGGAAGCAGCAGCCTGACATTGCATGCTATTCTGTAGTCTGTGATCTACAAGTACACCCAGATCCTTCTCTACCAGTGACTCTGCCAGTTTAATCCCCCCTAAGACATACGATGCATGCAGGTTATTAGTACCCAGATGCATAACTTTACATTTATCCACATTGAACCTCATTTGCCAAGTGGATGCCCAGACACTTAGTCTATCCAAGTCATCTTGTAACTTATGCACATCCTCTATAGACTGTACCGTGCTACAAAGCTTGGTGTCATCTACAAAGATAGAAACAGAGCTGTTAATACCATCCTCTATATCATTGATAAATAAATTAAACAACAGCAGTCCCAGTACTGAACCTTGGGGTACACCACTAATAACCGGGGACCAATCAGAGTATGAATCATTGACCACCACTCTCTGGGTACGATCCATGAGCCAGTGTTCAATCCAGTTACAAACTAAAATTTCCAAACCCAAAGACCTTAACTTATCTGCCAGACGTCTATGAGGGACAGTATCAAATGCTTTAGCAAAATCCAGAAACACTATATCCACAGCCATTCCTCTGTCAAGGCTTCTACTCACCTCTTCATAAAAGCAAATTAGATTGGTTTGACAACTTCTATCCTTAGTAAACCCATGCTGGCTATCACTTATAATACTATTATCCCCTATGTATTCCTGTATGTAATCCCTTATGAGTCCTTCAAACAATTTACCTACAATGCACGTTAAACTTACCGGTCTATAGTTTCCTGGGGAAGACCTAGAGCCCTTTTTGAAGATTGGCACCACATTCGCCTTGAGCCAGTCCCTTGGCACAATACCAGACACCAGAGAATCTCTAAATATCATGAACAGGGGTACAGATATTACTGAACTTACCTCTCTAAGAACTCTTGGGTGCAATCCATCTGGCCCTGGAGATTTGCTTACATTTATATCACTTAACTTACCTTGTACCATCTCTACATTGTCAGATTACTAGAAAAACCACCCATTTGGTGAAACCTAAACTGTGCTCCACTGTGCCCCCCCCTCCTTCTCCTCCAGTTCAGCCCCCACAGGGCTCATGTGGCCGTGAGATGTGGGCGCCACGTCTCCAGTGCCCTGACCAGCCATCGTTTTCAACACGTGTTGTAAGAAATGAAGCAGTGGAATGACATTGTTCATCCCGTAATCCTGGCGATTTACTAATAATGTGGCTTCCTCAAAGGGCCTGAGCAAACAGCAGGTGTCACGTATAAGCTGCCACTGGTTCACATTTAAGTTACAGAGGGGAGTACCACTATCCGCTTGGATCATCAAGAAATCGGTGATGGCTTTTCTCTCTCGTACAGTGGGTCCAACATGTGGAGGGTGGAATTCCAATGTGTGGCAACATCACAAATCAGACTATGTTGGGGGATACCATTCTGACGCTGCAGCTCAAGGAGGGTGTGCTTTGCAGTGTACGAGTGGCTGAAGTGCATGCAAAGTTTCCTTCCCATTGTAAGGATGTCTTGCAAATGGGGGAAGACTTCCGAAACTGCTTTACAACCAGATTGAACAGGTGTGCCAAGCAGGGCGCATGGCTCAGCCTTCCCAGTCGCAGCACATGCAAGATGTTCTTCCTGTTGTCAGTCACCATGGTTCCCACTTCCAGTTTTCATGGAGTAAGCCATGATTCGATTCCTTTACGAATTACTTTTAGCAGTTCCTACCCTGTTTGACTCTTTATGCCAAGGCAAACCATGTAAAGAACAGTGTGACACCACCGTGCATGGTATGCTAAAGGGACACTGAGACTTGTCTGGGCAGTGGAGGCTGTCGTGCAGTAATAACTCAATTATGAATTATGAATTATGGTCATAAAAATAATTAATTATGAAAAAGTAAAAATTATGAAAATTATTAAAAATATCAAAATTATGACCTGGTGAATTGTAGACAGAGCCAATCAATACAATTCACATCTGAGTCTGACTATTCCCTCAGATATCAACAAGTTCTTTTATGACGGGATGACATTAACACTTATGGATGTAGTTTTGCAATATACAAGAATACATAGGTATTAAAAAAGTATGCAGATTTATTGGTTACTAGCTGAGTACCCGGCATTGCCCGGTTTTTCCTTCCTCATCCTTGTTGGGGAGGAAAATCAACAGAGGAGGAAGCTTTTGACTTCATATCCCATTCCCGTATATTGTTGTCATATCCCAACCCCATATCCGGTCCTCATATCCCCGACCTCCTATCCCGACCTCCTATCCAGTCCTCCTATCCCGTCCTCCTATCCCATCCTCCAATCTCGACCTCCTGTCCCGACCTCCTATCCCGTCCTCCTATCCTGTCCTCCTATCTCGACCTCCTATCCCGACCTCCTATCCCGACCTCCTATCCCGTCCTCCTATCCCGTCCTCCTATCCCCACCTCATATCTCCACCTCATATCCTGACCTACTAACTCGACCTCCTATTCCACCCTCCTGTCCCATCCTCCCATCCCATCCTCCTTTCCCCTCCTCCTATCTTGACCTCCTATCCTGACCTCCTATTCCGACCTCCTATCCCGACCTCCTATCCCGTCCTCCTATCCCAACCTCCTATCCTAACCTCCTATCCCATCCTCCTATCTCCACCTCCTATCTCCACCTCCTATCTCCACCTCCTATCCCGTCCTCTTATCCCTTCCTCATATCCCGACCTCCTAACTTGACCTCCTATCTGGACCTTCTATCCTGACCTCCGATCCCGACCTCCTATCTCTGTCCTCCTATCCCGTCCTCACATCCTGACCTCCTAACTCTACCTCCTATCCCCTCCTCCTATTTCGACCTCCTATCCCGACCTCCTATCTCAGCCTCCTATCCCGTCCTCATATCCCGACCTCCTATCCCGACCTCCTATCTCCACCTCCTATCTCCACCTCCTATCCCTTCCTCTTATCCCGACCTCCTAACTCGACCTCCTAACCCGTCCTCCTATCCCGATCTCCTATCCCAACCTCCTATCCCATCCTCCTATCCCGTCCTCCTATCTCGACCTCCTTTCCCGACCCTCTATCCCATCCTCCTATCTCAACCTCCTATCTCGTCCTCCTATCCCGACCTCCTATTCCGACCTCCTATCTCGACCTCCTATCCCGACCTCCTATCCCATCCTCATATCCCGACCTCCTATCCCGACCGCCTTTCCTGTCTTCCTATCTCCACTTCCTATCTCCACCTCCTATCCTGTCCTCTTATCCCGACCTCCTAACTTGACCTCCTATCCCGTCCTCCTATCTCAACCTCCTTTCCCGACCTCCTATCCCGTCCTCCTATCTCGACCTCCTATCCCGTCCTCCTATCCCGACCTCCTATCCCATCCTCCTATCCCGTCCTCATATCCGTTCTCCTATCTCGGCCTCCTATCCCGTCCTCATATCCTGACCACCTATCTTGACCTCCTATCCAATCCTCAAATCCCTTCGTCATATCCTGACCTCCTAACTCGACCTCCTATGCCAACCTCATATCCCGACTCGCAATATGTGCACCAGGTATTCAAATATCTCCAGCCGTATGGAAGTTATGTAGGAACATACATTTCCCATTGATTTTCATGGGACTTTAAACAAAAACCCAAACCCTCACAAATGGAGGTGGTTAAGGGTTAAATTAACTGTCCTATATTTTAAGTGGATATATAAGTAACATGTGACCAAGTATTACCAAAATTTCTCCAGCTGTTTGGAAGTTATGCAGTAACATATATTTCCCATAGAGTTATATGGGACTTTAAACATAAACCCCGCCTCTGGCAAATGGGGGTGAGTAAGGGTTAAATTACCTATCCAATGTTTGTTGTTGACATATAAGTAATATGTGTGCCAAGTTTCATGTTAATATCTTTAGCCGTTTGGACGTTTTTGTGGAACATACATACATACATACATACTGTATTTATCGGGGTATACCACGCACCGGCCTATAACACGCACCCTCATTTTACCAAGGATATTTGGGTAAAAAAAGTTTTTTACCCAAATATCCTTGGTAAAATCAGGGTGCGTGTGTGTGCATGTGTATACCCCGATACACCCCCAGGAAAGGCAGGGGGAGAGAGGCCGTCGCTGCCCGCTTCTCTCCCCCTGCCTTTCCTGGGGTCTAGAGCCCTGCTGCCGCCACTTCTCTCCCGCTGGCTATCTGCGCCGCTGCCCATTCTCTCCCCCTGACTATCGGTGCCGGCGCCCCGGCAATGGGGAAGTGGCGCCGATAGCCAGGGGGAGAGAAGGGGCAGCGGCACCCATTGCCGATGCCGCTGCCCCATTGCCTCCCCCATCCCCGGTTGTATAATTACCTGTTGCCGGGGTCGGGTCCGCGCTGCTTCAGGCCTCCGGTGTGCGTCCCATGCGTCGTTGCTATGCACTGCACGGCGTGGCGCAATGACAAGTGACGTCATTGCGTCTCGCAATGCATAGCAACGACGCAGGGGACGCACACCGGAGGCCTGAAGCAGCGTGGACCCGACCCCGGCAACAGGTAATTATACAACCGGGGATAGGGGAGGCAATGGGGCAGCGGCGCCGGCAATGGGTGCCGTTGCCCCTTCTCTCCCCCTGTCTGTCGGCGCCGCTGCCCCATTGCCGGCGCCGCTTCTCTCCCCCTGGCTATCGGCGCCGGCAGTGAGATAGCGGCACCGATAGCCAGGTGGAGAGAAGGGCCAGCAGCAGAGCTCTAGACCCCAGGACAGGCAAGGGCAGAGAAGCCGGCAGCAACGGCAGGTCTCTGCACCTTCAAAGTCGCTGCAGTTTATTGATTTAAAGCGCCCGCTTTAAATCATTGAACTGCAGCGGCTTATCGGCGTATAACACGCAGGTAGACTTTAGGCTAAAATTTTTGCCTAAAAAGTGTGTGTTATACGCCGATAAGTACGGTACAAATATACATATATACACACACACGTTGAGTTTTATATATATATAGATAGATAGATAAGGTTAGAAACATAAATGAGTAATAAAGACAATGATACATGCAAATGAATATCAATTAGATATATTAGTAAACGTTATAAGCTTGTTAATTGACTACATATAGTAGAATAATACATGTGAGTAGTAAGTGTTACGCCGAGCGCTCCGGGTCCCCGCTCCTCCCCGGAGCGCTCGCTTCACTCTCCCCGCTGCAGCGCTCCGGTCACGTCCTCTGACCCGGGGCGCTGCGATTCCGCTGCCAGCCGGGATGCGATTCGCGATGCGGGTAGCGCCCGCTCGCGATGCGCACCCCGGCTCCCCTACCTGACTCGCTCTCCGTCTGTTCTGTCCCGGCGCGCGCGGCCCCGCTCCCTAGGGCGCGCGCGCGCCGGGTCTCTGCGATTTAAAGGGCCACTGCGCCGCTGATTGGCGCAGTGGTTCCAATTAGTGTGTTCACCTGTGCACTTCCCTATATCACCTCACTTCCCCTGCACTCCCTTGCCGGATCTTGTTGCCATTGTGCCAGTGAAAGCGTTCCTTGTGTGTTCCTTGCCTGTGTTTCCAGACCTTCTGCCGTTGCCCCTGACTACGATCCTTGCTGCCTGCCCCGACCTTCTGCTACGTCCGACCTTGCTTCTGCCTACTCCCTTGTACCGCGCCTATCTTCAGCAGCCAGAGAGGTGAGCCGTTGCTAGTGGATACGACCTGGTCACTACCGCCGCAGCAAGACCATCCCGCTTTGCGGCGGGCTCTGGTGAAAACCAGTAGTGGCTTAGAACCGGTCCACTAGCACGGTCCACGCCAATCCCTCTCTGGCACAGAGGATCCACTACCTGCCAGCCGGCATCGTGACAGTAGATCCGGCCATGGATCCCGCTGAAGTTCCTCTGCCAGTTGTCGCTGACCTCACCACGGTGGTCGCCCAGCAGTCACAACAGATAGCGCAACAAGGCCAACAGCTGTCTCAACTGACCGTTATGCTACAACAGTTACTACCACAGCTTCAGCAGTCATCTCCTCCGCCAGCTCCTGCACCTCCTCCGCAGCGAGTGGCCGCTCCTGGGATACGCTTATCCTTGCCGGATAAATTTGATGGGGACTCTAAGTTTTGCCGTGGCTTTCTTTCCCAATGTTCCCTGCATCTGGAGATGATGTCGGACCTGTTTCCCACTGAAAGGTCTAAGGTGGCTTTCGTAGTCAGCCTTCTGTCCGGAAAAGCCCTGTCATGGGCCACACCGCTCTGGGACCGCAATGACCCCGTCACTGCCTCTGTACACTCCTTCTTCTCGGAAATCCGAAGTGTCTTTGAGGAACCTGCCCGAGCCTCTTCTGCTGAGACTGCCCTGTTGAACCTGGTCCAGGGTAATTCTTCCGTTGGCGAGTATGCCGTACAATTCCGTACTCTTGCTTCAGAATTGTCCTGGAATAATGAGGCCCTCTGCGCGACCTTCAAAAAAGGCCTATCCAGCAACATTAAAGATGTTCTGGCCGCACGAGAAATTCCTGCTAATCTACATGAACTTATTCACCTAGCCACTCGCATTGACATGCGTTTTTCCGAAAGGCGTCAGGAACTCCGCCAAGATATGGACTCTGTTCGCACGAGGCGTTTCTTCTCCTCGGCTCCTCTCTCCTCTGGTCCCCTGCAATCTGTTTCTGTGCCTCCCGCCGTGGAGGCTATGCAGGTCGACCGGTCTCGCCTGACACCTCAAGAGAGGACACGACGCCGTATGGAGAACCTCTGCCTGTACTGTGCTAGTACCGAACACTTCCTGAGAGATTGTCCTATCCGTCCTCCCCGCCTGGAAAGACGTACGCTGACTCCGCACAAAGGTGAGACAGTCCTTGATGTCTACTCTGCTTCTCCACGTCTTACTGTGCCTGTGCGGATGTCTGCCTCTGCCTTCTCCTTCTCTACAGTGGCCTTCTTGGACTCTGGATCTGCAGGAAATTTTATTTTGGCCTCTCTCGTCAACAGGTTCAACATCCCGGTGACCAGTCTCGCCAGACCCCTCTACATCAATTGTGTAAATAATGAAAGATTGGACTGTACCATACGTTTCCGCACGGAGCCCCTTCTTATGAGCATCGGATCTCATCATGAGAGGATTGAACTTTTGGTCCTCCCCAATTGCACCTCGGAAATTCTCCTTGGACTTCCCTGGCTTCAACTTCATTCCCCAACCCTGGATTGGTCCACTGGGGAGATCAAGAGTTGGGGGTCCTCTTGTTCCAAGAACTGTCTAAAACCGGTTCCCAGTAACCCTTGCCGTAACTCTGTGGTTCCTCCAGTAACCGGTCTCCCTAAGGCCTATATGGACTTCGCGGATGTTTTCTGCAAAAAACAAGCTGAGACTCTACCTCCTCACAGGCCTTATGATTGCCCTATCGACCTCCTCCCGGGCACTACTCCACCCCGGGGCAGAATTTATCCTCTCTCTGCCCCAGAGACTCTTGCCATGTCCGAATACGTCTAGGAGAATCTAAAAAAGGGCTTTATCCGTAAATCCTCCTCTCCTGCCGGAGCCGGATTTTTCTTTGTGTCCAAAAAAGATGGCTCCCTACGTCCTTGCATTGACTACCGCGGTCTTAATAAAATCACGGTTAAGAACCGCTACCCCTTACCCCTCATCTCTGAACTCTTTGATCGCCTCCAAGGTGCCCACATCTTCACTAAATTGGACTTAAGAGGCGCCTATAACCTCATCCGCATCAGAGAGGGGGACGAGTGGAAAACGGCATTTAACACCAGAGATGGACACTTTGAGTATCTGGTCATGCCCTTTGGACTGTGCAACGCCCCTGCCGTCTTCCAAGACTTTGTCAATGAAATTTTTCGTGATCTGTTATACTCCTGTGTTGTTGTATATCTGGACGATATCCTAATTTTTTCTGCCAATCTAGAAGAACACCGCCAGCATGTCCGTATGGTTCTTCAGAGACTTCGTGACAACCAACTCTATGCCAAAATTGAGAAATGTCTGTTTGAATGCCAATCTCTTCCTTTTCTAGGATATTTGGTCTCTGGCCAGGGACTACAGATGGATCCTGACAAACTCTCTGCCGTCTTAGATTGGCCACGCCCCTCCGGACTCCGTGCTATCCAACGCTTTTTGGGGTTCGCCAATTATTACAGGCAATTTATTCCACATTTTTCTACCATTGTGGCTCCTATCGTGGCTTTAACAAAAAAAAATGCTGATCCCAAGTCCTGGCCTCCTCAAGCAGAAGACGCCTTTAAACGACTCAAGTCTGCCTTTTCTTCGGCTCCCGTTCTCTCCAGACCTGACCCTTCCAAACCCTTCCTATTGGAGGTTGATGCCTCCTCAGTGGGAGCTGGAGCTGTTCTTCTACAAAAAAATTCTTCCGGGCATGCTGTCACTTGTGGTTTTTTCTCTAGGACCTTCTCTCCAGCGGAGAGGAACTACTCCATCGGGGACCGAGAGCTTCTAGCCATTAAATTAGCACTTGAGGAATGGAGGCATCTGCTGGAGGGATCAAGTTCTCCTGTTATTATCTACACCGACCACAAGAACCTCTCCTACCTCCAGTCTGCCCAACGGCTGAATCCTCGCCAGGCCCGGTGGTCTCTGTTCTTTGCCCGATTTAATTTTGAGATTCACTTTCGTCCTGCCGATAAGAACATTAGGGCCGATGCTCTCTCTCGTTCCTCGGATGCCTCAGAAGTTGAACTCTCTCCGCAACACATCATTCCACCTGACTGCCTGATCTCCACTTCTCCTGCCTCCATCAGGCAGACTCCTCCAGGAAAGACCTTTGTTTCTCCTCGCCAACGCCTCGGAATCCTCAAATGGGGTCACTCCTCCCATCTCGCAGGTCATGCGGGTATCAAGAAATCTGTGCAACTCATCTCCCGCTTCTATTGGTGGCCGACTCTGGAGACGGATGTTGTGGACTTTGTGCGAGCCTGCACTATCTGTGCCCGGGATAAGACTCCTCGCCAGAAGCCCGCTGGTTTTCTTCATCCTCTGCCTGTCCCCGAACAGCCTTGGTCTCTGATTGGTATGGATTTTATTACTGATTTACCCCCTTCCCGTGGCAACACTGTTATTTGGGTGGTCGTTGATCGATTCTCCAAAATGGCACATTTCATCCCTCTTCCTGGTCTTCCTTCTGCGCCTCAGTTGGCTAAACAATTTTTTGTACACATTTTTCGTCTTCACGGGTTGCCTACGCAGATTGTCTCGGATAGAGGCGTCCAATTCGTGTCTAAATTCTGGAGGGCTCTCTGTAAACAACTCAAGATTAAATTAAATTTTTCTTCTGCATATCATCCCCAGTCCAATGGACAAGTAGAAAGAATTAACCAGATCTTGGGTGATTATTTGCGACATTTTGTTTCCTCCCGCCAGGATGACTGGGCAGATCTCCTCCCATGGGCCGAATTCTCGTATAACTTCAGGGTCTCTGAGTCTTCCTCCAAATCCCCATTTTTCGTGGTGTACGGCCGTCACCCTCTTCCCCCCCTCCCTACTCCCTTGCCCTCTGGTCTGCCCGCTGTGGATGAAATTTCTCGTGACCTTTCCATCATATGGAGAGAGACCCAAAATTCTCTCTTACAGGCTTCATCACGCATGAAGAAGTTCGCGGATAAGAAAAGAAGAGCTCCCCCCGTTTTTTCCCCTGGAGACAAGGTATGGCTCTCCGCTAAATATGTCCGCTTCCGTGTCCCTAGCTACAAGTTGGGACCACGCTATCTTGGTCCTTTCAAAATTTTGTGTCAAATTAATCCTGTCTCTTATAAACTTCTTCTTCCTCCTTCTCTTCGTATCCCTAATGCCTTTCACGTCTCTCTTCTCAAACCACTCATCCTCAACCGTTTTTCTCCCAAATCTGTTCCTCCCACTCCTGTTTCCGGCTCCTCGGACATCTTCTCGGTCAAAGAAATTTTAGCTGCCAAAAAGGTCAGAGGGAAAAATTTTTTTTTAGTGGACTGGGAGGGTTGTGGTCCTGAAGAGAGATCCTGGGAACCTGAGGACAACATCCTAGACAAAAGTCTGCTCCTCAGGTTCTCAGGCTCTAAGAAGAGGGGGAGACCCAAGGGGGGGGGTACTGTTACGCCGAGCGCTCCGGGTCCCCGCTCCTCCCCGGAGCGCTCGCTTCACTCTCCCCGCTGCAGCGCTCCGGTCACGTCCTCTGACCCGGGGCGCTGCGATTCCGCTGCCAGCCGGGATGCGATTCGCGATGCGGGTAGCGCCCGCTCGCGATGCGCACCCCGGCTCCCCTACCTGACTCGCTCTCCGTCTGTTCTGTCCCGGCGCGCGCGGCCCCGCTCCCTAGGGCGCGCGCGCGCCGGGTCTCTGCGATTTAAAGGGCCACTGCGCCGCTGATTGGCGCAGTGGTTCCAATTAGTGTGTTCACCTGTGCACTTCCCTATATCACCTCACTTCCCCTGCACTCCCTTGCCGGATCTTGTTGCCATTGTGCCAGTGAAAGCGTTCCTTGTGTGTTCCTTGCCTGTGTTTCCAGACCTTCTGCCGTTGCCCCTGACTACGATCCTTGCTGCCTGCCCCGACCTTCTGCTACGTCCGACCTTGCTTCTGCCTACTCCCTTGTACCGCGCCTATCTTCAGCAGCCAGAGAGGTGAGCCGTTGCTAGTGGATACGACCTGGTCACTACCGCCGCAGCAAGACCATCCCGCTTTGCGGCGGGCTCTGGTGAAAACCAGTAGTGGCTTAGAACCGGTCCACTAGCACGGTCCACGCCAATCCCTCTCTGGCACAGAGGATCCACTACCTGCCAGCCGGCATCGTGACAGTAAGTAACTTGTTACAATGAAACAAAAAACTACTAGGTTAGGAATATCATAGAAGAAAAAGAATATCATATAAGAAAAAGGTTACATATCACTCTATCCAGAGGAACCTCATCATATCAAGATGGGCAAAATCCAATTATAGACATATCAATGTGGAATGCTAAATACACTCCCTGCTCCCTTCTAACCAACTACAAATCACATGACTCCATGAATGGGCAAATCCATCTAAGGATATATAAACATGGAGGAACTATGATATACTTCTGCCCCATTCTGGACTATTTTCTATACATGATCTCTAGACATTAAGACAAATAGCAGAGTTTTATGATCTCGCTTGACTATATTTTAGGAGGAAAAACTTGAAACAAGTTTCCTGTGTGGGAAATTTACTTATAACACTTAGTTTGGCGAGTTGGAATTCTATCAATGTCTCAGCAATTATTTACTGCTTTGATAGAATATGAGTCTTGATTCTTCTGCAGGTAGAATGAAGTCTCACAATATCCTAAAACGATAATCTCAATATGCAGATAATTAATTATTTTATTAAATTAATTTATTTGCCAATCTAAATGGTATAATTCCATCCACATTATCCAAATTGTCTTAACCCCTTAAGGACCAAGGACGTACCGGTACGTCCTTGGTCCTGCTCTTCTGATATAACGCGGGGTTACACAGTAACCCCGCGTCATATCATGGCGGGCCCGGCGTCATAGTGAAGCCGGGACCCGCCTCTAATAGCGCGCAGCGCCGACCGCGGCGCCGCGCTCTATTAACCCTTTAGCCGCGCGGCTAAAAGTGAAAGTGAAAGTTTCCGGCTAGCTCAGTCGGGCTGTTCGGGATAGCCGCGGCTAATCACGGCATCCCGAACAGCTGACAGGACAGCGGGAGGGCCCCTTCCTGCCTCCTCGCTGTCCGATCGCCGAATGACTGCTCAGTGCCTGAGATCCAGGCATGAGCAGTCATCCGGCAGAATCGTTGATCACTGGTTTCTTATGAGAAACCAGTGATCAACATAGAAGATCAGTGTGTGCAGTGTTATAGGTCCCTATGGGACCTATAACACTGCAAAAAAAAAAGTTTAAAAAAAAGTGAATAAAGATCATTTAACTCCTCCCCTATTAAAAGTTTGAATCACCCCCCTTTTCCAATAAAAAAAAAAACACAGTGTAAATAAAAATAAAAATAAACATATGTGGTATCACCGCGTGCGGAAATGTCCGAATTATAAAAATATATCATTAATTAAACCGCTCGGTCAATGGCGTGCGCGCAAAAAAATTCCAAAGTCCAAAATAGTGCATTTTTGGTCACTTTTTATATCATTTAAAAATGAATAAAAAGTGATCAATAAGTCCTATCAATGCAAAAATGGTACCGTTAAAAACTTCAGATCACGGCGCAAAAAATGAGCGCTCATACCGCCCCATACACGGAAAAATAAAAAAGTTATAGGGGTCAGAAGATGACAATTTTAAATGTATTAATTTTCCTGCATGTAGTTATGATTTTTTCCAGAAGTCCGACAAAATCAAACTTATATAAGTAGGGTAACATTTTAATCGTATGGACCTACAGAATACATATCAGGTGTCATTTTTACCGAAAAATGTACTACGTAGAAACGGAAGCCCCCAAAATTTACAAAACAGCGTTTTTTTTTTTCAATTTTGTCGCACAATGATTTTTTTTCCCGCTTCACCATAGATTTTTGGGCAAAATGACTGACGTCATTACAAAGTAGAATTGGTGGCGCAAAAAATAAGCCATCATATGGATTTTTAGGTGTAAATTTGAAAGAGTTATGATTTTTTAAAGGCAAGGAGCAAAAAACGAAAATGCAAAAACGGAAAAACCTCCGGTCCTTAAGGGGTTAATTAAATGGAACATCATTTTTGTGTCTCTTACAAAGTCTATGTAAGAACCTTGCTTTGGCTCTGAGGAACACTGAACGATCCATCTCATCGTCATGGATAGCCATTGGTTTGGTACCGTTTGATGAGTCCATCTTGCTGGGATCTCACATCGCTTTCCCACCTGGTTGGACCTGTTTCCTGTGTCTTTGTGTGTTCTCTACAGCCTACCGTTAAGTCCCTAACATCTGGCTAAATTCCCCAATGAATGTAGGTTGGGCGTGTACCTTTAGTAATGACTATGACATCACTATACTACCCAGAATGCATTGAGCATATCACCCATAATGCCTTTCCTATTGGTGGAATGTCACTTACTCATACGCTAGAGGGTGTCAGTGCATAAGCAATTAGCATCATTACTATTAAGGGTTAACTGTCAATAACTGGTCTTAAACCCACATTCCACACTTGACTCATGGAGCCATAATTTAATAGGGGTGACATATATAAGTAATTAAAACCTGGATTCTCATAGACATAGAGTCACCAACTAGACATGCAAATTTATTGGAAAAATAATAATACAATGGATGATTCTCTAACACAGATGTGTGAATGTCTAGAGAATGTAACTAGCCCCCCTTATCTTGTCTTATCCAAACAGCCATAAATATCTAAAGACACAACAAGTATTCTACTCCCAGACCGGCACTTTTAGAGGAAAACTTAGAATTCTGGCCTACTTAGATTATGCGCAAAATGGACAACATCATGCTATTAAACATATTAAACATAGTGATAAAATTGTGGGGCCTACAAAAAGTATGACAAGGCTGAGGACATAGTGGAGGATGAGGAGGCGGAGGCACACACTGTCACAGGACCAACGGCCTGAGAACATAGAGGAGGAAGCAGCCAGACCTGTCTAAGTTGGTGTTGTTCAAAGGAACTGAAAGATGGACCTTGATAGGCGCTCAGGCATCCAAAGTGGAAGATATCATGACCAAAGTGATATAAATGAAAATTCTTGTTTATTGGTTAAATAAAACAAGGTAAAAAAAACAAAAATAAAACAATAACGCATTTCGGGGTATGGCAACCCCTTCAGATTGAAAAAATGCATCAAGGTCCATCTTTCAGTTCCTTTGAATTCCTCTTCAGGACCTCCTTCTGGTTGTTTCCCGGGACCTCGGGCCAGCACAGGAATATTGTACCTCTATTTGAGGCTATATGCGTATTTACTATACACCTAAGGTATAAGTACAACAGCAAACAAAATTTTATTTGTATCAATATATCAGAATAATACTTATTACCATCAACCTATTGTGTACTCCTACACAAATATCATAGCAGAAAAAGAGAATGGAGACACTTATAATGTAAAAATTATATAACTTTATTAAATATACATTAAAAATGTATTAATATAAAATCACAGATAGGGAGAAGCATCCACAAAGTGGAAAGACAAAGGCGTTGCTCACAGACAGATCCACATTAATAAGTTATATAAGGAAAAGTAACATGGTGCATGGTCACACATGTGTGCATTAACAGCACATATATAGGCACAACAATGCTCTAATTATCATACAGTACAATGCACACAGTGAAGACAATAGGCATACCAAACTGTAACATCCAGTTCCTAACAGGGTCTGCTGGAGCAACGCCACCCCGAACGCACGTTTCGGCGAGTCCTTCGTCCTGGGGGTGGCGTTAACTCAGCAAGCAATCCTATTTAAGGTGATGTCCACCAATCAGAATTTGCCATAAAATTACCTTTAGAGGAATCACCTGTCTGTCTGCTATAGTCGGCGCATAGAGTGCAGCCTCGGCCGGGCGACGCCACCTCCGGAATCCGCGTCACACGCCAGATCACATGACGCGGTCACATGACCGCATCACATGACCGGCCCTACAGACACAGACCCGGAAGAGCGCCGTCCCCCGGACCGCACTCATGCGTACAGCAGACATGAACATACTGGGTCTATTGATCAGCATTAACCCCGACGTCCCGAACCCAGAATTGGGCGGAGCCGTCGTGTCCAGGCAGACCAAGAGATCCAGCATTTGATAGACTTAAGCTTCATATACACTAACATAGGAAACTGTCAATGGGGGTATATAACATTCATCAATAAATAGATGGGTTATTATTAATTTGCTGTCATAATTGAAAGATTCATAGATAAACATTTAAAAAAATATATATTATAAAAAAAATTATATTGCTATATATATATATATATATATGTATTCAAAATAACAATAAAAATTATATTAATAAATGATAATTAGTGTGAAAGAATAATAGTATTATAATCGTGAATAAAAAATGTGAATATTAATTAGATGTTAATAGTGATAATAAGGTGTAACTGTGCTAAATGGTTATAGTGCCATAGAAGAGGGGAGCATTAATAATAATAGAAAATTATATGGAAAAGTGAATGTATGAGAAGTATATGTGATGTATAAAATATGAAATCAAACCATTATATATATATGCATATCCATACACATAAAATGTGATACTGTGTTTAATATATAATGTGAGAAGTGAATGATGATATAAAATAAATAATAAAAAAGGGGAAGTAATAAATTAATACTACTGTAAAGTGCAAGTGCAATATAAAGAAATATATATGTAATGTATGCATAATTATATATATGCATAAAAAACATTTATAAAGAAAATGTGAAAATTATATAAAAGTTTATAATCATAAATGTAATAAAAATTGTTGTGATAATAAAAATTAATTCATACATCAATCAATTAAAAAGATGAAAATTATATAGTGAATAATAAATACAGTGCAAAATTATATATATAGAGATGAGTGTATATGTGCATGAGCCCATATTTGAACCTACAAAAATACACTCATAGCGATAGTGAAAAAAGTGAAAAAAAAAATATATAGGGGTATCTACATACCCAAATATCAAGTGATACACAAAAAACGTGAATGGTGAAAAACAAATAAGAATTAGAAAAATGAAAAAATTGAATGGAATACAAGGAAATGTATAAAAAAAAAGGGGGAAGCGAGAGGAGGAGGGAAAGAGGGGGGGAAGGGAAAAAGGGAGGGGGAAGGTGAAAAA
This sequence comes from Hyla sarda, assembly GCF_029499605.1. NCBI lineage: Eukaryota > Metazoa > Chordata > Amphibia > Anura > Hylidae > Hyla > Hyla sarda. The sequence goes on from NC_079190.1 coordinate 273,145,924, forward strand.
AAGGGGGGGAAAGGGGGGAGGGAAAGGGAAAAGAGAGGAGGGGGGGAACAGAAAGGAAGGAGGGAAGGGAAAGGAGGAGAAGGGGAGGGGAAGGAGAAACAGGGGAAAAGGGGAGAGGGGGGAGGGCAGGGGAAAGAGAGGAAGGAGAGAAGGGGGAGGGGGAAAGGGGAAAAAGAGGGGGGGAGGAGGGAAGGAAGGACAGGGAAAACAGAGAAAAGAAAAAGGAAAAAGAAAAAGAAGACCACATAAGATCTCTCACACTAAAATAAATAATTAACGACAGCAAGATTAAATCCATACATTATATCCAATCAAGATAAGGTACAATGTCTACCCCATATGTCAGTCCCCATAACATTCATAAATCTTGTTAATAGTCCGCATATAGGATCCCAGGATTCCAAAAAAAGGGGGGGCTATTGGTCACGCGATGATGTAACACCACTGAAATGAAAAAGGGGAAAAATTGGTAAAAAGTTTATTAGTACATAAAACCCATTGAAATAATTAAAAAGGGGTGGCGTTGCTCCAGCAGACCCTGTTAGGAACTGGATGTTACAGTTTGGTATGCCTATTGTCTTCAATGTGTGCATTGTACTGTATGATAATTAGAGCATTGTTGTGCCTATATATGTGCTGTTAATGCACACGTGTGACCATGCACCATGTTACTTTTCCTTATATAACTTATTAATGTGGATCTGTCTGTGGATCTGTCTGCTTCTCCCTATCTGTGATTTTATATTAATTAATTTTTAGTGTATATTTAATAAAGTTATATGATTTTTACATTATAAGTGTCTCCATTCTCTTTTTCTGCTATGATATACGCCTAAGGTGAGCGGCCATCTTACAGACTCCCCATCTACCTATACCCACCCATCTATCCAGGGGTAACGCACAAGGCGCTGTTTTTGGGCTTCTTTTTTCCACTTTCTATATATAAGTTGGTGTTGTGGATGTACAAGAACCACCTTCACCCAGTGAGCCGTAAAGGACATGTTTTGTCCCTGACCATAATTACAGATCCAGACGTCGGTGCTGCCGTGCACTTTGGAACACACTGACAGACTCAAGGACTGGACCACCTTCTCTTCCACAAAATTGTGCAGGGCTGGTACTGCCTTCTTCACAATGAAATGACGGCTTGGCACTCTCCACCTCTGCTCGGCAAAAGCCATCAGTTCTCTGAAAGGTGCAGAGTCCACAACTTGAAAAGGGAGGGACTGCAGCACCTGCAACATGGACAGGAGCACATTCAGCTTCTGCACCATTGGATGAGTGGGCACATACTGTTGACCCTTGGACATGGCTTCGCTGATGGATTGTTGGCAGAATGGCTGACTAAAAGGAGGAGGAGCAGGAGCATCTGGAGCGACAGAAGGAGGGTATGACACACAGCTCCCTTCGGCTGAGGTGGTGGAGCCTTGTCTGGCTGAAAGAGGGAGCGGCGTGCCACTGGGTAATGCAGCAGGCGGGACCACTACATCGGAGCCACGGTTTTCAGAGGCCGATTTATGGTGGCAAAGCTTATGTTGATGCAGGGCCTTGGTGTCAACATTGGGACCCTGGCCATGCTTCACCTTCTACCGACATATCTTGCATGTGGCTATGTGAACCTCCTCCGGATGTTTGACGAAAAACTGCCACAGCGCCAAGTAGCTGATTTTCCCACCAACAGTCCGCACTAATTGACTGCTACTGCTGCCGTCTCCAGGAACCCCTGTTCCACTACCTCCCGGGAAGGTAGGCTGCCGCAAAGCAGGTGGTCTCCCCCGGGCATGTTTGGCTCCAGGATGTCCACTTCTGCCACCATGCTGACTGCCAACCATGCTACCACCTTGCTGGCTAAGCTGCTGCCTCACTGGATACCTGCAACTCTCTTCTCCTGATGATGATGAAGCCCCTTCTGCACCCGGCTCTCAATTGCGATTGGCTTCATCATCATCAACAAGTGTCTGCACGTCATTGATGTCCTCCTCAGGTTCCTCAACAGTGTATGCTTCAGGACCCTGAACCCTGGCAACACCGCCTCCCACGTCATTCTCCTCATCACTACTTGCCCGCCTAGCTGGGGGAAGGGGGGAAGCGGCAGATGGTTCCTCCACTTCTTGGCTGGGCAGTAGCTGCTGACTGTTCTCTATTAGATCGTCCTCACTGAATAGTGGAGCTGAACCCATAGCATAAAATACTTCTTTAGGGGATGGAACAGCATAAGACAGAGGCAATGGGAGGATAGGGACTGCTCCTGGTCCATGCCAACTGAGGGTTGTGTCTGAGGAACCCACCAACTGCTGACTGGGGGTATCAGATGTAACTTGTAACGAAGTGGATGATCGTGTTAACCAATCGATGACAGCAGATGGGTTGCTGTTTGAGACACGAGCTTGGGCCTCTCGCTGCCACTCCTGCTGCCACTTTCCCTAGTCTGCTGCGACCTCTGCCTGATGAATTTAGGCCTCTGCCACTCCTCTGTGCACTTCCTGGCACTTCTCTGCCTGACATATTAGTGTGAATATGAGGAGAGTGCCATACGCTTCACTATGCTTAAAACAGTATTTGTCTAGAACAGCAGCAGGTGTGTACTGTTGACTTTCCTTTCACTGTATCTAGGCCCTTAACAGATTAACAGGTACAAAATAGTACTGTACTTTGATGTACATATGTGGTATGCACTTATGAGGGCAGAAAAATGTGCCACAATACGCTTAATAAATGTATTGGAGTAAAACACCAGCTTTTGCCTGTCTTTCACAGTATGTAGGCCTTTTACAGATTAGCAGGTACAAAATAGTACACTACTTAGATGTAGGTGTGTGGTATGCACTTATGAGGGCAGAAAACTGCGCTACTGTACGATTCAAATTTTTTTTTGAGTAAAACACAGCCGATGATTACTTTTGGCTGTCCTTTCACAGTATGTAGGCCCTTGACAGATTAACAAGCACAAAATAGTACACAACTTAGATGTAGGTATGTGGTATGCACTTATGAGGGAAGAAAAGTGCAGTACATTACGCTTAAAAAAACATATTTTAGTAAAACACCAGCCGGTGATTACTTTTGCCTGGACTTTCACAGTATTTTGGCCCTTGAGAGATTAACAGGTACAAAATAGTACACTACTTAGATGTACGTATGGGGTATGCAGTTATGCACTCATGAGGGCAGGAAAATTTGGTACAATACGCTTAAAAAAACATATTGTAGTGAAACACCAGCCGGTGATTACTTTTGCCTTGACTTTCACAGTATCTAGGCCCTTGACAGATTAACAGGTACAAAATAGTACACTACTTAAATGTACGTATGTGGTATGCAGTTATGCACTTATGAGGGCAGAAAAATGTGGTACAGTTCGCTTAAAAAAAATTATTTTAGTAAAACACAAGCCGGTGATTACTTTTGCCTTGACTTTCACAGAATCTAGGCCCTTGACAGATTAACAGGTACAAAATAGTACACTACTTAGAGGTACGTATGTGGTATGCAGTTATGCACTCATGAGGGCAGGAAAATGCGGTACAGTACACTTAAAACAAACATATTGTAGTGAAACACCAGCTGGTGATTACTTTTGCCTGGACTTTCAGGTTTAAAATAGTACACTACTTAGATGTAAGTATGTGGTATGCACTTATGAGGGCAGAAAACTGCGCTACTGTACGATTCTAAAAAATTTTTGAGTAAAACACAGCCGATGATTACTTTTGGCTGTCCTTTCACAGTATGTAGGCCCTTGACAGATTAACAAGCACAAAATAGTACACCACTTAGATGTAGGTATGTGGTATGCACTTATGAGGGCAGAAAAATGCGGTACATTACGCTTAAAAAAGCATATTTTAGTAAAACACCAGCCGGTAATTACTTTTGCCTGGACTGTCACAATATCTTGGCCCTTAAGAGATTAACAGGTACAAAATAGTACACTACTTAGATGTACGTATGGGGTATGCAGTTATGCACTTATGAGGGCAGAAAAATGCGGTACATTACGCTTAAAAAAACATATTGTAGTGAAACACCAGCCGGTGATTACTTTTGCCTTGACTTTCACAGTATCTAGGCCCTTGACAGATTAACAGGTACAAAATAGTACACTACTTAAATGTGCATATGTGGTATGCAGTTATGCACTTATGAGTAGTGTTGCTCACGAATATTCGCAATGCGAATATTCATAGCGAATACAACATATTCGCGAATTTGCGAATATTTAGAATATTGCGAATAATATTCGCGATTACGAATATTCGTTTTTTTCCCAAACTTGTTTAAACACAGATCACATTATAGTGATCTCCATCGACGGATAATTGCATTGCTGGTATGATTAGAGACCATGGGGGGGAGAATCTAAGGCGATTAGTTTGTGCATGCGAATATTCGTATTGCGAATGTTCGCAAATATTTTCCATGCCCTTCTTATGCCTCTGAGCCAATGATAGTTCTGCAATCACAGTTGTCAGAGGTTAGCAACCTCCCTAGCAACCAATGGAAACTTGCTGGCACGACCAGTATATAAGATCACTCCCAGCAGTATTTGCTTGCAGATTCACATGGTGGTTTTGAGAGTGGAGTGCTTCTGTCATTTTTCCAGCATCCTTTAAGCTTTGAGCTTTGTGCTTCATAGTACTACCTTAGACCCAACTGCTTTTTACAAAGCAAAAGCCCCAACTGCTTTTTTCAAAGCACATTTGGGAATTACTGCGTGATCTTATATCATGACTAGATTAAAAGTTATGATTCATAACTTTTAATCTAGTCTAAAATGCAATTAAATATAATTAACTAACAGTGGTGAAAATACTTACACAAATCAGAACTCTCTCCTCACTTTCGCTGAAATTACTTCCCACCATCTTCGCTTCGCTTAGCTTATTCGCGATCGCGATCTCACTGGCAAGCATCCAGGAAACAATCTCTGTTATCGCATGATGTAATAGCGCGCATGCACGCAAGCGACGTAATTTTTGAAATAAGTTATTTTCGCAATAATTTTCGCAATTGCCGAAAATTCGCAATGTTTAAAAATCAACTTGAATATAACGAATATTCAAAATTCACGAATATATGACGAATATTCGTCCATATATCGCAAATTCGAATATGGCCTATGCCGCTCAACACTACTTAAAAATGTGGTACAGTTCGCTTAAAAAAATGTATTTTTGTAAAACACAAGCCAGTGATTACTTTTGCCTTGACTTTCACAGTATCTAGGCCCTTGACAGATTAACAGGTACAAAATAGTACACTACTTAGAGGTACATATGTGGTATGCAGTTATGCACTCATGAGGGCAGGAAAATGCGGTACAGTGCGCTTAAAAACAACATATTGTAGTGAAACACCAGCTGGTAATTACTTTTGCCTGGACTTTCAGGTTTAAAATAGTACACTACTTAGATGTAAGTATGTGGTATGCACTTATGAGGGCAGAAAACTGCACTACAGTACGCTTAATAAACGTATTGGAGTAAAATACCAGCCGGTGATTACTTTTGGCTGTCCTTTCAAAGTATGTAGGCCCTTGACAGATTAGCAGGCACAATATAGTACACCGCTTAGATGTAGGTATGTTTTATGCACTTATGAGGGCAGAAAAATGTGGTACAGTTCGCTTAAAAAATTTTATTTTTGTAAAACACAAGCCAGTGATTACTTTTGCCTTGACTTTCACAGTATCTAGGCCCTTGACAGATTAACAGGTACAAAATAGTACACTACTTAGAGGTACATATGTGGCATGCAGTTATGCACTTATGAGGGCATAAAAATGCAAACAGTACGATAAAAAAAACTATTTTTACACCAGCTGTACATCACAGTGCTGTAGCACAAAAAAGCTTTGTTCTAAACACAAAATTGCACTCTGTCAAAGGGTATTATACCTTTTACAGACTAGTATAACCAGCAGATGATTTGTTGTGGAACAAAGACACAGAATTGAGCTGAAAAATTATTCCTGCCTCTTCTGCTAAGGTTTATAAAGTTGAGGCAGCTTGTTGAAATGAATGAGGCAACACACATCTCTCTGCCCCTCTCTGTAATACAATGCTGTAGAAAATGACAAGGAAGTTAATGGCCGCAATAAAAATCCTTTTCAGTGAAGAAAAGCACTGCTCTCTGTCCACCAGAACGCTGATGTGACTAGGATGTGAAACGCTGCTGGAAAAAACTTTTCTGTGTAGCACACACACAGCAATGTCTATCCTATCTGTATGCAGTGTAATGAATGATATGACGAGCCGCAAAATGGGCTGTGACATCACAGGGGTGACTGCTGCTGATAGGAATTGGTGCAAGAAATAAAAAGGTGGTCTGCTGTGGCGCTGTCTTTTAGAGATCGAGATGCGGGTTCAGTCTTTTACGGTATACAATCATATTTATTTGTACATAAATTGGGATCACAGACATACAAGACGTGTTTCGGGGGTAAGTTTCTCCTTTTTCATTTGCAAACATGTTTGCAATTGATAAAAAAAAAGGCGTAACTTAATTTATGTACAAATAATAGAGATTGTATACCGTAAAAGACTGAACTTGCATCTTGATCTCTAAAAGGCAGTGCCACAGCAGACCACCTTTTTATTTCTTGCACCAATTCCAAGTTTCCTGCTGACCGAGTACCAAGTACCCGGCTGGATCCGGCAGGCTTCAGCTTTAGATCATCTGACCCCAAACGGAGGGGTGATATGCACATACCAAGATATACCCCAAGTGAGTATCACTGACATTGGGGTTCGTGGCTTGGGATTATCCCACAGAATTACACTAGGCACTATTCTCTCCCTCTCTTTTTTCTCCCTTCATCCACATGGCTGCGCGTCCTGCATGTGATTCGGGGTCATCTTGCCTAATTCCCTTCCCACCTTCCCAGCGTTTCTTGCTCCATGTACTGACATGTGGATCCCCCTTTTTAGATACCCTGGAGCCTGGGCCGCAATAAATGGAGTTTACGTTCAATAGGTTTTTAATGAAAGTTTTTGGGCAGAATTATAAAAGTACAGTAAGACCCAACATAGCGCACAAACAGCAGAGTAAGCAAAAAGAAAAGGAACAAAAACACCTGATTATTAGCTTATTACAAAGCATCACAGTTCAGTAGTGTTGACATAGGGAATAAGTAGCACATCTATGTGTAATCTGTACCCCACCATTAATAAACTAGTAAATAGTGAGCTAAATGGTCAATAAAACACGACTAGGTTGAACCTCTAGGTGGAAGCAGTCTAGTTAGGGAGCAAGAAACATTCGTAAACTCTGCATTCTGAAGTCAGGCTAAATATCTCTACAATGAGGGGAGGAGATCCATAATTTCCAAACTCGGGACAGTGCTAGACTTCCAGAGGCTCGTTAGAGTTGTCTTCTAGAGATGTTGTGAATTGTTCACCGGCGAACGGTTCCCAGCGAACGTAGCTTGTTTGCATTCGCTGTGCCATGCGAACAAATGCAATTTTCGATCCGCCCCCTATTCATTATTATTGCAGTAAACTTTGACCCTGTGTGTCTCAGTCAGCAGACACATTTCAGCCAATCAGCAGCAGACCCTCCCTCCCAGACCCTCCCACCTCTCGGTCGGACTCTATTTTAGCTTCATTCTGAAGCTGCATTTGTAGTGAGAGGAGGGAAAGTGAACCAGCTCCTGATTTCACAGGGAAAGCGATAGCTAGGTAGTTTATTCAGGGTCCACAAAAGTCCTGAAGGACTCATCTGATCTTTGCTGTAAGGACAGCACCCAAAAAAGCCATTTTTAGGACTCAAACATCATTCTGCATTTTTTTGTTGTTCCCCTGTGTAATCTAATAGCATTTGCCTGCCTGGCAGCGTGTGTGGCACGGTGACCCCGCATCATATCACAGTGGGCCCGGCGTCATTGTGAAGCCGAGACCCGCCGCTAATAGCGCGCGGCACTGATCGGGGTGCCGTGCGCTATTAACCCTTTAGCCGCGCGCTCAAAGCTGAGCCATGTGGCTAAAAGTGAAAGTAAAAAGTGTTGGTTAGCTCAGGGAGCTGTTCGGGATCGCTGCGGTGAGGTCGCGGCATCCCGAACAGCTGTACTACAGGAGGAAGGTCTCTTACCTTCCTTCCTGCAGTCCGATCGCCAATTGAATGTTTCAAGCCTGAGATCCAGGCTTGAGCAATCAATCGCCGAAAACACTGATCATTGCATCCCTATGGAGATGCATTGAACACTGTTAAAGATCAGTTAATGCAGTGTTATAGCCCCCTATGGGGGCTATAATATTGCAAAAGAAAAGTGTAAAAAAAATCATTAACCCTTTGAATTATCCCTTCCTCTAATAAAAGTTTGAATCAACCGGCATTTTCAATAATAAAAAAAAACTGTGTAAATAAAAACAAAAATAAACATATGTAGTATCAGCGCGTGTGGAAATGTCCAAATAAAAAATATATACTGCTAATTAAACCGCACGGTCAATGGAATACGTGCAAATTCCAAAGACCAAAATAGCGTATTTTTGGTCACTTTTTATATCATGAAAAGATTAATAAAAAGCGATCAAAAGTCAGATCAATGCAAAAATGGTACCGACAAAAACTTCAGATCACGGCGCAAAAAATGAACCCTCAAAGCACCCTGAACACGGAAAAATAAAAAAGTTATAGGGGTCAGAAGATGACAATTTTAAACGTATACATTTTCCTGCATGTAGTTATGATTTTTTTCTGAATTAATAAAAAAGCAAACCTATACAAGTAGGGTATCATTTTAACCATATGGACCTATAGAATAAAGATACGGTGTCATTTTTACCGAAAATTTTACTACATAGAAACGGAAACCCCCAAAAGTTACAAAATGGATTATTTTTTTCAATTTTGTCGCACAATGATTTTTTTCCTGTTTCGTCGTAGATTTTTGGGTAAAATGACTGATATCATTGCAAAGTAGAATTGATGGCACAAAAAATAAGCCATAATACAGATTTTTAGGTGCAAAATTTAAAGAGTTATGATTTATTAAAGGTAAGGAGGAAAAAATGAAAGAGCAAAAACCAAAAAACGCCCGGTCCTTAAGGGGTTAAACAAAAACACTTTTTTGACAGTGAAATAACAACAGTCAGTTACCTTCACACAAGTGTGTTTCAGGGCCTGCAAGGGCACAGTGTTACACCAGTGCTACTCATATATGGTATAACAGTAGTGTACATTTAACAAAAAGTAAAACCTTTTTTGACTGTGAAATAAAATCAGTCAGTTTACTTCACACTTGTGAGTTTTTGGGCCTGCCAGGGCTCAATATCACACTAGTGCAATTCATATCTGGTGTAACAGTAGTGTAGATTTAACAAAAAAAATACTTCATATCTGTTGTCAGAGTAGCTTGCACGTATAGTACCACTAATTGAAAAAAAATGACAGGCAGAGGCAGGCCACCCCGCAGAGGCTGTCGTGGCCGTGGTGCTGTGATTCCCTTTGGCCCTAGAATAATGGCCAGTGTTCAGAGGCCACGTACCCTGAACTCACAAAGTTCTGAGGACATAGTTGACTGACTAACACAGGACACCCAATCTTCTACAGCTTCTGCTCGGAACCTTGATGCACCATCCTCCTCCAGCTTAGCTTCGGGCACCTCTCAAGTTGCCACTCGCCTGCCTGCCGCCACCACCAACACTAGCACCACAGCCGCTTTACTTGATCCATCAGAGGAGTTATTTACACATCAGTTTGAAGAAATGAGTGATGCGCAACCATTATTGCCAGAGGATGTAGATAACAGGGATATGTCAGGCAGCATTACACACATGGACGTACGGTGTGATGATGATGATGTTATAGCCGCTGCTGCTTCCTTTTTTGAGTTGTCAGACAAGTGAAGCGGTTGATGATGACGATTCGTACGTGGATGTCACTTGGGTGCCCGCTAGAAGAGAAGAAGAACAGGCAGGGGGAAAGTTCAGATGGGGAGACAGAGAGGAGGAGGAAACGAGTTGGAAGCAGGGGGAGGTCGTCGCAAGGAGCTAGTGGCACAGTCAGACAGCATGCATCAGCACCCGGGGTCAGCCAGACAGAACGCCATTCAACGCATGCTGTTGCCACCCCCAGAATTCTGTCATTGCAGAGCTCAGAAGTGTGGCATTTTTTTTTTCGTGTGTCTGCCTCTGACAACAGCAATGCCATTTGCAACCTGTGCCAAAAGAAACAGAGTCGTGGGAAGTCCAACACCCACCTAGGTACAACTGCTTTGCCAAGGCACATGATCTCGCATCACAAACGACTATGGGATCAACACATGAGAACAATCAGCATGCAAACTCAAAGTTGCCATCCTCCTCCTGGTCCAGATTCTTCAGCCACGTCAACCATTGCTGTCCTCCTTGCCCCCTCTCAACCATCCGCCAAGTTCCTGCTCATCTGCCCACAGTCAGGTTTCTGTCAAGGACATGTTTGCGCGTAACAAGCCAATGTCACAAAGTCACCCCCTTGCCCGGCGTCTGACAGCTGGCTTGTCTGAACTCTTAGCCCAAGGCTTGTCTGAACAAACCACCCATCCTGCTATTAGAGGCAGAAACTAACTCCCCAAGAAGAACAGTCTTGTTCCATTGCATCCAAAAGCAGGCCTAACAGGGAAAAATAAACCGGCCGATGAGTGTCCCGCCGCACATGAGTGCGCTGCCAGCCTTTCAAAGCCTGCTGGATCAAGAAGTGCTGAGTAACATTTTCCCAAACAAAAAGCTTAAAATAAAAACTAACGCCGGACAAGCGCCGTCGGGCAACTATCGCAGAAACCTGAGACTCTTGTAAAGAAAGCAAATAGTCTACTGTGACTGCTAGGTGATCAGCCAAATTAACTGCCAAACACATCACTCAGCCCATGCCTTACCGTGTCCAGCCCATGTGGCAGCCGCCACGGATGACTCAATCAGGGGCATAAAACTTCGCTCAGCAAGCCCCATACCAACTGGAGCCACTAGAACCCCTGGAGCCACTAAACTGTCCCGGGAGGAAGAGGGCGATGGCCAGCAGGATGAGCGGGACCTGTGGGAGCGCTCCCTGCTCCTAGAATCCTGGCGATCATATCTCTGCCGCCTCCGGGAGGACCCAACAGTTCTGCTAGGCCTGGAGCAGCCAGAACCCAGGAGGACGACCGTGATCGACAGTGTTGGGGCAAGGGTCCATCTGACCACTGATACCTGGTCTGCAAAGCATGGTCAGGGAAGGTATATCACCTACACTGCGCATTGGGTAAACCTGCTGACGGCTGCGAAGCATGGAATACATGTCTCTGCAGAGGAGTTGGTGACACCGCCATGACTTTCAAGCAGGCCTGCTGCCACCTCCTCTACTCCTCCTACTCCATCCTCTTCCATAACCTCTTTGGCTGAGTCCTCTTCTGCTGCTGCGTGTTGCTCCACATCAACTCACCCCCCCCCTCAAGCTCCCCAGGTACTATTCCACATCCCGGATACGGCAGTGTCACGCCGTCTTGGGGTTGACTTGTCTGAAAGCAGAGAGTCACACCGCACCAGCACTCCTTTCTGCTCTGAACGCACAGGTGGATCAGTGGCTGACTCCGCACCAACTGGAGATCGGCAAAGTGGCTTGTGACAATGGAAGAAATTTGTTGGCGGCATTGAATTTGGGCAAGTTGACACATGTGCTGTGCATGGCACATGTGTGTAATCTGATCGTACAACACTTTGTGCATAAGTACTCAGGCTTACAGGACGTCCTGAAGCAGGCCAGGAAGATGTCAGGCCATTTCAGGCGTTCCTACCCGGCCATGGCGCACTTTTCAGATATCCAGCGGCGAAACAACATGCCAGTGAGGCGCTTGATTTGCCACAGCCCGACACTTTGGACTTCAACACTCCTAATGTTTGACCGCCTATTCCAAAAAGAAAAAGCCATTAACTAAAATTTGTACAACTGGGGTGCTAGGACAGCCTCAGCGGAGCCGGGAATTTTTTGGCCAAGTTACTGGATGCTCATGCATAATGCCTGTAGGATCATGTGCCCTTTTGAGTAGATGACAAACCTAGTCAGTCGCACCGAAGGCACCATCAGCGACATCATACCATTTGTTTTCTTCCTGGAGTGTGCCCTGCAAAGAGTGCTGGATCAGGCTGTAGATGAGCGTGAAGAGGAAGAGTTGTGGTCACCATCACCATCAGAAACAGCCTTTTCAGCATCGCTTGCTGGACCTGCGGCAACGCTGGAAGAGGATTGTGAGGAAGAAGAGTCAGGAGGAATGTGGCTTTGAGGAGGAGGAGGAAGACCAACCACAACAGGCATCCCAGAGTGCTCGTTGTCATCTATCTGGTACCCGTGGGGTTGTACGTGGCTGAAGGATGAACATACCTTCCGTGAGATCACTGAGAACGAGGAACGGGACATGAGTAGCTGGGCATCCAACCTTGTGCAAATGGGGTCTTCCATGCTGTTGTGCCTGTTGAGGGACCCTTGTTTAAAAAGGCTGAGGGAGAACGACCTGTAATGGGTGTCCACGCTACTAGACCGCTGGTATAAGCAGAAAGTGTCTGAAATGTTACCGAATTACAGCAGGGCGGAAAGGATGCCGCAGGTACAAAATAAATTAAAAAGTATGCTTTACGCAGCGTATAAGGGTCATGTCACAGCACAACGGGAATCTAATAGGGGAAGAGGTGAAAGTAATCCTCCTCCTCCCACGACCACGCCGGCAAGGACAGGATGCTTTACAGACGTGTTGTTGATGGAGGACATCCGGAGCTTTTTAAGTCCTACGCATAGCCACAGCCCTATGCCATATACACTTCCACTGATAGGGGACGTAACAGGGATTCAACTGATAAGAATAGAATTATTTAACACACCACTCCTATCTGGTGTCATAATAGCTTGCATTTAAAATAAATAAAACATTTTGACTGTAATATAATAGCAGTCAGTTTCCTTCACACATGTGCGTTTCAGGGCCTTTCAGTGCACAGTTACACACCAGGGCAACTCATATCTGGTGTAATAGTAGTGTACATTTCACTGCATAGAACACACTTCCCCTTATATACCAAGAGCCCTCTCCCCCTTTCCCCCCAAAAACGACAGACTCAATTCTTCATTTTAACTGGGCTGGGTAGTGGTCACAGCTCAAATTTAATTTATGTAACCAACATAACCATATAAAACTGCACGGCAGTTAACATTTAACATCAGCTTTTAGGCTTCGAAAGCGGGCCTGTCAGTGGATGCAATACAGCGTATTGGGCGCTGGAGGTCTGGTTGTTATGCGGGGTATGTTCACCCAGAATTGTTGCTTTAATGTTTTTTCTTTTTCAGATTCTCCGAGAGCCAATGTTTATTTCCTGGCAGCCCCAATCCGAGAGGAGTGGCTACCATACTCCACCACAGGGGCACCTACCAACCCCAAACAACACTTAAACAAAACTTTAAATTGAAAACGGGTTAGGGGCGACCCGTCAGCATGCGCAAAAAAATGTGCACCAGACTCCCTGACCGCCAAAAAATTCCAAAACAGTCCACATGGGGCAGGTAACCCCACCAACCGCTAAAACACGCACCCACGCTCCTTGCCCCACCTGGTCCGTCTTAGAACGCCTAACACGCAGCTGCAGCACACCGTTGGAGCACACCACATCCTCCCACAACAAACCACCCATCCCGCTCTTAGAGGCAGGAACTAACTCCCCAAGAAGAACAGCCTCGTTCCGTTGCATCCAAAGCAGGCCTAACAGGGAAAAATAAACCGTCCGACGAGTGTCCCGCCGCACATGAGTGCGCTGCCAGCCTTTCAAAGCCTGCTTGATCAAGAAGCGCTAAGTAACATTTTCCCAACCAAAAAGCTTAAAATAAAAACTAATGCCGGACAAGCGCCGTCGGGCAACTGTCACAGAAACCTGAGACTCTTGTAAAGAATGCATATAGAGTGCCAACATCTATTTGTATGTTCCCATACCATGCAAAATTAAATCATCAAAGAAAAAACCAAGGTATTCAGGGACACAAATTTCAAACTTTATTGTTTTAGAAAAAAGGGACATACATTTAAAAACATTTTAAAAAAGGGTACAAAATACCAAGATGGTCCTACAGATACACAACCGGAGGTCCATAGAACAAGGGGTTAATCCCCAAAGAAATACCTGTATATACAGATGGCTAAAAAGAGCCTACTTTGTAATAACAAAAGTGTCCCAACTAGTGGCTACATTCAGTAAGGTAACAGCCATATATATTTATACACATAGCAAGAGGTTGTTAGTTTCACCTTCTAAGGACACACCAGGACCTCCGTCACCCAACGTTTCGCAATTAAATGCTTCTTCCGGGGCGTAGTTTACTGTGGGTCTGCCACCTATTTATACACCTAAATAGCCTATCATATGTGTCTACGTAGTATTGCCTCACCTCCGGGTGTGCGTCATCCCTGCTTCCTTATTTCACACCGTGTCACATGACCCGTCGTGTCATGTGACTGCGTATCGCGAGAGTCAAGGGGAATGGTCTCACTACCTAAAGATATAAGGGTCACGGGATTCATTGTACCATCGCGAGATCCTACCATCATGTGGTATCCCGCTGACTGAGCCGAGGACATGTCAGGTGACCATCCTGGTCACATGACACATCATAGAATAAAGCATAATACGGGGAACTAACTCCAAAACCATGGGGACCATATTAACAACGATCTCCCTCTGTATTTGTATATATTGGAGACTCCAGTAAAGTGCTGACTACAGGTAAAAAAGATGAAAGTTTAAGAGTAAAAAAGTGCAATAGTTGCCGATACCGATAAGTAAAAATGAAAAGTGAAAAAGTGCAATAGTTGCCGGTATCTTTAACTCAGCTATTGGGACATGTAAAGCAGTTATTATAAACTGTAAGTATTATAAAAAAATATTAAATAAACCAAATAACCTATGTATATCATCCTGTGTATTACAACTAGTGACCTATTTAATATCATTCTCCCCCTTCTCCAACAATTCATTGCACATAAAAATTATATACAGTACCAAAAATAAATTACAATTTCATATTATGTACAGTCACAACCCTATATACAAACAATAGTGACTTGGCACCTATAGAATTAGGTTAAATGATATGGCTCACACCACAGGTACAATTATACTCATGGTCGAGCCATACCATGTAACACCCAGTGTACAAAGTGAAATAATTTTGTATTAATTTTCTTTTGTTTAAGATGGAGATCAACCCGTCAACGAGACAGATAGTACTCCAATGGCCAAGTGAAGATTATAAAAATGTGTGATGTGTGAGTATCATAGTGATTAAGATTAATGTGATTGTAATTCAACATATAACACATACAAGGACATACAGGGCCCACATTTATACATTTATTACACACATCTAAAAGCACCACGTCACAAACAAACAAATAACGATAAAATTAATATCAATTGCAAACCACCACGTGAGGTGTACATACCGTGACCACCACCATAGTGAGAAGACGTGACATATCTTGCGCTGTACTGGAAAGAAAGGGGGAATAATTGTTTGTGTTCATAAATATGTTAACATGTTAAAATACCTGTTTTAAACGAGTCACTTGGTATAATAAATAATCCCCATTTGGGAGGAGTGGGTCCTGATACTCAGTATCTTAGATACATTAATACCATATGAAGGGGGGGGGGAAAGAAAGGGGAGAAAAAGAGGGGGAAAGAAGAAAGAAAGGGGGGGGGGAGAAAGAAAGGAAAGGGGGGGGGAGGGGTTTGTGTTGTGGGGGGGGAAGAGGGGAGAGGGGAGGGGGAGAGGGGAAGGGGAAAAAGGGGGGGGGGGAAGGGGAAGAGGGGGGGGGAGGGGAAAGGGGGAGGAGGGGAAGGGAAGGAAGGGGGAGGGGGAAGGGAGAAAGAGGGAAAGCGGGAAAAGGGGGGGGGAACGGGGAAGAGGGGAAGGAAAGGGGAGGAGGAGAGAAAAAAGAAAGAAAGAAGAAGAAGAAGGGGAGAAAAGGAAAAAAGGGGGGGAAAAGAGGGAAGGGAAAACAGGAGGAAAGAAAAAGAATATAATTACCCCGTCATATGGTGAACAGAACATTAGGGTTATATGGCCCACAGTATATTGCATAAACCCCATTAGGTAACACCAAGGGTGTATTGCACTTAATCAGGTCATATAAAAAAAATCCCAATTCACAATGCGATATTACATATTGCACTTAATCCATAGGATATATATTGCACAAACGTCCAAAATATTCTTCTTATGATTTCAATTTTATGTTTGATCTTGTATGAGGTATATCCCATAATTTAAGGAACCAGGTGCCGCACCATCCAAAGATATTCATTACATTAGGCTAATAACTCAATATTCCTAAGTAGAAAAGGAGGAAGAGCAAGGTGTAAATTCAATTAAAATTATTTAAAAAATGAACTATAAAAAGGTTAAAACCCTATGTCAGAGATCTCACGTCACACCCAAAGTCTACAGAAAGGGGACAAAGCTGTTAACCTCATTTAGGCCTTTAGGAATCATCGTGTCAAGTCGAAATATCCAGCGTGTTTCACGTTGGGCTACCACTTTCTGCCAGTTCCCTCCTCTTGGGCCAACAGGTACATGGTCAATGCCTCTGAATCTCAAGAGGCTAGCATCACAGTCATGTTTGATCTTAAAATGCCGGGGGATAGTTTTCACACATGGGCGATCTGGTTGTTCTAGGGCCATTCTTATGTCAAGCACATGTTCCCGAACCCTTCTACGGAGCGGGCGTATAGTTTTGCCAACATATAATAGCCCGCAGGGACACGTTGCAATGTAGACGACACCTTTGGTTGCACAATTGATGTGATATCTAATATCGTATGTGTGGGAGTTTGTAGAATTTAGAAAGGTAGTACACCTATCCATGTTTGTGCATGCAACGCAGTTACCACATGGATGGCTTCCCATTTTGGGTCCCCTTGAACCAAAAATGTAGGGTTCAGATCTAATTGTATAGTGGCTTTGTACGAGTTTTCCCTTCCCTCTTTTTCCCCCCCTTTTTTCCTTTTCTCCCCTTCTTCTTCTTTCTTTCTTTTTTCTCTCCTCCTCCCCTTTCCTTCCCCTCTTCCCCGTTTCTCCCCCCTTTTCCCCATTTCCCTCTTTCTCCCTTCCCCCTCCCCCTTCCTTCCCTTCCCCTCTTCCCCTCCCCCCCTCTTCCCCTCCCCCCCCCCTTTTTCCCCATCTGTCTCGTTGACAGGTTGATCTCCATCTTAAACAAAAGAAAATTAATACAAAATTATTTCACTTTGTACACTGGGTGTTACATGGTATGGCTCGACCATGAGTATAATTGTACCTGTGGTGTGAGCCATATCATTTAACCTAATTCTATAGGTGCCAAGTCACTATTGTTTGTATATAGGGTTGTGACTGTACATAATATGAAATTGTAATTTATTTTTGGTACTGTATATAATTTTTATGTGCAATGAATTGTTGGAGAAGGGGGAGAATGATATTAAATAGGTCACTAGTTGTAATACACAGGATGATATACATAGGTTATTTGGTTTATTTAATATTTTTTATAATACTTACAGTTTATAATAACTGCTTTACATGTCCCAATAGCTGAGTTAAAGATACCGGCAACTATTGCACTTTTTCACTTTTCATTTTTACTTATCGGTATCGGCAACTATTGCACTTAAACTTTCATCTTTTTTACCTGTAGTCAGCACTTTACTGGAGTCTCCAATATATACAAATACAGAGGGAGATCGTTGTTAATATGGTCCCCATGGTTTTGGAGTTAGTTCCCCGTATTATGCTTTATTCTATGATGTGTCATGTGACCAGGATGGTCACCTGACATGTCCTCGGCTCAGTCAGCGGGATACCACATGATGGTAGGATCTCGCGATGGTACAATGAATCCCGTGACCCTTAGATCTTTAGGTAGTGAGACCATTCCCCTTGACTCTCGCGATACGCAGTCACATGACACGACGGGTCATGTGACAAGGCGCAAAATAAGGAAGCAGGGATGACGCACACCCGGAGGTGAGGCAATACTACGTAGACACATATGATAGGCTATTTAGGTGTATAAATAGGTGGCAGACCCACAGTAAACTACGCCCCGGAAGAAGCATTTAATTGCGAAACGTTGGGTGACGGAGGTCCTGGTGTGTCCTTAGAAGGTGAAACTAACAACCTCTTGCTATGTGTATAAATGTATATGGCTGTTACCTTACTGAATGTAGCCACTAAATGGGACACTTTGTTATTACAAAGTAGGCTCTTTTTAGCCATCTGTATATACAGGTATTTCTTTGGGGATTAACCCCTTGTTCTATGGACCTCCGGTTGTGTATCTGTAGGACCATCTTGGTATTTTGTACCCTTTTTTAAAATGTCTTTAAATGTATGTCCCTTTTTTCTAAAACAATAAAGTTTGAAATTTGTGTCCCTGAATACCTTGGTTTTTTCTTTGATGTCCTACTCTTGTAAAGAAAGCAAATAGTCTACCGTGACTGCTAGGCGATCAGCCAAATTAACTGCCACCTCCCTTCAAGCTATCAACGCACACCATTCAGCTCATGTCTTACCGTGTCCAGCCCATGTGGCATCCGCCACGGATGACTCGATCAAGGGCATAAAACGTCGCTCAGCAAGCCCCATACCAACTGGAGCCACTAGAACCCCTGGAGCCACTAGAACTGTCCCAGGAGGAAGAGGGCGATGGCCAGCAGGATGAGCTCCCTGCTCCTAGAATTCTGGCGATCATATCTCTGCCGCCTCCGGGAGGACACAGAAGTTCTGCTAGGCCTGGAGCAGCCAGAACCCAGGAGGACGACCGTGATCGACAGTGTTGGGGCAAGGGTCCATCTGACCACTGATACCTGGTCTGCAAAGCATGGTCAGGGAAGGTATATAACCTACACTGCGCATTGGGTAAACCTGCTGATGGCTGCCAAGCATGGAATGCATGGCTCTGCAGAGGAGTTGGTGACACCGCCACAACTTGCAGGCATGTCTGCTGCCACCTCCTCTACTCCTCCTACTCCGTCCTTTTCCATAACCTCTTCTGCTGCTGTGTCTTGTTCCACATCAACGACCCCCCCCCCCCAGCTCCCCAGGTACTATTCCACATCCCGGATATTGCAGTGTCACGCCGTCTTGGGGTTGACTTGTCTGAAAGCAGAGAGTCACACCGCACCAGCACTCCTGTCTGCCCTGAACGCACAGGTGGATCAGTGGCTGACTCCGCACCAACTGGAGATCGGCAAAGTGGTTTGTGACAACGGAAGAAATTTGTTGGCGGCATTGAATTTGGGCAAGTTGACACATGTGCCGTGCATGGCACATGTGTGTTATCTGATCATACATCGCTTTGTGCATAAGTACCCAGGCCTACAGGACATCCTGAAGCAGGCCAGGAAGGTGTTTGGCCATTTCAGGCGTTTCCTACACGGCCATGGCGCAAAGCGTAAAGCCCTGAATGGTACAATAGGCAGATCCTGGGTACAGAGTCTCTGACTTCGTGTTCCAGGGCATCCGACATACCCTGTGTAAATGGGCCCTGCCAAAACACATGCAAAGATGTTTCCTCCATGAAGGGGCACCGGGGGCAGTATCGGGTTCTGCACAGGTCGGGGGCATGCATGAACGACCTGAGAGATAATCCTCCCTGAATGGCCATCCATTACAAGTCCTTATGTCTGTTGGTAAGCCGCTTTGAAGCCACATTAGTTCAAACAGTCTCTGCCGTGGCAGTGGGGAGCCCCGGAACAAGCTCCAGAAAGTCTTTACCTCGGATGAGCTTGTAGATTGTCTTTGGCTTCCACAGGTCCGGTTTCAGACCCTCCAGCTGGTGCTCCCTCACAAACCGGACAACATCCCCATAGAACCAGGGAGTGTTCCAGTTGTAAGGAATGGAGCTGTCCCACCTGTCCCAGCCCAGCTGTGTACAGAGGGGCATGAGGAACAAGCGAGACATGGACCTGCACACTGAGCCAGTCTTTTCAACAAGCGTTTGCTGCACGCTGACACATGAAAAGGAGGCCCTCAGCAGAGTGGGGATATCGGGGATTACTTTCCCACCCTTGCGGGGCTCCTTATAAATCACAGTCCTCTTGATTCTGTCCATTTTTCCCCAGATGAAACACAGTCCGGGTGATGGCCCTGCAAACAGTGACAAGGGGGGGGGGGGGGCATTTCCGAAAAAGAGGTCCGAATCGGAGGATCTGCATCAGGCACCAAATATGGTGTCACTCAACAGAATCAAAAGCCTTATAGATATCCAGGCTGACCACGTAACCAGGGGTGGCACTCTCCTCCGCTGCGGAGATGTTGAGCTGAAGTCTCAGCACAGGCCAGCACAGAGGGGGTTAATAGAGCAGCAACAGGATCAACTGTCAGCACCACTCAGGCTCCAGCAAGTCCTGTAGTCAGGGCACTTCCTCAGCAAGAGAGCCCCACCATCCCAGTAGCTGAAGGAGCGGGGGTTGCCCGAGAGACCTACACTACCTGATCCATACAACATCACACCTGATGTTTTAAAGCACATTATTCCAAGCAATTTAGGAATGTTAGGTGATTTATGCCCTTCATGGATTAAAACCAGTCTTTGCATCAACTATGTAATTTTCCATGGGAGTTTTGCCATGGATCCCCCTCCGGCATGCCACAGTCCAGGTGTTAGTCCCCTTGAAACAACTTTTCCATCACTTTTGTGGCCAGAAAGAGTCCCTGTGGGTTTTAAAATTTGCCTGCCTATTGAAGTCTATGGTCATTTGCGCGTTCGCAAACATAAAATCTTATGTTTGCGACATCACTATTATCTTCGCAATGATCCAAGGTCACTCTCATACATACGGAGGGGGTATGATTTGTGGCACTCATCAGCTCCTGTGAGGGAATCGTAGATTGGTTTTAAACCCTTGGATTCCGAGGAGAGAAATTTAATAATGTGAAAATGTGTCTCTGATGACGGCTGTGTCAGGGAGGAGAGGAAGTGTCTGATTTGCAAGTATTTGTAAAAGTCTCTATGAGACAGGTGGAACCTGTGATGGAGTGTCTCAAAGGGCAATACAGAGTGGTCTTCATAAAGGACCCCAACCCGGGTCAGCCCAGCCAATATCCAATTATTAATGTTTAAATCAGGAATGTATGCCTGCATTAGAGTCAATGGAATGTCTCTTCTAATCACTTTGACTGGTGTATGTGCCTGAGTAAGGTATGCCTGCCATGCAGAGAAGGTAGCCTTTACCAAAGGGTTAGTAAGTGTAGGGGGAGTTAAGTTCCACAGAGGAATATACAGTAGATCATGTAGTGTAAAAGGGGCAATAGATAAACCCTCTATCCTAGCCCAAGGAAGAGAATCATCACCCTTCACCCATTCCCTCATAGACGTTACCATAGTTGAGGTATAGTAATCTTGTAGGTTTGGTGAGCCAAGGCCACCTGCCAATCTCGTTTTGGAGAGGAGAAAGTGCGAAATTCTGTTTTTTTCCCCCGCCCATATAAAGCGAGTTAGTATATTTTGTAAATTGGCAAAAAAGGAATTGGTGAGAGAAATAGGGACTGTCCTAAAAAAATATAACAATTTCATTTTAAAAGTTGCCACTCTGCCAACCCAGGAGACCATAGCTTTGGAGAGGGACTCTGTCTCTGAGACAAGGGATGTCAGTAGTGGAGTGTAATTACAGTGATACAGTGTAGAATGCGCATAGGATAATTTAATTCCCAGGTATTGAATATCTGTCTCCCGCCAATCCCTGTCATAGGCAGAGTTCAAATGAGAGAAAACTTGCAGTGTCAAGTTAAGTGGGAGAGCTTGCGTTTCAGTGCTGTTTAATTTATAGTAAGATAAAAGGCCATATTCAGTTAAAGAATCCATCAACGTGGCTAATAAACCAGTGGATTTGGTCAAAGTCAATATGACGTCATCTTCATACAGCGAAATAGTGTGGTGCTGTGTCCCAATTGGAATCCCAATTATGTTTGGCTAAAGTCGGATTGCATGGGCTAAGGGTTCTATAGATATAATGTATATAAGGGGTGATAAAGGGCATCCCTCCCTGGACCCATTAGTGATAACAAAAGTGTCCGAGAGCACCCCATTAACCAGAACTCGTGCAGACGGATTGGAATATAAGGAGGTAATGGCTCCAAGAATGTCTCCCCTAAATCCCATCGACCTCAGAGCCGAGAAGGCGAATGACCACCGGAGGCGATCGAACGCCTTCTCGGCATCTAATGCGATCACCACCACAGGGATGGAAGATCGATCAATATGATGTAAGATATTGATAAGATGTTGTGTATTGTCTGAAGTCTGTTGGCCCGCCACAAATCCTGCTTTGTCTGAGGAAACCAAGGAAGGGAGGTACAGGGCCAGTCTAGAAGCTATTAGTTTAGCAAATGTTTTTATATCTTGGTTTAAGAGAGATATCGGACGATAGTTTTGTGGGGAATTTAAAGGTTTTCCCTGTTTGGGGATGTCAATATAAGGGCTTGTAAGTTTTCTAAGGGCAAGGAACCGGTGGACATAGCTTCCTGGCAAAAGCTATGGAGGGGACCAGCGAGGACTTCCTGAAATAATAGTTACTTGTGAACCCATCAGGTCCAGGGGCCTTACCCAAGGGGAGGGAACGGATAGTTGTGAGAATTTTGTCTTCAGTACTTTCGCTATTCAATTGTTGTAATTGATGATCGGTAAGTCTGGGGAGATTTAATTTGTCTAGATAGGCTTGTATAGCGGCTGTAATGTCAGGTATATCCGGAACAGAGTCTCTGAGGTTATATAGCTGGGCGTAGAACGAGCAAAAGCCGTTGGCTATACTAAAAGGCGTGTTAAGCCTCTCTTTAAACGTAGGATGAATCAAGGAAGGAATTTGTGTCTTAAGTTGGCGAGATTTAAGGTGGTTGGCCAGAAGTTTACCGGATTTGTTATCTTGAGAGTAGTATGTTGCGCACATCTTTCTATGTGCCTTCTCGTATGATGTCAACAGACAGCATCGAAGGTCGCATCTTAAAGAAGCTATTTGGGTCGCTAGGCTGGCAGAGGGCGACCGTTGATTGGTCGACTCTACTACTTTTAATTGTTGTAAGATAGTGTACATTTGTTTTTCCCTTTGTTTCTTTAGATAGGAGCTATAATTGATGCACATACCTCTAATCACTGCCTTGTGGCAGTTCCAAAGAGAGACCGCGCTGGTCACTGATTGAGCATTCAAGCAAAAATATTCTTGAATTTCAGAAAATAAGGACTTGGACATATTAGGATTGGATAGCAAAAATGGACTAACCCACCACATGTGAGCTAATGGAGAGGAGACCTGATCAGTTAATGTGATAGTAACTGCTGCGTGGTCCGACCATTTTATCAGATCAGATAGAGCTGTCAAAGCATGGGTAGTAACAGTACATCCTGAGGCCAAAGGTTTGTGACTTCACCAAACCTGTTCACTGAAGTGGAAACCAGAGTCCTGGCCAGGTCCAGTTCAAGTGGGGGTCCACTCTCTAGGAAGCAGATGCTTTAGCGGTGCGGTCTCTTGTGTCCACGCGGATGTTCCAAGATGCCAGTAAATCCTGACCCTCAGCAAGGGTGTGGATAATGTGGGTAGAGTCTCCTCTACGTATCAGAAGTCGGACCGGGAATCCCAACCTGTAAGGGATATTAGCAGATCTCAGGGCTTGGGTAATCGGCAATAGATCCCTCCGAGCTTGAAGAGTCACTGCAGATAAATCTGCGTAAATGGAGACATGGTGGTAAGGTGCTGGTAAGCCATCATTTTTGCGGGAGTACTCCATTAATTGCTCCTTAATGGTAAAATAATGGATACGGGCCAGCACATCCCTGGGAACAGAGTAATCTACTGTAAGTGTTTAGGACATTGCACCCTGTGTGCCCTGTCCACTTCAAGGTCACGTGCAGTGGATGTGGGTAGCACCACCTTAATAAGAGATTGGACATATGCAGGTATGTCAGCTGGGTGGACTGATTCTGGGAACCCCATAAGCTTTATGTTATTTCGGCACCTGCGGTCCTCCAAATCCGCCACTTTAGCTCTAAGGGAGGCCACCTTCTCCTCCAAATCATTATGAGAGTCTATCAAGGTATTGTGAGAACCAGAAAACTCTTCCGTTTTAGACTCTAAATGGTCCACTCTGCCTCCCAACTCAAGAATAGTAGATAGCATAGGAGTTATCATGGCTGCCATGTCTCTCTGGAAAGACTGACGTAAGAGAAGCAGTATCGCTTTCATAGAGGTGTCCGTCAATGAATCCCCAGAAACAGGCATATCATGTAGCTGATCTCCACTAGCCTCTGTCCAGTCCTCCCTGTCTCACCATGCATGTACCTCCTTGCTCCCAGGCAGGGGAGCAACACTGAGACTGTGAGTGTTCAGGCTCAGGAGGTTTGAGCCCAGCAGTGGAGGGGGACGGAGGAAGGCTGTGAGCCATGGCAGGAGAAGGTGAGGCCCTTGGGGAGGACGTCGCTTCAGGAGGGGAAGAGGTATACCGGAGCTGTGCGGTGGTAAGGCTAGAGAGCGCCAGGTCCGACGTGGACCTGTTAGCCGCAGTGATTCCGGGCAGCGAGTCCTCTCGGTGGCTTGCGTGTAAGGAGGGTGGAGGGGTGGAGGAGAGCTCGCGGCCGGTGCCATATTGCAGCGGAGGTGCGCTGCGCACAAAGCTAAATTTAGCCAGTGTTTCTTGCCTGCTGGTCTTCTTTCGACTAGCTGACATGACTGGTGAATAAGTAGAGCTGCTGGGCAGATTAGGGACCGTGGTATGTAGATGCTCGTTCTGATCGCTGGAACAGGCAGTGAGAACGGAGCTCTCACTTTAGGCAGCCATTCACCTCGGCAGCCAGGACCTGCCCTTAAATGGGGATTAATTATGCGATTTGCGCAATAGAATTGCCACGATATTCGCATTAGTTGCAAATCGAATATTTCATGAAATTCGTAATGAATTTGGGTTCATCAGCTTCGATTCGCTCATCTCTAGTTAGGTTTCCACAGAGTTTTTTTTTTTGGGAGGGGGGGGGGGGGAACTGTCCCTGCAGCTTTTGCACCAAAGTCAGAAGTGTATTTAGTAGGAAACAGAAGTATAATTCCTTCCTTTATATTTCCCATTTCTTTTATATACACTCCTAGCTTTGGCTCAGAAACTAAAGTGACAAATTCCAAAAAACACCAGGAAAAACCTGTGTGGAAACCTAGCCTTATTATTTCAATTCTGTTTCAGACTTTTTATGTTTTTTAAGTGGTGTTTGAGTTATGCAAAAATAGTTTGTTTTGGTAGCCCAAGCAAAGTTTTAAGAAGACATTTATGAAGCTTTTTAGTTGTCTTTCTGCACTGTTTGTTGCATAAATTGCCAGTTGTGTTTTGCACAAAATATTTTGACATTTTGCAATTACATTTTTTTTTCTAAAATTTCCTTGGTACACATTTTTTTTTACTTCGCAGTGGTTACTGATTTATGACACTGTTCCGAAGAGTCGCTGTGCTGGGCAATTTTCTTCTTTTTCAAGTACACCACAAACATCAGCCAAGACCTGGCTTACAA
The DNA here is from genome assembly GCF_029499605.1 of Hyla sarda. Classification (NCBI taxonomy): domain Eukaryota; kingdom Metazoa; phylum Chordata; class Amphibia; order Anura; family Hylidae; genus Hyla; species Hyla sarda. The sequence goes on from NC_079190.1 coordinate 273,171,437, forward strand.
AAGCACAAAAAAAAAGCTGCACATCTTTTGCACATAGGGTTAAAAAGTCTCATAAAAGTCACAGAGGAACAGGGCCAGACTTTGACAAAAAAGCAGCCCTGGAACAGAGACAAACTGGCCCACATACTTTATCACTTTTCATCGCATCTTGATGAAATTGTGGTGCACAAAGCACTGCGGCAAATTTAGCAGTGCCTGATCACACCTTTCCCAAATCTCATATCATCTACACACCAAGTAAATAAGTGGAACATATAACACATAAGTTGAAATAAATCACTTCTGATATCAAATAATCAGAGCAAGGCATACCCCTACTTTTCTGTCAGGCATAGTCAAGCACCAATATAACTAATATTTCCCCTATATAGTGCCTACATAGTAGCAGATATCAGCTCTCTACAGGCTCTGTAGACCATATAAAAGATTACAGTAACATCTGATGCCTTAAAGGTGACATCTTCTTTAAGTAATTCATTTTCCGGTCTTCTCTTAATATTGTCCCCTTTGCACCAACATTCCCTCATTAACTCAGAATATCCCTCCATATTAGATAGGTAGAAAGGCCAATTAATCTCTCAATTCCATATTAGATATGAAGATAGGCTGAAGAACTCCCCCCCCCCCCCTCCATATTAGATAGGCTGAAGCTTCCTCCCCCTCCATATTAGATAGGCTGATTAACCTCACCCCCTCCCAAATATTAGATAGACTAAATAACCCCTCCCCTCCATTTTAAATAGGTAGATAGGCTAATGCTTCCTTTCCCTCTCCATATTAGCCATTCATATTAACTCTTAATTCCATCTCCCCCCACCTTTTGCAGTTACTTTCTATTTTTCTGTGCCCATGTATAGCTGCATATTCTGTTTGGGGGGGCTCGATGATATGAAGTCATTTCATCACGCCACCTATGCCTGAGCGCAGACGTGCTATGCGGCCTCATGCAAGTCCGGAGTTTAAGTGTAGAGGTGGGGGGGGGAGTGTTAGGGAGTTTATAAATCTTAGCTCCGACACAGACAGATTGGAACTAAGATCTATAAGCTTCTAACTGTACAGAGGCTGTTGCGCACAAGGTTCTGATACTAATGTCAAGTCATAATTTCTGATATCCTGGTAGGCCAGTCCGGCCCAGCAAAGAAGGATTTATTTAACCTGGTGTGCTGAAGTGTGATTTTGAAATAAATGTGTGCTAGCACATGCTTTGCACCATTTAATAAATGTGGTGCATGTACATGTTACCACCACATAAATTAAAGGTGAAGAAAAATCGTCCACCCTTGATAAAATTCCCCCTTAGTCTCAAAATAAGGGACCTTATTCCACTTGATTTTAGAGTCTGGGAAAAGTAGGTGTTGTAGTACAATCACTGACAAAAAATATAACACACCAACAAAATGTCAGATTGCTGCAAAAATTGGGCATGAAGCTAGGATTGAGAAAAAGATATGTGATGAGTGTGCTCGATCTGCCCAGTCGTCCAAGAAACTAGCACAGTGCAAACCCCCAATGGTTGCACTTAGTGATGGCAAGCACTGAGTGATTGACAAAAAATTATAATGAAATAGAAAAATTGTGCTGTTCTCTAGGACATTAATAGTGGTGAAAGGGATAGGGGAACCAAGGTTGAATCTGGAGAGAGAGTGTATGAATGAATGAAATGTATAGAAATGTGTGATGAAATGGCTAAGATGTAGTGCTAAAAAATATCGATTAAAACAGAAATAAATTGTGTCTCTAAATGAATATTATTTTAAATACTGCGATGCAAAAAAATCCTAGAGTGGATGCCGGCAATCCACTCCAGGATATAAGATAAAAGACATAAATTAACAATGTGGCAAATTATTTCAAAAACATAAATAGCTACAAATGAGCAGAAGAAATGTATCCAACAGATGGAGAAGCGCTGGAGCAACTCACAAAGATGCCCACCAAAGTGTTGCTGGCCCCGTGCATGTAAGTGCACGCTGAAATACAGTGTAGCGGGGGATGGGCAGATATTGAATGTCCCAGACAGCGAAATGGTAGCGCTACCGAAATAGTGTACTGTTAGAAGAGATGAATTGTCACAGAGTGCAGGGGACCTCGGCGGCTCGCTATAACACTGACACCTGTGGGTGAGGGTAGTAGCGCGACTCAGCGGTTGGCAAGAGGGTAAAAGATGAATGTTCACTCACCCACTCCGGTGTCAGGGAGGTCCGCACTGTAACAATCCCGGTGTCCTGGTGTCAGTGGCAGGCTGGTGCTGTACGGAGAAGTCTGCCAAAAAACAGACAAACTCTGCTGATATGGCATCCTTGTGTGGCTCCTCTTGGTGGAGATGCGCACACTGATGATGCGTGAGTGTGCACAGATGGATGAGTGCTCCGTATAGCAAGCTGTGGCAGGCTTGGTAGAGTGTGAGAACATGCACGGGGTTTCCCACACCGACCCTCATACAGGGAGACTGAATGAAGCTAGGATTGTTTGATCATCTGAAAGCATGAATAGCTCCCACAGTTTCCATGTCCACCGTATAAACACAGGTGGCACCTCCGTTACACACCGTTCTCTTCCTGAACCATTTCCAGGAGTGTAGCAGAAGAAAATCTGAGGTCACGTAACCCATTACATGTCCTATCATTGACAGCTAGCCACTATCCCCTTCATTTGCAATGGTGTTACATATGTGACTATATAATTTGACTATGGCTAAGGACGTACTGTCTGAAATGCATCAGTTGTTTTTATCAGATATGCTTCATTTTTTGGGGGATCTTGTATGCTTTGAATAAACTTTTTTGTTATCTTAGGACTGTTTCCACGTGAGCTGGATCCTCTTTCCTACAGTGGTGTTACTTAGTTACATACCAGTAAAAGAAGGGAAGTTTAGCATAAAATTGACGTCCATCATATCTTGGAACATGGAATAAATATTACACATTTGGCTACAATGTCTTAATTCTTAATTTTTCTTGAACCTTAACAGTTAACTCATTTTTCAATATAGTTTTATTGTTGTTCATGCTTTAAAGAGAAGAAAATAGATGGGATGTTTTACTGAAGTAGTTATCCCGAGTGCTGGATATTTTTCTTGAGGAGTTTGCCTGAAAGCTTAGTAATAATTGGGTTCTTGTCCCAAACCAGTCCATGCATTTGGACTTACTGCCACTCTGCCTAAGATGTGTGTGTGTGTGTGTGTGGGGGGGGGGGGGGGGGGTAAGCTGAGTAGTATAAATTTAGTGACATATTTTCTATCTACTTCGTCTATGAGCTATGTTGCTGGTAATGTCTATTTTCTGCTAGTGCACACTCCTAAACGTATACTTGCATTGTTTGTCAAAACAGTTGGAGTAGGACCGCAAACAGCAGCTTGTCATTGTTAGGAATCTAGCAATTCTCAAGGTATGCAAGGGTGTTGTGCTCCATGTAAAAAAGTTCAGAGAAGACTTTATTTTTCTTTTAACTGCACAATGGAACCACAATTTTTATGAGGACTCATGTACACTTCCTTAGTTCAGAACCATACTGACTCCATACACTGCATTTCCATACATGATCCATTAGGTAATGAGTATTTTTACCTACAACCATTGGAATCCAATAAAACATTCCACATTTTTATTGTTTTTCAACAGATTGTACAGTTTGTTATCTTAACAATTTCTGATCTCTTTAAAACATTGTACTTTTATGGCATGTGAGTAGTTACTAGGCTGAAATATTTCTTCCTTGTCATCATGAACGGATAAAATAAATATAGTTTTTGACCTTGGAAAATAATAAATTATCTGGAGGAGACAGACACCTTGTGCAGGAAGAGCTCTTAAGAGATGAGTAAAAGTCTTAGTGATTAGCGTTTCCTCTTCACTTCCTTAAACAGCTTTTATGCTAATTACCTCTACAAGCACCTATCGGTCCCCACTAAGTACGCTTAAACACACATCACTTATGTCATTTGTGTTACGGGACCCTCAAAGGCTAGGAAACATTTTAATGGAATGAGACAGTAATTGCTTAATGGTTAGACCTTAGAAGTAAATTTTCTTATTATGGTTCCAGTCCAGTTGTCTGACACTGTGTATACCATATGCCCTATCTTTAACATTATACAACTTGGTCTAGTTTACAAAAATATTTTGAAAGACAAGCGCAAACTGTTGCTACCACAATCCATTTATATTTAATTTGTACGTCGTAGCTTTAGGTGTTTGAATCTATTTTTAGTTTTTGTATCATGGGTAATGAGATCCTGAATGACAATCACCTTTCTGTCGAATCTCCCAATGAAGTATTAAGTGTTGATAAAGACAATGATTGAAATATATATATATATATATATATATATATATATATATATATCAATTCCCTTCCTATAAATTAGGATGGTTTTAAACATACACTACTATCACCTATCATACTGGAGCACTCACTCAGAAATCTCTTAACTGTAGTCTTTATTTAGGATGAAACAATATACAGCCGACACCTTCGTATATAGTGCAGAGCAGGTAAGGCAGCAGCGTGCATCCGAACGACAGCTGCTAATTCAAGCCTAGTAGGCGTTTCATCAGGCCCTCAGTGACTAGTATAACTGGTACTGTTCCAGTGGTTAAAAACAAATAAAGGACTCAGACTCATCCGTAGACCATCTACAATCCATCAGACTATAAAGGGTTTACAACATAGAGATAGGTATCTAGCACTAAGCACACATACTGTACACTGTCCCATTCTTTAGCCAAGTATAAGGTAAACAATCAAGCAGTTGTTTCTCAACTAAGAGTGGCATGCACCCCAACAATTAGATGTATTCAATGCTTCTTTATTTGAAAGCCACATGAATAGCAAATCGAGGACCACAAGGCAGATGCCAGGAACTTTTCCCTCTTGGCATCACTCTTTGCCCTTTAGTACATCTGTTTTAAGCTAACCATACACAGTTATTTATGTACTTTGCCCGACTCCAGTGACACATCCAAACTCCTCTCTGTGCACATTGCAGTGCCATTTTGTCAATGAGTGATGTTCCAGTTGGCCCATTAGGAGTTGAGAGCACAGGAACAATCACTCTGATGGGGGCAGAGGATTTATACCTCTTCTGATTGCAAACGTGTGCCCGTGATAGAGGTTCTTCCAATTATCAGCATTTCTGTTTCCCCTGTGCCTGACAACCTTCTGACATCCCGTGACCTGACTTTCTGCTAGTTTCTGACATTACCCTTTTCCTGTTGATTTTTTGCTACCCCACTGTCTAGGTCTGACCCACTGTCTTTTTTGTGATTATTCATTTGCCTTCTGATTTTGTACCACACTTCTCTCTAGGTTTTACTCAAAGCTTGTCTTGACTCTGCCCTTGCCTTTGTGATTTTGTACATTATTGTTCTATATATTTCCAACTTGGTTTGTCTGACTATTCTGCCTACTCTGAAACCCTGTACAAACTCTAGTGTAGGGACTTTTGTGGGGTTTTAGGCAGCGTTAAGGATCGTTGAAGTAGGTTGAAAAAGTGATGCAGAAGTAAAAGTAGGACTGTCAGTCTTCTAGGGTGAAGTTTTTAGGAGGGTAGGCATGGGATGTGATAGTGGGAAACAAGTTGTCTTAAAAATAAGATAACATATAGAAAATAATAAAAAGGGTATTCAATTGATAGAGTAAAATGATGATTTATTAAAGATATAAATAAATACAGAGGGATAAGTCACAAGGCTCCTGTGGCTGACCAAAATGGATAAGTTATTAAAAAGATGATTTAGAATGAGAAAGCATGGCATAAAAAATAGATAAAAACTAGAGACATATAATTTAGTGAGCCACCAATAAATCATAAATCATGTTCTAGAAATAAATTCATATAACCATAAGACTGCTAATCTGTGAAAAAAAGATAGTTATTTTCCTTTTGCCTCAAATGGGGCATTCTCTGTTGTTGAGGTAAAAGTTATATTGTTATATTGTAGTATCCAATAATAAAGTAACCTGACACCCAGCCAAATTTGGACGATCACACCATACACTTGTTTATTTTATTTTATTTTTTCAATTAACCAAGGCCGAAAACTTACAATGTGATTAAATCCTAAATTTTGGCAGACATTAGGTGAATGGTCAGCCAAAATGGCTTAAATAACCAATTTCAGCTGTCCTTTATCTGATGTGTATGACCAGCTTCAGGCTTTATTGACATGCTGTGCCATGCATCATATATTGATTCCTTTTGTAAATCAAATGTATACTACACATATGCATTGTTTATGTGTTTCTCTTTATAGGAAAGACCAATACACTACACTCCCTATGCAGTAATGGAAAGGGTATGCCAACACTTCTTCAGCACATACTGGATAAAATGTATATGTGGCAGTGTGGCAAAGAAAGGGTGTATTTCCCTTGTTAACTCTGGAGAATGCTCCACCTGTGGCCTGATTAATGAGGTATCAAGAAGGGAAAGTGTGTTTAAAAGGAAAGGAAACAGAATAGTTGGGGCTCTCCCTGGGAAACAGCATGTTGCTGTAGGGGGAGACACTCGGACCCTGTTGAGGAAGCACACAGCTTAAGTTGTGAGTGTCCAAGAAGTGGTGTGAACTGTGAGTAGCAGGTTGCAGGAGTCATATGTTTAACTGGCTGAGGGTAGCTCACCAGTTCGTAGTCAGGGCATGCTGATATGTGTAGTCAGTGACCAGACGGTCTAAGACTTTATTTTGTTCCTGTTTATGTTTTGTTTTACCTGCAACCTGTGGAAATAAAGCTGGCGAGGAGCCAGACTTGTATGCGGAACTGTGGTCTGTGGTGTTATTGTGAGGAACGTGTCCCGTGGCAAGTGACCAGGACGATCCCAGAGCTAATCCCCATGACGGTTCGTCACATATCCTAAAGATATATTTAGAAATTATGCCAGAATCTTTCCAGGCACATACAATGTAAAGAAGTAGAATATAAAACATGAAAAGACCCTTCTCATGGAGTATGCCCTGTCAGCCCTAATTGTGGATTTGTATGATTAAATGTCTGCTTATTGATGCTAGAAATACTGAACCATCTGCAGAGCTGTTAGTGGTTACTACTGTAGACTGCTCTGGGGATACAACCTGGAGATTCTATACCTTCTCTACACCATAATTGCATCATTCCTTAAATGTTTCCCCTGTTCTAGTCCAGGACAAATCTTATCAAGACATAGTCATGTTAGTCAAAAAACCTTCATTTACATGTAATTCACTAAGAATATTTTAATTGAGTATATTTTTGATTCCGAAAATCCACAGAAGACACTGTTTTGCAAATCACATTTGTTTTCTTAGTATGTATGTACAGTGATCCCCCGACCTACGATGGCCCTGACATATGATCATTTCAACATATGATGGCCTCTCAGAGGCCATCGTTTGTTGAGGGCAGCATCAACACACGATGCTTTTATGCTTCAGCTGCCGCCGGTTAGCCGTTTAATGTGCCCCGTGTGCTCCGGTGAGTGTCATTCACCTGTCCCCGATGTTCTGGACCCTCCTCTTCATGCTCCGCTGCATGGCCGTCGCTCACCTTCGTCGTCACCACGCACGCTGTCCCGTCATCTACGGAGAGCGACAAGCCAGGGCAGCCGTGAAGGTCCGGAGCAGCGGGGACATGTGAGTATAACTTTCTATATTATTATTGCATGAACCCCTCAACATACGATGGATTCAAGTAACGATGGTTCATTTGGAACAAATTACCATTGTATGTTGAGGGATCACTGTATTTGTTTACCCTTGTGGTTAGATATCTGGTATCACTTGTAGATCTGTATTCCTACAATGTCATTCAATGTCCAAGTCGATACCCTAGATCATTCTGGAGTCTGTCAGAAGATGCACAACGTCTCTTAAACAATGACATTTCTGTTTAGAAAAGAAATGCACAACTGCGCCTGCTTTAACATTAAACCTGCACATGGATTAGAAGTTATGTAGACGTTTTACAATGTTTTTCAATTGCATTTTATTTATTCTATCAATAGCAGACAGGAGAGCTCAGTAAATATAACAGCTCTTACTTAAGTATTTATAAAACTCCTACAAGCCTGGGATCTGAAGAATAAACACTTTGATGGATTGCTAAATTGTATTTTGACAGAATGGGATTTATTGTAACATAGCAATACTATATATTTGAAAGTATTGGATCTAGGAAAGGAGTAATCTTCTTTATTGTATATTCACGATTACACAAGGAACGGCTGCATATTGTTTCACGCTATGTTGTGTTCTTAGGATTTCTTTAGTGTTTTTTTCTGTTACGTTTTGGAAAGAATGTAAAAACGTTTCATGGTATTTGACATCATTTGTAGCATTTTCTTTTCGTGTTACTTAGTAAAAACTATTTATTCTAACATTCTGTGGAAACATCTATGTAAAAAAATTAAAATGTTCTATGTTTAGACATTTCTATTTTTCTTTCTAGATTTTGAACACCTGAACACTGTAAAAAATTTAATCTGCTATTTCTTCTGCTCCTGTCTATCGGTTTTGTGGGGATAGTTGGTAAGAAACTACCCCATAGCTGATCAAAGTTGGATCTTACTGCTCAGCTCAGGGATAGTCTGCAATAGGAGTTTTTGATTAGGCAACCTATTTGTAAATATCCCTCACTCTTTTGTTATGGTGTATATTATAATGGATGTTATGACCCTAGTTTTGTTTCATTTCAGTTTTTAATTTTTTTATTTTTTTTTGTCTCTGTTCCAAGACTTTGGAAGTTTTGTTATGGTCCGTGGTGCAGATTCGGGGCGATTTTCAGGGCCTGGGATGGATTTAGGGAAATTTTATGGGAAATATTGTTAGTGCCAGGTTTGTAATTTGTTTCTGTTCATTATCTGTCTGCCATCTTCGTTCTCCATTTTTTGCCATCATCATTTCTCATCATCATTTGATTTGATTTCTATCATATTTTTGTTTCTATTCTTGTTATTTTTTTACCTGCTTTCATTGATACATACTTTCATATTTGTTCTTGTGAATGTCTGGCTGTTACGTTATTTGGCCCTACTGTAAGTCCTGGGGTATATGAACATGACAAGCCATTGTTAGTTAACTGGTATAGATGATGTCAAGTTATGTTGCCTTGCGGCAAGCCAACACCTCGGGAAGAAAAGCAAAAAAAAAAAAAAGGCAGTAAGAAAAATTTAGAAAATAATGTAGTCTGGTCTACATTTTAATGGGCCTTACACTATAAGGGGATTTTAGCACTTACCTGTCAGACAGTAATATACATGCTTAGGAAGAATCCGTGCTTGTCTTGGGGCTTAATGGCTATGTTGGGAGATTACCATAAAGCTGAGGCTGTCTTTTTTTGAACTGGCTATTTTGTGTTGGAGTTTGTTCCCTTCATACAAATCCAATTATTCTTTGTTTCTCCCTTCCACACATCAGCCACCCCAAAACACCTGTGATGTCTTTAATGAAATAGACCAGTGTTTTCTGACCAAGGTGCCTCCAGCTGTTGCAAAACTACAATTCTTGCAGAACGATCTTCCTCCCACCCAGTTATTGCTCCATTTATTGAAGCAAGACAGGCTCCCTCTAATTACCTGACTAGTGATGTAATGTCTTGGCAACACTGCAACCTGGGAAAACCTGAGACAACACTCATTTTGTATGCTGTTCAAAATAAACCTTGGGGCAAAGGTCACATTAGAATTGCGAGACCAACATTAAACACAGGTACATCAACCATATTATGAACTACACAAATTTTACAGCCCCTGTAGTATAGTAAAAAACTAAAATCCCAGAATTTCCCATTAACTGGTTGCCGACTAAGGACGAGCCGGCTCATCCTGAGATGGCAAGCAGTGTAGGACGCGGGCTTCTGACTCGAGCCCGTGTCATACCGGCCGGCTCCCAGCTGATTCCTGTAGATGGGGGCAGGTTTTAGTAGCCGACGTGCAGTGATTGCCGCAGCTGGCTATTAAACCTTTATATCACCGCTGTCAAAGATTCCCCCCCCCCCCCCCCCCCCCCGCAGTTTATATCTCCTTCACTGGCAGCTACTGCACTGAGAATGATAAAGCCTGGCAGGGCCAGGCTTTATCAATCGAGCGCAGAGCGCACAGATCAATGTGGTTCTATGCAACCACATTGATCTGTATGAGGAATCTAATAATTCCTCCTAAAAGTCCCCTAAGGGGACTAAAAGTGTAAAAATAAAAAATGTAATAAAAAGTTTTTTTTAAAAAACATTAACCTTGTTAACCCATTCCTTATTAAAAGTTTAAATCACCTCCCTTTTTGAAAATTCCATATAAAAATATGTAACCATAATAAAAATAAACATATGTGTTATTACCACATGCGTAAATGTCCAAACTATAAAAATATATCGTCAAATAAATTAAACCGCACGTTTAATGGTGTACGTGCATAAAAATTCCAAAGTCCAAAATAGCGTATTTTTGGTCACATTTTATATCATGAAAAATTTTATAAAAAGCGATCAAAAAGTCTGGTCAATACAAAAATGGTACCGATGAAAACCTCAGATCATGGCGCAAAAAATGATCCCTCATACCACCCCATATGCAAAAAAATTAAAAAGTTATAGGGGTCAGAAGATGACAATTTTAAACGTATTCATTTTTGTGCATTTAGTTATGATTTTTTTCAGAAGTACGACAAAATGAAGCCTATATAAGTAAAGTATCATTTTAATTGTATGGATCTACAGAATAAAGAGAAGGTGTAATTTTTACTGAAAAATTTACTGCATAGAAACGGAAGCCCCCAAAATTTACAAAATTAATTTTTTTTCTTCAATTTTGTCACACAATGATTTTTTTTTTGTTTCGCCGTAGATTTTTGGTTAAAATGACTGACGTCCTTACTAAGTAGAATTTGTGGCACAAAAAATAAGCTTTCATGTGGATTTGTAGGTGCAATATTGAAAGGGTTATGATTTTTAAAAGGGAAAGAGGAAAAAACGAAAGTGCAAAAACTGAAAAACCCTAAATCCTTAAGGGATTAAAGAGATTATTTTGGATTAGAAAAGCATGGTTGCTTTCAGTTGAAAATAGCACTACACCCATCCATGGATTGATTATGTGTATTGCAACTTAAAGTGAATAAGTGAATGTGTCACCTAGATTTTTGTTCTGATTACAGCCAGATTGTAATTTTTCCAATTGTATTTTTTTTTATGCATTATTATGTGGATAATTATGTGGCATTTTACCACAACTACTTTTTACTGCTTTTAGAGATGTCCTTTACAGAAAGCCCCATGTTCAGCAACAATGGACAGGATTTGACCAATTCACTTAAATTGTAATTGTTTAGTGAGCATTCTCTGTGACCTTTGCAAAAGTCATTGCACATTGAAGGGTAAACTTGAGCTCTGAGCCCCAGATATTGTGAATGGTGTCTTACCTAACTTAGCTATACACTGTTGTCATTTTTCATTACAAAGCTGTACACCTCAAAAACACTAAAACAAACACCAATGAGGCCTGATCGGGTTAAAACGTAACGTTTACTGCTACATTAGAATCACATAAAAAAAAGTGTATACAAGTATAATATACTTCCAAAAATCACAATAATTATATAAATTGTGTAAATAGACAATCCACTTAGTAGAATCAACTATTGCAGATACACTATAAAATGTTGTTGTATAATATTGGGCAGGGAAAGGGGAAAGGATACAGGTGTCCTTCCTAATAACCACCCATGTAGCTGTCTCTACCTGATCTAAGAATCACCCTTCCTACACTACAAGTGTGGAGGGGTATAGAATAGCATATATAACAACAAAGTTGTCTCCAAAGTGACCAATCAAATTTTCATAAACTTAAGTTGTTGAATAACAATATTTTAAACCTCATACTCCTTTTTTCAACATGTTTAACCCCTTTAAAGGGGTACATTTAGTGCCAAACGCTGTGTGCGGGCTTCTGTTGTCACCTCGCCCCCTAAGGACAAAGGCCATAGCAGCATGCACCCGTGTATTAGCTAGTTGTGCTGGTTACGTGCTACATAGTTATCATACTAACACAGGTACACAGATAAATTTGGAGCACATAAGCAAAACAAAAAGTTGCAGCTGAGACTTTTGTAAGACTTTTTTGCTACTTTTTAAACCTTTACCTTTACCTTTGTTGTTATATATGCAATCCTATACCCGTCCACACTTGTAGTGTTGGAAGGGTGATTCTTAGATCAGGTAGGGACAGCTACATTAGTGGTTATTAGGGACAGAAACATGTACCCTTTCCCCCTCCCTGCCCAATATTATCCAACAACATTGCATTGTGTATATACAATAGTTGATTCTACTAAGTGGAATGCTTATTAATACAATTTTATTGTGATTTTTGTAAATATATTATACTTGTGTAAAAGTTAAGTTTAACTAGATCAGGCTTCATTGATGTGTCTCTTAGTACTTTTGAGGTCTTTGGTATTTATACCAAGGGCCAATTACATTTAGGTCTTATTGGGTGACCTGCATTTATACCCTGCTAGCTGTGTACCCGGCATTGCTTGTTTTTTCCTTCCTAATGCTTGTTTGGGAGGAAAATCAACAAATGAGGAAACTTTTGACTTCATATTCTGTCCTCATATATTGTTGTCATATCCCAACCCCATATCCCATCCTCATATCTCAGCCTCTTATCCTGTCCTCATATGCTGTCATCATATCTTGACCTCATATCTCGACTTCCTATACCAACCTCATATCCCGTCCTCAAATCCCGACCTCCTATCTCTACCTCATTTCCCGTCCTCATATCTAAACCTCATATCCCATCCTCATATCCCGACACTTGAAACAAAAACCCATCTTTTATATAAGGGTGTAGGTAAGGGTTAATTTAACTATCATATCTTTTAATTTGACATATAAGTAATATGTGTACCAGGTATTATTGAAATTTCTCCAGCCTACGTAAATTATGTGGGAACATACTTTTCCCATTGATTTGCATGGGACTTTAAACAAAAACCATGGCCCTCACAAATGGGGGTAGTTAAGGGTTAAATTAACTATACTATATTTCAATTGGACATGTAAAGTAACATGTGAGTCTGTGACCGAGTATTATCGAAATATCTCCAGCCGTTTGGAAGTAATGCAGTAACATATATTTCCCATAGACTTGTATGGGACTTTAAACAAAAAACCCAACCCTGGCAAAGGGGGTTGAGTAAGGGTTAAATTACCTATCCTGTGTTTGTTGTTTACATATAAGTAACATGTGTGCCAAGTTTCATGTTAATATCTTTAGCCGTTTGGATGTGATGCTGGAACATACACACATACACACACATACACACACACATGGGGGGACATGTATCATTATTTGCATATGGTAGAAGCAGTTTACCCCTTATGCTGAATTCTAAATTACGTGCTAAATTTATCAATCAAGCGCAATGAGTTTCATAAACTGCGGACAAATATTGTAATCTCCTCAATCAACTCTTTGAAAAATGGAATTGATCATTTAGGGCATCTTGCTATGTGCAGTCCAAGATGGCTTATATTTGTGTTAAAAATATGGTCATTGCGCAAGATTTCTGTGGGTAAATGAAATGTACGCAGTTAATAAATTTGTGCGCACTAAATATGTCAGTGCAAGGTACACCGAAACCTATACATCTGGAGGTGGATGCTCCACCAGAATGTGCGCAAAAAAAGACACAAAAACCAGCAACATTTTAAACACAAAACAGGGGTAAAATCTTTGATACATGTCCCCCATTGAGTTTTATATGTATAGATAGATTGGTTTACATTACAATTCTGTACAGAATTCTGTACAAAACAGGAATTTTCAGCTTTGATTTAGGGCTAGTGGTCAAAATAAAAACTGCATACTTTCAGAATTGTTTTAACATATAGGTGGTTAAATGGATAAATAGAAAAAAAGATTACCATGAGTTTTAATATAAAACTTGATTTAAACAAAAGGTCATTTTCTGCTGACATACCGTATTTTTCGCAGTTTAAGACGCACTTTTTGTTCCCCAAAATTGGGGGGGGGGGGGGGGTAAAGTTGGTGCGTCTTATACGGCAAATACACATTAAAACCCTGTCATATCGTGGCGGTCCCTGAGGCCATCAACGGCCGGGACCCGCGGCTAATACAGGACATCACCGATGTCTGAAGCAAAAGTGAAACTAACCCGGCTGCTCAGTCGGGCTGTTCGGGACCGCTGCGGTGAAATCGCGGCATCCCGAACAGCTTACAGGACACCGGGAGGGACCATACCTTCTTCCTCTTTGTCCGATCGGCGAATGACTGCTACGTGCTCCTTTGTCGTCATCACGTCGTCACGCACGCCGTCCCGTCATCCAATAGGAGCGGTGTGCGTAGCGGAATGATGGTGGTGACGGAGAGTGAGGATCCCGGGCAGCAGAGACGTCCCGGAGTGACGGGGACACCCCGGGGACGCGGCGACAGCGATGGAAGGCGACATCCAGGGCAGCGGTGATGAGGGGTGACGGGTCTGGAGCGTCGGGGACACCAGTGGTCTTCAACCTGCGGACCTCCAGATATTGCAAAACTACAACTCCTGGCATGCCCGTACTGCCAAGGCTGTCCGGGCATGCTGGGAGTTAAGTTTTGCAACATCTGGAGGTCCGCAGGTTGAAGATCACTGTCCTATACTTTACATTGTATTTGGTTCAGAATCTTTTTTTTATAGATTTTCCTCCTTTAAAATTGGGTGCGTCTTATATGCCGGAGCGTCTTATTCGGCAAAAAATACGGTATTCCCTTTAACTTCTTTGAAGTGAGTGTGGCTGAGCTGAAATACCTCGCACAACCTGTAGACAACTGTGATGCTGCTTTTTGAAAGAAAGGGCATGTTTTCTAATCCTGTACCATCACTTTAATGAACTTTTTCTTAGGTAACATCTATAAATTTTTGGGGGGTAATTCTGAGTATGTGATCTTTGGTCAAACTATGCTTTTATTGGTTTAGCAACCCAAATCAGAACTGAGAAATAATTGCTTGTATATTTTAGGAAGACTGGAAACAAAACCTTTTAAGCTTTTAGTAAAATTAAAGATTACTATTTATTTGATTAAAAAAAAAAAAAGGTGAAAATGAATTAGACAACAAAGGCCACAACGGAATTGTTTATATTAGCGGTAAATCACACACACAAAAAGATCTAATTTCCTTGACTTTTAGTTTTACAAATTAATTCATAATATTTCCATCAAGAGACCATATAGACCTCTGGGGATATTAACATTTTTACAGATCAGTTTTCAGTGACAGGGGAAACATTCCTTTACTGTGAAATTAGCCAAAGGCAAAGAAGATCTGAGTCCCTGTAGATGCAACAGCAACACAGTGTTCTCCAGGGTATATGGCTAGTTAAAACAGCCAAGCATCTAACCTATTCAATTCCAGTACATATTTAGCTCATACCACACTAGTACAATAGCAAAGGTTTAAATAGCATACACCAAAAATGGTGCAAGTTTAAAAAAAGCATATGTTCCATACAGAAGCATACCTAGTGCCCCTTGTGTCCCTCTGGCAAAGTGCTGTATCAGCCACACACCCACACACCCACAAACAGTGACTCCCTACTTTCCTCCAAAAGAAGTCTATTTATTTCCATCATCATTTACCCTCTGATCATAAATTAAATTACTACACAAGCTCATTCACAGGCACAGTGGTCTCCCATCCACTCTTGTGCTGGTAGACAGCTGTATAGCTGTCACGATGCCGGCTGGCAGGAGGTGGATCCTCTGTGCCAGAGAGGGATTGGCGTGGACCGTGCTAGTGGACCGGTTCTAAGTCACTACAGGTTTTCACCAGAGCCCGCCACAAAGCGGGATGGTCTTGCTGCGGCGGTAGTGACCAGGTCGTATCCACTAGCAACGGCTCAACCTCTCTGGCTGCTGAAGATAGGCGCGGTACAAGGGAGTAGACAGAAGCAAGGTCGGACGTAGCAGAAGGTCGGGGCAGGCAGCAAGGTTCGTAGTCAGGGTGGATAGCAGAAGTTCTGGTACACAGGCTTTGGACACACAAAACGCTTTCACTAGGCACAAGGGCAACAAGATCCGGCAAGGGAGTGCATGGGAGGAGGTCAGATATAGTCAGGGACCAGGTGGAAGCCAATTAGCTAATTGGGCCAGGCACCAATCATTGGTGCACTGGCCCTTTAAGTCTCAGGGAGCTGGCGCGCGCGCGCCCTAGAGAGCGGAGCCGCGCGCGCCAGCACATGACAGCAGGGGACGGGAACGGGTAAGTGACCTGGGATGCGATTCGCGAGCGGGCGCGTCCCGCTGTGCGAATCGCATCCCCGACGGCCATGACAGTGCAGCGCTCCCGGTCAGCGGGACCGACCGGGGCGCTGCGGAGAGAGAGACGCCGTACGCGCTCCGGGGAGGAGCGGGGACCCGGAGCGCTAGGCGTAACAATAGCCAACTCACAACCCTGGTCCTCTCCTCCTGTAGACTATCTTCGCCAATTCATTTCTTTGGGCAAAATTTTCCTAAGTGTACATCTGACACCCCGCCATCTGACTACCACCTTCTCACTATTACAGATGCTGAGAAACATCACACAAGGAGTTAACATTAACATATTTATTCACATTATACATATGTACATGTACCCTTGTTTTGTCTGGCAGCCCTACACATGTAATCCCCCGTCATCTGGCCCTGCACACAAGACATTTGACACGATATCTGACAACACTCTTGACCTCCCACCAACCAACACTGTTGACCTTGCAATCCCACCATATTTGAATTGATTTGACTGTATATATACATGGCTGATATTAATACTGCACTGTAACCAGACCTGATGAAGAAAGGGCAGCTCCTTTCATAACTTGTTGTCCTGTACTGCATGCTCTACCTGAAATAAAACCTTAAGTTTATTTGCACCAACTTCTGCCTTTGATGAACTTTTCTGGAGGTTAAGCACTACAAGTTGTTTTTTTGCATCAGGATTCCTGAGCAGGGCAACCCTAACATTGCTTCTTCTTCACTAAAAGAAGTCATGTCACACAGTAACATACAGTTGATGTCTTCTCTGATCCCAGTTGTCTTCTTTCCTTTTCTCCTCCTTCAGGGTTAAACTGCCATGATAACTTCTTTCAGTCACAACTCATCTCTTCAGCATCTACAGGACAAACATATTAGACTTAGCATTTTTCGAGTACCCTCCTCATCTCTACACAGTCTCCCCATGTATGGGCCCCTATAAAAATGACCCACTTGGTGTCCCTCATAGTTAAAGTGGGTAAGTTAGTAGGTCCCACATTAAGCAGATACATCCCCCACAGTAGGAAGGTAGTTCCCCCATTAGAAGGAATGTCCCACAGTAGTTAGATTTTTACCTTATTAGGTAGTCCTGCCATAGGCAGGTATGTCATCAAGTAGATATCCCCCTAATAGGCAAGTAGCCAGGAGAGTAGGTAGGTAGCAAGGTAAGTAGCTATCTAGGTAGGTAAGTAAATAGGTAGGTAACCAGGTAGCTTGCTAGGCAAGTAGCTAGTAAGGCAACTACATGCCTGACTGTGCTTGAATAAAGCTACTTTTCATCACTGCATTGGGTTCGCCAAAGAGTAGGTATGCCACTGGTTTCATACAGGGTAAGTTTAATATCCAAAACCATGTGTCTCACATTTACGTACAATGATGTGGTGAGGGTTTAGAGCCCAGGACCATATGCCTAACATTTACATGGTAAGAAAAAGTATAGACCAGCTCACCCAAACATGTACAGTGGGAAAAAAAAAGTATTTAGTCAGCCATCAATTGTGCAAGTTCTCCCCCAATTAAAAAAGATGAGAGAGGCCTATAATTTTCATCATAGGTATATGATGGTTTTATCACTCTATCCATGCGCAAAACAGTGTTGTGCCTGTAGCGCAACACGAGTAGGTGAGTGTGATACCATCCTCCACCTTCAACCGCAGTTTTCAAACAATTATCATCAAGCGGTGTTAATTGCGGCTATTTCTAATTTAAATTTATTTTATTTTTTGTATATTTTTTGTATATACAGTGGTCCCTCAACATACTTAATGAACCATCGTTTGTTGAAACCATCGTATGTTGAGGGATACGTGCAATGTAAAGAATAGGAAATTATACTCACCTGTCCCCGCCCCTCCGGACCGTCACTGCTCGTCACCGCTGCCCTAGATGTCACCCTCCATAGCTGTCGCCGCGTCCCCCGGGTGTCCCCGACGCTCCGGACATCTCCGCTTCCCCAGGATCCTCGCTCTCCGTCGCTGCCATCACGTCACTACCCACACTGCTGCTATTGGATGATGGGATGGCGTGCGCGGAGACGTGATGACGATGAAGGAGAGCGCCGGCGATGCAGTGGATCCGGAAGAGGCCGCTCCGGAGCCCCGAGGACAGGTGAGTGATCGTCACCGCAGCACACGGGGCACAGTAAACGGCTATCCGGCGGCAGCTGAAGCAGTCTGCGCTGCCGGGTAGCCGTTTATGCGATGGCCCTGACATACAAAAGCATTGTATGTTGATGCTGCCTTCAACATGCAATGGCCTCTGAGAGGCCATCGCATGTTGAAATTATCGTATGTCGGGGCAATCGTAGGTCGGGGGGTCACTGTACTCTGTTCTGACCATTATTAATGGCACTTAAATTGTGCCATTGTTTCTTCTGTTCCTATTTTTCCATATATACTGCACAACCTCAAACAGTCAAACTCCAAATTCCACTATGGTCAAGACCAAAGAGCTGTCGAAGGACACCAGAAACAAAATTGTAGACCTGCACCAGGCTGGGAAGACTGAATCTGCAATAGACAAGCAGCTTGGTGTGAAGAAATCAACTGTGGGAGCAATTGTATGAAAATAGAAGACATGCAAACCCACTGATAATCTCCCTCGATCTGGGGCTGCACGCAAGATCTCACCCCATGGTGTCAAAATGATCACAAGTACAGTGAGCAAAAACTCCAGAACCACACGAGGGGATCTAATGAATGACCTGCAGAGAGCTGGGACCAAAGTGACAAAGGCTACCATCAGTACCACACTATGCCTCCAAGGACTCAAATCATGCAGTGCCAGACATGTCCCCCTGCTTAAGCCAGTACATGTCCGGGCCCGTCTGAAGTTTGCTAGAGAGCATTTGGATGATTCAGAAAAGGATTGGGAGAATGTCATATGGTCAGATGAAAGCAAAGTGGAACTTTTTGTTAAAGGTTCAACTCCTCATGTTTGGAGGAGAAAGAATGCTGAGTTGCATTAAAAGAACACCATACCTACTGTGAAGCATGTGGGTGTAAACATCATGCTATGGGGCTGTTTTTCAGCAAAGGGACCAGGACGACTTATCCATGTAAAGGAAAAAATAAATGGGGCCATGTATCGTGATATTTTGAGTGAAAACCTCCTTCCATCAGCAAGGGCATTGAAGATTAAACGTGGCTGGATCCTTCAGCATGACAATGATCCCAAACACACCGCCCGGGCAATGAAGGAGTGGCTTAGTTAAGAAGCATTTCAAGGTCCTGGAGTGGCCTAGACAGTCTCCAGATCTCAACCCCATAGAAAACCTTTGGAGGGAGTTGAAAGTCCGTGTTGCCCAGCGACAGCCCCAAAACATCACTGCTCTAGAGGAGATCTGCATGGAGGAATGAGACAAAATACAAGCAACAGTGTGTGAAAACCTTGTGAAGACTTACAGAAAACATTTGACCTTTGTCATTGGCAATAGAGATGAGCGAATTTTTCGGAAAAGATATTTGGTTAGATTTGAATTTATTTGCGGTGAATGGCTATTAAAAAGGGCTATTTCACGGCTATTTCAATAGGGGTGTGGAAGACTTTACCTTGTCCTTACATGCATAGGGAGTGTGCTGTGTTAGGGAAATAATACTTTTATTCAGTATGACATGCAGATTACAGATATCGCTATTAGAATCACTGCCGCAGAGCGTCTGAATGTGGCAGCAGGGTCAGGAGACCATATGGCGTCACAATTGAAGAGATTTTACATTTAATTAGAATGTATTTAAAATGTTTAAATCCTTTTTTGAGGACCCATTCTGGTGAGTATCAAGCTGGAGGTCTGCCATGAGGTGAGCGACCACCTGTTCCAGCCTGTGCCTCTCAGCACCGAACCCCCCATGCCCTCCCCCCCCCCCCCGACTGTGAAAGTGCAAATGTTTCATTTAATCAGTCATGGTTCATTGTTACCGCTCCAACTTGTTTCATTGGATTCACGTGGTAATTCCACAGGTAATTTATGATGACAACCATAGGGCCTAGCATTTTTAAAGTTTCATTTATTATGCCAACAGGATGAAGAGACCATAGAGTGGCTCAATGACACAGCCTAGAGGTTGCAGCAGCATGAGGAGATCATAATGTGGCAGAATGACCCAGCCTGGAGGTGGCAACAGCCAGACAACATCCATAGGGCCTCACAAATAAAATTTTAATTGAAGATTTTATATAGATTTAACTCCTTGGACACAGACAATTTTATTTTTGCATTTTCGTTTTTTTCCTCCTCGCCTTCTAAAATTCATAGCTCTTTTATATTTCCATTCCCAGACCCAAATGAGGGCTTGTTTTTTGCATGACCAGTTTTACTTTGTAATGACATCACTCATTTTACCCTAAAATGTATGGTAAACTCCCCCCAAAAAAATTTTTGTGTAAGGAAATGTAAACGAAAATCATAATTTAGCAAATTTGGGGGTTTTTGTTTTTGCACCGTACACTTTACAGTAACAATTACATGTTTTCTTTATTCTCTGGGTCAATATGATTAAAATGATACCCATGGTTACATACATTTCTATTATTGTACTGCTTTAACCCGATAACGACCATGGACGTCTATGCTCGTCCAATGGCCGTTACTGGGGTATGACGCGGGCTACCAACTCGAGTCCGCATCATACCAGCCGGCCCCCAGCTGATTCTTGTAGCTGGGGGCCAGCATGAATAGCCAACATGCGGCGATTGCTGCGGCCGGCTATTAGCCCTTTAGATCGCCGCTGTCAAAGTTGACAGCAGCGTCTAAAGGTGCCTGTATCCAGTCCCTGGTGGTTCAGTGGGGTGGATCGCCCCCCCCACAGCGCGATCGTGGGGGGGATCCACTACTGAGCCAGCCTGAGGGCTTACCTCTCCTGCTGCGGCGGCTCCCGTGCTCTGAATGATACAGCCAGGCTTCATCAATCGAGCGCAGAGCACACAGATTAATGGGATTGTATGTAATCCAATTGATCTGTATGATGAATCAAAGTATTTCTCCTAAAAGTCCCCTAAGGGAACTAAAAGTGTAAAAAAAAAAGGTAAAAAAAAGTTTAAAAACACACACATTAACCCCTTCCTATCACCCCCCTTTTCCCAAATTCCATATAAAAAATATATAAACATTATAAAAATAAACATATATGGTATCGCCGTGTGTGTAAATGTCCAAACTATAAAAATATATAGTTTGGTGTACGTGCAACAAAATTCAAAAGTCCAAAATAGCGTATTTTTGGTCACTTTCCATGCCATAAAAAAAGGAATAAAAAGCGATGAAAAAGTCTGATAAAAAAAAAAATGGTACCGAATAAAACTTCAGATCACGGCGCAAAAAATTTGCCCTCATAACACCTTGTAGACAGAAAATAAAAAAGTTATAGGGGTCAGAAGAGGACAATTTTAAATGTATTAATCTTTGTGCATGTAGTTATGATTTTTTCCAAAAGTACAACAAAATCAAACCTATTTAACCTCTTAAGGACGCAGGGCGTATGGATACGCCATGCATTCCGAGTCCTTAAGGACGCAGGGCGTATCCATACGCCCGTGGGAAATCCGGTCCCCACCGCTAGCCGGTTTGGGACCGGAGCCGGATGCCTGCTGAAATCATTCAGCAGGCACCCTGGCACATCGCCCAGGGGGGTCCTGAGACCCCCCCATGTCGGCGATCGGAGAAAATCGCATGTCAATTCAGACATGCGATTTTCTCCAATTCCGGGCTGATCCCGGAAAATAGGGCTGATCGGAGTTGTCAGCAACAACCCCGATCAACCCAAAGGATTGGAGTGAGATCGCAAAGCTGCGATCTACTCCTATCCCCTGCCATTACTCAGAACGGAGTTCTGACCAATGGCAGCGCAGGACAGGGGGTTGCCATGGCAACCCCCCGTTCTGCCCGCCCCTGGATGTCAAGGGGCTCTGGAAAGAAGATGGAGGCCGTACCTGCAGGAGAAGATGCCTGGGGACCTGGGATCTGCGCTGGAGCCTGCAGGATCCTGATCAGGTAGGGAATCCACAGTGGGGGGGGGGGGGGGGGGGGATTGAAAGTGAAAGTAAATCGATCTTTACTGTGGCAACCACTAGGGGGGCCAAACTGCAACTCCCAGCATGCCCAGAGAGCCAAAGGCTGTCTGGGCATGCTGGGAGTTGTAGTTTTGCAACATCTGGAGGGTCACAGTTTGGAGACCACTGTTACAGGGGTGCCCAAACAGTAGCCCTCCAGATGTTGCCAAACTACAACTCTCAGCATGCCTAGACTGCCCAGGCATGCTGGGAGTTGTAGTTCTGTAACATCTGTCCCTTCAGATTTAGCAATTTTCATGACATTTTTGAAAATTGCTGCTCTACTTTGAAGCTCTCTAATTTTTTCAAAAAGCAAAAATATGTCCATTTTATGATGCCAACATAAAGGAGACATATTGTATTTGTGAATAAAAATAACATTTATTTGGAATATCCATTTTCCTTACAATTAGAGAGCTTCAAAGTTAGAAAATGCAACATTTTCAAAATTTTCATGAAATTTTGGGATTTTTCACCAAAAAAGGATGCAAGTAACGCCGAAAATTTACCACCAAAATAAAGTAGAATATGTCACGAAAAAACAATCTCAGAATCAGAATATTCGGTAAAAGCGTTTTCGCGTTATTAATTTGTAAAGTGACGGTGGTCAGAATTGCGAAAAAGGGCTCAGTCCTTAAGGTGAAAAAGGGCTGCGTCCTTAAGGGGTTAAGTAGGGTATCATTTTAATTGTATGCACCTACAGAATAAAGATAACATGTAATTTTTACCGAAAAATGTATGGTGTAGAAATAGAAGCCCCCAAAGTTTACAAAATGGTGTTTTTTCTTAAATTTTGTGTCGCACAATGATTTTTTTTTCAGTTTCGCCGTAGATTTTTGAGTAAAATTACTAATGTCATTACAAAGTAGAATTGGTGGCGCAAAAAATAAGCCTTCATATGGATTTTAGGTGCAAAATTGAAAGTGTTATGATTTTTAAAAGGTAAGGAGGAAAAAATTAAAGTGCAAAAACAGAAAAACGCTTGGTCCTTAAGGGGTTAAAAAAAACTAACTTTTTTGTGACAAAATGCAGAAATGTTTTACTTTTTTTTTAGTTTAAGCCGTTCGCCGTAGGGGATCATTAACATAATATTTTTATAGTTTGGACATTTGTGCACGCAACAATACCAAATATGTTTATTTTTTATCGGTTTGTTTTACGCTTTTTTGTATTAATATGGGGAAAAGGGGTTAGTTAAAACTTTATTGGGGAAGGGACTTTTTCACATTTTTTAAAACTTTTTTTTACATTTATTTTAAACTTTTTTAGTCCCCATAGGGTACTATTCATATCAGTCATTAGATTGCTAATACTGTTCACTTCAGCATAGGGCATAGCACTGATCAGTATTATTGGCGATTTTCTGTTCTGGTCTGCTGGAAGGCAGACATAGGCAGGTGAGGAGACCTCCGTCCGCCATCTTGGCTGATCTGATCCCTGTGGCAGTGCCGCAGGCAATCAGATCAGCCAGTATAAGTGCCACACTGCCGCAGATCTCGTGATCTGTATTGATCGCAGAATCTTAGGGGTTAATGGCAGACATCAGCATGATCACTGATATCCGCCATTACCACCAGGACACACCGGGAATGAAGCGAGCAAATAATGTACGGCCCTGTGTGCTAAGTGATGATATGCAGCGCTGTACATTTACAGCACATGTCCTTAAGGGTTTAATAATTTTTTATGTTTAATTTAATGTGCCAACAGTATGAGGAGACTATGTAGTGGCACAATGACACAGCCTGGAGGTGGCAGCATCATGATGAGACCATGATGTGGCAGAATGACCCAGCCTGGAGATGGCAACAGCCAGACAACATCCATAGGGCCTCCCAATTGAAAAGATTAAAGATATTTTGTAAAATTGTAATTGAAGATTTTATATAGATTTAACCCCTTAAGGGCACTGCCCATTTTGACCTTAAGGACACAGCCAATTTTATTTTTACGTTTTCCTTTTTTTCCTCCTTCCACCCATATGAGGTTTGTAAAACCGTTTTGACGCTGCAGCTCAAGAAGGGTGTGCTTTGCAGTGTACGAATGGCTGAAGTGCATGCAAAGTTTCCAGGCCATTGTTAGGATGTCTTGCAGATGGGGGGGAACACTTCAGGAACCGCTTGACATCAAGATTGAGCATGTGTGCCAGGGGCCAGGGGCGTATGGCTCAGGCTTCCTTGATGCAGCACAGACATGATGTTCTTCCCGTTGTCGGCCACCAGGGTCACCATGATTCGATTTCTTGATGAATGACTTTTAGCAGTTCCTCTCCTGTGTGACTCCGTTCGCCAAGGCAAACCATGTGAAGAACAGTGTTACACCGCCGTGGGCTGCACACAATGGTATGCTGGAGGGGCACTGAGAATTGTCCGTGCAGTGAAGGCTGAGGAGGCGGAGTCGCACACTGTTGTAGGACCAACGGCCTGAGAGCATGGAGGTGGAAGCGGAGTGACCTGTCCAAGTTGGTGTTGTGGCTGTGCAGAAACCACATTCACCCAGTGGGCGGTAAAGGACATGTATTGTCCCTGACCGTTGTTACAGCTCCACACATTGGCGCTGCTGTGCACTTTGGTACACTTTGGCAGAGTGAGGTTGTGGGTGTTAACACCAGTTCCCACTGATGAAGGTGGGTGAAAGAAGGAGAACTTGGCCTCAGATGTGTGGCATCAGGTGGTTGGCAGGATCTGAAAAGTAGCTGAGGCAAGTAGGCAGAAGAAAATGGTCTCTTTTGTAAAAGTGTTAGTGTGCACAAGTAAGTATTGAGGATATGCATTACGTAAAACTTATATATATGGACCCAATTTTTTTTTAAATCTAACAAAAGGAAAGGTGTGCAAATAACACCATGTGCCACCTGCACCACCAAGTATTGATGCGATGCAGAGACCTCTAAAAGGTGGAAGGGAACAAAGTATGTTCCATTGTAACAGGTGCTTTCCTTTTGTTAGATTAAAAAAAAAAATTGGGTCCATATATTTTATCCTAAGAAAAGTTTGGCTAATGCATATCTTCAATACTGACTTGTGGTCTGATGTGGAGGAATTTCTGTAACTGGGGACCAGCACCTTTATTATGTTTTTCAGTATCCATGGCAGCACAATGAGAGAGCCTGGAGGTGGCAGCATCAGCATGAGGAGACCATATGGTGGCATAATGACAGAGCCTGGAGGTGGCAGCAGCAGCAACAGCAGTATGAGGACCATGCCGTTTTTTGGTCTGGGGGCCCCGAGTGTTGTCAGTCCACCCCTGTCCAGACCTCCCATGTAGTATGCGCGGCGCATTCAGTGACATCACACGGAGGCGGAGTCACGGCAACACAAGGGTGAGGCACGGCCAGGCTACTGTGCAATACCAGCAGCATAACGATATCCCACTATCCCAGAAGGGCTTACGGCAACCAATATCTGCTAGAGGTGATTTTTTTAATTCTTAAATCATCAATTGTAATAAATTGTGTAATTTATTGGTTATATAATTATTATGATAGTGTATGCTAGCACTACCATCTTTCTATGGATTCTCTAGTTAGTTAGTCACCCTGATGTTTTACTTTAGCAGCTTTAATGATAACAGCTATTATTTATGTTTTATATATATATTTTTCCGATTTTTTTTCCTCAGCCATGTACACTAAGAGTTTATTTCTTCTTCCTTCATGCTGCATTTTTATTTCATTTACTCATTCGTTCAGCCTCAGTCAGACCCATCTGTGTCACATATTAAAGGGGCAAATGGCTACCTACTGATAGTTTAGATTCAAATACAGATTGTTCTGATTTATTATTTTCAACTTGCATGATACTACATTTTGTTCACACAAAGCACCTGACAGGGTCTGGTTTACTGAGTGCAATTCACATAGACATCATGAGTAAATTAGCAAAGTGTTGTTAGTTACTTAGACAAGTGTCCTTTTACTGCAGTTTTACCCTGCCTGACTACTATAAACTAATTTATGCCCATAACTGTGTGTCCCTACTAGTGTTGAGCGGCATAGGCCAAATTCGAATTTGCGATATTTCGCGAATATATGGACGAATATTTGTCATATATTTGCTAAATTCACACATTCGTAATATTCACATTTAATTTTTGCATATGCGAAAATTTGCATATGAAAATTTTTGCATATGCGAAAATGCGCACGTCAGTCTCACACCAGTAGTATTAGAGCCTTCTTTACACCACACAAGCTTGAAGCAGAGAGGGATGATCACTGTGATGTGTACTGTAAAAAAAAAAAAAGAAAAAAAAAAGAATATTCGTAATTACGAATATATAGTGCTACATTCCCGAATATTCGTGAATTCGCGAATATGCGATATTCGCGAATAAAATTCACATTGCAAATATTCGGGAGCAACACTAGTCCCTACAATAAGAGCACTGCCCCCTATTGGTGTGTGTAACCGTGGTAAGGATTCCCAAGCTGTCTGGGTGCTCAGCTGCTGACATCTCTGTCCATTTTATTAACTGTCCAGAGTAGGAGAAAATCCCCATAGCAAACATATGCTGCTCTGGACAGTTCCTAAAATGGACAGAGATGTCACCATAGAGCACTGTGGTTATGATGTCAGCACAGAGCTCTGTGTTCCAAATGAAAACCATTTCCTCTGTTCTATACAGACCCTAAAAAGTACTGGAAAGATTAAGAATTTATTATAGAAGTAATTTGCAAATCTGTTTAACTTTCTGGTACCAGTTGATTTATAAAAAAAAGTTTTCCACGAGAGTACCCCTTTAAGGGGAAAATGAGCTGCGTCCTTAAGGGGTAAAGCTCAGAAACACATATGGTGCATTTACAATAATGTAGGTTAAAAGCACAGAGCCATGTGCTATACACTTACAATGGTTTGAGTATTATTACTATTTGTTTTACAGTGGCACTCGTTTAAAGGCAAAAAGCATGCAGAATAATTTCACATTGGTGCAAGTGTAAAATCCAGAACTATGTGGCTATTAACTGTTAAAGGTCCAGTCTTTGCAAGAATAAAAGTAATGAAAGTTTGGCAACAAATGTTTACAACAAAGGAAGAATCACAAAACCTCACAAGCCAAGATTCTTCCAGAAATTCCTAACATTGTAGTCGAGTTATTTATAATTGTAATATTATCATCAGTTAAAGAAAATACATCTGATAGCTGAATATGAGGAGGTTACTAGTTATGCAGTTAGCTCTTTGGCTCCAGAGGCGGAGCTTTATATCAATTACCAAAGTGATTAGACCAAATTACCGAGTGTAACGCCAATTTATTTACTGTGCAGTGACGCTGCTTCTTCATCTATGGTCTTTTCTTGTGCACTCACAGATGTCAAATTAGTCTCAGTGTGGAATCGCTGCTGCAGACTCTTATCTGTAGCACTACAGGCTAAACAATTTCGCAGCATGCCATTTAGGAATTCACCAAAATTGCAATGTTCTGCTATGTAAGTAGAAATAGTCTCATTTACTCTCTGATTCGAGTTTTATGAAACTGAATCTTTGAATAATGGCAGAAATGAAAACAATATGCTTGGATCACTTCTGACAGTATCCCATCAGCCTCTGTTTGTAGCTCGGCAGGTTAATCTAATGAACAAAGTGTTGTTTGGTGGGTTAGTATCTCAGAAACTGCTGATCTCCGGAGATTTTTATGCACAACAGCTTCTAGATTACACAGAATAATGCACAAAATGAAAAGAGAATCAATGAGCACCTGCCTTTCCATATGTACAGAACGTTAAACCAGGAAATTAATGATCTACGGAAACAGAGGACCAATGGGTTCAAGTCCTAGCAGCTAAAAAACTGAAAATGATTGTGTAGGTGGGCAAAAGCTCACCACAACTAGAGAAATATATCCATCCACTCTTCAATTATGTCTACA
This sequence comes from Hyla sarda, assembly GCF_029499605.1. Lineage (NCBI taxonomy): Eukaryota > Metazoa > Chordata > Amphibia > Anura > Hylidae > Hyla > Hyla sarda. The sequence goes on from NC_079190.1 coordinate 273,199,614, forward strand.
GATAACAGTTACCATGGTAATGTGCCAGGCTGCCTAACCCAACAGAGAATAGACTACCTTATTTAAATCCTTATCTGATCTGTCATAGTGGTTAATGCCCTGTAGAAGGAGGATTCCCTGATTATTAGTGTTGGGCGCGAATATTCGCATTTCGAATTGCTATCGCAAATATCGCAAATTTGCGAATTCGCGAATATTGCAAATATATTCGCTATATGTTTGAAATGATGAATATTCACTTTTTTCGGCATATGCGCAAATTTGCATATGTGAATATTTGCATATGTGAATATTCGCATATTCCTTCTTTTCACTTGTGGGCCAATTAGAATGATGCAAATACACTTGTCAGAGGTTATAAACAACATCCCTAGTATCCAATAGTAAAGTGGCCCATCCCCTCACTGTTTTCTTCTTTTAATATGCAGATATAATGAATACATAGCAAAATTTGCGAATGCAGGAGGAATATTTGTCTATATATTTGCAAATTATCCCAAATTTGAATATGGCCAATGCCGCTCATCACTACTGATTATACCTGCTTACTGGTATACTTAGTGTTTGATCTGAATAAATGTACTTAACGCTATTTGTTTGTGATCTTCTACACAATTGCTAACCTTCTCAGGAGCTGAGGTGGATCCGAAACGTCAGCTTGATTTTATCTTTTTAACATGGATTAGAGTTTGTAAGGGATCCTTGAAATTAAAAGGACTACAATATGGACCCTATTAGATGGTTAGATATTTACTAGAAATGAGCACTGATCTTGTAGATTGGCGCTCATTTACAAACCCAAATACAAGGCTTGTCTAGTAAATGGGGAGGGCCACAAAAGAAACTCTATAAATGTCTTCCCATCACTTGCGAGCTACATATTCCCTTTTACAAGGGGAGATATGAGGCTGACAATTGATGATTTTTGGACAGATCAAAACAACATAATCAGCCTATAAACTAACCAATAACCGCCCTGGGTAATATGGCTTTTAACTGTGTTCACACATTTAGGTTTTTAATTCCAATTATTGAAAGCAAAGCCAGGAATAGACAAGAAATACACGAAACTTAGAGTAAATACTCAGAGGCAATAGCCCCTTTTAAAATTCATTCATGGTTTTGGATTTCTTAATTGCAATAAAAACCATGAACATGTGAACATATCCTTATTTCTGCAAGACAATCAGTCAGGACAATTTTTCTGTACAAATCGACTACCTTTCAACCTTAGCATTGCTGTGTCACTTTTATTGGAAAATTAAGAAAGATTAAGAAATTGCATGGATCACAGTAGGAATTATACAGCAACTGCATAATTTAGGCTATGCCAGCATACTTTTTTTCACTTATGTCTATGGAAATCGATGCATCACTCACATAGGCACTAAAAAGTCTTGTATGATATAATGGCATGGACTGTTCTACACAGGCTCTTCATAGGAAGGACAGAAATCACTAAATCTAAAATTCAAGATGGTAATCAGAAGCTCACAGGAGGCTGAATTGCAGAGAACAATAGAATAGTCTCCTGTTCAGTGTTTACTATTACTATATATAATAGGAGGAGTGCTGTAATAAAAAGTTGTGTTTCCACTGGGGTCTAATTTCATCTGCAGGGCAGTGCCACAAAAAATTTAACTATTCAGTGAAACATACTAGTAGTTAAGGAGAATATACAGTCATGGCCGTAAATGTTTGTACCCCTGAAATTTTTCAAGAAAATGAAGTATTTCTCACAGAAAAGGATTGCAGTAACACACGTTTTGCTATACACATGTTTATTCCCTTTTTGTGTATTGGAACTAAACCAAAAAAGGGAGGAAAAAAAGCTAATTGGACATAATGTCACACCAAACTCCAAAAATGGGCTGGACAAAATTAACGCACCCTTTCAAAATGTGGAAAAATAAGATTGTTTCAAGCATGTGATGCTCCTTTAAACTCACCTGGGGCAAGTAACAGGTGTGGGCAATATACAAATCACACCTGAAAGCAGATAAAAAGGAGAGAAGTTCACTTAGTCTTTGCATTGTGTGTCTGTGTGTGCCAACTAAGCATGGACAACAGAAAGAGAAGAAGAAAACTATCTGAGGACTTGAGAACCAAAACTGTGGAAAAATATCAACAATTTTAAGGTTACAGGTCCATCTCCAGAGATCTAGATTTGCCTTTGTTCACAGTGCACAACATTATTAAGAAGTTTGCAACCCATGGCACTGTAGCTTATCTCCCTGGGCATGGACGGAAGAGAAAAGTTGATGAAAGGTGTCAACGCAGGATAGACCGGATGGTGGATAAGCAGCCCCAAACAAATTCCAAAGATATTCAATCTGTCCTGCAGGCTCAGGGAGCATCAATGTCAGCACTAGTGTTGAGCGGCATAGGCCATATTCGAATTCGCGAATATTCGCGAATATATGGATGAAAATTTGTCATATATTCGCGAATATTCGCATATTCGTAATATTCTCGTTTTATTTTCGTATATGTGAACATTCGTGAATGCGAAAATTAACATATACTAAATTAGTATAAGGAAAAATTTGCATATGCGAAAATGCGCACGACAGTCTCACACAGTAGTAATAAAGCCTTCTTTACACCACACAAGCTAGAAGCAGAGAGGGATGATCACTGTGATGTGTACTGTGAAAAAAAAAAAGAATATTCGTAATTACGAATATATAGTGCTATATTCGCAAATATTCGCGAATTCGCGAATATGCGATATTCGCGAATAAAATTTGCATTGCGAATATTCGCGAGCAACACTAGTCAGAACGAACTATCCGTCGACATTTAAATGAAAAGCTATGGTAGGAGACTAGTGTTGAGCGTGAATATTCGAATAGTGAACTTTTTTCGCGAATATCGGCACTTTGTGATTTCACTAATATTTGGAATATTGTGAATTATATTCGTTATGATGAATACGCATTTTTTTTCACAGTACACATCACATGGATGTGTACTGTGTAAATAAAAAGTGATCATCTCTCCCTGCTTCCAGCTTGTGGTCCAAAGAAGGCGAATCTGCGAAAATTCATGAATATGCAAAAATTATGCGAATATTGGTACTTCCATGATCCACTGATCCACTTCCACTGATCCCTCCCTTCTTTTAGCTTGTGGGCCAATGAGAAGGATGCAAATACCGTTGTCAGAGGTTAGCAACATCCCTAGCAACCAATAGGAAATTAGTTCGTTGAAAGATATAATCGCGCATGCGCATTTTGCAAATTTTATTACGAACTTTGTATGGAAAAAAAGTGAACGAATAAGCAAAATTCGAATATATAGGACGAATATTCGTCCAAATATTTGCGAAATATTACAAATTCAAATATGGCCTATGCCGCTCATCACTACAGTAGACCCAGGAGGACCCCACTGAGGACACTGAGACATAAAAAAGCAAGACTACATTTTGCCAAAATGAACTTGAGTAAGCCTTCTGGGAAAATGTGTTGTGGACAGATGAGACCAAGATAGAGATTTTTGGTAAAGCACATCATTCTACTGTTTAAAGAAAACAGAATGAGGAATACAAAGAAAAGAACACAGTACCTACAGTGAAATATGGTGGAGGTTCAATTATGTTTTGGGGTTGTTTTGCTGCCTCTGAGGATTACCAATGGATTTTGGGTGGCACTGTACAGCCCAGTGTCAGAAAGCTGGGTTTGCGTCCGAGATCTTTGGTCTTCCAGCAGGACAATGACCCCAAAAATACATAAAAAGCGCCCAGAAATGGATGGCAACAAAGCGCTGGAAAATGCTGAAGTGGCCAGCAATGAGTCCAGATCTAAATCCCATTGAACACCTGTGGAGAGATCTTAAAATTGCTGTTGGTAAAAGGCTCCCTTCCAATAAGAGAGACCTAGAGCAGTTTGCAAAGGAAGCGTGGTCCAACATTCAGGCTGAGAGGTGTAAGAAGCTTATTGATGGTTATAGGAAGCCACTGATTTCAGTTATTTTTTCCAAGGGGTGTGCAACCAAATATTAAGTTAAGGGTGCCAATAATTTGGTCCTGCCCATTTTCAGAGTTTGGTGTGACTTTATGTCTAGAGATCATATGTCTTTTGAAAAATTTGATTTGGCCGATTTGCCCCATTCTCTGAAAAAATTTGTTTTGGGTCAAATTTATTTGCTGTGAATCTACATTAAAAACAGCTATTTCTGGCCTGCAGAGAGCCTCAATAGGGGTATAGAACACTTTGCTTTGTTCTAACATGCATATGGAGTGTGCTGGGGTAGTGAAATAATACTGTTGTTCAGTATGACATGCTTATTACAGGCATCGCTATTAGAATCACTGCCGCAGAGCGGCACAATGACAGAGCCTGGAGGTGGCATCAGTATGAGGAGACCATAAAGTGCAGCGGTAGGCAACCCCTGGCACACGATCCACTCATGGCACGCGAGCGGTGCATTTGAGTGGCACGCGAGCGAGTGCCAACCTGCAGGTAGTCCCAGGAAACAGTCCCTTTAGGCAGCTGCTAAAAGATCCAGCCAGGGACGGAAGATTTATCCCTCCCCTCCTCTCCCTGACCGGTTATTGCTGTGCTGCGCTGGGAACAACTTAAGAGAGAGACCGAGTTTTCTCTCTTTTTCCTCCCCTGTCACCTTTCAGCTGCCGTGCTCCGCTGTCTGTCGGCAGCATGGAGGGGGATCGCTCTGAGCTCTGTACCGGCTACAGTGAGGTGTCTGAAGGAGGTCAGGGGTCACTGCTACAGACCAGTAAGTCGTCTGTATGTATACACTTAGCTCAGCTCCTGGCTCTGACAGCAGCTTTCCTGCCCCAGAGACAGGCTCTGGTCTCTGTCAGTTAATAGATCCCCATAACTGTGTTATCTACAGATTCCCCCATAACAGTGTTCATTCACAGCTCCTCCATAAGTGTGTCATTCACAGCTCCCCCATAAGTGTGTCATTCACAGATCCCCCATAAGTGTGTCATTCACATATCCCCCATATGTGTTATTCACAGCTCCCCAATAAGTGTGTCATTCACAGCTCCCCCATAAGTGTGTTATTCAAAGCTCCCCATAGCAGTGTTCATTCACAGATCCCCCATAAGTGTGTCATTCACAGCTCCCATAACAGTGTTCATTCACAGCTCGCTATAACAGTGTTCATTCACAGATCCCCATAAGTGTGTCATTCACAGCTCCCCCATATGTGTCATTCACAGCTCCCCCATATGTGTCATTCACATATCCCCATAAGTGTGTAATTCACAGCTCCCCCATAAGTGTGTCATTCACAGCTCCCCATAACAGTATTCATTCACAGATTCCCCCATAAGTGTGTCATTTACAGATCCCCCATAAATGTTTCATTCACAGATAGGTGTGTTATCTAAGGAACCCCCATAACAGTGTGTGATTTGCATATACCACAAAGGTGTATCATCTTAAGACCCCCCCCCCATAAATGCATCATCCAGAGATCCTCCCATAAGTTTGTCATCCACAGATCCCCCTATAACAGTGTATCATCTACACATCCCAACAACAGTCATCTACAGATTATGCATGGCAGTGATTCTGTGGTCTGATTCTGGGGTTTATATTATGCGGGGTGGTGATACTGGGGTCTGATTCTGGGGTCTGTATTATGTAGGGTGGTGATACTGGGGTCTGTATTATGCAGGGCGGTGATACTGGGGTCTGTACTATGCAGGGCGGTGACACTGGGGTCTGATTATGGGGTCTGTATTATGCGGGGCGGTGATACTGGGGTCTGATTCTGGGGTCTGTATTATGGTGGGGTCGGATTCTGCGGTCTGTATTATCTAGGGCAGTGATACTGGGGTCTGATTCTGAGGTCTGTATTATGCAGGGCGGTGATACTGGGGTCTGTACCAGGCAGGGCGGTGACACTGGGGTCCGATCATGGGGTCTGTATTATGCGGGGCGGTGATACTGGGGTCTGATTCTGGGGTCTGTATTATGGTGGGGTCGGATTCTGCGGTCTGTATTACCTAGGGCAGTGATACTGGGGTCTGATTCTGGGGTTTATTTTATGGTGGTGTCTGAATAAAAATTCTTATCCATGCTAAACAAATACTTTTGGCTGTTGTGGGCAATCCCCTCTCTTTGTATTGTCCTCACTGTAAGTTCCTTACAGCAGGGATAATGCATTGGAAATATTCAGAAAAAAAAACTTACCCTGTGACAAGCCACATCCCCACAAACTCCAACCACAGTAAGCCACACCCATAATAAAGCCACACCCATATTTCTGACACACCAAGTGATTTAAATTTTTTTTTTTTTTACACAGCACTACCAAAAGGTTGCTTATCCCTAATATAGTGGCTGAATGACACAGCGTGGAAGTGTTGGCAACATGAGGAGACCTTATAGTGGCTAAATAACACAGTATGGAGGTGTTGGCAGCATGAGGAGACCATATAGTGGCTGAATGACACAGCCTGGAGCTGGCAGCAGCATGAGTAGACACTAGGGCTTCACAATCCCTAGGATCAAAAGATGAATTTTGAAATTTAAATTGAAGATGTATGGTAGCTAGTGCTACCATAAAAATGTTTACGCCCAGGCCTAGCAGCATCAGTAAACCATAAATTGGTGTAATTACACAGCCTGAAGGTGGCTGAATCGTGAGGAAACCCTATAGTGGGTGAATGGCACAGCCTAGAGGTGGCTGAAGCATGAGGAGACTAAATAGTGTCAGAATGGCACAGCCTGGAGGTGGCTGAAGCATGAGTAGGCCATAAAGTGGCTAAATGGTACAGCCTGGAGTTGGCTGAAGTATGAGGAGACCATTGAAATGTAAGATTTTTAAATGTAAATTTAAGATTTTGAAACTGAAATGGAGGATTTTGAAATTGAAATTTTAACTCAAAAGTTTTAGTGTCCCGGGCCCTGGTGTGTTGGTACAAAGGACAAAATATGACAAGGAGTCACATGTCACATGACAGAACAATGACAGAGCCTGGAAGTGGCATCACTATGAGGAGACCATATAGTGGCTGAATGACTGCCTGGAGTTTGTGGCAGCATGGAGAGACTATATAGTGTCTGAATGGCACAGCCTGGAGTTGACAGCAGCATGAGTAGACACTAGGGCTTCACAATCCCTAAGATTAAAAGATGAATTTTGAAATTTAAATTGAATATTTATGGTAGCTAGTGCTACCATAAAAATTTTTAGGCCCAGGCCCAGCAGTATCAGTAAACCATATAGTGTCTGAATGGCACAGGCTGGAGGTGGCTAAAGCATGAGAAGAAACCATATAGTGGGTGAATGACTGCCTGGAGTTTGTGGTAGCCTGAGGAAACCATTTAGTGTCTGAATGGCACAGCCTGGAGTTAGCAGAAGCATGAGGAGACCATTGAAATTTAAGATTTTGAAACAGAAATTTTAGCTAACACTCCCAAGTTTTAGTGTCCCGGGCCCCGGCGTGAGGGTACAAAGGACCAAATCTAACAAGGGTGTAACATGTCACATGGCGGCACAATGACAGAGCCTGGAGGTGGCATCCGTAGGAGGAGACCATATAGTGGCTGAATGACTGCCTGGAGTTTGTGGCAGCATGGGGAAACCATATAGTGGCTGAATGGCACAGCTTTGAAGTGACTGAAGCATGAGGAGAACATATAGTGGCTGAATTGCACAGCCTGGAGTTTGTGGCAGCATAAAGAGACCATATAGTGGCTGAATGGCACAGCCTGGAGTTTGTGGCAGCATGAGGACACCATATAGTGGCTGAATTACACAGCTTGGAGTTGGCTGAAGTATGAGGATATCATATAGTTGCTGAATGAAACAGCCTGGAGGTGGCAGCAGCAGGACCAGGAGTCCTAAAAGTGACCCTAATGCAGAGAAATTTTTGAAACTGGGGACCAGCACCTTAATTATGTTTTGCATTATCCATGGCAGCACAATGAGAGAGTCTGGAAGTGGTAGCATCAGCATGAGGAGACCATAGAGCAGCACAATGAGAGAGCCTGAAGGTGGCAGCATCAGCATGAAGAGACCATAGAACAGCACAATTAGAGAGCCTGGAGGTGGCAGCATCAATATGAGGAGACCATATGGCTGCACAATGACAGTGCCTGGAGGTGGTAGCATCAGCATGAGGAAACCATATGGTGGCACATTTACAGAGCCTGGAGGTGGTAGCATTAGCATGAGGAGACTATAGAGAAGCACAATGATAGAGCTTTGAAGTGGCAGCAGCAGCACAAGGGCCTTGCCGACTGAGGGTTGAGTCAGAGGAACCCTCTGATTGTTGAATGGGGGTGTTGGATGTCACTTGGGATGAAGTGGATGACCGAATGAACCTCACTTGGGATGAAGTGGATGACCGAGTGAACCGATCAATTACGGCTGCTGGGTTGCTGGTCGAGACACTACTGCTAGCTGACACCGGGAGCTCAGACTTCTTTGTGCGACTTCAGCTGTCACATGCCCCTACTCTGCTGCGACCTCTGCCTGTGGATTTAGGCCTCTGCCACTCCACTGTGCACGTCCTGGCACTACTCTGCCTGAGATACTTATTGCGTATATATCAACTGGCTCCAGAAAGTTAAACAGATTTATAAACTACTTCTATTAAAAAATCTTAATCCTTTCAGTACTTATGAGCTTCAGAAGTTAAGGTTGTTCTTTTCTGTCTAAGTGCTCTCTGATGACACGTGTCTCGGGAACCGCCCAGTTTAGAAGCAAATCCCCATAGCAAACCTCTTCTAAACTGGGCGGTTCCCGAGACACGTGTCATCAGAGAGCACTTAGACAGAAAAGAACAACCTTAACTTCAGAAGCTCATAAGTACTGAAAGGATTAAGATTTTTTAATAGAAGTAATTTACAAATCTGTTTAACTATCTGGAGCCAGTTGATATATAAAAAAAAGTTTTTTCCTGGATAACCCCTTTAAGTATTTTTTCCTGGACTTTCACAGTATGTAGGCCCTAGACAGTTTACAAAACAGTACACTACTTAGATGTAAGTATGTGGTATGCAATTATGTGGGCAGAAAAATGTGCTAAAGTACACTAAAAAATACGTATTTTAGTAAAACACCAGCCAGTGATTACTTTTGCCTTGACTTTCACAGTATCTACGCCCTTGAAAAATTACAGGTACAAAATAGTACAATAATTAGATGTACGTATGTGGTATGCAGCTATGAGGGAAGAAAAATGCGGTACAGTGCACTTTAAAAAATGTATTTTAGTAAAACACCAGCCGGGGATTACTTTTGCCTGGACTTTATCAGTATCTAGGCCCTTGACCAGGGCCGGTTTTAGGCTTAGCGTGGCCCTAGGCAAAATCAAAAAAGGGTCCACAAAAGTCGTAATAGTGCACTAACCAGATTTGCACATTTTTGGTCACTTCAAATACCATGAAAAATATCTAAAAAGCAATTGAAAAGTCCTACCAAAACAAAAATGATACCGATAAAAAATAAAAATCACAGCACAAAAAATTACCCTCATACATCCCCATATACAGAAAAATAAGAGTTATAGGGATCAGAATAGTACAATTTTATATTTTTGTATAGTTCCCCCACATTAGGTTGGCAGTATAGTCCCCCCATATTAGGATGGCAGTATAGTTCCCCCACATTAGGTAGGCAGTATGTTCCCCCACATTAGGTTAGCAGTATGTTCCCCCACATTAGGTTGGCAGTATGTTCCCCCACATTAGGTTGTAGTTCCTCCACATTAGGTTGACAGTATGTTCCCCTACATTAGGTTGTAGTTCCCCTACATTAGGTAGACAGTATAGTTCCCCCCACATTAGGTAGACAGTATAGTTCCCCCACATTAGGTTGGCAGTATAGTCCCCCCACATTAGGTTGGCAGTATAGTTCCCCCACATTAAGTTGGCAGTATATTCCCCCACATTAGGTAGACAGTATAGTTCCCCCCACATTAGGTTGGCAGTATAGCTTTCCCAGATTAGGTTGGCAGTATAGATCCTCCACATTAGGTTGGCAGTATAGTCCCCCCACATTAGGTTTGCAGTATAGTTCCCCCACATTAGTTTGGCAGTATGTTCCCCCGCATTAGTTTGGCAGCATAGCTTCCCCACATTAGGTTGGCAGTATAGATCCCCCACATTAGGTTGGCAGTGTGTTCCCCCACATTAGGTAGGCAGTATAGTTTCCCCACATTAGGTGCAGTATGTTCCCCCACATTAGGTTGCAGTTCCCCCCATTAGGTTGGCAGTATGTTCCCCCACATTAGGTTGGCAGTATAGTTCCCCTGCTCATTGCTCCCCCCCCCCTCTCCCCCTACTTTTCTATTTTTCATATTTCCTTACCTGGCCGCGCTCGGCAGGCTCAGGTAATGCGGCGGGTCTTGTGGGCTGTGTGGATGATGAGTGACATCTCCTGCGGCTCCTCTGTGCGGCGACAGGGACATCACTCATAATTTCCTTCAGCCGCGGCTGCTTACGTTTAGCAGTCTGGCCGCGGCTGTAGGAAGCCAGGAGTGACGTCCCTGATACTGCACAGAGGAGCCGCAGGAGACGTCACTTGTCATATTATCAACATAGCCCACATGACCCGCCACATTACCTGAGCCTGCCGAGCGCGGCCAGGTAAGGAAATATGAAAAATAGAAAAAGCAGAAGTGTCCGGGACCGCCGCTGGTCACGGTTTTAAAGTGGCCGCGGCCAGGCTGCTAATCTTTAACAAGCAGCCGGCACTGCAGCCACTTTAAAACAGTTGACCCCTCCTACTGAGCAGCCAGTAGGGGGCTTCCTGGGAGACGGGGGCCCTAGGCAATTGCCTCGCCCTAACGCCCGCCCTGCCCTTGACAAATTAACAGGTACAAAATAGTACACTACTTAGATGTACGTATGTGGTATGCACTTATAAGGGCAGAAAAATGCGCTACTGCACCCATCAAAAATTATTACTTCTGGCTGTCCTTTCACAGTATGTAAGCCCTTGACAGATTAACAGGTACAAAATAGTACACAAGTTAGATGTAGGTATGTGGTATGCACTTATGAGGGCAGAAAAATGCGCTATAGTACGCTAAACAAGAAAAAAATTGCTCACAGCACCAGCAGTACACAACAATGCTGGATCACACAGTGAAGGGTTATGGATTATTCCATCTACAGACTAGTATAACCAGCAGACCAGTTGTGGAACAAAGACACAGATTTGTCCTAAAAAAATATTTCTTCCTCCTGTGAAAAAGTTTATGCAGCTGAGGCAATACACAGGTCTCTGACCCTCTCTGTAATACAATGCTGTTCACAGTGACTGAGGGGTTAATCGCTGCAGTAAGAATGTATTTCTGTTCAAAAACGCTGTGTCCAACAAAAGGCTGAGGTGACTAAGAGGTGAAACACTGCTGCAACAAGCTTTTCTGTGTAACACACACACACACACACACAGCGATGTCCCTCCCACCTCTCTACAGTGTAATGAATGAAATCATGAGCTGGAAAATGGTTCTAAATCATAATTTTTTTTTTCACTTTACTTTTTTAGCCCCATTTTTAATATTGAGTGCTGAATTTTCTGGTCCCTGCCAGCTCATGAAAATGTAAAGACAAAAAAAAATGTTAATGTAAATTTTTAAACAGGGGTCAATTCATGTGGACGGACAGGGTCCTAAAAAAAATTAGTTGACAATAATAAAAATCTTACAGTGGTCATTACTGTATAAGAATTCATACATCCATTAAGCCATGCGTAGAGAAAGCCAAGAAGTCCCAGGCCTGTTCTCAATTTCATTCAAATCCCACAATTTTATATGACTAAGAAAGACTAGTGCTTGTAATAAAAACTGTTAACAGTAGTTATTCTGGTTATTTCCAAACACATCATACAGAAGTTCATACAAATAAAGGCTAAACCTATGACATGTTGTCATCAATTCTAATTAATGCCATGGCCAGCAGTTATGTGATGGAATATCAAGATGCAAAGGGTTAACATACTTTTCTTCTACCTGCCAGATGTTTGCTCCAGGATATTTGGCCAGCAGGAGATTCTCCTGGGCTTCAAAATGCTGAGCTCTGTCAAAGTTGCAATGAAGGTACTTCAGTGGTTTTCTCACCTGAGACCTGCTTACAAATGAAATATCACATTGAGGCATGAGCCTAGCACAAAGGAGCGTTCTAGTAATAGAAATGGTGCAACAAAAGCATGTTCAAGCAGAAGAAAGACTCATGGAAATAAATATATGTAGACTTATGTACGTACTATAGAGACCACAACCGTGCCAGGGTTTTTTTTTAAGTAAAAGCAGTAGAAAATGTTGTATTAAAACATATAGGAAACAATTCATATTTTATAAATTGTAGCCAGAAAGGCATTCCAAAAGATAGATAGATAGATAGATAGATAGATAGACAGATAGATAAAAATAAAATTGTGCGTTAGTAAGATCAAGAAATCATACGTATTCTGTTAAAAACATGCATAATAGTTATTTTTTGTACACCCTCAAAAAAACTGTTCTACAAATTGTATATATCACAATTTAGCCCTATAGAATAAATAGGCAACTAACCTAATAGCATGATCAAACATCACATTTCTACTCATCAACAAGGTTGTTTTTTCTTTTTTAACCCCTTAACGACCGGGGTTTTTTCCATTTTTGCACTTTCGTTTTTTGCTCCTTGCCTTAAAAAAATCATAACTCTTTCAATTTTGCACCTAAAAATCCATATGATTGCTTATTTTTTGCGCCACCAATTCTACTTTGTAATGACGTCAGTCATTTTGCCCAAAAATCTACTGTGAAACGAAAAAAAAATCATTGTGCGACAAAATTGAAAACCCCCCGTGTTTTGTAAATTTTGGGGGCCTCCGTTTCTACGTAGTACATTTTCCGGTAAAAATGACACCTTATCTTTATTCTGTAGGTCCATACGATATAAATGATGCCCTACTTATATAGGTTTGATTTTGTCGTTCTTCTGGAAAAAATCATAACTACATGCAGGAAAATTAATACGTTTAAAATTCTCATCTTCTGACCCCTATAACTTTTTTTATTTTTCTGCGTATGGGGCGGTATGAGGGCTAATTTTTTGTGCCGTGATCTGAAGTTTTTAACGGTACCATTTTTGCATTGATAGAACTTATTGATCGCTTTTTATTCATTCATTATTTATTCAAAAATGCACTATTTTGGACTTTGGAATTTTTTTGCGCGCACGCCATTGACCGAGCGGTTTAATTAACAATATATTTTTATAATTCGGACATTTTCGCACGCGGTGATACCATATATGTTTATTTTTATTTACACTGTGTTTTTTTTTTATGGGAAAAGGGGGCTGATTCAAACTTTTAATAGGGGAGGGGTTAAATGATCTTTATTCACTTTTTTTTTTGCTGTGTTATAGCTCCCATAGGGACCTATAACACTGCACACACTGATCTTTTACATTGATCACTGGTTTCTCATAGGAAACCAGTGATCGATGATTCTGCCGCTTGACTGCTTATTCCTGGATCTCAGGCACTGAGCAGTCATTCGGCGATCGGACAGCGAGGAGGCAGGTAGGGACCCTCCGGCTGTCCTGTAAGCTGTTCGGGATGCCGCGATTTCACCACGGCTATCCCGAACAGCCCACTGAGCTAACCGGCAGTTTTTACTTTCACTTTTAGCCGCGTGACACAGCTTTGAGCGCGCGACTAAAGGGTTAATAGCGGCCGGCACCGCGATCAGTGCCGTGCGCTATTAGCGGCGGGTCCCGGATTTACTATGGGACCCCACGTTATATCACGGGAGCGGGACCAAGGACGTACTCATACGTCCTTGGTCCTTAAGAGGTTAATTAAAAAAAAAAAAAGAAAGTGGATGGACCTTCAATCCCAAACTGAATGATCTGACTCAACTTCAGAAAATTACTTGACAAGAAACTACACAGTAGTTAGTAGAAAGGTTGTAGAAAGTACACATTTCTATATCACGTTATGAATTCAAGTAGAGAAAAAAGACATGGTCGCAAGTCCACAAATTGTATTTTGATCTAATTGTTTCTCAGCATAAATTCAAACACTATGGCCCACATTCATCATTATAGGTGTAAGTGAAGCTTTTTTCAACACCTTTTTTTTGTGTGTTGGTAATGTGTAGGAGCACCAAATATATTAAGGCCGAAATTTATCATTGTCTTTAGACAGTTTTTTCTGTCTAAATGAGGCACAAAAATGCGCAAGTAGGGCTTGTTTGCGCCTTTTTTGCGCCTTTTTGTTTACACATTTCTGCTGATTTTGAGTTGTAATCCACTAATTTTGGCAATACACATGATATAGAAGGGATTTATGAACTGCGCCTTTTTTGTAAAAAGGCGCAAAAAAGGCGCAAAGCACTGAAAAGCCTCTAAAACTACACCATCCCAGACCTGGCGTAGCTTTTCAGTGTATGTGAAGAGAGAAATTTGAGAAAATGTTTACCTGCACAAAATGTATCAAATGCTCCGTGAACATTTAATAAATTTGGTGCTCCTCCACATTACCAGCACACAAAAAAAAGGTGTAAAAAAATGCTTTACTTACACCCACAATGATAAATGTGGGCCTAAATGTTCACAGAGCATTTGATAAATTTTGTGCAGGTCACATCTTCTCAAATTTCTCTCTTCACATACACTGAAAAGCTACACCAGGTCTGGGATGGTGTAGATTTAGAGACTTTTCAGTGGCTTTGTGCCTTTTTTGTGCTTTTTTACAAAAAGGCGCAGTTCATAAATCCCTTCTATATCATGTGTATTGCCAAAATCAGTGGATTGCAATTCAAAATCAGCAGAAATGTGTAAACAAAAAGGCGCAAAAAAGTCACAAATAAACCCTGCTTGCGCCTTTTTGTGCCTTTTGTAGACACAAAAAATAGTCTAAAGACAATGATAAATGCTGGCCTATGTTTTTACTTGGTTGGCACTCCACCCCTCAGCCCAGCCCTATATAAATTAGCAGGAAGCTCCACAGGGCCTTTCTGGCAGTCTCCCAGTCTGACTGGGAGCACATGGTTCACACTGGTGTGGGGCTGTGCGGCATCCGTTGCTGCCGCCATGGCGCAATGCCATGTCTATGGGGAGGCGGGGCCTAGGACTGGTCTGAGTGGCATTGGGGCCGCCCCCCCCCCCTGTGAGCACTGGTGTTGCGGTTATGGTGTTTACCGCCCAATGCTACGCCATTTTATGCTAGGGACATTAGGGACCCACTCTCTTCTTGAAGCTGAGGTTGTAAAGCCCAAAACAGGTAAGCCAGCTGTTTTATGCAATTTACTAAACTCCTATTGACTTTCATGACCACTTCTGGCAGCAGCAAGCAGGCCAAAGGGGGCTTGGAAGCCTTTATACCAAGATGGGAATCAGTGTATGAGAGCATAATTGACTCTAGATCTTGCTTTAAAGAGGTTATCCACCATAAGGTAATTAAAGTACTTACCTGCCACACAGTAATGAACATGCTTAGGAAGGATCTCTGCTTGTCTTGGGATTAAATGGCTATTATCACAGATAGAATTATTCTACAACTAGGTAGAAAAGGGTGCATGTATAGACACCAACTCCTATATATAAATTAATGCACCACACACTGAATATATCAGCACAATACAAAAATCTTTATTTCACATATAGATAATAAAATTAGTTAAAAATACATATAAGTCAAAAACAGCACCAGTACATACAAGGTGTGGGTAGGGAGGCACACACAGAGCAAAGTAGTAAGCAGTACAAAGATGATACAGCACTGTACAGGTCACAATTAGCAGCAATAATACTGGATAGGGTACCAGAGGCATACATAAAGTGCTCAATGCAAATAGCACATGGACCTAACATAAAAGTAGAAATAAGCAAAGAACAGACAGTAAAATATATGTGCCAAATCCTACCTATACCTGATCCCAATGACCGTTTCACAGAATTACTCCGCTTCCTCAGGGGGCGTGGCTAACCAAGTATCGCGGTCCCTTAGATATATGGGTTCCCCACCAACAGAATGCCTCTCCATATGAGTGACATGTTTATCATCCTATAGATGGGCTACTCTCTCACCTGGACTGAACAAGGTGCCGTATGGCATTCCGGAAGGACTGAGCACGTCACTGTGTGCAGATTACCCGGTACTGCTGGGGTCTGCGGACACGTGATGAGTCACATGATCGCACATCGCGATCGCATGACCCGCATCATAGCGGACCCGGTCAGGTTGCTTAGAGACAGAAGATGCTAAAATCCAGCGCATGCGCAACTTGTGCACCTTATCACCATTATACAACCCATGGCTATGCTGTGAGTCCACTATAATGCTGCTGATTTATTTTTGGGAAATGGCTATTTCCTGTTAAAGTTCACTCCCTCCAGCTACAAATCCCAGCATTCCTTGTTTGTATGTGTGAGGTCACCTTTCTCCCTCCCACACATCAGCCACCTCTACCCATTGAAGCACAGGTTTGCTGCCTTCCATGCTCTGCTGTAATCAATAGACCAGTGTTTTCTAACCAGGGTGCCTCCAGCTGGTGCAAAACTACTTCACTGCAGAATAATTTACTTACCACCCACCCACTGAAGCAGACAGGCTCCTTTCATCATCTGACTAATGATGTAATGGCCACAAGGCAACTTGGGAAAACCTGAGACGACATTCATTTTGTATGCTGTTAAAAATAAACCTCTGGGCAAAGATCACATAAGAATTCCAAGACCACCATCACACAAAGGTACAGACAATATATTATGAACTACACTAACTAAAAAAAAAAAAAAAAATCCCAGAATACCCCTTAAAGGGGTACTCCGGCGCTAAAACATCTTATCCCCTAGGGGATAAGATGCTTGATTGCTGGGGTCCCGCCACTGTCACGCCCCCTCCCATAGGCTTGCATTGAGGGGGCGGAGTGTGACATCAGTAATCAGACCCAGAGCGAACACGCTCCGGGGACTGATTATAACGGGGTGTGGCATGCAAGATCATGGGGGTCCCCAGTGGCTGGACCCCCACGATCAGGCATCTTATCCCATATCCTGTGGATAAGGGATAAGATGTCTTAGCGCCGGAGTACCCCTTTAACCACCATGTTCATCCCTGAATGATGTCACCAAGAAGTAGAGGCATTGCTTAGGGGGGGGGGTGCAATGGGGCTGTGGCCCTGGGTCTCAGGACCATAGTCCCGTGTCTCAGGCTACTGTTGTTTTTTTTTTTTTATTGCATAGCTGCTTTAAGACAGTGGTGGCTCCTCTGAAGTGATGTGATGCTCCAGACGCCTGTTCTCCCACCGCGCATAGCCTTACAGGCTTGGCGCAGAGAGCAAGAGAACAGCATCTCCTCGCCACAGACAGATTTTGTAGTTCAGACAAAAGGAGTGCAACGCAGACCTTCTCCCTCTCGCCTGAACCGCACATCTTCTGACTGGTCCTCCACTCATACCAGGGAGAGAATTGGGGGGGGGGGGGGACCTGGGCCATCCAAAAGAGGGCCCCTGAAAAGCTTTAGGACACGCTACTGCATTTTGCTGCAATTTGCGCAAAATCGCAGTAAAATCGCTGCGTGATTAAAAATGGTAACCCCTTGAGGACACAGCTAATTATGATTTTTGCCATAACTCTTATATTTTTCCATCTTCAGACACATATCTGGCTTGTTTTTTAGCACCATCAATTGTATTTTGTAATGACACCTTCCATACTATCATAAAACTCATGACGCAACCAAACAAATATTTTTTTTGGGCTAATTGGAAAAACAAAAAATACATTTTGCAAACTTTTTTGTGTAGTACCCTTTACGGTAAAACTGACATGTTCTCTTTATTCTTAGGTCCATACGATTTAAATGATCCCCATAGTGGTTAGGATTCGGCTAGCTGGATGTGGATCCTCTGTGTCAGCGAGGGATTGGCGTGGACCGTGTCGGTGGACCGGTTCTAGGTTGCTACTGGTTTTCACCAGAGCCCGCCGCAAAGTGGGATGGTCTTGCTGCGGCGGTAGAAACCAGGTCGTATCCACCGGCAACGGCTCAACCTCACTGACTGCTGAGAAGGCGTGGGACAGAAGGACTAGACAGAGGCAAGGTCAGACGTAGCAGAAGGTCGGGGCAGGCGGCAAGGTTCGTAGTCAATAGCAATAGCAGAATGTCTGGAAACACAGGCTTTGGACAACACTAAACACTTTCTCTGGCACAAGGCAACAAGATCCGGCCAGGAAGTGCAGGGGAAGTGAGGTAATATGGACAGGGAGCAGGTGGAAGCTAATTAGATCTTTTAATTAGAGCAGGTGGAAGCTAATTAGATTTAAATCTTAGAGAGCTGGCGCGTGCGCGCCCTAGAGAGCGGAGCCGGGGACCGGGACGGGTAAGTGGCTTGGGATGCGATTCGCTAGCGGGCGCGTCCCGCTATGCGAATCGCATCCCCATCGTGAATGTCAGTGCAGCGCTCCCGGTCAGCGGGTCTGACCGGGGCACTGCAGAAAGGAGAACGCCGCGAGCGCTCCGGGGAGGAGCAGGGACACGGAGCGCTCGGCGTAACAGTACCCCCCCCCCTTAGGTCTCCCCCTCTCTTTGTCTCCTTGTCCCTTTAACTGAGAAGAGAACATAGGGGGCGCCTCTTGAGTTTCCTTCCGGAACAAAAAAAAGTCCTGGGTAGCTACATCAGCGGCCGGTAATCCAGAAGAAGTGGGAATGGGGAGGGGGGGGGGGCAGAGGGTGAAGCTTTTCACGGGGCAGAGTGTCACCAGGACGGGGGCTATGAGGAGGCACTGCACAGTCCTGATAGGCCTTGGGGAGACCAGGCACAGGAGGAGACACTGAGGCCCGACAGACTGGGACTGGGAGCAGATGTGAGGCATTTCTTGCGGCAAGCAGGACCCCAATTCTTGATCTCCCCGGTGGTCCAGTCAAGGGTGGGAGAATGATGCTGGAGCCATGGCAGACCGAGGAGGACTTCAGAGGTGCAGTTGGGCAGGACGAAAAATTCAATTTTCTCGTGATGCAGTCCAATGCTCATAAGCAAGGGCTCTGTGCGGTAACGCACAGTGCAGTCCAACTTCACTCCGTTGACTGAAGAAATGTAGAGCGGCTTGACGAGACGGGTCACCGGGATGCAGAAGCTATTCACCAAAGAGGCCAGAATAAAATTTCCAGAAGAACCAGAGTCCAAGAAGGCCACGGCTGAGAAGGAGGAGTTGGCAGAAGGAGAAATCCACACGGGCACAGTGAAACGTGGAGAATCAGACTTCGTACCAAGAGACGCCACTCCCACGTGAACTGGGTGCGTGCGTGCGTTTTCCAGGCATGGAGGACGAATAGGGCAATCCACCAAGAAATGTTCGGTACTAGCGCAGTACAGACATACATTTTTATCTCTGCGGCGAGTCCTCTCTTCATGGGTCAGGCGAGACCGATCCACTTGCATAGCCTCCTCGGCGGGAGGCACAGGGGTAGATTGCAAAGGATACTGTGAGAGAGGTGCCCAGAGATCAAGGTCTTTTTCCTGGCGGAGTTCCTGGTGTCTTCCATAAAAACGCATGTCAATGCGGGTGGCCAAATGGATAAGTTCTTGCAGGTTGGCAGGAATCTCTTGTGCGGCCAGCACATCCTTGCATCCTTGATGTTACTGGATAGGCCTTTTTTAAAGGTCGCGCAGAGAGCCTTGTTATTCCAAGATAATTCTGAGGCGAGAGTACGAAATTGGATGGCGTACTCGCCTACTGAAGAATTACCCTGGACCAGGTTCAGCAGGGCAACTCGGCAGAAGAAGCTCGGGCTGGTTCCTCGAAGACACTACGGACTTCAGCGAAGAAGGACTGGACTGTGGCTGTGGCAGGATCATTGCGGTCCCAGAGCGGTGTGGCCCAAGACAAGGCCTTTCCAGACAGAAGACTCACTACGAACGCCACCTTAGACCGTTCTGTAGGAAATTGGTCCGACAACATCTCCATATGTTGGGAACATTGAGACAGGTAGCCACGGCAGAGTCTAGAGTCCCCATCAAATTTGTCCGGCAGGGACAAGCGGAGGCTAGGAGCGGCCACTCGCTGCGGAGGAGGTGCAGGAGCTGGTGGAGGAGATGGTTGCTGCTGTAGCAGTGGCAGAAGTTGCTGTAACGTGGCGGTCAACTGCGACAGCTGCTGTCCTTGTTGGCCAATTTGCTGCGATTGCTGGGCGACCACCGTGGATAGGTCAGCGAGACTTGGCAGTGGCACCTCAGCGGGATCCATGGCCGGATCTACTGTTAGGATTTGGCTAGCTGGATGTGGATCCTCTGTGTCAGCGAGGGATTGGCGTGGACCGTGTCAGTGGACCGGTTCTAGGTTGCTACTGGTTTTCACCAGAGCCCGCCGCAAAGTGGGATGGTCTTGCTGCGGCGGTAGCAACCAGGTCGTATCCACCGGCAACGGCTCAACCTCGCTGACTGCTGAGAAGGCGTGGGACAGAAGGACTAGACAGAGGCAAGGTCAGACGTAGCAGAAGGTCGGGGCAGGCGGCAAGGTTCGTAGTCAATAGCAATAGCAGAAGGTCTGGAAACACAGGCTTTGGACAACACTAAACGCTTTCTCTGGCACAAGGCAACAAGATCCGGCCAGGAAGTGCAGGGGAAGTGAGGTAATATAGACAGGGAGCAGGTGGAAGCTAATTAGATTGATTGGGCCAGGCACCAATCACTGGTGCACTGGCCCTTTAAATCTTAGAGAGTTGGCGCGCGCGCGCCCTAGAGAGCGGAGCCGGGGACCGGGACGGGTAAGTGGCTTGGGATGCGATTCGCGAGCGGGCGCGTCCCGCTATGCGAATCGCATCCCCACCGTGAATGTCAGTGCAGCGCTCCCGGTCAGCGGGTCTGACCGGGGCACTGTAGAAAGGAGAACGCCGCGAGCGCTCCGGGGAGGAGCAGGGACCCGGAGCGCTCGGCGTAACAATAGTTTATGCGTTACTATTATTGTACTAAAGGAACGAAAGGAAGATGGATCCAGCTCTTTGCAGATAAAATCAATGTCACGATTCGGCTTACAGGTTGTGGATCCACTGTGTCAGCGAGGGATTGGCGTGGACCGTGCTGGTGGACCGGTTCTAAGATGCTACTGGTGTTCACCAGAGCCCGCCGCAAAGCGGGATGGTCTTGCTGCGGCAGTAGCAACCAGGTCGTATCCACTAGCAATGGCTCAACCTCGCTGACTGCTGAGAAGGCGTGGGACAGAAGGACTAGGCAGAGGCAAGGTCAGACGTAGCAGAAGGTCGGGGCAGGCGGCAAGGTTCGTAGTCAAGATGGATAGCAGGAGTTCAGGTAACACAGGCTTGGACAACACTAAAACGCTTTCACTGGCACAAGGCAACAAGATCCGGCAAGGGAGTGCAGGGGCAGTGAGCAGATATAGCCAGGGAGCTGGTGGAAGCCAATTAAGCTAATTGGGCCAGGCACCAATCATTGGTGCACTGGCCCTTTAAGTCTCAGAGAGCTGGCGCGCGCGCGCCCTAGAGAGCGGAGCCGCACGCGCCAGCACATGACAGCAGGGGACCGGGACGGGTAAGTGACTTGGGATGCGATTCGCGAGCGGGCGCGTCCCGCTGTGCGAATCGCATCCCCGACGGCCATGTCAGTGCAGCGCTCCCGGTCAGCGGGACCGACCGGGGCGCTGCAGGGAGAGAGACGCCGTGAGCGCTCCGGGGAGGAGCAGGGACCCGGAGCTCGCGGCGTAACAATCAACTTTGATCCATAGGACAAGGAAGGTACAAGTAACGCGTTTCAAGCGCTGTATACGCTCTTAGCGCTCCTGACTAAGAGCGTGTACAGCGCTTGAAACACGTTACTTGTACCTTCCTTGTCCTATGGATTAAAGATGATTTTATCTGCAAAGATCTGGATCTGTCTTCCTTTCGTTCCATTGTTACTGGCTGGTGCCATCCAGCAGCTGGATCAGTGCTCTGCTGCTGGGGGCGGGGTGAGCTGGTCCTCACTCTGTTTGTGTTATTATTGTACTAGTTTAAAAAAAAATCTGACTTTTTAACAAAATAAGTTTGTTTAAAATCTGACAACTATAATTTTCTCATTTTTCCGTATACATGGCTGCATGAGGGCTCATTTAATTGTGCCGTGATCTTTAGTAGAGTAAGGAGCATGAAGGTGAGCATTATTACACAGTAAGGGGCACAAAAGGGGCATTTATTTGGTGTGGGGCATTAAAGGGGTTCTCCCTTGTTTATACAGTTTTTTGTTATTATGTTTGTGTGTTATGTGTGTATAAGTGTGTTATGTGTGTATAAGCTGGCCCCTTTTCCTTCCAGCGGCTTGCTGTGTAACCTCGGCCTCCGCCATGTTGTGTTCGGTAAGTGGGATGTTGGGGGGTGTGTTCTTGCTTCTGTCCTTCCTATCTTCTGACGTCCGAGGCAAATCTTTACTTCCTGTTTCTTCCGTGGCTCAGCGACGAATCTGCGGCCTCTTCTGGCGCATGCGCAGGTATTTTTTTTTACCAATAAAGTTTTTTTGTCTAATTGACAAACTGTCTGCGCTTACGCGAAGCTATGCTATTAGCGTAGACCTAACGTACGCTACGCTGTTAGCGTAGCACTTGCGTACTCGCGCATGCGCAGACAGTTTGTCAATTAGACAAAAAAACTTTATTGGTAAAAAAAAAAAAACTACCTGCGCATGCGCCAGAAGAGGCCGCAGATTGGTTGCTGAGCCACGGAAGAAACAGGAAGAAAAGATTTGCCTCGGACGTCAGAAGATAGGAAGGACAGAAGCAAGAACACACACCCCGACATCCCACTTACCGAACACAACATGGAGGAGGCCAAGGTTACACAGCAAGCTGCTGGAAGAAAAAGGGGCCAGCTTCCGGATCTTCACAAAAGGTAAGAAAATACATATATACATAATCACAACACACATAAAAAAAACACATACTTATACACACATAACACACAGACATAATAACAAAAAACAGTATAAACAAGGGAGAACCCCTTTAAGGGGAAAACTATTACTTTGTAAAGAATAAAATGAGCAGT
Source organism: Hyla sarda (assembly GCF_029499605.1). Taxonomy (NCBI): domain Eukaryota; kingdom Metazoa; phylum Chordata; class Amphibia; order Anura; family Hylidae; genus Hyla; species Hyla sarda. The sequence continues at coordinate 273,222,582 of NC_079190.1, forward strand.
TTTACTGACAGGCAGCACTGAGAAGATCACTGTTATAGTATATGCGGGCACTATTACTGACAGACAGCACTGAGAAGATCACTGTTATAGTATATGTGGGTGAAATTACTGACAGGCAGCACTGAGAAAATCACTGTTATAGTATATGCGGGTGCAATTACTGACAGGTAGCACTGAGAAAAACACTGTTATAGTATATGCGGGCACTATTACTGACAGACAGCACTGAGAAGATCACTGTTAGGCCATGTTCACACGTCGGAATTTTCATGCCGGATTCTGCATTGGAGATTCAGCTGCAGCAGAGTCCCATTGTATTCAATAAGATTCTGCTGCGCTGTGCACACGACAGAATTTCCGTGCCAGATGTTTCCGGCATGGAAATTCCATTTACTGTGTCCTCACAAAAAAATGAACACGTCCATTTTTTGAGCAGAGCTGTCTATTCCTGCATTGCTGTGCGGTCCTAGTGCTGGCATAGTATGCCCTGCAGAGATTCTTCGTGTGGACATTCTGTCATGTGAACATAGCCTTGAAGTATATGTGGGCGCTATTACTGATAAGTAGCATTGAGAAGATCACTGTTTATCTGTGTGCGGTGACTATTACTGTATAAAGAACAAGGTGACACTTTTAGGTTAGGGCTACAAGGCAAAAATAGGTTGCACAGTCTAAGATCGCTATGTTGTTCTCCTTGAATCGGGCTGAATCTTAGCTGATATAAGCAGTGGCGTCTCCAGCTTTCAAATTTTGGGGGGGCACACTGGGGGCCAGGACAAAAGTAGGGGGGGGGGGCAATTATAACAACACCACATTTATACATTGCACGTGCAAATTATATCTGAGCCAAGGGCAGCATCGGGGGACCATGAAGATCTCATTGACTTCAAAGGCAGCTTCAGCATGTGTCTACGTGGAGAAGAAGTGACATGTCACTTATTTTTTGGCCAGTTCCCTGTCAAACATTAACATAAGTAATATATGTGTAGATAGAAGCGTGCTGGCACTACCTGTATTGTGTGGTTCACAAAAAATAAGTTCGTCCTATAATCCGGACTCTAAAGTATCAGACAGCACAGGCTTGTAATATGGTGGTGCTCATGTAATATAGGTAAAGACAGTTTATCCAATCGCAATGATGTAGAAAAATTACAGGCAACTCACCAATCTTTTGCAAGACTTCATGCTTTAATTCCAGGGTGTGCAGGCAAAGCGGCTCCATGCCGCACCGGTGAGCTAGACGCTAGTGCGAACAATGACCTGTATACTGAGACTAATATTACAAATAATATCAGTATACAAGGAGGAATATTATCACCATACATATTACTATCATACTGTAACTGACCAAATCCTGTATACTGAGACCAATATTACCAATAATACCAGCATACAAGGAGAAATATTATCACCATACATATTACCATCATACTGTAACTGACCAAATCCTGTATACTGAGACCAATATTACCAATAATACCAGCATACAGGGAGGAAATATTGTCATCATACATATTATGGTCATACTGTTACTGACACCAATATTACTGATAATACCAGTACAAAAAAATAAAAATGGTCAGCACCTCCAGACAAAAGGTGCTTACTGTTAGTTGTGTGCGTTACTAGCAAGAAACAAATAATACTGCCACACCATGACCACGACTACCATTGTGACTGACTAATGACCGACTAACACCAATTGTTACTGTATAAAATTCATTTTACAATTACCAATACTCCCACATACACTGGCCTTATAGTGGTAGATACCAGCTGTACACATCACAGTGTGTATTATCCCTGTACTGTGACATCACTGTATGTATTATCCCTGTACTGTGACATCACTGTATGTATTATCCCTGTACTGTGACATCACTGTGTGTATTATCCCTGTACTGTGACATCACTGTGTATATTATCCCTGTACTGTGACATCACTGTGTATTATCCCTGTACTGTGACATCCCTGTGTATATTATCCCTGTACTGTGACATCACTGTGTGTATTATCCCTGTACTGTGACATCACTGTGTGTATTATCCCTGTACTGTGACATCACTGTGTGTATTATCCATGTACTGTGACATCACTGTGTATTATCCCTGTACTGTGACATCACTGTGTATTATCCCTGTACTGTGACATCACTGTATATTATCCCTGAACTGTGACTTCACTGTGTATATTATCCCTGTACTGTGACATTGCTGTGTATTATTCCTGTACTGTGACATCACTGTGTGTATTATCCCTGTACTGTGACATCAGTGTGTGTATTATCCCTGTACTGTGACATTACTGTATATTATCCCTGTACTGTGACATCACTGTGTGTATTATCCCTGTACTGTGACATTACTGTGTGTATTATCTATGTACTGTGACATCACTGTGTATTATTCCTGTACTGTGACATCACTGTGTGTTATCCCTGTACTGTGACATCAGTGTGTGTATTATACCTGTACTGTAACATCACTGTGTGTATTATCCCTGTACTGTGACATAACTGTGTATTATCCCTGTACTGTGACATAACTGTGTATTATCCCTGTACTGTGACATCACTGTGTGTATTATCCCTGTACTGTGACATCACTGTATATATTAAGCCTGTATACCCTAATGCCACTGTACATATTTACCTTGCACTGCGAGTGACAATACAGGGTAAATATGCACAGTGACATCACAGTTCAGAGTTAACATAAACAGTAATGTCTCTGTACAGTGACAATAAACAGTTTTGCCACTACAGGGTTAATAAACGCAGTGTTGTCACAGTAGAGGGTAACTATACAGTGATGTCATTGTACCCGGAAAATATACACAGTGAAGTCAGCATTCAAGAATAATAAACTGTGATGTCACTACAGGGTTGTTATACACAGTGACATCAAATTACAGGATGAAGCACAGTGATGTCACAGTTTATTATGAAGCACAGTGATGTCACAGTTTATTATGAAGCACAGTGATGTCACAGTTTATTATGAAGCACAGTGATGTCACAGTTTATTATGAAGCACAGTGATGTCACAGTTTATGATGAAGCACAGTGATGTCACAGTTTATGATGAAGCACAGTGATGTCACAGTTTATTATGAAGCACAGTGATGTCACAGTTTATTATGAAGTACAGTGATGTCACAGTTTATGAAGCACAGTGATGTCACAGTTTATGATGAAGCACAGTGATGTCACAGTTTATTATGAAGCACAGTGATGTCAGTTTATGATGAAGCACAGTGATGTCACAGTTTATTATGAAGCACAGTGATGTCAGTTTATTATGAAGCACAGTGATGTCAGTGTATTATGAAGCACAGTGATGTCACAGTTTATTATGAAGCACAGTGATGTCACAGTTTATTATGAAGCACAGTGATGTCACAGTTTATTATGAAGCACAGTGATGTCACAGTTTATTATGAATCACAGTGATGTCACAGTTTATTATGAAGCACAGTGATGTCACAGTTTATTATGAAGCACAGTGATGTCACAGTTTATTATGAAGCACAGTGATGTCACAGTTTATTATGAAGCACAGTGATGTCACAGTTTATTATGAAGCGCAGTGATGTCACAGTTTATTATGAAGCACAGTGATGTCACAGAGACTACAGAATGTATAACTGTATGTATGATAAAGATGGCGGGATGCTATCGAAACGTCACACATACATGGGGGAATAAAACACTTAGATAATATAGATTAATAGATAGATATGGGATAGATAGATAGATAGTATCTATCTATCTATCTCATATCTATCTATCTCTTTCTATCTATCTATAACAAATAAAAACGGCACAAACAAAATTCAGAGATTAGAGAGAAGTCGGGGTGCTCACATACTTGGAACCTGGGTCCACTGGTTCCTCAATCCAGACAAAGAACAATATGATGCAGCATGCCACAAGTTTGCAGAAAATGGTGGTTTATTCCATCATATGCATAGCCTATGCACATGATGGAATAAACCACCATTTTCTGCAAACTTGTGGCATGCTGCATCATATTGTTCTTTATCTATCTATATCCTATCTATCTATATCATATCAATCTATATATATCATATCCATCTATCTCCTATCTATCTAACTATCTATCTATAATCTATCTATCTATCTATCTATCTCTATCTATCTCATATCTATCTATATACCCATCTATTTATGTATCTATCTATCTATATATCTATCTATCTTTCATCTATCTCTCATCTATCTGAGATAGATATGAGATAGATAGATAAATAGATATCCAAGAAGAAGCTGCAGCACTCAAAGTTATGACTGTAGAAAAGGTGTTTATTCCATATCAATACAAAAAGCGCAACGTTTCTGCTGCCAGTGCAGCCTTTTTCAAGCAACAAACAGTGATCACATGGGTGCTATATATATGCAAATACACAAACAAATCAATAAAATAACCAATCAAAAAATTAAGAGGTATATACCATGTAAAGTGCTATAAGATATATTGTATAAATTGCCACTATAATGATAAAGTGCATGGTGAACAGTGTATGTTAAAGACACAATAAAACTTTACAAAGGCTACGTTTTACAGCCGAAAATATCATAATACAGTAATTACATCATTAAGTTCAAACATGCGTTGCATAATTAATGACAATACGGGAGGCGGGATGGTTCAGTTGCACTCACCCTATATGTTATATTCAAATCATACGTACAGTGTAACCAGCGATGCAGCATGGGCGTCCGCGCGCGCGGCCACGTGACACGCCAAGTCACATGATCCTCCTCCATCGCGTCACATGTCCGCGCGCACTTCCGGCCATGCGCACCGACACGTAAACAATGAACAGCCCTATTGGAACAAATGCGCATGTGCGCATGTCCAACGATGTGACTCTAGATGCAGTTCGCAACGGCCGCAAAAGAGGTCAGAATAGAGTCTGAGAAATAGCAAGTATAAGAGAAAAATATAAATAAAGTGAAATAAGATAAATTAAACAGAGAAAGATGTGTAGAGTAATAGGACGAAAAATGAGAATAAAATATAAGTGGAATAAAAGAAAAGAAAAGAAAATAAAATAAAAATAAATTTAAAAATAAAATAAAAGAAAAGAATAAAGATAAAAATAAATGAAAGAAAATAATAATAAATAAATAAATAAATAAAAAATGAATAATAAAAATAAATAAATATAAAAATAAAAATAAAGATAAAAAATAAAAATCAAATAGAAATAAATAAATAAAGATGTTAAACAAAATGGACAAAGATGCACATTTCTGTCTGTTAACCAGGCATGTATATCAATCACTCAGGGCCAATTTTTTATATTGTTATACCTCTGTGCCTATTATAGGGCCACCCAGGAAGGTGGTGTATCCTCACCCAGGTGAGCCCTACCACAGGAGACGCGAAGGCGTAATTAAACGCCATCTAGCCAACTATGGAAGGCCAAATCATGAGGTTGGGTCACCCCCTTTAATGGCCACTGCATCCATAGAGTCATCCGTACTTTATCAGACTAGTGCTCTATATGTCCAAAAGAAAATATAAATAAATAAATAAAATGAAAAAATAAATACATTTTTTTTATATATAAGAATAAAAAATCAAGAGATAAAATAAACCAGAAAAAGAAGATAAAATGAAGAATCATTAATTGAAGGAAAGAGTCACCATGATAATGGCATAATGAAATTAAATATAGGTCACACTGAACTAAATAATAATGTGGCAAGATAACAAAATTTATAGGGTGGCTGCAACGTCCTCCTCTCGCCAACCTGAAAAACATAAGAGAAAAATTGAGATCAATAAAAAGTATTATAATATTTGGTAAGTGATCACATTTCTTATACATTCGTGATGTTTAAGTCCTCAGTGAAGTGGGGTTTATGCACTATATATTTGGGGTGTTAAAGTAAAATCCACAATGAGACCCTTTGGGCGAAGTGACTGTAGCTCAAAGATCCATTTCAGTTCTAATTTTTTCAATTTACTAATCCGGTCACCTCCCCTCTTTTGTTGGGGTACGTGGTCGATCAGAGTAAATTTCAAATCCAGTTCGGTATGACCATATTCAGTGCAATGTTTTGAACTGGCAGGTCTAGCCGTTTTTTCCTTACCGTATACCGGTGGTGATTAAACCGAGTTTTAAAATCCCATGTGGTCTCACCTACATAGATGAGACCACATGGGCAAACCAAGGCATACACAACAAATGTGGAAGTACAGGTCAAATAGTACTTGAGATCATACACCTTGCCGCTAGCGGGATGCGTAAACTGTGGACCCTTGGCCATCTGGGGACAGTTAACGCACCGGCAGCAAGGGTATGAGCCCTTGTTTTGTACTGTGAGACAACGCTGAGTAGAAGTCTGGCGAGACACATCAGCTTTAATCAATCTATCCCTGAGGTTGCGAGGGGCGAACTCGCAAACTCGGGGATTTGCGGAAAAGACTCACCCAATAATCTCCAATGTTTGTTGATCACTCTGGAAATTAATCCCGAGTGATCACCAAATGTGGATACAAAAGGGACTCGGGGCACAGAAGACTTAGTTCTAGATTCATGAATCAATTTTGTTCTATCCATCTGCATGACATGCTGTTTGCTCTCCTCCAAGAGTTTGGAGGGATAGCCAAGTTGAGAAAAATTTCTGATCATTTTGTCCAGGGCTGGTTCCAATTCATCCTCTCTCTCAATGATCCATCTCACCCTCATCATTTGACTTGTGGGCAGAGATCGGACCATCGGGCGAGGATGGTTGCTTTTGTAATGTAACATGGAGTCACAGTCTGTAGGTTTTGTATACAGGCTTGTAACTAAACGATGTTCATTAATAGAAACAATAGTATCCAGGAAATTAACCGAATTATGTGATGCTGTTAAAGTAAATTTAATGTGTGTATTAATAGAATTCAAAAAGTGATGAAAATCATAAAGTGAATCTAACGTGCCCTTCCAGACCAAGAAGACATCATCTATGTATCTCCACCACCCCAACAAATTGTCAGAGTGGTGGGACACATAGATAGATGTCTCCTCCAGCACCGCCATATACACGTTGGCATACATGGGTGCCACGTTCGTGCCCATGGCGGTGCCGGTGGTCTGGAGGTAAAAAACATCATTAAAGAGAAAATAATTGTTTTGTACAATTGTGTACAATAAATTAATCACAAATTCGGTTTGTTCTGGTGAATAATCACGTTCAATCATGGACCTGACGGCCTGCACACCCCCATCATGTGGGATGGAGGTGTACAGGCTCGTCAAGTCCAGAGTAGCCACAATGGTGTCATTAGGGATGTACATATTCAATATTTTTTTAAGAAAATCTGATGTATCTCTCAGATAAGATCTTGCGCGCATAGCGTATGGGTGCAAGATCTGATCTGTAAAAATAGACAAGCCACTTGTGATAGAACCCCTCCCAGAGACGATAGGTCTTCCGGGTGGGGGGGGGGGTTCTGCAGTGACTTGTGTATTTTTGGAAGCAAGTATAAAACAGGAGTCACAGGATATTCAACATGCATAAAATTATACAATGTCTTGTCTATTAAGCCCTTCTCCTAAGCGGTATCAAGCAAGTCCATGACTTTTGTGGAGATTTCTTTAGTAGGATCGCGGGACAGAGTACGGTATGTATCTTGGTCACTTAATTGGCGATTTGCCTCCTCAATGTACTTGCTGCGATCCATAACCACAATGGCTCCGCCCTTGTCTGCAGGCTTCATTACCAGATTGTGGTTATGGATCAAGTCATTGAGGGACTGCATTTCAACTCTGAGAAAGTGAGATTGAAATGAGATAGCTCTGTAGGTGCAATTCTTAGTTTCTCAATATCCCGTTTAACAAATTGGCAACAAGTTTCAAATCCACAAGAGTCAATAGCAGGCTGGAAACGACTAGGAATTTGTAAATCAAAATCAGAAAAGGCAAAACCTTGTGACTGCGATTGATTAGAAGGTACAAACACATCATTAGTAACTGGGTGTTGTGAAAACCAGATTTTCAATTTAATTTTCCTAAAAAACTGTAAACAATCTAGCTCTAGTTGGAACCAGTCAGTATAATGGGAGGGGCAATAGTTAAGTCCCTTAGATAATAATTTCAATTGATCAGATGTCAAGGGAATGGATGAAATATTTACCGTGGCTCTTGTGTCCACTTCTTCTTGAATGGTAATTTGGCCTGTTGAGTTTTTGGATTCCTCTGTGCCCTGGTTCTTCCAGAATTTTCTGTGGCGTCGCCCGCCCTTCGGGTGGGTCTTCTTTAGGCCGTGGTTCTGCGCCTAAAAAATCAGAATTATTTTGAACAACATTTTTAGAATCAAATTGAGTGTTTTTAGAGTCTATATCAGTATCTTTTTGACGACGAAATTTCTTCTGGGAATACTGGTTTCCCCATGTGTATACACGTCCTGTAGAATAATCATAATTGTTCCTGTGCCATTTATGTCTTTTCATGGTCTCCTGATCCGTTTTAAATTTGGAGAGAAATGTATCTTGTTTGTCAATAAGTTTGCCAAAGTCATCCTCCAGACACAAAGAACGCAATGATGTTACAATGGTATCGATACGGAGTTGGGTTTCTTTAGAGTCTTTCTGTAGAAACTCCAAATTAAGTAACATGATGTCAAAACAGTATTTGTTGGAGATTAACTCATATTTGGACCGGTAATCCAAATCATGTGCATAAGCATTTTCACTTGGTTGGAATCTTAAACCTCTCGGGATACGGTTAAATTTAAGATATTCATTCAAGGTAACAATGTGCAAATTCAGAGCAGACAGTCTTTTGGTTTCATTGGTATATTGGCGTTGCAAATCAACAAGCGATGGTGTATGTAAAAAAGAAGCGTCCCCACTAATTTCACTGCGTATCCTATTAACATCATCAGCAGTATAAGAAAAAGTATTGATAGGAGTCACCGTATTGAAAAAGGCTGCACTGGCAGCAGAAACGTTGCGCTTTTTGTATTGATATGGAATAAACACCTTTTCTACACTCATAACTTTGAGTGCTGCAGCTTCTTCTTGCATGTGTTACCTGCCTTGACCTAGGATCTTTCATGGCTGCTTGCACCATCTACTATCTACTTGGGCGCTGCTCTACATTCTGTTTGCTGTCTAGATAAATAGATAGATAGATACATAAATAGATGGATAGATAGATAGATATGAGATAGATAGATATGATATAGATAGATAGATATGAGATAGATAGATAGATAGGAGATAGATGGATGGATGGATAGATAGATAGATAGATAGATAGATAGATAATAGATAGATGAGAGATAGATAGATGATTGATAGATAGATCAGTGTTTCCCAACTAGGGAGGCCTCCAGCTGTTGCAAAACTACAACTCCCAGTATGCTCATAAAGCCAAAGGAATGCTGGGAGTTGTAGTTTTGCAACAGCTGGAGGCCCCCTGGTCGGGAAACTGATCTATCTATCTATCTTTCTTCTATCTATATCATATAAATGTATCTATATCATATCCATCTATCTCCTATCTATCTATCTATCTATTCTATCTCCTATCTATCTATCTGTCTATATCATATCTATCTATCATCTATCTATCTATCTATATCATATCTATGTATCTATCATCTATCTATCATCTATTTATGTATCTTTCTATATATCATCTCTCTATCTATATATCATCTATTTATCTATCTTTCTATCTATCTCATATCTATCTATCTATCTATCTATCATCTATCTACCTAGCTCTCATATCTATCTATCTTTCATCTATCTCTCATCTATCTGAGACAGATATGAGATAGATAGATATAAAGAAAGATAGATAGATAGATAGATAGATAGACAGATAGATGCATGGATGGATGGATGGATAGATAGATATGAGATAGATAGATAGATAGATAGATAGATAGATAGATAGGAAATAGATTGATAGATAGATAGATAGATAGATAGGAGATTGATAGATAGATAGATAGATCAGTGTTTCCCAACCTGGGGGCCTCCAGCTGTTGCAAAACTACAACTCCCAGTATGCTCATAAAGCCAAAGGAATGCTGGGAGTTGTAGTTTTGCAACAGCTGGAGGCCCCCTGGTTGGGAAACACTGAACTACCTCCCACTGTCTCCCGAACTACAACTTTCCCCCTCTCCCCCAAGCAAGTTACTTACTTTAAAAGGGCAGCATGAGCAGTGGGCAGTGGGCAGGTAAGTCTTCCATACTGGTGGTGTCCGGGCCTGTATACAAACAGCGGGCCTGCTCCACAAGGTCCAGTATACAGGGGAGTGAGAGAGGGGGAGGAGCTTCCTGTCTGCTCTTCCCAGTCTGCATAGCGTGGCCCCTGCGTGGTGACAGGGCTGCAGGCTGAAGATTTATTTAAAAAAAGAATGCCGGAGTAGATGGCTCCGGGGGGCGGGGGGTGCAGCGGGGGCTCGGGCCCCTTACTGGTGAACTAGCTGTACCCCCCTGATGGCCATGAGAGCTGCTAGTGACCTACTGCTGCTAGGGGGGGCACAAGGGGGGGCCAATCATGATATAGGGGGGGGGGGCCGTGGCCCCCTCTGCCCCCCCCCCCCCCCCCTAGAGACGCCACTGGATATAAGTAAATGTGGTCACACATAGAGAAATCCAGTACAAATCAGTTCTTGCCCTTTTGGTGATTTAATAAACCCTTAAAACAGCATCATAAAATGTATGGCTTTCTGTGACCCTGTGGTTTCCTGTGACCATACATTTTTTGATGCCGATTTGCGTTGGATTTCCCTACGTGTGCCCTTACATGTTGTTGTTGCTCCACAGCTGTCTGTGCACTTTGTTGTTGCAAAGGGGGAAGCTGAGCTGATTTGCACTAAATAGAGTCACGTTGCGACCCCCAAATTACTGCATCCAGAAAGTCATTCTGGATGAAATTATTAAGTTTCTCATGTTGTAGTCACAGCCATTTCGGGTTTGCAGCGCAATCTCATTTACTCACATTAGGTGAGATGCAGCACAATTCAGGGAGTGCAACATAGTGAACTTTGGTCACGCAATCTGGGGGCCCTGTTTTTAATTTTTGCCCAGGACCACACTTAGTCTAAAACCGGCCCTGTCTCAAACAGCAACCTATCCACCACCATCACCTCAGATCCCCCTGTTGCTTATATCTAGAGATGAGCGAATCGACGCTGACGAACCCGAATTTGTTAAAAATTTCAGGAAATATTCGATTCGCAACGAATGCGAATATTGCCGCAATTCTATCGAGTGAATCACTACATTAAACTCCATTTTACAGCGTTCCAGGCTCCAGGGCATCTAAAATGGTGGATCCACATGTCAGTACATGGGGCAAGGGAAGCTGGGAAGGCAGGAAGGCGGGAAGGGAAGTAGGCGGCATGACACTGAATAACATGCAGGATGCAGTCTATCAGCCGCCAGTCACCCCTGTGATGTCACAACCCTATATTATTGGCAGCCATATTGCGGCCAGCCACTTCATTCATTACACTGCAGAGAGATAGGGCGGACAGCCTGTTTGTGTGTTACTGCTGAGAAAAGCACATTCCAGCAGCGTTTAACATCCTCCTAGTCATATCGGCGTTCTCGTGGACAGATAGCAGTGTTTTTTTTTCACTGAAAAGGATTTTTACTGCAGCTGCAGGCATTAACCCCTTAAGGCCGGGGGTTTTTCCGTTTTTGAATTTTCATTTTTTGCTCCTTGCCTTTAAAAAATCATAACTCTTTCAATTTTGCACCTAAAAATCCATATGATTGCTTCTTTTTTGCGCCACCAATTCTACTTTGTAATCACGTCAGTCATTTTGCCCAAAAATCTACGGTGAAACGGAAAAAAAAATCATTGTGCGACAAAATTGAAAAAAAAAACCCGTTTTGTAACTTTTGGGGTCTTCCGTTTCTACGTAGTTAATTTTTCGGTAAAAATTACACCTTATCTTTATTCTGTAGGTCCATACAATTAAAATGATACCCTACTTATTTAGGTTTGATTTTGTCGGACTTCTGGAAAAAATCATAACTACATGCAGGAAAATTAATACGTTTAAAATTGTCATCTTCTGACCCCTATAACTTTTTTATTTTTCCGTGTATGGGGCAGTATGAGGGCACCGTTATCTGAAGTTTTTAATGGTGCCATTTTTGCATTGATAGGACTTATTGATCGCTTTTTATTCATTTTTAAATGATATAAAAAGTGACCAAAAATGCACTATTTTGGACTTTGGAATTTTTTTGCGCGCACGCCATTGACCGAGCGGTTTAATTAAAGATATATTTTCATAATTCAGACATTTCCGCACGCGGTGATATCATATATGTTTATTTTTATTTTTATTTACACTGTGTTTTTTTTTATTGGAAAAGGGGGGTGATTCAAACTTTTAATAGGGGAGGAGTTAAATGATGTTTATTCACTTTTTTTTTTCACTTTTTTTTTGCAGTGTTATAGGTCCCATAGGGACCTATAACACTGCACACACTGATCTTCATCATTGATCACTGGTTTCTCATAAGAAACCAGTGATCAACGATTCTGCCGCATGACTGCTCATGCCTGGATCTCAGGCACTGAGCAGTCATTCGGCGATCGGACTGCGAGGAGGCATGTAGGGGCCCTCCCGCTGTCCTGTCAGCTGTTCGGGATGCCGCAATTAGCCGCGGCTATCCCGAACAGTCCGACTGAGCTAGCCGACCACTTTCGGTTTCGCTTTTAGCCGCGCGGCTCAGCTCTGAGCGCGCAGCTAAAGGGTTAATAGCGCGCGGCGCCGCGATCGGCGCTGCGCGCTATTAGAGGCAGGTCCCGGCTTCACTATGACGCCAGGCCCGCCGTGATATGACGCGGGGTTACTGTGTAACCCCGCGTTATATCAGGAGAGCAGGACCATGGATGTACCGGTACATCCTTGGTCCTTAACCCCTTAACGACGCAGGACGTATATTTACGTCCTGCGCCTGCTCCCGCGATATGAAGCGGGATCGCGCCGCGAACGGCCGGGACCCGCGGCTAATACCACACATCGCCGATCGCGGCGATGTGCGGTATTAACCCTTTAGAAGCGGCGGTCAAAGCTGACCGCCGCTTCTAAAGTGAAACTGAAAGTATCCCGGCTGCTCAGTCGGGCTGTTCGGGACCGCCGCGGTGAAATCGCGGCGTCCAGAACAGCTGATCGGACACCGGGAGGGCTCTTACCTGCCTCCTCGGTGTCCGATCGACGAATGACTGCTCCGTGCCTGAGATCCAGGCAGGAGCAGTCAAGCGTCGATAATGCTGATCACAGGCGTGTTAATACACGCCTGTGATCAGGATGAGAGATCAGTGTGTGCAGTGTTATAGGTCCCTATGGGACCTATAACACTGCAAAAAAAAAGTAAAAAAAAAGTGTTAATAAAGGTCATTTAACCCCTTCCCTAATAAAAGTTTGAATCACCCCCCTTTTCCCATAAGAAAAATAAAACAGTGTAAAAAAAAAAAAATAAACATATGTGGTATCACCGCGTGCGTAAATGTCCGAACTATAAAAATGTATCATTAATTAAGCCATACGGTCAATGGCGTACGCGCAAAAAAATGCCAAAGTCCAAAAAAGCGTATTTTGGTAACTTTTTATAACATTAAAAAATGAATAAAAAGTGATCAAAAAGTCAGATCAAAACATAAATCATACCAATAAAAACTTCAGATCACGGCGCAAAAAATGAGTCCTCATACCGCCCCGTACGTGGAAAAATAAAAAAGTTATAGGGGTCAGAAAATGACATTTTTAAACGTATAAATTTTCCTGCATGTAGTTACGATTTTTTCCAGAAGTGCGACAAAATCAAACCTATATAAGTAGGGTATCATTTTAACCGTATGGACCTACAGAATAATGATAAGGTGTAATTTTTACCGAAATATGCACTGCGTAGAAACGGAAGCCCCCAAAAGTTACAAAATGGCGGTTTTTTTTCGATTTTGTCGCAAAATGATTTTTTTTTCCGTTTCGCCGTGCATTTTTGGGTAAAATGACTAATGTCACTGCAAAGTAGAATTGGCGACGCAAAAAATAAGCCATAATATGGATTTTTAGGTGGAAAATTGAAAGGGTTATGATTTTTTAAAGGTAAGGAGGAAAAAACGAAAGTGCAAAAACGGAAAAACCCTGAGTCCTTAAGGGGTTAAGGGGTTAAAGGGGTATTCCAGAAAAAAACTTTTTTTTATATCTCAACTGGCTCCAGAAAGTTAAACAGATTTGTAAATTACTTCTATTAAAAAATCTTACTCCTTCCAATAATTATCAGCTGCTGAAGTTATTCTTTTCTGTCTGGCAACAGTGATCTGACATCTCTGCTTGTCTAGGGAACTGCCCAGAGTAGAAGAGGTTTGCTATGGGGATTTGCTTCTACTCTGGACAGTTCCCAAGACACGTGTCATCAGAGAACACTTAGACAGAAAAGAGCAAAAACTTCAGCAGATCATAAGTACTGAAAGGATTAAGATTTTTTAATAGAAGTAATTTGCAAATATGTTTAACTCTCTGGAGCCAGTTGATATATATGTAAAAAAAAAGTTTTTTTCCTGGATAACCCCTTTAACCTCCCATTCACTTTCTTCAGCATAGTATTACAGAGAGGGGCACATAGCTGTGTGTTGCCTCATACATTTCAACAAGCTGCATCAACTTCATAAACCTTAGCAGAGGAGGCAGGAATAATTTTTTTGTGCAATTCTGTGTCTTTGTTCCACAAAAAATCATCTGCTAATAGTCCATTCCTAATAGTCTGTTACAGAGTGCAATTTTGTGTTTAGTACACATCATCTTTTGGCTGCAACACTGTTGTGTACTGCTGGTGTTTTACAAAAATATATCTTTTTTTAAGGGTACTGTAGCGCATTTTTCTGCCCTCATCAGTGCATACCGCATACGTACATCTAAGTAGTGTACTATTTTGTACCTGTTAATTTGTCAAGGGTCTACATACTGTGAAAGGACAGACAAAAGTAATCTCCGGCTGGTGTTTTACAAAATACTGAGTTTTTAGGCTCATTGCAGCACATTTTTCTGCCCTCATAAGTGCATACCACATACGTACATCTAAGTAGTGTACTATTTTGTACTTGGTAATCTGTCAAGGGCCTACATACTGTGAAAGGACAGACAAAAGTAATCTCCTGCTGGTGTTTTACAAAAATATTGAGTTTTTAGGTGTAGCGCATACATGGTATTGTAGCGCATTTTTCTGCCCTCATCAGTGCTTACCGCATACGTACTAAGTACTGTACAATTTTTATTAACTGTTAATCTGTTAAGGGCCTACATACTGTGAAAGTCCAGGCAAAAGTACTCATCGGCTGGTGTTGTACTTTTTTAAGTGTACTGTAGAGCATTTTTCTGCCCTCATCAGTACACACTGCATAGCTACATCTAGCCTACATCTAAGTTGTGTACTATTTTGTACCTGTTAATATGTAAAGGGCCAGCATACTGTGAAAAGACAGACAAAATGAATCCTCGGCTGGTGTTTTACAAAAATACAGAGTTTTTAGGCGTATTGTAGCGTATTTTTCTGCCCTCATAAGTGCATACCACATAGCTACATCTAAGTAGTGTACTATTTTGTACTTGTTAATCTGTCAAGGGCCTAGATGCTGTGAAAGGACTGCCAATAGTAAACACCTGCTGCTGTTCTAGACAAATACTGTTTTAATCGTAGTGAACCGTATTGTACTCCGCCCATATACGCAATAAGTATGTCAGGCAGAGTAGTGCCAGGATGTGCACAGAGGAGTGGCAGAGGCCTAAATTCATCAGGTGCAGGCAGAGGTCGCAGCAGAGTAGGGGTGTGTCACAGCTGGAGTCGCAGCAAGAGGTCTGAGCTTTCGGTGTCAGCTAGCAGTGGTGTCATGACCAGCAACCCAGCAGCCATGATTGATTGGTTCACTCGGTCATCCACTTCATCCCAAGTGAGGTTCACTCGGTCATCCACTTCATCCCAAGTGACATCCGACACCCCCAGTCAACAGTCGGTGGCTTCCTCAGACTCAACCCTCAGTTGGCATGGCGCTCATGCTGCTGCTGCCACCTCCAGGCTCTGTCATTGTGCTGCTCTATGGTCTCCTCATGCTAAAGCTACCACCTCCAGGCTCTGTCATTTTGCTGCGCATGGTCTCCTCATGCTGATGCTACCGCCTTCACGCTCTGTCATTGTGCCACCATATGGTCTTCTCATGCTGATGCTACCACCTCCAGGCACTGTCATTGTGCCGCCATATGGTCTCCTCATGCTGATGCTGCCACCTCCAGACTCTCTAATTGTGCTGCTCTATGGTCTCCTCATGCTAATGCTGCCACCTCCAGCTCTCTAATTGTGCTGCTTTATGGTCTCCTCATGCGGACGCTACCACATTCAGGCTCTCTCATTGAGCTGCCATGGATACTGCAAAACATAATTAAGGTGCTGGTCCCCATTTTCAGAAATTCCTCTGCATTAGGGTCACTTTCACGACTCCTGATGCCACCTCCAGGCTGTGCCATTCAGCCACTATATGGTATCCTCATGCTTCAGCCACCTCCAGGCTGTGCTATTCAGACATTATATGGTCTCCCTATGCTGCCACAAACTTCAGGCAGTCATTCAGCCACTATATGGTCTCCTCATACCGATGCCACTTCCAGGCTCTGTCATTGTGCTGCCATGTAACATGTGACTCCTTGTTAAATTTGGTTCTTTTTTACTCACACGCCAGAGCCTGGGACACTAAAACTTTTTGGGAGTTAAAAGTTCAATTTCAAAATCCTCAATTTCAATTTCAAAATCTTAAATTTCTATTTAAAATTCTTACATTTCAATGGTCTCCTCATGATTTTGCCAACTCCAGGCTGTGCCATTCAGACACCATATGGTCTCTTCATGCTTCAGCAACCTCCAGGCTGTGTCATTCAGCTACCATATGGTCTCCACATATTGACTGTGTATTGTAGAAAACATTTGGGCATCCTTGAGTTACTCTCCCAGCTTTATTGCCATATTTATACCAGACCAGTAATAAAATGAATATTGCTGACGACTAGCAGAAACAGGGAACTGTGGATACTGACCACCGGCTGTTGGAATCGACTGACTATTCCAGGTGGTAGATTTACCATTTTGAAGTTCCTCAGTTCCAGTAGGCTTTTCAATGGGATTTTATTGAAAATTTTAACAAATATAAATGCAGTATAAACATTTTGAAGTAGCAATATTAGTCAAGGATGACAGCAACAATAAGGAAAAAGTAAACATAATGGGGGAGATTTATCAAAACCTGTCCAGAGGAAAAGTTGCCCAGTTGCCCATAGCAACCAATCAGAATGCTTCTTTCATTTTCCAGAAGCCTTGTTAAAAATGAAACAAGAGAGCTGATTGGTTGCTATGGGCAACTGGGCAACTTTTCCTCTGGACAGTTTTTGATAAATCTCCCCTATTGGGAGTACAATATTTTGAGAATACTCGACAATGTGATACATGTGAAGAAAACGAGCAGTCCATGAAGTTATTTAGTCTTTGAATGTGGGCAGGGCATATGAAGCCCCACTTCACTATTCCATGAAAAATGCCATTAGAACAGGAATTGTCTAGTAAGATAAATGTGTAATGGTTGAACAAAGTTAACAATAAAAAGTAAAACATTGTCAACGTAAATATTAGACAGTGCATCTAGAGATATATTAAAGTAGGAGACTAATACATATGCATTAGAATAAACTTCTTTTGTTGACGTGGAATCTCCGAGTCCCGCCATGCTCCCCATCACAGGTTAGTGGTCCAGATGTGTGGTTATCAGATTAGTGGAATATAGAGTTATGCTAAGTGGAATTGTAAAGTTGATTCCATTTCCCCCAAGCTTTAAGAAATTTATCAAGGTTATGTTCTTGTTTAGCAATAACCTCCTCAAAGATGAGATTATAATTGACCATAATATGATTTTAGACGCAGAAGGTATGTCCAAGGACTTCCATTTTCTAGCTATTAACAATCTGTAATTGTGAAGGACATGAAAGACAGGTATGCGGACTTCCATAAGAAAATCGCCAATGCCTATCATTAGAAGAGTCAGTTCAATTGGTATGCTTTTGAGAGAAGGTGAGAGTGACTGTATTAGAAGTAGTAAATCATGTTTGGTTTTGGCAAATTTTGGACAATTCCAAAAAATGTGAGAAATTTAATCCACCATACTGCATCCTCTCCAACATAAGGAGTCCTGATTATCATATATATTGGCCAGTCGTTTAGGGGTATAATGCCATCTATAGTGTATTTTTTCAAGTTGTTCCCCCTGATTGGAGCATTTAGAAAAAGAGGGTGAAGTGTTTACCCAATTCCTCCGCCCATTTCAGCATATATTTAGTTTTTCTAATGTGTGTATCATAATTAAAGAAAGGGTAAATCAAACCTAAACCAAACTTTTTCCTAGGTGTCAGTGAGAATATTAAATCAGAAAGGCATTGTGGCAGTTTGAATGTATGATCCTTATATTTTTTGAGGTGTAGACTAATTTTGTTCTACATTTCTAGTTCAGAGTCTGGGAGATTGAATGTTATTTGTAGGTAGTTGAAAGGACTGATGGAGTTATTTCTTATGATATATTTTATATATGTAATCCCGTACTGTTCCCAAATGTTTGGAGGGATATTTTTGATATATATATATATATATATATATATATATATATATATATATATATGAGAGAGAGAGAGAGAGATTGTAAGGGAATATCATGGCAAACATATGTGTGTTCTGGGACATGAAGGGACAGAGCATTGTGCCATACATCTAATGAATGTCTAGTACCCGGTAAGAGTGTTTTTACCAATGAGTCATTTCTAATGGGATTTAGCCAAAGATATTTCCAGTCTGGGATATTCGATATTGAGGACTAGTGTTGCTCGCGAATATTCGCAATTCGAATATTATTCGCAAATATCGCATATTCGCAAATTTCGCGAATATAGCGCTATATATTCGTAATTACGAATATTCGTTTTTTTTTTCACAGTACACATCACAGTGATCACCCCTCCCTGCTTCCAGCTTGTGTGGTGTAAAGAAGGCTGTAATACTACTGTGTGAGACTGGCGTGCACAAATTCGCATATACGAAAATTAGCATATGCTAATTTTCGCATATGCGAATTTTCACATATGTTAATTTTCGCATACGCGTATTTTCGCATATGCGAAAATAAAATGAGAATATAACGAATATGCGAATATTCGCGAATATTCGTCCATATATTCGCGAATTCGAATATGGCCTATGCCGCTCAACACTATTGAGGACTTTACATCCACCCAGGCAGGTCTATCGGGGTTGCTCTCGCTCCACTTTAGAGACTGTTTGGTAACAATAGATTTCTAAATGCTTTCAAGTTAGGAATACCAGATCACAGTATGTTCAGTCGGCACTTGGATCGGTGCGGGTGCCAGGGATAGGGGATCCAATGAGAGTACAAAAGAATCCCGGCACACCAATCTTAGATGCAAATAGTTTTCTTTTTATTAAGGCATAAGTTAACGCAGCACGCGTTCTGGCCTGTACAGCCTTTTTCAACTGCATCAGGAATACCAGATCCGCCATTAATAATTGACTTGGATAAGACTGATGCAGCCACCCTAGGGCGTTTGCCACACCAGATGAATTTAGATCCAATTGACTGAAGGTTTGCAATCAATTTATTAGGGATGGCTACTGGAATAGTCCAGTTCCAGTATGCTTTAAGTCGTTCATTCTTTGTTGAGGTTCTTCAGTTGTAGAATTAAGTTGTATCATGTTTTCCTGTTCCTCCGATGAGCTAATGTCACTGGAACACACAATACTCATATTGTCATCTATTGAAGGATCCATTTCTTCAGAGAACGTATCTACCATTTTATTATTTTGAATGTCAGGTGGTATTCTGACAATTTCTGATTATAAAGGAATTTTGGAATCTGGGACACAGGTAAACATAAGTATTTTTAAGCATACTGTAGCACATTTTCTGCCCTAATTAGTGCATACCCCATACCTACATCTAAGTAGTGTACAATTTTGTACCTGTTAATCTGTCAAGGGTCTATATACTGTAAAAGGACAGCCAATAGTGCATACCTGCTGCTGTTCTAGACAAATACTGTTTTAAGTGAAGTGAAGCGTATTGTACTCCCCTCATATACGCAATAATTATGTCAGGCAGAGTAGTGAAATTTCAATTATAAAATCCATAATTTCAATTTCAAAATCTTAAATTTAAATGTCAAAATCATAAATTTTAATGGTCTCTTCATGCTGCTGCCAACTCCAGGCTGTGCCATTCAGCAGCTATATGGTGTCCTCATGCTTCGGCCACCTCCAGGCTGCACCATTCAGACACTATATGGGCTTCTTATGTTTGCAATACAAGAATATGGGTGCACTACTGTGGTAGATGTAAACAATACATTGGCTATCCCTCAACACTGATGTTAAAATTGAGACATTCGCCAGTGTACAGGCGCTACCTTCACAGGTGCTACCTTAATGCTGCCTGGTAGATATTCAAGGCGCATTAATGTTGGAGTTTACACACCTCCAAATTTAAAATTTAAACAAACAACAAAAAACGTGGTCTCAAATGGCTGGAAGTGCTCAACCCCAAATGCGGTTGTGCATTTATACTGGGGGAGCAGATCCTGCCCTTGTAGTCCGTTGCTAAGGGCGATCCCCAGCATAAAAATGCATACAATGGAGGATTCCTGCAGCGGACTACAAGTGCCACAATAGAATCCTACACCAGATAAACGGTGTGGATATGTAACAATTAGAATACAATACAAGAATATGGGTGCACTACTGTGGTAGATGTAAACAATACATTGGCTATCCCTCAACACTGATGTTAAAATTGAGACATTCGCCAGTGTATCCTTATATGAAGGACACACCAGAGCCCGCACACCAATGCCAAGGTTTCTCAATTTGGTGCGAGACCTAACGCTAGTCCTACCTGTGCTTGATAAACAGAACAGGGGCCAGTGGGCAATTACGGCAGCATTCGGCTGGCTCACAACTTCCTTCCAGATACCCTCCAGTGTTACTACGCACACATGCAATGGGAGGAGGGAGGCAAGCTGCAAGCCCCACCTGAGTTGGCTATTATGGGTGCCTGGCCTCACAGGTGCTACCTTAATGCTGCCTGGTAGATATTCAAGGCGCATTAATGTTGGAGTTTACACACCTCCAAATTTAAAATTTAAACAAACAACAAAAAACGTGGTCTCAAATGGCTGGAAGTGCTCAACCCCAAATGCGGTTGTGCATTTATACTGGGGGAGCAGATCCTGCCCTTGTAGTCCGTTGCTAAGGGCGATCCCCAGCATAAAAATGCATACAATGGAGGATTCCTGCAGCGGACTACAAGTGCCACAATAGAATCCTACACCAGATAAACGGTGTGGATATGTAACAATTAGAATACAATACAAGAATATGGGTGCACTACTGTGGTAGATGTAAACAATACATTGGCTATCCCTCAACACTGATGTTAAAATTGAGACATTCGCCAGTGTATCCTTATATGAAGGACACACCAGAGCCCGCACACCAACGCCAAGGTTTCTCAATTTGGTGCGAGACCTAACGCTAGTCCTACCTGTGCTTGATAAACAGAACAGGGGCCAGTGGGCAATTACGGCAGCATTCGGCTGGCTTCTTATGTTTGCCCACCTCCAGGTTGTGTCATTCAGCCAAAATATTGTTTTCTGATGCTGCTGGGACTGTTTTGGATATTACCTACAATTTTTTTTATGGTAGCACTAGCAAACATATATGCTCAATAGAGATTTCAACATTGTTCTTTTAATGTTAGAGGTTGTGAAGCCCTCTTATGTACACATCCTGCTGCCTGATCCAAGCTGTGTGTTTCAGGAACTGCTTGGCTTACTGATGCTGATAGGCCTGTGCCTAATTTTTTTTTGATGTTAGCACTAGCTAACATACATCTTTTATACAGATTTAATTATTCACCTTTTAATGTTAGGGGTTATTAAGCCCTCCTGTGTACTTCTGCTGCTGCCTGATCCAGGCTGTGTGTTTCGGCAACTATATGGTTTAGTGATGCTGCTGTCATGTCTGTATTGGTCTGTGTTCACACACAGCCTATTTGTATTGCTGTGTTGTGAACAGTTTTATCTTCCCTGGGTAGGGAAGAGTTAAATGTCTCTGGCTGTTTCAGCCCAGGCTTCTTTTATCCAATAGCCTTTCCAGTGTATCTATTTATAGTCAGCCCAGCTTAGTCTCTGGTGGCTGGTGATACATTATTATACCCTGACTTGCTACCATGTTGGACATGCGGTTAATGGAGGCTGGGTGAAACACTCTTTGTTTGTGCTTTTATCTACTTTATCTGTTTTTGCATCCACTTTTAGCTTTGTTATTTGACATGATGTTAGTATATTTTAAGCTGTGTTTTTATAGTCGGTTTTAAGAGTTATTATCCTTTCTGTTATGTGTCTGTTCACACTGTGTATGCTCTTGTATCCATTTAAGTGAAGTTCTGTGTTTTATATTTCTGTTTTCCTACTGGGCCAGCATCCTGACCACACTGCGGTGTGTATGCCGCTGGTCAGTAGTCTATTTGGATTTATTATTAATGGCTATTCCTATAGTGGAGTGTCCAGTTTGTGTGTCCAGTGTGAACAGTGTCCTATATCTGGCATCCCTGTTTCTGATACATGGGGACTTGGAGTCTACTGGACACTCCTGAGGAATTTCAGTTTCCTGTCTTGTGTTCAGTGTGAACTGTGTTCTATAATTCCTGTGTATCTAGAGATCCCTGTTTTTGGTCCATGGACTTGGAGTCTATTGGACGTTCTGGGGGATTATGCTATATTCCTGTCTGTTCCTGAAGTCTGTTGACATCTGTTTTCCTGTCTAGTGTTTTGAACTTTATGTTTATTAGTTCTTGTATTCTTATCTCTTGAGTTTTGTACACGTCTACTTATCTATAGTGACCTCTGTTCATGGCCAATGATCTAGTGTGCTCAGTTCATGTCCGCTGATGGTGTCTAGACTTGTGCACTAGAAAAATTTTCGTTTAATTTCGTTTCGTTTTTTCGTTTTGGAAAAAAATTTCGGTTCGGCAATATTTTCGGTTTAGATTTTTCGAATACATTCGGTATTCGGGTATTCGTGTTGTTGTTTTCGGATACATTCGGTATTCGGGTACATTCGGTAAATCTTTAGTCTTTTTTTGGACTTTAGCGATCCTAATAAATAATGGAGATACCTTTTTTATTAAAATTTCGCAGGGTATCATAAAAAAATCATAATAAAAAAGATACAGTGGTGATGAAAAAAATTGTATCTAACGAAATATATCTTTTTTATTATGAAATGTTTATTCATTTTTAAACAGGGATCAATTTATGTGAGCGGGTAAAGCACTAAAAATGTAGCCGACAATAATGAAAATGTAGTGTGTGCGTGTTTTTCACTTTTTTTTAAAACATTTTTTAGGTAGTACTACTACTCCCAGCATGGAACACACTCTTCCATGATGGGAGTAGTAGTTACCTGTACTAATTGACAGATCGCAGGGGTCCCTTGCGATCATCTTGTATAATGTATAGATGCGCCGGCTGCTCTTCTATGGTCCCCTGCACTCACGTATATGTACACATATTCATATTTCCCGCAGAGCTGTGATTGGCCAGATGGTTCCAGCCAATCACAGCTCTCTGTGAGAAATAGGAATATGTGTATATATACGGCCGTGCAGGGGACCATATGAGAGCGGCCGCCGCATTCATACATTATACTGGAGGATCGCAGCGGGTGTCAGGAGTGATACCCGCAGTGATCTTTCCTTTACTACAAGTACTACCACTCCCAACATGGAGTACACTCTGCTCCATGCTGGGAGCTGTAGTACCTGCATTAATAGACAAATCGCAGTGGGTGTCAGAAGTTACACTTGCTGCCATATGTCTATTAATGCAGGTACTACAGCTCCCAGCATGGAGCAGAGTGTGCTCCATGTTGGGAGTATTAGTACCTGCAGTAAGGGACAGATCCCAGCGGATGTCACTTCTCCTGACACCCGCTGCGATCCTCCTGATGTGAATGTCGGGATCAGCTGTTCTCAGGGCTACAGAGCCAGGAGAACAGCTGACGCTGAGCCGTAGGTATATATCGTATATCTACTGCCCAGCAATAACTTACAGTGAGCCTGCAATGTGTATACAGTATACACATTGCTGGCTCACTTAACCCCTTGCTGAGCTGTGCGCTATGCGCAAGCCCAGCAAGGGAAGAGTTAACTTACACTGCTGGACAGTGTAGGTTAACCCTTTGTGCGGTATACACTTTATACAGCCATCTATAGATAGCTGTATACAGTGTATACAGAAGACGAAGTCCAGCTTACTTCCCTCGAGTCCCGGGCCGGGTTCGTGTAGCTCCACCCCCTAGTGATGACGTCATTAGGGGGCGGAGCTACATAAGGGAACAAGGCTAGTTTATCTGAAGCTCTGTTCACATTGTACGTTTTGTATAATGTGAACAGACCCTTCTGGCAGTGTCCACCCAGACAGGGAGACTCCAGCTGTTGCTAAACTACAACTCCCAGCATGCCCAGACAGCCTTTGGCTGTCTGGGCATGCTGGGAGTTGTAGTTTTGCACCAATTGGTGGCTCCCTGTTTGGGTAGACATTGCATCATGGGTGCTCTCCCCAGCGGACAGCGCCAAAAATGTCATAACCAATTTTTTGTGTTTTTTTTTCTTCTCGTTTCAGATCCGTGTATGCAGAGGATTACTGCGGATTCGATGGATTACGGCGGATTATTTTTTTTCCCTTTAATAAAATGGTTAACGAGGGCTGTGGGGGAGTGTTTTTTTAAATAAAATAATTTTTCCAATGTGTTGTGTTTTTTTTAAATTTTTATTGAATTTTCAGGGTTAGTAGCGGAAGCTGTCTTATTGACGGAATCCATTACTAGGCCAGGGCTTAGTGCTAGCCCCAAAAACAGCTAGCGCTAACCCCCAATTATTACCCCGGTACCCACCGCCACAGGGGTGCCGGGAAGAGCCGGTACCAACAGGCCCGGAGCGTCAAAAATGGCGCTCCTGGACCTAGGCGGTAACAGGCTGGCGTTATTTAGGCTGGGGAGGGCCAGTAACAATGGTCCTCACCCACCCTGGTAACGTCAGGCTGTTGCTGTTTGGTTGGTATTGTGCTGAGAATGAAAATACGGGGAACCCTATGCGTTTTTTTTTTTATTTAAATTAAAAAATTTAAAAAAAACGCATAGGGTTCCCCGTATTTTCATTCTCAGCCAGATACCAACCAAACAGCAACAGCCTGACGTTACCAGGGTGGGCGAGGACCATTGTTACTGGCCCTCCCCAGCCTAAATAACGCCAGCCTGTTACCGCCTAGGCCCAGGAGCGCCATTTTGACGCTCCGGGCCTGTTGGTACCGGCTCTTCCCGGCACCCCTGTGGCGGTGGGTACCGGGGTAATAATTGGGGGTTAGCGCTAGCTGTTTTTGGGGCTAGCACTAAGCCCTGGCCTAGTAATGGATTCCGTCAATAAGACAGCGTCCACTACTAACCTTGAAAATTCAATAAAAAAAAAAACACAACACATTGGAAAAATTATTTTATTTAAAAAAACACTCCCCCACAGCCCTCGTTAACCATTTTATTAAAGGAAAAAATAAATAATCCGCCGTAATCCATCGAATCCGCAGTAATCCTCTGCATACACGGATCTGAAACGAGAAGAAAAAAACACAAAAAATTGGTTATGACATTTTTGGCGCTGTCCGCTGGGGAGAGCACCCATGATGCAATGTCTACCCAAACAGGGAGCCACCAATTGGTGCAAAACTATAACTCCCAGCATGCCCAGACAGCCTTTGGCTGTCTGGGCATGCTGGGAGTTGTAGTTTAGCAACAGCTGGAGTCTCCCTGTCTGGGTAGACACTGCCAGAAGGGTCTGTTCACATTATACAAAACATACAATGTGAACAGAGCTTCAGATTAATTAGCCTTGTTCCCTTCTGTAGCTCCGCCCCCTAATGACGTCATCACTAGGGGGCGGAGCTACACGAACCCCGCCCGGGACTCGAGGGAAGTAAGCTGGACTTCGTCTTCTGTATACACTGTATACAGCTATCTATAGATAGCTGTATATAGTGTATACCGCCCAAAGGGTTAACCTACACTGTCCAGCAGTGTAAGTTAACTCTTCCCTTGCTGGGCTTGCGCATAGCGCACAGCTCAGCAAGGGTTAAGTGAGCCAGCAATGTGTATACTGTATATACACATTGCAAGCTCACTGTAAGTTCTTGCTGGGCAGTAGATATACGATATATACCTACGGCTCAGCGTCAGCTGTTCTCCTGGCTCTGTAGCCCTGAGAACAGCTGATCCCGACATTCACATCAGGAGGATCGCAGGGGGTGTCAGGAGGAGTGACATCCCTGGGATCTGTCCCTTACTGCAGGTACTAATACTCCCAACATGGAGCACACTCTGCTCCATGCTGGGAGCTGTAGTACCTGCATTAGTAGACATATGGCAGCGAGTGTAACTGCTGCGATCTGTCTATTAATACAGGTACTACAGTTCCCAGCATGGAGCAGAGTGTGCTCCATGTTGGGAGTATTAGTACTTGTAGTAAAGGAAAGATCAATGCAGGTATCACTCCTGACAACCGCTGCGATCCTCCAGTATAATGTATGAATGCGGCGGCCGCTCTCCTATGGTCCCCTGCACGGCCGTATATATACACATATTCCTATTTCTCACAGAGAGCTGTGATTGGCTGGAACCATCTGGCCAATCACAGCTCTGCGGGAAATATGAATATGTGTATATATACGTGAGTGCAGGGGACCATAGAAGAGCAGCCGGCGCATCTATACATTATACAAGATGATCGCAAGGGACCCCTGCGATCTGTCAATTAGTACAGGTAACTACTACTCCCATCATGGAAGAGTGTGTTCCATGCTGGGAGTAGTAGTACTACCTAAAAAATGTTTTAAAAAAAAGTGAAAAACAAGCACACACTACATTTTCATTATTGTCAGCTACATTTTTAGTGCTTTACCCACTCACATAAATTGATCCCTGTTTAAAAATGAATAAACATTTCATAATAAAAAAGATACATTTCATTAGATACAATTTTTCCCATCACCACTGTATCTTTTTTATTATGATTTTTTTATGATACCCTACGAAATTTTAATAAAAAAGGTATCTCCATAATTTTTTAGGATCGCTAAAGTCCAAAAAAAGAATAAAAAGATTTACCGAATGTACCCGAATACCGAATGTATCCGAAAAATCAAACTATCTATATCCTTTTTATTATATTTGTTATCAGAATGAATTCTTCACGTTCGTTTACAGATAACGAATGCCTTCGTTATTTACAGCATTATGGACGGGAAATAACGAATGTATTCGTTACTTTACTATTCGTATTATCGTGGCTATTCGGGAATGTTCAAAATATGTTTTCGTGCATTCGGATCGGTCCGAATGCACGAAAACGGTAAAATTAGTTAATTTAGACATTCGTGCCGAACCGAATTGCACATGTCTAATGGTGTCCTCTGTGCTGCTCACTGATCTGTGTCCTCTGAACTTATATTTAATAGAGTTGTATGTTCCTGCTGTCTCTGGTTGGTGATCAACTATTTATTAGTGTGTGTTTTTAATTAGGCCCCAGCACTTTAGGTCAGGAAGGGACTGGCGCCCAGTTGTCAACTCATCAGTTAGGGTGAGTGGGCAAGTAGTCAGGGAGAGCGGTTTTTCGGTCAGTTTAGGGCTCACTCTCCCTGTCCCCCGGCCGGTCCCTAACAGCTGCTGGGCCTGTCCCTAAATTTTTTTGATGTTAGCACTAGCTAACATACATCTTCTATACAGATTTCAATATTCACCTTTTAATGTTAGGGGTTATTAAGCCCTCTGGTGTACTTCTGCTGCTGCCTGCTCCAGGCTGTGTGTTTCAGGAACTACTGTGCTTAGTGATGCTGCTGGGCTTCGACCTTAAATTATTTGATGATAGCACGAGGTAACATACCTCTTCAATAGAGATTTCAACATTGATCTTTCAATCTTAGGGGTTATGAAACCCTCTTGAGTACTGCTGCTGCCTGCTCCTGACTTTGTCTTTCAGAAACTACTTTGCTTAGGTATGCTGCTGGGCTTGGTCCTTAAATTTTTGGATGTTAGCACTAGCTTACATAAATGTTTAATTGAGATTTCAACATTAATCTTTCAATGTAAGGGGTTATGAAACCCTCTTGTGTACTCCTGCTGCTGACTGCTCCTGTCTGTGTCATTCAGCAACTACATAGTTTAGTGATGCTGCTGGGCTTGGGCCCTACATTTTTGGATGGTAGCATTAGCTAACATGCATCTTCAATAGAGATTTCAGCATTCACCTTTTAATGTTAGGGGTTGTGAACCCCTCTTGTGTACTCATGCTGCTGCCTGCTCCTGTCTGTGTCATTCAGCAACTACATGGTTTAGTGATGCTGCTGGGCCTAGGATATTACCTATATATGTTTATGGTAGCACTAGGTACCACACAACTTCAATGGAAATGTCAAAATTAATCTTTTATTCTCAGAGATTGTGAGGCCCTATTGTCTCCTTATCTGCCGCACACTCCAGGCTGTGCCAATCAGACACTAGATGGTCTCCTCATGCTTCAGCCAAATCCAGACTGTGCCATTCAGCCACTATATGGTCTCCTCCTACTGATGCCATCTCCAGGCTCTGTCATTGTGCTGCCATGTGACTACTTGTAATATTTGGTCCTTTGTACCCACACGCCGGGGCCTGGGACACTAAAACTTGGGAGTTAAAAGTTCAATTTCAAAACCCTCAATTTCAATTTAAAAATCTTAAATTTATATTTAAAATTCTTAAATTTCAATGGTCTCCTCATGCTTCTGCCAACTCCCGGCTGTGCCATTCAGACACTATATGGACTCCTTATGCGTTAGCCAACTCCAGGCTGTGCCATTAAGCCACTATATGGTCGCTTCTCATGCTTCAGCCAACTCCAGGCTGTGCCATTAAGCCACTATATGGTCTCCTCCTACTGACGCCATCTCCAGGCTCTGTCATTGTGCTGCCATGTGACATGTGACTCCTTGTTAGATGCGGTCCATTGTACCCACACGCTGGGGCCCGGGACACTAAAACTTGGGAGTTAAAAGTTAAATTCCAATATCCTTAATTTATATTTCAAAATCTTAAATTTAAATTTCAAAATCATACATTTCAATGGTTTCCTCATGCTTCTGCCAACTCCAGGCTGTATCATTCAGCCAATATATGGTTTACTGATGCAGCTGGCCCTGGGTCTGGGAATAAAAACTTTTGTTATGGTAGCACTAGCTACTCAAAATCTTTGGTTTAAATTTCCAAATTCATTTTATAATCTTAGGGATTGTGAGGGCCTAATGTCTCCTCGTGATTCTGCCAACTCCTGGCTGTGCCATTCAGCCACTATGTGGTATCCTCATGCTTCAGCCTCATCCAAGCTGTGTCATTAAGCCACTATGGTCTCCTCATGCTGCTGCCAACACCTCCACGCTGTGTCATTCAGCCACTATATGGTTTCCTCATGCTGCCAACACCTCCACACTGTGTCATTCAGCCACTATATGGTCTCCTCATGCTTCAGCCTCATCCAAGCTGTGTCATTAACCCCTTAACGATGCAGGACGTAAATGTACGTCCTGGTGAGGTGGTACTTAACGCACCAGGACGTACATTTATGTCCTAAGCATAACCGCAGGCATCGGAGCGATGCCCGTGTCATGCGCGGCTGATCCCGGCTGCTGATCGCAGCCAGGGACCCGCCGGCAATGGCCGACGCCCGCGATCTCGCGGGCGTCCGCCATTAACCCCTCAGGTGCCGGGATCAATACAGATCCCGGCATCTGCGGCAGTTCGCCATTTAAATGAACGATCGGATCGCCCGCAGCGCTGCTGCGGGGATCCGATCATTCATAACGCCGCACGGAGGTCCCCTCTCCTTCCTCCGTGCGGCTCCCGGCGTCTCCTGCTCTGGTCTGTGATCGAGCAGACCAGAGCAGGAGATGACCGATAATACTGACCTGTTCTATGTCCTATACATAGAACAGATCAGTATTAGCAATCATGGTATTGCTATGAATAGTCCCCTATGGGGACTATTCAAGTGTAAAAAAAAAATGTTAAAAAATGTAAAAGTAAAAGTAAAAAAAAAAGTGAAGAATCCCCTCCCCCAATAAAAAAGTAAAACGTCCGTTTTTTCCTATTTTACCCCCAAAAAGCGTAAAAAACATTTTTATAGACATATTTGGTATCGCCGCGTGCGTAAATGTCTGAACTATTAAAATAAAATGCTAATGATCCCATACGGTGAACGGCGTGAACGAAAAAAAATAAAAAAAAGTCCAAAATTCCTACTTTTTTAATACATTTTATTAAAAAAAAATTATAAAAAATGTATTAAAAGTTTTTTATATGCAAATGTGGTATAAAAAAAGTACAGATCATGGCGCAAAAAATTAGCCCCCATACCGCCACTTATACGGAAAAATAAAAAAGTTAGAGGTCATCAAAATAAAGGGATTATAAACGTACTAATTTGGTTAAAAAGTTTGTGATTTTTTTTAAGCGCAACAATAATATAAAAGTATATAATAATGGGTATCATTCTAATCGCATTGACCCTCAGAATAAAGAACACATGTCATTTTTACCATAAGTTGTACGGCGTGAAAACAAAACCTTCCAAAATTAGCAAAATTGCGTTTTTCGTTTTAATTTCCCCACAAAAATAGTGTTTTTTGGTTGCGCCATACATTTTATGATATAATGAGTGATGTCATTACAAAGGAAAACTGGTTGCGCAATAAACAAGCCCTCATACTAGTCTGCGGATGAAAATATAAAAGAGTTATGATTTTTAGAAGGCGAGGAGGAAAAAATGAAAACGTAAAAATTAAATTGTCTGAGTCCTTAAGGCCAAAATGGGCTGAGTCCTTAAGGGGTTAAGCCACTATGGTCTCCTCATGCTGCTGCCAACACCTCCACGCTGTTTCATTCAGCCACTATACTGATGCAACCTCCAGGCTCTGTCATTGTGCCGCTCTGGGGCAGTATTTCTAAAAGTGATGCCGGTAATCTGCATGTCATTCTGAATAACAGTATTATTTCACTACCCCAGCACACTCCATATGCATGTTAGAACACAGCAAAGTGTCCTACACCCCTATTGAGGCTCTCTGTAGGCCAGAAACAGCCGTTTTTAATATAGATTTTTTAATATAGATTTTTTAATATAGATATTAAATTTGGATCGAAATACATTTTTTCAAATAATTTGGCGAATTGGCCGAATCAAATTTTTGAAAAACTCGCTCATCTCTACTTATATCGCCCCGCTGCCTGCTAGTATTAACAAAACTACAACTCCCAGCATGCCCTGACAGTGAGGACATGCTTGGGGTTGTTTTACAACAGCTTGGGAGTCATAGGTTGGGGATTGCTGTATCCTTACAAAGCAGTCCCCAACCTGTGGCTTTCTAGCATTAGAAAAACTACAACTCCCAGCATGCTCTGGGAGGACATGCTGGGGATTGTAATTTTGAAACAGCTGGGGAGTCATAGGGACCCTGTATGTATGGTGCTGTGCTCAAATTTACTCCCTAAGAGGTTAAAAAAGAAAAAAAATGCATTGTGTTGCCCCTTTATTTGTTAACCAGCCAGGTAGAAAAAAATATATATAAAAGATTTAAAATATAAATAACTAACCCCCTCTCCCCCCCAAATAAAAATACTAATTTTCAACTTTTCCCATTAAAAAAATGTACCAATGTAATAAAAAAAATGCGTAAATGTCTGTTCTTTGAAAAGATATAGTTTATTATCCCACACGGTGAACAGAGTAACCTTAAAAAAAAAAAAAATCCAAACACCAAAATTGATAATTTATGATCACATCCCAGATAAAATGTAATACAAAGTTGTTAAAAAAAAGAACTGAAAGTGGAAAACTACAGCTCATGGCACAAGGAATAAACCCTAACACAGCTCAAAACAAAAGTTATCTAAGTTTGGTGTCATTGGAATCGAACTGACCCATAGATTAAAGCTGGTATGTTAGTTTTACCGTATTGTGAAGTCGAAAATAATTGTTGCCCTTATGCAATTTCATATTTTTTTTTCCGATTTTGCCCTATATGTAGTTTTTTTACTGGCTATGTAATGCATTATATAATAAAATAAAGCATGCAAATTAAAAGTACAACTTGTCCCACAAAAAACAAGCCCTCTCACAATGCAATTGGATGGAAAATGAAGTTATGGCTTCATATGTCGTAAAATCGCTACATAAAAAAGATGAGAAAAAAAGGATTTTGTTGAGAAAAGGAAAGAACATAAAAAGTAATATGAATTGTGTATCGTCGTAAGCTTACCGATCCACAGAATAAAGATAACATCATTTTTACTGCACAGTAAATACCATAAAAAAAAATAAAAAAAATTTGAATTCTAAAAATTTGCACAATATTTTGGAGTTTTTCCTCAAAAAAGCTGCCTGTAGCATCTAAAATTTACCACAAATATAAAGTTCAAAATGTCACAAAAAAACTATCTCAGAATCACTTCACTCAGAAAAAGCATTTTGAAGTGACACAGACTTGGTCAGAAAGGTAAAAATGAAGTGTCACTGATGTGAAACAGTAGGTCGTTCCTTTGCTGCACTCCTGCTTGCTGCTTTGGCCACTTTCTCTCTCTCTCCCTGCTTCGGGTGTATTGGTGCTATGTGACTCCTGAATAAAGCACAGTTATTTATTGATGACTGGTGAGTGCTATATAGTTTTGTTTTCTTTTGTTTTGGACTTGTATTGGATCCTATATTTCATATAAACACAGGGCCACAGTCTATGATTCACCTGGTTACCATTATCCTGTCGAGAGCTTGAAATAGTCTACCCCAGTGCCTATCCAGTCTCCTAACTGCCTATGACATCACATAATTCCACCTGCATGACGTGTGGCAATCAGAAGAAATCCTTGCTAGATATGTGTGTGTGTATATATATATATATATATATATATATATATATATATATATATATATATAGTGGCGAGTCTGAGGGTGTGGTTAGGATGTACCTCAGGGTGTGGTTATGGTCATGTTTCAGGGTTTGGTTAGGGGTCTGGCTGGGCTATGGGCTCTAGGCCCGGGTCTTTTGGAGACCTAGCAACACCCCTGCCAAGGAGGCATTATTTTGGACACTGAGTATAGGGAAAGGATGGGGAATGTACTGAAAAATTGCAAAACCCGAGTTATTTATGGGGGGGGGGGGCAGTAGCTTCCTTGGCCAAGTGCCAGGTAATAATGACCACAGATGCAGGGTTACAGAAACTACTACATTTTACTCAGGAGCTTGTAAAAACATACAAGAACAGTTCAACAGTAGTACAAAGTTTGCTGAAGTATGCTTTAGGAATCACAGTTGCTTCAGGCATAGGCGTGCGCATGGGGTGTGCCGGGTGTGCCCAGGCACACCCTAATCAAGCTCAGGGGGGCATCCGAAGCTACCACTGAGCAGCCCCCAGAGGACCCCCCCCCCCCCTCACATTCGGGACATCCCTGTGTCCCTAAAGATCTTTTCGGGACACAAGGATGTCCCGGTTACCTTTCTACAGCGGCCCCCGCGTTAACTTTAAAAACACAGGGGCCGCCGGGAAGTAGCGCACGCAGGGACGTCATTGACGTCCCGTGCGTGCGCCCATAGTAACGGAGGAGCGGAGATTCAAGGAAGAGGATGCGCGCGCCGGCCGGAATGGTAAGTGACCAACACGATCTGGCAGCACGTCGTCTTCAGTGTTCCGACTACCGGTCCTCCGGTCCCGGGACCTACTGCTATGGACCATAGGCCATAGCAGTAGATCGTGACCCCGGACCGGAGGACCGGTGGTCGGAACACTGAAGTGGGGCAGTACACAGACATACAGCCTCCAGCCATACACTGTATATGGCTGGAGGCTGTGTGTCTGTTGGGAATATACTGCACCTAATGTGGGGAACTATACTGCACCTAATGTGGGGGAATATACTGCACCTAATGTGGGGGACTATACTGCACCTAATGTGGGGAACTATACTGCACCTAATGTGGGGAACTATACTGCACCTAATGTGGGGGACTATACTGCACCTAATGTGGGGGAGCTATACTGCACCTAATGTGGGGGAGCTATACTGCACCTAATGTGGGGGAGCTATACTGCACCTAATGTGGGGGAGCTATACTGCACCTAATGTGGGGGAGCTATACTGCACCTAATGTGGGGGAGCTATACTGCACCTAATGTGGGGGACTATACTGCACCTAATGTGGGGAGCTATACTGCACCTAATGTGGGGAGCTATACTGCACCTAATGTGGGGAGCTATACTGCACCTAATGTGGGGGAACTATACTGCACCTAATGTGGGGGAACTATACTGCACCTAATGTGGGGGAACTATACTGCACCTAATGTGGGGGGACTGTACTGCACCTAATGTGGGGGGACTGTACTGCACCTAATTTGGGGGGACTGTACTGCACCTAATGTGGGGGGACTGTACTGCACCTAATGTGGGGGGACTGTACTGCACCTAATGTGGGGGGACTGTACTGCACCTAATGTGGGGGGACTGTACTGCACCTAATGTGGGGGGACTGTACTGCACCTAATGTGGGGGGACTGTACTGCACCTAATGTGGGGGAACTATACTAACTGTGTATGTGTGCGTATATATATATATATATACACGCGCGGCGGGAGTTTGTGGGTGCACACCCTAATGCAATAGGCTGCGCACGCCTATGGCTTCAGGGCACTATGGGACATGTAGTCCTTGCTGACTAACTAGCTTATTGCCTGCTGTATTATACTTAGACTTATCTGGATTGGATTATATAACTTGTTTAAGACTTAGGAGCCGACCAACACTGACTCTTTACTCAACACTGATGATTTACCTCCGACACCAAGTTATGGAACAACGGCAGCTTTACTGAGTCAGACAGGTGTAACAGCTTGGCTAGGCCCAAGGTGGTGACCGGTGATTTCAGAGACCTCAAGGCTCGCTGGGACTTAGACAATTTGATGCAGGGCCACGCTGGCTTGACACAGATTTATCTTGACTGACTTGACTGGGACTGACTAGACAGAATTCACCCCGTTTGTAGCTTACCAGGTTTTGACATTCACTCGTGGGGTAGTGGACTTTTGGATGCGTGGCTGCGTGGTAGACTTAGGCCTCCTCAAGACACCAGACACTCTCTCAGGACTTAAACTCACTGTTCCTCAGCACTCAAGAGACTGAACTAGCTCCTCCCAGGGTTTATATGGGGGAGACTCTGGAGGGGTCCCATAGGTCACCCTGCTGGTCACAATGTCACTGACACCTTCCTTGGTTACAATCACAAGATCCTATAATCTTAAAGGTTTATAACAAATTATGCACATTACAATATATACCATTGGTGTTTAACACTGGACAGGGAATATAGGTACAGGGGGCCCAGGGGTCACGGAATGGAGTCTACCTGACAGGGAAGCAAGGGAGCAGGGTTGCAATTCCTGTACTGGGCCACCACAACCCCCCCCCCCCCCCTCTTAAAAAAAAGCCATCCTTGGTGCCCAGTCCTGGAGGGCGGACGACATGAAGTGGCCATTGAGGCCTGGTGATACCAACAACAGTTTCTGGGGCATTTCACAAATGTCCTTCTCAGGGCTGGTGAACAAACAACTGGGGACGAGTCCATGTGGCATTGATCTTAACGTCCATACATGCTCCATTTTGGTAAGGGTATGAATAACATGGATCAGGATGTAAACATGTGAGATTTTTAGAACTTGCAATTGCATACTTTAGCAAATATTTGATTCAGATCTGGCTGCCGGAGGCTTTCTACCCGAATTCCTTTGCTGCTGAGGCCCTTCGGCTATAGCTACTTCACCCCAGAACATTATGCAAATAGATATACATTTACTGACGCAATATGAAAATATTACCCATACACAGTAGCTATGTCTCTGCACGTGTTACTTACACCTCCAGGAGAACTCTCTTGCCACAACTCTACCCAGTACACGATGGACCGGAAATTGGTTAGACATTAGACATTACTGACTATCTATGGACTGACTATTTAGACTGGTTATCTACAGTCCTGACTTATTATATAACATTTGACTATTTATATACATAAAATGCTATGTACATCACTGACTAACTGTACACAAAATTAGAAGTAATTATTCTATCCTGACTGAATATTACTGTATCTTATACTGATAAATGTGACAACCTGTGCTCTGGCCACTCACTCTGGCTGTGAGCGCTTTGTCCCCCTCTCTTCCCCAGCCGGTGGGGCTGGGATTCGTATTGCGGGACGCGCTCCCATGCGTATACCAGCCTGTTACTCACCTCAGTCCTCTGCTGCTTCCTCTCAGCTCCAGCGCGCGTGCCCTTGCCTCCTAGGGTGTGCAAACACTGAAGCTCTTAGATTTAAAGGGCTAGTGCACCCGTAATTATGGTTTGCAAATGAGTCACACTTATAAGTTTCTGCACCTCCCACATACCCCTGCCGGATCTTTGTTTGTCCCAGTGCCTTTGTGAAAGCGTTATACTGTGTTTCCTTGCCGTGTACCAGACCTTGCATTCCGTGACCTGACCATGTACCTTGCCGACTGCCTACTGACCTTTCTGCTACGTTCTTGTTTACGCTCCTGTGCCGCCTGCCCTGACCTCCTGCAAACCAGACTATGTCCTGTCTCATCCTCATCATCTGTACCTCGCATTACCTCAGCCGCCTGTGTGGTCGAGTCGTGCTAGGGGTTGCAACCTGCGTGATGCTGTTAGGGTCCCCGCTCCTCCCGGGAGCGCTCACGGCGTCTCTCTCCCTGCAGCGCCTCGGTCAGTCCTGCTGACCGGGAGCGCTGCACTGACATGGCCGTCAGGGATGCGATTCGCACAGCGGGACGCGCCCGCTCGCGAGTTGCATCCCAAGTCACTTACCCGTCCCGGTCCCCTGCTGTCATGTGCTGGCGCGCGCGCCAGCTCTCTGAGACTTAAAGGGCCAGTGCACCAATGATTGGTGCCTGGCCCAATTAGCTTAATTGGCTTCCACCTGCTCCCTGGCTATATCACATCACTTCCTCTGCACTCCCTCGCCGGATCTTGTTGCCTTGTGCCAGTGAAAGCGTTTAGTGTTGTCCAAAGCCTGTGTTACCTGAACTCCTGCTATCCATCTTGACTACGAACCTTGCCGCCTGCCCCGACCTTCTGCTACGTCTGACCTTGCCTCTGCCTAGTCCTTCTGTCCCACGCCTTCTCAGCAGTCAGCGAGGTTGAGCCGTTGCTAGTGGATACGACCTGGTTGCTACTGCCGCAGCAAGACCATCCCGCTTTGCGGCGGGCTCTGGTGAACACCAGTAGCCTCTTAGAACCGGTCCACCAGCGCGGTCCACGCTAATCCCTCGCTGACACAGTGGATCCACAACCTGTAAGCCGAATCGTGACAGTAGATCCGGCCATGGATCCTGCTGAGGTGCCGCTGCCAAGTCTCGCTGACCTTACCACGGTGGTCGCTCAGCAATCGCAGCAAATTGCCCAACAAGGACAGCAGCTGTCGCAGTTGACCGCCACGTTACAGCAACTTCTGCCTCTGCTACAGCAGCAACCATCTCCTCCGCCAGCTCCTGCACCTCCTCCGCAGCGAGTGGCCGCTCCTAGCCTCCGCTTGTCCCTGCCGGACAAATGTGATGGGGACTCTAGACTCTGCCGTGGATTTCTGCCTCAATGTTCCCTGCATATGGAGATGTTGTCGGACTTGTTTCCTACAGAACGGTCTAAGGTGGCGTTCGTAGTGAGCCTTCTTTCAGGAAAGGCCTTGTCTTGGGCCACACCGCTCTGGGACCGCAATGATCCTGCCACAGTCCAGTCCTTCTTCGCTGAAGTCCGTAGTGTCTTCGAGGAACCAGCCCGAGCTTCTTCTGCCGAGACTGCCCTGCTGAACCTGGTCCAGGGTAATTCTTCAGTGGGCGAGTACGCCATCCAATTTCGTACTCTTGCTTCCGAATTATCATGGAATAACTAGGCTCTCTGCGCGACCTTTAAAAAAGGCCTATCCAGTAGCATCAAGGATGTGCTGGCCGCACGAGAGATTCCTGCCAACCTGCAAGAACTTATCCATTTGGCCACCCGCATTGACATGCGTTTTTCTGAGAGACATCAGGAGCTCCGCCAGGAAAAAGACTTAGATCTCTGGGCACCTCTCCCACAGTATCCTTTGCAATCTACGCCTGGGCCTCCCGCCGAGGAGGCCATGCAAGTGGATCGGTCTCGCCTGACCCAGGAAGAGAGGAATCGCCGTAGGGAAGAAAATCTTTGTCTGTACTGTGCCAGTACCGAGCATTTCTTGGTGGATTGCCCTATTCGTCCTCCACGTCTGGGAAACGCACGCACGCACCCAGCTCACGTGGGTGTGGCGTCTCTTGGTTCAAAGTCTGCTTCTCCACGTCTCACGGTGCCCGTGCGGATTTCTCCTTCAGCCAACTCCTCCCTCTCAGCCGTGGCCTGCTTGGACTCTGATGCCTCTGGGAATTTCATTTTGGATTCTTTGGTGAATAAATTCTGCATCCCGGTGACCCGTCTCGTCAAGCCGCTCTACATTTCCGCGGTCAATGGAGTTAGATTGGATTGCACCGTGCGTTACCGCACAAAACCCCTCTTAATGTGCATTGGACCCCACCACGAAAGGATTGAATTTTTCGTCCTTCCCAACTGCACCTCTGAGGTCCTCCTCGGACTGCCATGGCTCCAGCTTCATTCTCCCACCCTTGACTGGACCACCGGGGAGATCAAGAACTGGGACTCTGCTTGCCACAAGAAATGCCTCTCCCCCCCCTCCCAGTCCCGTCAGGCAAGCCTCAGTGCCTCCTCATGGCCCCCGTCCTGGTGTCACCCTGCCCCGTGCCAAGCTTCACCCTCTGCCCTCCCTTCCCATTCCCACTCCTGCTGTACGGCCTGCCTTTGAGGAAACCCTTCAATCACTCCCGGTGTCCTCATCCCATGGGAAGCAGTTACCGGACAAAGAAAGGGGGAGACCTAAAGGGGGGGGGGTACTGTTACGCCGAGCGCTCCGGGTCCCCGCTCCTCCCCGGAGCGCTCACGGCGTCTCTCTCCCTGCAGCGCCCCGGTCAGTCCCGCTGACCGGGAGCGCTGCACTGACATGGCCGTCGGGGATGCGATTCGCACAGCGGGACGCGCCCGCTCGCGAGTCGCATCCCAAGTCACTTACCCGTCCCGGTCCCCTGCTGTCATGTGCTGGCGCGCGTGGCTCCGCTCTCTAGGGCGCGCGCCAGCTCTCTGAGACTTAAAGGGCCAGTGCACCAATGATTGGTGCCTGGCCCAATTAGCTTAATTGGCTTCCACCTGCTCCCTGGCTATATCACATCACTTCCCCTGCACTCCCTCGCCGGATCTTGTTGCCTTGTGCCAGTGAAAGCGTTTAGTGTTGTCCAAAGCCTGTGTTAACTGAACTCCTGCTATCCATCTTGACTACGAACCTTGCCGCCTGCCCCAACCTTCTGCTACGTCTGACCTTGCCTCTGCCTAGTCCTTCTGTCCCACGCCTTCTCAGCAGTCAGCGAGGTTGAGCCGTTGCTAGTGGATATGATCTGGTTGCTACTGCCGCAGCAAGACCATCCCGCTTTGCGGCGGGCTCTGGTGAACACCAGTAGCCTCTTAGAACCGGTCCACCAGCGCGGTCCACGCTAATCCCTCGCTGACACAGTGGATCCACAACCTGTAAGCCGAATCGTGACAGATGCCTTCAGCAGCAAGACCATCCCACTGGTGAAAACCAGCGGCACCTTAGACTCCGCTTCCTGGCACGGCCCACGTCATCCGCCACACAGGTCCAGCGGATCTACTACCTCTCCTGTTCCAGACTACTGTGGTCCAGTGGATCAACTTCCTCCCGAGTTCCAGTCGACTGCAGTGAGTCAAACAGTAAGATCTGGCCATGGATCCCGCTGAGGTACCTCTGCCAGAGGTTTCGGATCTAACCTCCATTGTGGTCCATCAGGGGCAGCAACTAAGTCAACTGTCTGCATGATGCAGCTACTATTGAACATGGAGTAACCTGCTCCAGCCTCTCCACCCGTTTCTGCAGCTCCTTCCGGTTCAAAGTTGTGTCTACCTCTTCCCATGAAGTATGATGGAGATCCTAAGTTGTGTAGAGGCTTTGTGAGTCAATGCTCCATGCTCCTAGAGCTCATGGCGGATCAGTTCCCGACGGAACGAGTGAAGGTGGCATTTGTGGTAAGCCTCTTGTCCGGAAAGACCCTGGCTTTGGCTACTCCTCTCTGGGATCGCGGTGACCCGATTTCCTCTAATTTTACGGCCTTCCTAGCTGAATTCCCCAGCGCTTTTTAAAAACCCACATGGTCCACTTCTGCAGAGACGGCTCTTCAGAACCTAAGTCAAGGGACTTCCTCTGTAGAAGACTATGCTGTTCAGTTTCGCACCCTTGCCACTTCTGTACTTAATGGTGAAGCTGTAATTAGCTAATCTTAAACCTCATCGCTGTTCAATGGCACCCAATTTGGCAGTGTTCAGGTGGGCCAATGGGTTATCAGTGTAGACAGTAAATGGCGTGGCAGCCAAATAATCTTTGAATTTTTCTGTCACAGCTCATGCCAAGTACGAGAAGTTCCAATATAAATGAGCTGTAATTGGCATAGTTCTTCTCTGCTCCTCGCAGGTTACAGCTGACATAGGCAATCACTCTCTCTTGTTCCTCCTGAACTTGGGACAGAACAGCTCCCAGACCTTAAATACTGGCATCAGTATATAGCCGAAACGGCTGACAGTAGTCTGGTTACGCCAACCTGGGTGGTTCTGTCAGCAGACGTTTCGGCCCATTCAATAGGTGGTTCAGACAGGTATACTAACGGCACTGGGACTTCTCACAGCTCGGACAAGAGGATGATCTGCTAATTGTTTAGGTTCCAGCAAGGCCTGCTAGTCCTTATTCTTGACTCCGGGATATGCACGGCACCAGATGATGGTTTCAGTGTTGGGTTGTTAGGTCACCAACCTGATCTTAACTCTGCAGATTTCACCTTGTTTGTTGGCAAACTTCTGCTACGCCTGTAGAACTTTTAAGTGGTGCTGCACAGCCCGCCGGTCTGAAGGGGACACATGGGGAAAAGAGGCATGCATGGCATCTAATATTTCAGTGAAACTATTGTTCATAATGTTCATCCCCAATATAAACTAAGCAGACTCCTTATCTGACACATTAGTTACAATCACTCCCTGCCTGGTAAGTACATGCTCTCCCAACTGAAAAGTTGGCTCCCAGTATCCATGTCTGTTGACTGGTTGTCCATGACCTGCAACTACCCTGAAATTAACATCATCAGGCTCACATAATAAACTAGCATCCCAATGTTGATAGAAAACACATTTATATATGGTAGACACTTTTGACTCTACATCTATTAACGCCTGGGTAACGTTGGTTCATGGTCAGGTGGAGCAATCCAGGTGGCAAGCTCCTTAACAGCCTTGGTCAATTTCTCAATGTTCTGCTTGACGCTCTGTAGATCTAAGGCTGCGGTGACTGGCAAAGTTGGTTGCACTGGACCGGGGAAAAGGGACTGTGATGATATAGGCCTGGCTACCACCCCTAGTGGCTCTTGAACAGGTGCAAGGGGAGTACAAACTTCCTCTAACTTAGTCCCAGACTCAATCACTTGGATAGCCAGTCTTTTAAAAGCAGGAAATGACATGTGGGGGTTTTGGACTGCTAACATTCTCTATTGGGCCTTGTTATGGGCTCCATCAATAAATCTGCCCATTAACACTTTGTTGCCCTGCTCGGGAGTTATACCATCTAACTTTTGGACAGTCTCTAGGGCATTCCGTAGGGCTAAAGCTCAAGGTCTCACCTGGCTTTTGTTGCCTTTTATACAGCTGGAGACATACCTCTGATGGAGAATGTGACTCAAATACCTGGTACAGTTCTTCAAAGATCTGCTCCACTGTCGCCTTCTCAGATGCTGGCCAGATGTGGACTTCCTCTAGTGCCAGTCCCTGGAGTTTTCCTGCTAACAGTTGCACCTATTGGTTAGGAGGGAAAGAGTAAAAGACAAACAAACTCTGGATCCTATTTTTGAAATCCCTCTGGGTGAAGGGGTCTCCATTGTAAGTAGGAATTCCCCATGAATGCCGGTGCAGAAGTGGAAACACCAAGACTGTTGATGCTGGCTAGGCAGGGGCAGAGGCAGGGGGGGCAGGACCCTGGCTACTGAAGCAGGCGATGACCTTGCTGCTGGAGATGAAGGGGAGCGTGCTGTCGCTTTAAGAAGAATAAGGTGCATTCCCCTTTAAGAGAACTGATGAAGTGCTGCAGCAGCTCCGGTTTGAGTGATGGGGTACTACAGTGGACACTCAACCTCTATTTTGCAGGTACCCTGTGATGAGCAACCTTGCAACCAGACTTGCAGACAATCAGGAGACAGTAGTGATAAATGTAGGCACCGGAGACTATTTACTGGTGATCTGTGGTGTTTGCAGAGCCTGCGATGCAGCATGGACTTAGTGGATGGCAGCTGGAGATGAGCGAAGCAGCTGGGGCCTCCAATATGGTTTCGCCCAGGGAACTTCCTGTTTAGGTCTGGTCAGAAAAATCTTCCTCTGTGCAACACAGGGCGGCTCTTTGGATGCTCCTCGCTGGATTGAAGAGGCATTAACGCTGGGGACTGCCAGGGACGGAGCTGCGACCGCTCGCATGCTGGAAACACCGGACCAGATTAACTCTTTCAGATACAGACTTTACAAAAAGAAACCACAAAGCGCTCCATAGTGTAATAAAGTCGGAGTGAGAGAATTAGCACAAAAAAGATATGAAAATTGCTCACCCCGTAGGTTGTGCTCCCAGTCAGGCACAACACTGATGTAGACTTGTAAATGACACCTTCATGCAGCCGATCCCTCCACCATAACTTGGTGTCCAATATAGCAATACTCCAACCACAACAGGGATTCCAACAGGCGCAATAGGTGAATGGCAGAGCTAGCCACAAGGGAACTCAGGCAGTAGCGAATAATGGATATTAAAATTTATTGTAGAACAACGCGTTTCAACGCCAGAACCGGCGTCTTCCTCAGGTTCATGAACCTGAGGAAGACGCCGGTTCTGGAGTTGAAACGCGTTGTTCTACAATAAATTTTAAAATCCATTATTCGCTACTGCCTGAGTTCCCTTGTGGCTAGCTCTGCCATTCACCTATTGCACCTGTTGGAATCCCTGTTGTGGTTGGAGGTTGGAGTATTGCTAGATACAGACTTTACATAGTTCCCAATGGCTGATAACAAATGTTTCTTCACCTTCCCCTCTATTTCACAAGCGCCTCGGAATAAGCACTTTTCACTGATAAAGTTCTGTACACTTTCTGGCGC
Organism: Hyla sarda; assembly: GCF_029499605.1. Lineage (NCBI taxonomy): Eukaryota > Metazoa > Chordata > Amphibia > Anura > Hylidae > Hyla > Hyla sarda. Next base: position 273,266,138 of record NC_079190.1, read on the forward strand.
AATTGTTGTTGCATGGGTTTTTTCTCTGCAATACTGGACACAGTTCTGACTGTGGGGGGTACTTTTTGCATAAGGCGCACATCTGTATCCTGTTCGTGACACCAAAAGTTGTGGTGAGGGTGTGATGAGAACAGATGGAATTACCCTAGGGGCAGATGGCATTACCCTAGGGGCAGATGGCATTAACCCCTTGTATTTGTGACCCCAGGGCATGGTTTGACCTCTTCACCACCCGAAGGTATACTGCTGGATCCTGGGCTAGGCACTGGGGCAAATAATGACTCCAGTGCCAAGTTACCGAACAAGGCAGCTTTAATGAGTCAGACAGGTGTAACAGTCTGAACAGCTTGGCTAGGCCCAAGGTGGTGACCAGTGACTTCAGAAACCTCAGGGCTCGCTGGGACTTCTAGTGGACTTGGACAATGTGATGCAGGGCCACGCTGACTTGACACAGATTTATTATGACTGACTTGACTGGGACTGACTAGACAGAATTCACCCCATTTGTAGCGTACCAAGTTTTGATGTTCACCTGTGGGGTAGTGGACTTTTGGATGCGTGGCTGCGTGGTAGAGTTAGGCCTCCCCAGGACACCAGACACTCTCTCAGGACTTGACCTCGCTGCTCCTCAGCACTCAAGAGACTGTACTAGCTCCTCCCAGGGTTTATATGGGGGAGACTCTGGAGGGGTCCCATAGGTCACCCTGTAGGTCACATGGTCACTTACAACTTCCTTGGTTACAATCACATGACAACAGTACTTAAAAGTATATGACAAATGATGTACATTCCAATATATAACATGGGTGTTTAACACTAGACAAGAAATATAGGCACAGCAGGCCCAGGGGTCACAGAATGGCGTCTGCCTGACAGGGCAGCAAGGGTACAGGGGTGCAACTCCTGTAGTGGGCCACCACAGGTGCTGTTGCTCTGGAACAAATTAATGCTGCAACATGATTTTCCTAATCCTGTCCTCATGTGGTGAGGTACAGGTCCACAGCAGAGGTATAATGGTGACCTCCACGCTCCTCTCCTCCTGAACACAAACTAACTCTTCCCTGTCTACCAGACTTAGAGGAGTAGGGCAGCAGCCCTGATTAGCTAAAACAAGCATGTGATCCCCTTAAGGAACCTCCTGCACAGATAGGTTAACCCTTAGGGCACAACAAAGTATAAAAGTGCATTGGCAATACTTTACAGTGTAATACATATTAAATGTAAACCTTGACCAGTAGCAGGCCTGGAGCAGACATGCTAGGTGACAGGCCAGAAAGACAGGTGCATTCTATACTAAGACACTACAAACTCTTCCTCTTGAAGAAAGCCGTCCTTGGCGTAAAGTCCTGGAGGGTGGATGGAACATATAAACAGCTTGAAATTAGAAAATTAAAAATTAATGCAAACAATAACAGTAGTGCAAACAGTCCTGGGGTATTGTACATAATGTCCTTTACAGGCTGACCAGGGGCAGAAGAGTATAACAGAGTTAATGTGGCATGGGCAATGTCTTTGCATGGGTTTTTCAGAGACTATGGTAAACCATCACATGTACAATATACAAGTCTCTGAGATAGGAACAAATTAAGTACAACTGATAAATAGGCAAGTAAATAGCCATAGGAAACAAAAGACTATTCCCGGTATCGGGCAGGCCGTACTCCTTGCATTGACCTCTGGGATCACCTCGTTTGGAGGAAATTACGTAGGTAGGTCTGGTATTTGCACTGGTTCTGTAGCAGCAACAGGAGCCACAGAAGGCTGTCTTAACAAAGGCACCAATACAGGAACTAATGAGCTAAAGGTAGGGGCTGGCGCCAAATAGTATAGTATACATGATGATTTGAAGAGAACATTGGCACACCCATAGAAAGATATATCTCTTCAAATTGAAAAATTGTCGGTGTTGGTTCCACAACACATTGAGGTGGTGAGGTCAAGGTTAGTAGATCCTCCTTCACACATAGATGAATACAGTTCTAAAGGAATTAAGCATTGTAATAGACAGACCTTTATTTTTAATATTTAAGGACTCTATAGTAACAGGGACTGTTCCCCAGGACTGGCACATGGCAGATGTGGTGCCAATATTTAAAAAGGGGACAAAAGGTGACCCCGGGAATTACAGACCGGTTAGTTTAACCTCCGTTGTATGTAAATTGTTTGAGGGTTTTCTAAGCAATGCGATTTTGGAGTATATTGATAAAAATAAATGTATGACTCCATATCAGCATGGCTTTATGAGGGATTGGTCCTGTCAGACTAACTTGATCAGCTTTTATGAGGAGGTGAGCTCCAGACTGGACCAGGGGAAATCACTGGATGTCGTATATCTGGATTTTTCCAAAACATTTGATACGGTTCGACATAAAAGGTTGGTGCATAAAATGAGAAGGTTTGGGCTGGGGGAGAATGTGTGCAAGTGGGTAAGTCACTGGCTCAATGATAGGAAACAGAGGGTGGTTATTAATGGTACTTATTCTGATTGGGTGACTGTTACTAGTGGGGTACCACAGGAGTCAGTCATGGGTCCTGTTCTATTTAATATATTCATTAATGACCTTGTAGAAGGGTTGAATAGTAAAGTAGCAATCTTTGCAGATGATACTAAACTCTGTAAAGCGGTAAACACTTTAGAGGACAGTGCACTGTTACAAATGGATCTGGATAGGTTGGAGGTTTGGGCTGGGAAGTGGCAGATGAGGTTTAACACTGATAAATGTAAGGTAATGCACATGGGGAGGAAAAATCCGGGCTGGGATTATGTATTAAATGGGAGAACACTTGGGACGAATGACATGGAAAAGGACTTAGGGATCTTAGTTAATAGTAAATTTAGCTGTAGTGACCAGTGTCGGGTAGATGCTGCCAAGGCAAATAAAATCATGGGGTGCATCAATAGGGGCATAGATGCCCACGACAAGGAAATAATTCTACCGCTGTACAAATCACAAGTCAGACCACACATGGAATACTGACTGAGTACAGTACTGGGCCCCAGTGTACAAGAAATATATAGTGGAGCTGGAGAGGTCAAGACGGGCAACCAGGGTAATACGGGGAATGGGAGGACTACAGTAGCCAGAAATATTATCAAAATTGGGTTTATTTAGTTTAGAAAAAAGAAGGCTTAGGAGAGACCTAATAACTATGTATAAATATATCAGGGGACAGTACAGTGATCTCTCCCATGATCTATTTATACCCAGGACTGTATCTATAACAAGGGGGCATCCTCTACGTTTAGAGGAAAGAAGGTTTCTACACAACCACAGACAGGGGTTCTTTACTGTAAAAGCAGTGAGACTGTGAAATTCTCTCCCGGAGGAGGTGGGCATGGTGAACTCTGTAAAAGAGTTAAAAAGGGGTCTGGATGCATTCTTGGAGAATAATAACATTGTCGGTTATGTACACTACATTTATAGGGACAGAAGGTTGATCCAGGGATTTATTCTGACTGCCATATTTGGAGTCGGGAAGGAATTTTTACCTCTAGTATGAGGGTTTTTTGCCTTCCCCTGGATCAACTCAGTAGGGACTTATTAGGGATATAGGTTTAACTAGATGGACTCTGGTCTTTTTTCAACCTAATGAACTATGTTACTATGTTACTATATATGACTTGTGGAGATCTGTCATGCTTTTGTACCTCGTAAATGTCTGATTCTGCATATGGTATGTCTGTGATGGTGTATGCCTCTGTCTCCCATATTAAATCCAACTTATCCATACGTGGATACTTTAACCAGACTTTGTCACCAATGTTTAAGGGCTTGGTGGCAGCATGCTGATTATAATCTTCCTGCTGTCTTAGCCTTGCTTCGTCAATCTTCTGGTTCACAATCTCCTGTGGATCTTGGATTCTCGTTTTGTGATCTACGACCAAGTCCTGAGTTGGTAGAGGATTGGTATTGTCAGGGACTTGAAGACCGAAGGTTCTATCTGTGGTCAATTGTCCATGCCTCCAAATCATAAGATAGAAGGGGGTCTAGTCCATAGAACAGTGAGTGGTATTGTTTTATATTTCCACCAACTCTGGTAACAATTGAGGCCACTTTTCCTTCTTCATGACTGATGCTGTCCGCATCATGTGGCATCAGTTGGTTGATTCACTCATATAATCCATTTCCTTGTGGATGGTAAGTTGTGGTTTGCAGCTTCTTTCAATCGTGGAACTAGCACAGATCTTGGAACAGCTGGGCATCAAACGCTGGCTCACGGTCAGTAAGGACTGCTTCTAGACAACTCAGTTTCTGGACCAATTTAATGTAGAACACGTGAGCAGTGGTTTTGGCTGTAAGATCCTAGACTGGAATAACAACGACCTATTTTGAATAATGGTCAACCATCGTCAAAGCAAAAGTATATCCTAAACAGGTAGGAACCAACTTCACATGATCCAAGGCTGCAAGCTGGTTTGGTAACTGACTGTGGATGGGATGGAGTAGTACTCTGGCATCCTTTTTCAGTGACATTGCAGATGGAGCACTCGTTGTACCAACAATTGATGTCTCCTCGCATTCCTATCCAGTAGAATCCCTTTCTTATGGTCGCTTCTGTTTTGTCCTGACTTCTCATGATATGCTTCGAAGACTATCCTCGGGATTAGGATTTAATGCAGCCTCTCGTCAGAGACAGGGTCTAGAGTGTAGCGATGCTGAATTACCTTCTAGATAAGCAGTCAAAAGATGATGGAGCTCAATGTCTGGCTGAACCCAACGTAGGTGTGATGGAACTTTTCCCTCTGTGAAGTAGTTACTTAATTCAATCAGGACTTGACTCTCATTCTGGATGGTTCTCCAGGTGGAAAGGTCTTTAGAGAGCCATGAGAGTATGTCAGCATTGATATTCATTTTGCCACTTCGGTACTTTATTGTGAAGCAGTAGTTGGCTAGTTTGCAAGGGTACAGGTTGCCAGTTACACGCTAACAGACTGAAAGCTACATTACATGACTTACATAAATCATCCCAATATTGTCCCAATATTAATAGAACATTTTCTTAGGGATAGTTGACACGTGTGACCCTGTGTCCACCAGCTCCTGTAGGGGTACACCCTCAGCAACCACAGTCATATTAGGGCAGGGCGCGATGTGGAGGGAGAGTTCGAACTGGGGAAATTTCGGGGTTGGACCTGGTTGGAGTTCTCCTGAGGGCCGGTCCTCAACCTTTGGGGCAGCCAATTTAAAGCCCAGCACTGGGTTTTTGGTTTCTGGCAGTAAGTACAGGTTTCTGGATAAGGATGACCTGATGGCAGGGTAGGCCTAATCACCAGCTCCTTAGCCACCTTAGTTAATTTTGCTAGGTCCTGTTTCATAATTTGGAGCTCAATGGCAGGGGTGACAGTTTGTACTGATCGGACTGAGGATGGAGCAGGTTGGAACAGCAGTGACACCTCCGACTCAGTCTCTGACTTCACTACTTGGACAGTTATCATACCTAGCGGTACGGCCGGACACACTGGCCGTGAGTGCTCCCCTGCTCTGTCCACTTCTGGTGGCGGGCCCGGGATTCACATCGCGGGACACGCCCACATGCGAATCTTGGGCCACCACTTACCTTCCCTATCTGCTGTTCCTCCTGTTGTCTCACATCGCCAGCACGCATGTCCCCACCTTGCTTTAAGATTTAAAGGGCTAGTGAGCCCTTGATTGTTGCTTTCACCTGTGCCTTGTCAATAAGTGTGATCACCTCCCACACCCCCTTGCCGGATCTTTGCGCCTAGTGCCTCAGAGAAAGCAGTCATTGTGTTTGCCTTTCTGTGTTCCTGACTACTCAGCTTGTGACCTGACTCCGCTCCTGTGCTGCCAGCCTACTGACTTGCTACGTCCTGACTATGCTTCTGTACCGCCTGTCCTGCCTTCCTGCCAGCCTCTCTGTGTCATCTCTCCTGAGTCAGGTTACACCTAGCAGCCTATGTGGTCGAGTTGTGCCAGGGGTAGCGACCTGGGTGCCGCCTTCCGCAGCAAGACCATCCCGCTTTGCAGCAGGCTCTGGTGAAAACCAGCGGCATCTTAGGCTCCGCTCCCTGGTATGGCTCACGTCATCTTCCACACAGGTCCAGAGGATCCACTACCTCCTGCCGCAACAGTAAGATCTGGTCATGGATCTCGCTGGGGTTCCTTTGCCAGATGTTACAGATCTTTCCACCGTAGTGGCTCAACAGTCGTAGCAGTTAGCTTGTCAGGCACAGCATCTGAATCAATTGTCTGCCATGATGCAACAGCTTCTTGCCGCCAAACAGCAGCCGCAACCTCCTCCTTTGTCTCCTGTACCTGCAGCTCCTTCCAGATCCAAGCTTCGTTTATCCCTGCCCATGAAGTATGACGGGTATCCTAAGTTGTGTAGAGGCTTCGTGACTAAGTGCTCTATGCTTTTGGAGCTCATGGTGAATCAGTTTCCTACGGAGCGAGTTAAAGTGGCCGTTGTGGTCATTTTATTGTCCATTAAAGCCCTGGCCTGGGCTACTCCCCTCAGGGATCGTAATGATCCACTGTCTTCAAACCTGCAGGCCTTTCTCTCAGAATTCTGCAATGTCTTCGAAGAATCCACATGGGCCTCCTTGGCTGAACTGGCTTGGAACAACGAGGCCTTGGGTGCTACATTTAAAGAAGGACTGTCTAGTAGAATCAAGGATGCTCTCGCTGCTCGTGATCCTCTGTTTACCCTGAGTGAGCTTATGCATTTGGCCACTTGAATTGATGTGTGTTTTGCAGGCAGGATGAACTTTGTCTGGAAAGAGCCTGTGTGGTCAAGTCATGCCAGGGGTAGTGAACTGGGTGCTGCCTGCCACAGCAAGACCATCCCACTTTGCGGCGGGCTCTGGTGAAAACCAGCGGCACCTTAGACTCCACTCCCTGGTATGGCTCATGTCATCTTCCACACAGGTCCAGAGGATCCACTACCACCTGCCGTAACAACAGCAAGTCTTTTAAACACAGGGAAAGAGATACCTGGGTTCTGGGCAGCAAGCATTTTAAGTAGGGCCTTCCCCCATTTGGTGTAGACTCTTCTATGAACCTGTCCAGTAATACTTTACCTGGATCAGGTGGTATACCATTCATTTTTTGAACAATGTCAAATGCATTTTGGAGGATCACTGCATAAGCCCTCAGACTCTCACCTGGCTTCTGTCTCCGCTCATAGAATCTGAGGCCTACCTCTGAGGGTGTTCGTTTCTCAAACACTGGCAGTGGATGGAGACATGGCATTGGACACGGGAGCAGATGGTGCACATGCTGCAGGTGGTGATGTGGCACTTGTGCTCCCTTGTACTGGGTTCAGGCATGTTAGCACTTGGGAGGGCACTTTAAGAATAATGATGTGTATGGCCCTTAAAACAAAGCGTTGCAGCAGCTTGGATAATGCACATAGTCTATAGCTGTAGTGATTTGAGGTGTGCCCCCTCTGTTTCGCAAAAACAGTTAGCAATGCACTTGTCGGCTGACAACTTCAGGCAATAGCTGGATAGAACATGACAGCTGCAGGATACTGTTAGCAGATTTTGGCAATGGAGGCTTTATGCAGCACTATGCTGATGACTGCAGGTGCACACAAGTCTTTTACTGTTGCAGTATAATACTAAAAATGATCGTGGCAAGCAGCCGTGGGAATTTTTAAGATAGTGGCACCCGAGGAACTTTCCGTAGAGTCCAGTTCCTAAAATCTTCCCCTGTGCAACACAGAGCGGCACTTTTGGTTCCTCCTTGCTGCAGGGAAAGAGGCATTGCCACCAGAGACTAGCTGTTAACTCTTGCAGGTCTAGTGATAATGGAGATCGAAATCTTAGCATTTCTCCGGTTCACTGTATCTTCACCTTGAACTCCTGACAAAGAAGCTGCATGTTTAAGAAGAATGGTGAGTGTGATCTACTCTCTTCTATCAGTATATTTTCCACTTAAAGGGCAACTGCATCCATAACAACTTGTCCCTTATCCACAGGATAGGTGATAAGTGTTTGATCGCGGGGGGTCCAACCGCTGGGACCCCCCACGATCTCCAAAATGGGCACTGGCATTGCCACTCTGTGAGAGCGGCTAATGCGCATAGCGTCAACCTCAGTGAGGATGACGGTATGTCCCCTCTCCATACAGCTCTATGGGAGAGGCGGGGAGGCACAAACACTGCCTTCCTGCCTCTCCCATAGAACTACATGGAGGAGGTTCGTCTGCCGGGACCTTGTGCAGGAGATCGCAGCGGGTCCCAGCATTCAGACCCCCCGTGATTAGACACTTATCCCCTATCCTGTTATGGCTGCAGATTTCCTTTAACAAAATTTGTTCTGATTGTCCCATGCTTTTATTGTCTAGCTTACTCATAGAGATATGTGGCCTCTTATGTATGCAGGAAACACTTTCAGAATGTATTTTTTTTAATAGTTGAGAACTATAATTACAAATGAAACAGGGGAATGGAGCATCTAGATTTTATTGCTGTGATTATTATTATAGCAGCGAACACAGAAAATCATCTTTGTTTGGAACGGTAAGGCCCAGTGGCCTAAGGCCAAGCAATTAGTTATTTTCTTTTTAAGTTGAAATCAAATGCCACCATTGAAATGAAAATAGAAATGAATAACCGTCTCCCATCATTGCAGGCTGAGGAAAAGAACTGCGCAGTATAAAAGCCATTTTAAATCCGTTTTTGGCACCTACATCCTAATTAAACTTGCGCCTAAGATGCACACGTGGAAGGAACACTGCAATAAGCTATTGTACTCCTTCTGTAATGAATTATTTCACTTATTTGGAGCTCTTTTCTAATTAATTGACTGGGCTTACCCTGTTGTAGGGCTCAAGAAATAAGGTTAATTAAAGCAGCAGGTCTGCAATACATCAAATGCTTTATCTCACCTTCTTCCTTGTGTTTGAGTACAGCAATATTATTTACTTGGAAATAAGAATTTATTGATATTTATGCCAAATATACACCTTTTTAACATAGATCATCCTTTGTTCGTGTTCAGGTGCATTTTGTGATCTCATATTGCATAAGCAGATCCCAAGGAGAAACTAACTTTACAGATTATATTTTATAGAAGGCAAGACCAGCCAATTGGCATGCAATAGCATGGTTGATAATAAATATTGAGTTCCCAATAAATCATAGCAAGGTTTTATCTTTAGAGCCACTTATTGATTATATTAAGGATCACGTGAAATATTAGCTCAAATAGAATATTATTAGAAAAATCTTACCTATCCAAAAGTTACTTACTAAGTAGTGAGAAAATCTGAAAGCTTTCCAGGTTCCTTGTAGGTATCATAAGAGGAATACAGGTGAATTAGGGTTTAAAAAAATGTATATGTATCAATGTGTTTTTTGTTTTGTTTTCACAATTCAATGGGAAACAGATTATGTTGTATAGCATATAGCAAAATGTGCTCATAGCATCCCTATAATGTATACGTTTTATCCTTTTCTATAGCATAAATGTGTACATTAAACTTAAACACAATACAGTGTTAACCCATTGTTATCCAGCTCTAAGGACCCTTTTAGACGGCCCAATGCTCTAAAGTAAATGTACACTAATCTCATAGATCGGCACTCTTTTAAAGAGCCTACAAGGCTAGGGCATCAGGAGGAGAGGACCATATGAGTGCTAAATTATTTGTGTGACCATGGCCAGACTGGCCATCGGGCACATCGGTCATTTTTCCATCTACCCCAGCAACAGTCTATTATTTTTTAACAGAATTTTTTATAAAACAAATGCCGAGCTCCAAGTGAGGCCCCCTTTTCAGATTGCGCTAAGTACAGAGCAGCTGGGGCAGGGAAACTGCTGCATTAATAGCAGCAGATGTCCATGCACAGGCATGCCCTTGGCATGACGGACGTGTCCCCACCCCGGCTGCTCTGCTCCAAGTATGTGGAAGCTGGAACCTTGCTCCCTGCTGTAATCTCTCCCACTGCTGCAGCCTGCCTACCAACTCTACGTGGTAAGGGGGAGGGTTTGCCAAAGGATGACTAAGGGGTCTGGGGGGGGGAAAGTGCAGTAAAGGGAAAATGTGAAGGTGGATGACTAAGGGGTCTGGGACAGCAGTAAAGTTAAAGGATGAAAGATGATTGAGGGGTCTGGGGGTGAAGAAGGGAGCAGAGAGGGCATGTCTGGGGGAGAAGGACAGGGGTGTCTGGGGCAGGGAGCAGTAAAGTGTGAAGGATGACTGAGGGGACTTAGGGGAGGAAAAGGTGACAGAGGAGTCTGGGGGGGTCAGTAAAGTGTGAACGATGACTAAGAGGTCTGGGAGGGGTTGGGAGAAGGGGGGCAGGAAAGTATGAAGGAGCATGATTGAGAGGTCTGGGGGATGGAGAAGGGGACAGAGGGGTCTGGATGGCAGTAAAGTGTGAAGGATGACTGAGGGGTCTGGGGGGAGAAGAAGGGGACAGGGGGGCAGAAAAGTATAAAGGACGACAAAGGGGTCTGGGGGGGCAGAGGAGTTTGGAGGGACTTAAGGGTCTTAAGGAGGAGGGGAAAGATGGGTCTGGGGGAGGACTAAGGAGTCTGAGGGACTTTGGGCGCATCCACCCTGAGGACATTCACCTGATGGAAATCCACTTGCAGCAGAGTTTCATTGTTTTCAATGAGATTCTGCTGCTCTGTGCACATTGCAGAATCGCCTCAGCTGAATTCCGCTGTCAGAATGGACATCCACCCAAAGACCCAATGAACATGTTCATTCTTTGTGACTGTTTTGCCATCTATGAGATTGGGAAACATCATGCCGCCAGTGACATCGGTGGTGCCTGCTGCAAGTGGACATACAGCTGGCTAAATGTTTACAGTGTGGAGGAGTGCTTAGGGGTCTGCAGGAGGAGGGGAAAGAAGGGTCTGGGGGGACTAAGGGATCTGGGGTAGGACAGCACAGGGTTGTTTTAGAAGAAACAGGCTATGTTCACACATTGACATTTCCACAAAATAATTCAGCCAGAAATTCAGCTGAAATTTATTGTCCATTATGTTTAATGGAATTCCACTGACTCGTTTACACATCTGATTTTCGGTGGAAATTCTGCATTCAGCAATATTTTAAGACTTGTCTTAAAATTTTGCAGAAATGCAGACAGAATCTTATTGAACTCAATGGGGTTTTAAATTATGGCAGAAATTTGGGTTTTGATCTCACAGAAATTCCGCATCAGTTCCACAAAAATTCTACAACAAATTCTGCAGAGCGGAATTTGAATGGAATTGCAGATTTTTAGTCGTGTGAACAGAGCCAATGTGTCTAGGAATATAATTTTTAGGGGCATGATGTCTAGCAGGGTAATAATGTTTATAGTCTTTATACAGAGGATGATGATCTACTGACAAAGTAAGGAATCAATGATGTCCCGACGTCAGACTCTGCAGAGGAAGAAGTCATGATTTCTCGACCAGATGTAGAAGAGAAGAAAAGGAAAGGCAACAAAGAAGATGTCTTCTGTGAGTCAATATACCATTGTGTATTCTGTCTGACTGTCCAATCAGAGCTGTAGCTCAAGCTTGTACATTGTATTTTTTGCAGGTATGATGGGTAAAACTGTACCCCAATCTGTGGCTCTCCAGTTGTTATAAAACTACAATTAACATCATACCTAAGGCTCTACAGGTACGATGGGAGATCAACAGCTGGAGGGCCACTTAAACCGAGGTGATTTTAGACAGTGATTTTAGATTTATGCAGCCCATTAAAATAGGCTGCATAGTCTTATATGCCCAGGCCTGTTTTTGGTCCCAGTCTGGCCCTGCCTGTGACGCTTCGTAGCAATCAGCTGTCGGACGCACATCCCCTTTAACACGGTGAGATGTGCCATCCCTTTTTTAAAGAGAAAGTACCATCAAAAATTGCCTAGAGATGTATCAAACCTTGTGAAAATGAAAAGTAATGCAGTTGCCCATAGCAACTAATCAGATTGCAGCTTTAATTTTTAAAAAGGTCTCTGAAAAAATTTAAGCTGAAATCCAGTTGGTTCCTATGGGCAACTACTCTACTGTTCCTTTTCCTTTGCATAAATCTTCCATTTGAATCAAGTGAAAGAATTTAATCATTTACTGTTTTACCATTTTTCTATGGCCCTATAAATGGGATAACAAATTAAGATATCATGCTGTTCTTTCTCTGACCATCATAATAATAATGCTTCCTTTTCTGCACAGATCACTGTAGATATCATCAATGTACTGTATAGCTAACACAGGATTCATTAATCACAATACGTGATTGTTACAGCTTAAAGGGCTTATCCAGGAATAGAAACACAGAGCTAATGTATTCCACAAACAGCACCACACCTGTCCTCATGTTGTGTGTGGTATTGCAGCTTGGCTCCGTTTGATTCAATGGAACTAAGTTGCAATACCACAGTCAACATGAGGATAGGTGTGATGCTGTTTTTGGAAGAAATCAGTTCTGTGTTTCTAATCCTGGAAAACCCCTTTAATCCTTTCCTATATTCTAACCTCTGCATAGGTCACAGAACATGCTCAGAATACCCTTTCAACAAAGTCAATAAGCCAGCTCCAAACTGCAGGTTCCTATTATCCTTTGGACTGATGTAAAGCATATCACTGAATGCTGTTAAAATCAGCTTAGACATGATGGCTGTCCTTATAATCATGTACAGATAATAGAATATAACTGTATAGTCAGAAAATAAAAAAATGGCTGAAATAATATGTATAAATTTACTGATACTAAATTTAATTAGTAAAAAAATATATATAAACATAAAAAATAGGCAATGTATTTCCTTTAAAGGGGTGCTCCGGTGGAAATGTATTATTATTATTTTTTTTTTTTTAAATCAACTGGTGCCAGAAAGTTAAACTGATTAGTAAATGACTTCTATTAAAAAAAATCTTAATCCTTCCAGTACTTATTAGCTGATAAATACTATAGAGGAAATTATTTTCTTTTTGGAACACAGTGCTCTCTGCTGACACCTCTGTCCATTTTAGGAACTGTCCAGAGCAGCATATGTTTGCTATGGGGATTTTCTTCTTCTCTGGACAGTTCTTAAAATGGACAGCAATGTCAGCAGAGAACACTGTGGTCATGGTGTCAGCAGAGAGCTCTGTATTCCAAAAATAAAATAATTTCCTCTGTAGTATTCAACAGCTAATAAGTACTGTAAGGATAAAGATTTTTAAATAGAAGTAATTTACAAATCTGTTTAACTTTCTGGCACCAGTTGATTTAAGAAAAAAAGTTTTCCTTTGGAGTACCCCTTTAAGATAGCAAGTTGAATTGTTTTTCACCCCTAAACACAAATGGACGTTTATGAACGTCCATAAGCATCTCCTGAGGTATGACACACGCTCAGCAGGTGAGCGCGCATCATACCCGGTGGGTCCCAGTTGCTATAAGCAACCAGGACTCGTGGCTAATGCCGGACATCGTCGATCGGGCTGAAGTCCGGCATTAACTCTTGCACGTAGTTAGGATTTTTTTCAGAAGTAATACAAAATCAAACTGTTACGCCGAGCGCTCCGGGTCCCCGCTCCTCCCCGGAGCGCTCGCAACATCCTCGCAATCGCAGCGCCCCGGTCAGACCTGCTGACCGGGTGCGCTGCGATACCTCTCCCAGCCGGGATGCGATTCGCGATGCGGGTGGCGCCCGCTCGCGATGCGCACCCCGGCTCCCGTACCTGACTCGCTCTCCGTCGGTCCTGTCCCGGCGCGCGGCCCCGCTCCTTAGGGCGCGCGCGCGCCGGGTCTCTACGATTTAAAGGGCCACTGCGCCGCTGATTGGCGCAGTTGGCTTAATTAGTTCATTCACCTGTGCACTTCCCTATTTAACCTCACTTCCCCTTCCCTTCCTTGCCGGATCTTGTTGCCATCGTGCCAGTGAAAGCGTTTCCCAGTGTGTTCCTAGCCTGTGTTCCAGACCTCCTGCCGTTGCCCCTGACTACGATCCTTGCTGCCTGCCCCGACCTTCTGCTACGTCCGACCTTGCTCTTGTCTACTCCCTTGTACCGCGCCTATCTTCAGCAGTCAGAGAGGTTGAGCCGTTGCTAGTGGATACGACCTGGTTGCTACCGCCGCTGCAAGACCATCCCGCTTTGCGGCGGGCTCTGGTGAAAACCAGTAGCAGCTTAGAACCGGTCCACTAGCACGGTCCACGCCAATCCCTCTCTGGCACAGAGGATCCACCTCCTGCCAGCCGAATCGTGACACAAACCTATATAAGTAGGTTATCATTGTAACCGTATGGACCTACAGAATAAAGATAAGGTGTAATTTTACCGAAAAATGTACTGCGTAGAAACGGAAGCCCCCAAAAGTTACAAAATTTCGTTTTTTCTTCCATTTTGTCAAACAATTATTATTTTTTTTTCCGTTTCGCCATAGATGTTGGGGTAAAATGACTGATGTCATTACAAAGTAGAATTGGTGGCGCAAAAAATAAGCCATCATATGGATTTGTAGGTGCAAAATTGAAAGGGTTATTATTTTTAGAAGGTGATGAGGAAAAAACGAAAATGCAAAAACTGGAAAACCCTCCATCCTTAAGGGGTTAATAATATAACTGTTCATACATTTTATTCTAGAAACGTGTTCTCTCACAGTTTTCAAAACTTCAGCAACATATAATTTCCAGTTTCAACTTTTACTGCCTATTTCGCACTTCTATTAAATCATTTGATTCCCCTATTTTCATGTTGATAATACACAGACAACCTTCTATATCAGATGTTCCACCTAGACATAAAATGTCAGGCCATAACAATTCTTCAGATTCTCTGAATACTAGAAACTGTTCCAAGGAAACTTAATGATAGTAGTCAAAGCAACCCATAGAGCGAATGACATTTTGAGCCATTTTCTGAAGTAATCTATGAAGGTAAATAGCATAGGTACAATCATTAAGAGACTGCTCAAACCTCCTCACAATATCAATTGCCTCGATTCCCATGCTGAATGGATAAGATGTTCATGTTGTAATTGTGATGCCAGTGACCGCTGTTTTATTAGGTGACTGACAGTGGCACATAACAATCATTGCTGCAACTCATGTATTTACACAAGGGATGTAATTCATTTAGTAGCTGTGTTATATAGATGCAGGATACCTTCATACAATGAGATGACAGCTTTTCAAACAAGTTACATATGTATACCCCCGAAACGCACTGTGCATGTCTGTATCTCAATTTATGTAATAATAAATGAGATTTTATACTTAAAAGACTGAACCTATATTCCGATCTCTAAAAGGTAGCTCCATAGCAGACCATTTTTTTATTTTTTGCACTATTTCCAAGTCTTCTGCCGGCCTCTTACCGAGTATCCGGCCGGACCCTGCAGGCTGCAGCCCGAGATCATCTGACCCCAAGCGGAGGGGTGATATGCATATATCAAGCCATACCTCAGGTGAGTACCACTAACATTGGGGTTGTGGACCGGGATTATCCCATTGAATTGCGCAAGGCACTATCCTCTCCCTCTTTTGTCTCCCTATCTACATATATAATCCAACACATTCCACAGAGAATAACAGAAATCATGTCCTATTCTTCTTATAGTCTATACAGCAATAGAGGAGAAGGCAGTCATTTGGCAATTTCTGGATTAAGGGGTCCACATGGGATTTCAATTATTCTTGTGGCCTGGATTAAGGAGTTCACATGGGATTTCTATTATCCTTGTGGAATCTTCACTGAAGGGGTTAACATTGTGTAAAAAATGTTCCCCCTCTATTGGAAAAGGATTCACTTTTGCCTGGTGACAGGCTATTATTGGTGTTACTGACCAGATTTGTACATTATCTGACTGACAATAGGCGTGGGTTAACTTCCGTCCCAGTCGGGTGACTTGTCTTTGGTGGTCTTTCAAAAAAAAGAAAAAAAGCTGAGGAAAAGATAATAAAATTCTTCTGTGAGGTGATGTCCCTGCTGAATTGCCAATGCACCTGCTACGTTACAGATGCTGAATGTATGGACGGAGGACACAGGGAGGTGTCCAAAAGAGGTCATGAATGGTGTGCTTCCAGGCTTCAGTGGTGGCATTGATATTGAAGGAAGCGGAGCAGCAATGGGAGCTGGAGAGAACATTTGTCCAGATTTGTGGACATTTTTTCTGGTAGTGGACCACTGGGGCAAAGAAGCATTTAGTCAGCAACCAAGTTTTCCCACCTAAAAAAGATGAGAGAGGCCTATAATTTTCATTATTGGTATACCTCAACTATGAGAGACATAATGAGAAAAAAAAATCATAAAATCACAACTGATTTTTGAAGAATTTATTTGCAAATTATGTTGGAAAATAAGTATTTGGTCAATAACAAAACTTCATCTCAATACTTTGTTATATACCCTTTGTTGGCAATGACAGAGGTCAAACGTTTTCTGTAAGTCTTCACAAGGTTTTCACACACTGTTGCTGGTACTTTGGCCAATTCCTCCATGAAGATCTCCTCTAGAGCAGTGATGTTTTGGGGCTGTCACTGGGCAAAACAGACTTTCAACTCCCTCCAAAGGTTTTCTATGGGGTTGAGATGTGGAGATTGGCTAGGCCACTCCAGGACCTTGAGATGCTTCTTACAAAGCCACTCCTTGCCTGGGCGGTGTGTTTGGGATCATTGTCATGCTGAAAGACCCAGCCACATTTCATCTTCATTGCCCTTGCTGATGGAAGAAAATGAGGAAAAAACTAAAAAAGTGTGGGGTGCTGTCTGGCGTAGTAGGTTTGATGGTTAAAAGAGAAGAGAAGAGGAGAAAGCCCACCACCACACCTATGCAGTGGTACTGACCTCTAGGAGCATTGCGTTGGATTAGGCACGACTCTGTCATGGGTCACGGTTTGTGGTGGGCTGTTACAGCTTGCTGCTTGGTTTCCTTTTGTCCGTCGCCCCCAGGAGGGCTTACTGAAAAGACAATAAAGGAAGTGGAAGCACAGAAAATGCGGGAGTTGGGTCTTCCAAGCGCTACTATGGTCGTGAAATGAGTCAAGGTGCCAAAGATACACAGGATTCTTTTTTATTGGTACATAAAAGGTACAACTGGACAACACGTTTCGGTGCCTTCCTCAGGTCCACAAAAATAATTTGAGTGTCCTGTTCTCGAGTTCCTGTGTGTTGGCGGCCATAGTTCCTGTGTGTTGGCAGCCACACTTGCTGATGGAAGGAGGTTTTCACTCAAAATCTCAAGATACATGGCCCCATTCATTCTTTCTTTTACACGTATCAGTTGTCCTGGTCCCTTAGCAGAAAAACAGCCCCAAAGCATGATGTTTCCACCCCCATGCTTCACAATAGGTATGGTGTTCTTTGGATGCAACTCAGCATTCTTTCTCCTTGAAACAAGATGAGTTGAGTTTTTACCAAAAAGTTCTACTTTGGTTTCATCTGACCATATGACATTCTCCCAATACTCTTCTGGATAATCCAAAGGCTCTCTAGTGAACTTCAGATGGGCCCGGACATGTACTGTCTTAAGCAGGGGGACACGTCTGGCACTGCATGATCTGAGACTCTGGTGGCGTAGTATGTTACTGATGGTAGCCTTTGTAACTTTGGTCCCAGCTCTATGTAGGTCATTCATTTGGTCCCCCGTGTGGTTCTAGGATTATTGTTCACCGTTCTTGTGATCATTTTGACACCATGGGGTGAGATCTTGCATGGAGCCCCAGATCGAGGTCTTGTATGTCTTCCACTTTCTGATAATTGCTCCCACAGTTGATTTCTTCACACCAAGCTGCTTGCCTATTGCAGATTCTGTCTTCCCAGCCTGGTGCAGGTCTACAATTTTGTTTCTGGTGTCCTTCGACAGCTCTTTGGTCTTGGCCGTAGTGGAGTTTGGAGTGTGACTGAGTGTGTTTTATACTGATAACAAGTTCAACCAGGTGCCATTAATACAGGCAATGAGTGGAGGATAGAGGAGACTCTTAAAGAAGAAGTTACAGGTCTGTGAGAGACAGAAATCTTGCTTGTTTGTAGGTGACCAAAAACTTATTTTCCACCATAATTTGCAAATAAATTCTTTAAAAATCAGACAATGTGATTTTATGGATTTTTTTCTCATTATGTCTCTCATAGTTGAGGTATACCGATGATGAAAATTACAGGCCTCTCTCATCTTTTTAAGTGGGAGAACTTGCACAATTGGTGGCTGACTAAATACTTTTTGCCCCACTGTAGTTTGTTTTGGCAGATTTTTTTGGCTTTGCTTACAGGTGCCATGAAATCTGAAGGTTTTGGTGTATTTTTTATTGGTTGTTGAGCAAATAGCACTTTTCCAAGATTGAGAATGGTGTATTCAAAAATATCACAAATACACATATAGCCTCTAGCTCACACCTCGTTGCGCTGTGTCCCAGACCGGTGCGGACGACACATGGAATAAATAGCAATACACAAACAAACAAAAAACATTGTTCTTCTAGAGTTATTCTCAGTGTTAGTGGCATTGACCCTTTGGGATAGGGATTTTTCAAACAGGAGAATTATTCTTCATAATGATGATAAGGGTGTATTATTGTATGCTGTCAATTACTTTACATCTAAATGCCTGTTAGTTGTCATGTTTCTTACACATTTAGTCATTTTATATTTTTGATTAAATTATTGGATTAAAAGAGCAATATGTTTATGGGTCTGTTAATGATGTAGCTGATGTATTGTCTCATTTTCCAGGTTCCATTACTTGGTCCAGTAGGTTGATGCAGAAGGAGAGGTTTCCCGACTATCTATGGTGGTCATATGGCTTTGATGTCTAGTCTTTTGGAACAGTGGGTCGCTAAGATGACGTGTTCTGGTTATTTACAGTATACAGCATATTCTGTGCTGTTTCATCATAGTTTGAATTGTGTGCATTTGTTGTTGTTTAACAGCATATGTAAAATATGAATAAAAGTTAAACAGAATGTGCTGTGTCCCAGTGTAGAGTCTGTAGTTAGGTGTAGTTTAGCCTTGTTTTATATTTCTGTAGTTATCCTTTTTTACCTGTATTGATCTTAAAATGATTTCTAGTGCTTTATGCAGTTCCTGCATTGTACCAGGTATGTCTGTGATCCATAGGATAACAAACGCATATACACATAGCTAGGAATCTTTCAGAATTAAAGAAGGAGCATGTTCTCATCTAGCCACTCTACTGAGTGGAAGAAAGTTAGTCAGATAGAGGTTAGCCTCTCTGAGAAAAGGCAAGTTTTCTGCAGCTTCTCTGCTGAGTGTGCAGGTCAGCCGCTTCACATGTGGGAAGGAGAGGAGTATATCAGAGAAAAATAGATGAGAATAGCCTGTCACACCTATAGCTCCTGCTAAGAACCCCTAAGCCAGCCTGATGTGTCCCTGCTAAGAATTTTCATATAACTAGCCATTTTCTAAGGTGAGTAGTAAGAAGTAGACAGTTTGCACCAAATTAATATAAAAAATAAAAAAAATACTGGGAGACAAGTGGATATGAAATGCTGCCTCTGAGCTCTTTCAGGATTCAAATTGTGGGTTACCCTGTTCCACCCAGATGCTTACCTATAAGCCTGTTCAAGAACCTGTTGTTAACAGTTAACACTGTGAGTCTGCATATGTTTGCCATTGTGTCTGGTCTCCTTTTGGCACCTGACCATTAAGGACACCCCAAAACACCATCAGGCCAGATACAATACAGAGAGTGCCCTGGGGAAACATCAGCACCACCATCATTGGTGTAATCCCCTTGTCACTGTGCCAGGGGTGTGTGGCAGGACTATAGCAACCACAAAGGCCCAGTGACCACTCAAAACATTACTATGACCACTAAGGTAATTTCAGTAAGACCCACTGGATCTTCGGTCTCCCCACACTTTCTTCCCGGGCTGCTGCATATGTAGCATATTTCCAAAATGAAGCCAGTGAAAAGTACTGTTTTTTTCTCAAAAAAGAAACCCTCATTTATGTACTTTGACAAGAAAATTTAAAAAAAGTCATTGCACGCAAAGAACTGCAGTAAAAAATGAAGGCCAGAAAGTCAAAATGAGGCTGAGTTTTATGGAGTTGAGAAAGCAATTTCAATAGTTGATGTATATGTCTAGGCAGAGTGGTAAGTAACATAATGTTCCTCTGTGACCACACAAACTTTTGGACATTAGGATTCTGTGAGACAACTTGAAGAACTTCTGGTGCATATCCAGTATAATACAGTAGTTTTAGAATAGCATGTAATGTTACAGCTTTTCAGCTAGAAGAACGGATATTTGGTAATTATCCTTTAATGAGTGCTTTTTCAGCAGTTTATTGAATTTAGCCATCTTTTGGTGTTTTCTTAGCATGTGTATATGAAAATAACTAATGCAGATGTATGTACATGTTCTCTGTCCAATATTACTACAAAATGTAGACCTCCTTATACTCACTCAGCAGTCTTCCTGACATGAAAGACATACACAAGAAAGAAATGATATCCTCACAGTGTGGACGAAACAGGAGCAAGAATAGTGACTTGTTAGACATTTGGCAAAGGTGAAAGTATGCCTAGAAACAGGAAATATACTAGGAAATATACACTTTGCTGGTTTACTGAAACTCCCAGCAAGTGTTGGATAAGGAGATGTTACTTTGGGTTACTTTGGCAAAAGTGAGGCCTAGACTACTTTTATTTGTCTTCTGAGCTGAGAGACATGTAGCTCTGGCAAGAGCAAGAAATCAACTGATTCAAACAAGTTTGTGTCCACCCCTTTTGGGTTAGAGGTTGGACTAGGGACTTTCTCTTGCAATGATTGGCTAGAAGTATTATGTAACTAAAGTTTCATTCTTCTCAAAAAATGCAAGAAATGTTAAAGCGTACCTGTCGTCTTCAAAAACTTTTTAGATAATGTGCATTATATGTATATTTGTAATATACACTGGTTGAAAAATGTGGGTATTTTTGGTGAAAAAATGCTGTTTTGTTCTTGCAGCTATTGTCTGTGTGTCTCAACTGGGACAAAATCCAGGAAGTGTGGGCAGGACAAGCAGGACTCTGTGCGGGCTCCCGACTTTTCAGTCAGCCTGTTATGTGAGCCAGGGCATGTAGCAGAACCTCGCTGCACAGAGCCCTTCTTGTCCTCATTGTACAGAGCCCTGCTTGTCCTCAGTGTACAGAGCCCTGCTTGTCCTCAGTGTACAGAGCCCTGCTTGTCCTCAGTGTACAGAGCCCTGCTTGTCCTCAGTGTACAGAGCCCTGCTTGTCATGTCCACACTTTCTGTATTTTGTCTCCACACAGAGGCACACAGGCAATAGCTGCAGGGACAGAATTTTTTTGACCCTGAAATATACACATTTTTGTAACTAATGTACATTACAATTACACATATAATGTAATTATTTAAAGCATATAAAACATTTTTGCAAAACAAAGTGGTCATTTAATCCATTACACTTTTGTTAGCTCATTGGATACAAAAAATTTGGGGCAATGCACCAAACATGTTTGCATTAACTCTCCAATACCTGATACAGATTTTTGCAATGGACAAAACTTTTGACTCTTAGCCACATGTACGGTGTCCATTTTAGGACATCATCAGCCGTCAGCTGTACCTCGCTCATCCTTCAGCCAAAACAACGTCCCGCCTCATCCCTCCTCCATCAGGCGTCAGCCAAAACCTTTGTCATTTGTCATACCTCAGACGAAAATGAAAGTGCTGAGTCAGCAGAGCTTCGGCAGACCTGCTTGCACAGAGAGTGTGTGATTGGCTGCAATCACAGACACTGTGATTGGTTAATGAGAGGGTGTGTGCAGTCCCGCTCCACTGTTTCGACACACTTCTTTACAAACCCTAATCTCTCATGTACCCAGCTTTGTACCCAGCTTTTCACGACTCCTGCAAAACAAACCTACGCTCTCAGCTTTTCCCGATTCCTGCGAAACCTACAGTTATGTACTCAGCTGTAGGTTTTTCAGGAATTGGGAAAAGCTGAGTACATAACTATAGGTTTTGCAGGAATCTGGAAAAGCTGAGTACATAACTGTAGGTTTTTTCAGGAATCGGGAAAAGCTGAGTACATAACTAGGTTTTGCAGGAATTGGGAAAAGGTGAAAGCATAGGTTTGTTTTGCAGGAATCGGAAAAAGCTGGGTACATAAGAGATTAGGGTTTGTAAAGAAGTTTGTCCAAACAGTGCAGCGGGACTGCACAAACCCTCCCATCAACCAATCACAGTATCTGTGCTGGCAGCCAATCACACACTGTCTGTGCTAGCAGGTCTGCCGAAGCTCTGCTGACTCAAAACTTTCATTTTCGTCTGAGGTATGACAGAGTTTAGGTTGACAAAGGTTTTGGCTAACGCCTGACGGAGGAAGGAGGAGGCGGGACACAGTTTTCGCTGAAGGATGAGGGAGGTACGGCTGAAAACTGACGGCGATTTGTCTGAGGGAGGAGGCAGGACGCCGCTTTGGCTGAAGGATGAGGGAGGTACAGCTGATGGCTGATGATGTCCTAAAATGGACACCGTACGCATGTCATCTTTCTTATAATGGTAGCTGGAACAGTCATACTGGGATTAATCAATGACCAAGCCTCAACAGAGGCCCTGGGTCATGTTATCTTGCTGATAGTATCAAGGTTTGCTGGGGTACCCTGGTGTCATCTCAATGTTCCCAGTTCTTCCTCCTTTCATTTAGTTACCAAAACGCCATGTGTTGCTTTCCCCTTCTACTATTATACCCATTGTTGCCAGGCTCATGCAAGCCAAGCCTTGCAATGTTCAAAAGTTCGACGTTCAAAAGTTCGACTAGCTGCTGTGACCCAAAAGTTTTAAGCAAGACTAGGTTCACCGGTTTGGTCCTTGTTCTTGGTAGTTAAACAACTAATATAAATTAGGCTTTGGAGGATGTCCTGTATAGCACTGATGTTAATCTCTTAAAGGGGTATTCCAGGCAAAAAAAAAAATGTTATATATCAACTGGCTCCGCAAAGTTAAACAGATTTGTAAATTAATTCTATTAAAAAATCTTAATCCTTCCAATAGTTATTAGCTTCTGAAGTTTTCTGTCTAACTGCTCAATGATGATGTCACATCCCGGGAGCTGTGCATGCTGGGAGAATATCCCCATAGGAACTGCACAGCTCCCGGGACATAACATCATCATTGAGCAGTTAGACAGAAAACAACAACTCAACTTCAGAAGCTAATAACTATTGGAAGGATTAAGATTTTTTAATAGAAGTAATTTACAAATATGTTTAACTTTCCAAGCCAGTTGATATATAAAAAAAAGTTTTGGCCTGGAATACCCCTTTAACTATGTGTACTGTTTAGAATTCTACTCTAGTGAGCACTTACCTGCAGATTTGTTACAATTAATAAAAAAAGAAATGTTGCATAGCCATTGAAAAGGTTAACATGTCCCAAATCGCTGTTTGTACAAACATTTATTTTTTTCATTATGGCCATCCAGAGAATTATAGTATATTTTCCTAAATCCTATAGAATTCCATCTACACACAGAAGGGAGAAGAGAAGGATAAGATTATAAGAGATTTCTAGGGCAAAATGTGCTTCCTGCTATTTCATGTCTGATACAGAATCATGTCCCACTCTGTCACTGATACACGATGACGGATGCTGGAATTCAATTTAGGTTTTGGCAGTTTTGTAAATGGCGCTGTGCAGTTGGAATCCGGTAAATGCAATCTGTATCAGTAAGCACAAAGCTGCATGGAACAATTGAAAGGTGACTCAGAGAGGTCTGGAAAGAGAAAAATTCTACAATGTGAGTCATTTAACTCTCTGCAAATAGAAGCAGCAGAGACTTAAAATATACTGCTGGAAGTATACAACATAATGCAGATAGTAAGGTGTCAATGAATACATCTCATTCTTACGAGCAACTAGATCTTCGTAATAAGCAGTTTGGATACTTAAAAGTTGACCATGCAGTCAATCAAATGTTACCATGGTGACCATGTTTATCAGTTACTATGGTAGAGGTGCATAGCTACAGTATGCAACTGAAATAATAAAAAAGGATGTACACGGGTCAAGACTTATCATCCTTACCAATGTGCCTGGATGCACTGTGGTGATTGTTTTCTCTTTTGTTTGTATATAATCTAATGCATAAAATGTATAACTGAAAAGTTCAATGTCGCTACTAGAAGGTTCAGTATTACTACCATTAGAGATAAGCGAATCTGACTAAGCCAAATTCGTTCCGAATTTCATGAGAAATTTAATTTGGACCGAATCCGAAGTGTAACTTCTGACACCCAATGCGATCATCCTGTATAATGTATAGATGCGGGCGGGCGGACGCTCTTCTTTAGTCCCACTGTAGTATGAGTATATGTCATATGTATACCTATTATTCATATTTCCCGCAGAGAGCTGTGAGTGGCTGGAACCATCTGGCCAATCACAGCTCTCTGCGGGAAATATGAATAAGTGTATATATACTGCAGTGCAGGGGACCATAGAAGAGCAGCCGGCCGCATCGATACATTATACAGAAGGATCGCAACAGGTGTCAGAAGTGAAACGGACAAAATGTTTAGTACAGGAACTACTTCTCCCATCATGGAAAGAAAATTAAAATGAGAAAATAGCAGTTCGGCGAGGCACTGCTCAGTGTTCGTTCGATAAAGAAGGACTCGAGTAGCACAGGAGAATAAAACTTTATTGGTGTAGCAGGGACAATGCGTTTGGGCATCCACGGATTCCTTCCTCAGGTCCACTTACAGTAGCAGGGACAATGCGTTTGGGCATCCACGGATGCCTTCCTCAGGTCCACTTATAGTTCCCAGTTGTAGTATTTGCTATGCACTGGGTTGCTGGAAAGGAGTCCTGTCAGATGGACCGAGACGACACAGAAACACAACAGAAACACAACAGCTCTCTGCGTTAAATATGAATAGGTGTATATATACTGTAGTGCAGGGGACCATGGAAGAACAGCCGTCCACATCGATTCATTATACAGGAGGATCGCAACAGGTGTCAGAAGTGAAACGGACAAAATGTTTAGTACAGGAACTACTTCTCCCATCATGGAAAGAAAATTAAAATGAGAAAATAGCAGTTCGGCGAGGCACTGCTCAGTGTTCGTTCGATAAAGAAGGACTCGAGTAGCACAGGAGAATAAAACTTTATTGGTGTAGCAGGGACAATGCGTTTGGGCATCCACGGATTCCTTCCTGAGGTCCACTTACAGTAGCAGGGACAATGCGTTTGGGCATCCACGGATGCCTTCCTCAGGTCCACTTATAGTTCCCAGTTGTAGTATTTGCTATGCACTGGGTTGCTGGAAAGGAGTCCTGTCAGATGGACCGAGACGACACAGAAACACAACAGAAACACAACAGCTCTCTGCGTTAAATATGAATAGGTGTATATATACTGCAGTGCAGGGGACCATAGAAGAACAGCCGTCCACATCGATTCATTATACAGGAGGATCGCAACAGGTGTCAGAAGTGACACGGGCAATATGTCAATTAGTACAGGAACTATTAATCCCATCATGGAAAGAAAGTTAAAATAAGAAAAAAATGGTTCGGCAAGGCACTGCTCAGTGTTCGGTCAATAAAGAAGGATTCGAGCAGCACCAAAACTTTATTGGTGTAGCAGGGACAATGCGTTTGGGCATCCACGGATGCCTTCCTCAGGTCCACTTATAGTTCCCAGTTGTAGTATTTGCTATGCACTGGGTTGCTGGAAAGGAGTCCTGTCAGATGGACCGAGACGACACAGAAACACAACAGAAACACAACAGCTCTCTGCGTTAAATATGAATAGGTGTATATATACTGCAGTGCAGGGGACCATAGAAGAACAGCCGTCCACATCGATTCATTATACAGGAGGATCGCAACAGGTGTCAGAAGTGACACGGGCAATATGTCAATTAGTACAGGAACTATTAATCCCATCATGGAAAGAAAGTTAAAATAAGAAAAAAATGGTTCGGCAAGGCACTGCTCAGTGTTCGGTCAATAAAGAAGGATTCGAGCAGCACCAAAACTTTATTGGTGTAGCAGGGACAATGCGTTTGGGCATCCACGGATGCCTTCCTCAGGTCCACTTACAGTTCCCAGTTGTAGTATTTGCTATGCGCTGGGTTGCTGGAAAGGAGTGCTGTCAGATGGACCAAGACGGCACCGAAACACAACAGGACTCCTTTCCAGCCACTCAGAGCATAGCAAATACTACAACTGGGAACTGTAAGTGGACCTGAGGAAGGCATAAGAGAATGCCGAAACACATTGTCCCTGCTACACCAATAAAGTTTTTATTATCCTGTGCTACTCGAGTACCGAACACTGAGCAGCGCCTCGCTGAACCGTTTTTTTCTTATTTTAATTTTCTTTCCATGATGGGAGTAGTAGTTCCCTGGCTGCGGGAGTCTGCCGATGGCTGGGGAGGCTGCATTAATGTTTGTACTGCTACCCCCATCATGGAAGAGACTCTGTTCCATGATGGAGGTTGTAGTACATTGGTTGAGGGATTGATCGCACCAGGTCTCGCTTCTGAGACCCCATGCAATCAGAAGTTATTAAACAGTGGAGCGGGCGGCATGCTCCACTCCCCCGGCGGGGTTTTTAAACTTTAGTGTGCCTTACCGTATAATCACATTCCCCCTTAAGTATGTTCATTTCCCCCCCCCCCCCCATGTGTATATATATGATTCTCCCCCTGCCTGCTGCCCGGTAATCCTCTAGCGCTATCACAGCACACAGCAGGGACATGCCATTCCATTCCCTGCTGCTCATCTCCGTATCTGACAGAGAGAAGCAGGGGAGAATGGAGGGACCTGTCCCCCCGTGTGCTGTTATAGCGCTCCATTCTCCACTGCCGGTACCTGACCTGTACCCCCTTTGCGCTATCTCATTCATTCATTCCCCAGCACCGACAATATGTCCCTGCTGCCCTGCTCCATGCACAATCAGAGCGCACAGCAGGGACATTAGTATATTCCCCACTGCTAATCTCCTACCAGTACATATCAGCTGCTGAAGTTGAGTTTCTCTTTTCTGTCTGACCACAGTGCTCTCTGCTGACACCTCTGTCTGTCTCAGGAACTTTCCAGAGTAGCAGAAAATCCCCATAGCAAACCTCTCCTGTTCAAGACAGTTCCTGAGACAGACAGAGGTGACAGCAGAGAACACTGTTGTCCGACAGAAAAGAACAACTCAACTTCAGCAGCTGATAAGTACTGGAAGGATTAAGATTTTTTAATAAAAGTCATTTACTAATCTGTTTAACTTTCTGGAGCCAGTTGATATTGAAAAAAAGTTTTTTCATGGAATACCCGTTTAATTGCATGTAGTATGTTCACAATGCTTTTAATGCATATTTAAGTTAAAATACTGGTCAGCCCACTGTTTTGCTCAGCGTGCTATTATAATGTGATAGCCTTTATGGGCTCGTTCACTGCTGGCTGGGATTTGTAGGGCAAAAGATGTACACAGTGCTGCAGGTGACAGGAAGTCACAGTCTGAGGTTAGTTTTCAGATTGGTCAGATGTGTAGTGCACTAACTGGACACAGAAATGTAAGTGATAGGAGGTCAGCCCACTGATCAATGTTTTGCTCTCCTTCTAATGTGATAGCTTTTTTTTGTTATTCATTAACTGATGGCTGGGACCTGTAGTGCACCCAGTGGCGTTGCTAAGGTTGGTGTCACCCGGTGCGATATAAAATGGTGTCACCCCATACCTACCCCCCCCCCCCAGTAAGTTTTTAGCCTGTTGTGACAGGCGCCACTGATGTAGAGCAGTGTGAAAAATTCCAGTATAATAATCAAATATACCAATTGCCAAAGAATGGGAAAGCGCTAAAAAAGGTTTCACCAATTAAAACTACAGCTCCCAGTATGACCTAAGCAGTGGTGAGGTTATGCTGGGAGCAGGCCCGGTGTTGTCATAAGGCAAACCATGCGTCCGCTTGAGGACTCGCAGCTGATGGTGGCGGAAAAATTAAGACTTTTTTTTATACTAAGACCCCCATCTGTGCGCCCCGCCGCCGCACAGCAGAGGTCACTGCTACCACTCCACCCTCTCTGGTTTTATTGCTGCGGCCCACTGAGATTCCCGAAATGGAGCTTCGCTTGTGTAGGCAGAAATCCTTGCACGGGCCCTGGCTGGGAGTTGTAGTTTTACTCATCACAACTGCAGAACTTACAAGTGACTACAGCTCTGATGGGACATAATGAGGAAAATACACAATAATATCAGTGACTACAGGTGACTTCTCTATACTCTTTTCTTATGCACCCTCATCATACATAAGGAGGATCATCCTCGTGTCAGTGGCACCCCCATCATCCAGGATGGTGGGTGTGCTACTGGCAGAAGGATGATCCTCCCAATGGATTATGAGGGTGCTACGGCCAGGATGATGGTGGTGCTACATCTGCAGGAGCATCCTCCTGCCAGTAGCACCCCCATCATCCCGGAGGATGATCTGCTGATGGATGATGGGGGTGCAGCACCCCCATAATTCATCAGTAGCACCCTCATCATACATAAGGAGGATCATCCTCCTGCTAGAGGCACCCCCCCCATCATCCAGGAGGATGATCTGCTGATGGATGATGGGGGTGCTACTCACAGGAGGATGATCCTGCTGATGGATGATGGGGGTGCAGCACCCCCATCATTCATCAGTAACACCCCCATCATACATAAGGAGGATCATCCTCCTGGCAATGGCACCCCCCAGAGCCTCTCAGCACCCCCTTTCTCCCTGTTACATTAAAACATTAAATCAGTGTTTCCCAACCAGGGTGCTTCCAGCTGTTGCAAAACTACAACTCCCAGCATGCCCGGACAGCCAAAGGCTGTCTGGGCATGCTGGGAGTAATAGTTTTGCAACAGCTGGAGGCACCCTGGTTGGGAAACACTGCATTAAATACACAGTTTTGCAGAGAGGTCTCACCAGTCTCTTGTCTTCACTTTCTCCTCTCTCTGGGCGGCTCCAGGTCCAGGAATGTCCGGGGGTTGGGGAGGAATTTATCACCCATGCAGACGCGGAGCACATGAGGCAAGGGCACGTCGGGGGAGGGAGCAGACGTGCGCACGGCACTTCTGTTCCAAGAAAGCATTGCACGTCTTAAAGAGGCAGCTTCCTGGGGCTGGGGGATAGGATTTAGTGTCGGGGGCTGAAACTGGAGTGCGGCATCCTGCAGGTCAGGAAAGAAGCCTCTTCTGTCTGGAGATGCTGCAAATACCGGCTGAGATGAGTGACGGTGTGCCGATGCGGGGGGTGCTGCCGGCCGTGGTGTCACCCCTCCATGCTGGTGTCACCCGGTGCGCTCCGCACCCCCCGCACCCGGGTCGCAACGCCACTGAGTGCACCAACTGGACACAGTACTGCAGGTGACAGGAGGTCACTGTCTGAGGTCAGCCCACTGATTAAAGGGGTATTCCAGAAATATTTTTTATTTGACTATGCTACAGGGGCTGTAAAGTTAGTGTAATTCATAAAATAGTGTCTATACCTGTGTGTGACGGTTTTCTCACAATTCTACTCTAATTTTCACTCCAATATTTATTTTTATCAGCATACAAACTGACTGTTGTCTCAGATTTTTCCCAGGTTGCAATGTGGCCGAGACCTGACTCACTAGTCAGCTGATGACAGGGAGCCTGTCTGCCTCAATGGGTAGAGGGATAGCTTGGTGGGAGAGGGATCAAGCTGCAACTAATGCAACAGCTGTAGGCACCCTGATTGAAAACCACAGGTCTTTAGAATGGATGCAGCTTATTTATGTTTCAATGGGTGGGGTGGCTGATGTGTGGGAGGGAGGACAATGGAATTGTGGGATTTGTAGTCAAAAAGAGAAAAGCCAAACAGGAAACACTTGTTCACAAAAAGCTAGCCACAGTATTATGGTAATCTCACAGCAAAGCCATTTAGCCATAGCCATTTAGCCCCAAGCGCAGATCCTTCCTAAGCATGTCCATTACTGCTTGCCAGGTATGTACTAAAATCCCCTTATGGTGGATAACCGCTTTAATGCTTTGCACTGCTTGTAATGTGATAGCTTTTATGGTCTTATTCTTTAGTGACACTGCTTGATGGGATTTGGAGTACCAACTGGACACATTACTGCAGGTGACAGGAGGTCACTGTTTGAAGTCAGCTCACTAATTAATGCTTTGCTCAGCTTGCTTTTAAATTCAATTAGATTTGTGAAAGGCTTTCGGGGATCAGTAGTTCTTGCTCTCTTTCTCCCCAATATGGCGATCTCAGAGCAGTGCATAGGGCTTTATTAGCCTCTTAAACCCAGCCGGTGCAGGTGATACTAATGACAGATTTCCTTTAAAGGGGTACTCCGCTGCCCTGTGTCGGAAACTCCGCTCCCCAGCGTCCGGAAGTTTATTGTTCCGAATGCTGTGTGCGGGCTTCCGTGTTCAAGGTTGCCCCTCGTGACGTCACGCCTGCCCCCTTTGTGACGTCACGCTCGCCCCCTCAACAAAAGTCTATGGGAATGGACGGACATCGCGCCCCCTTCGCATAGACTTTCGCTGAAGGGGCGGGCATGATGTCCCGACACAGGGCAGCGGAATACCCCTTTAACCACTTAAGGACCTAGGGCGTATGGATACGCCTTGACGTCCTGGTACTTAAGGACCCAGGGCGTATCCATACGCCCGTGGGAATTTCGGTCCCCGCCGTGCGCCGGGCAGGGACCGGGCCGGGGTGACTGCTGATATCAATCAGCAGGCACCCCGTGCAAATGCCCAGGGGGGTCATCAGACCCCGCACCAATTAACCCCCCCCCCCCGTCCCCGTCGGCGATCGGCGCAAATCGCAAGTGAATTCAAATTTGCGATTGGCGCCGATTCCGGGTCATACGGATCTATTGTGACCCGGTGACCCAGAATAGAAGGGGGATCGCGGTTGTCTAAGACACCCACGTTCCCCCTGTAGGCATAGGAGTGAGGTGGCAGGGTTGCCACCCCTCCTATCCCTGCTATTGGTCTGCTATTGATCGTCAGAGGCGACGACCAATGGCAGGCCGGGGGTGGGGGGGTTAACTTTAGTTTTCCCCGTCCTGCCCACCCACAATAGGTGGGGCAGAACGGGGAACCGAAGGGGACCGGGCGCTGACGTCCACTTACCCGTCCGGAGGCTGCGGCGACGTTGATCGGCGGGCGGCGTCACGTGCGTCTGAAGAGGACGGCTGCAGGGATCCTACGGAAGCCGGTAAGTAGATCTGGAGGGCTACAGTCTGAGACCGTGGTCTCTAACTGTAGCCCTGCAGATGTTGCAAAACTACAACTCCCAGCATGCCCAGACAGCTGTTTGGGCATGCTGGAATATGTAGTTTTGCAACAGCTGGAGGGCTGCAGTTTGAGACCACTATACAGTGGTCTCTAAACTATATCCCTCCAGATGTTGCAAAACTACAACTCCTAGCATGCCCACATAGCTGTTTGTTGTCTGGACATGCTGGGAGTTGTAGTTTTGCAACATCTGGAGGTCCACAGTTTGGAGATCACTGTGCAGTGGTCTAAAAACTGTAGCTCTCCAGATGTTCCAAAACTGCAATTCCCAGCATGCCCAGAAAGCAAACAGCTGTCTCGGCATGCTGGGAGTTGTAGTTGGGTACCTCCAGCTGTTGCATAACTACATCTCCCAGCATGCCCTTCGGTGATTAGTACATGCTGGGAGTTGTAGTTTTGTAACAGCTGGAGGCACACTGGTTGGAAAATATTGAGTTAGGTAACAGAACCTAACTGAAGGTTTTCCAACCAGTGTGCCTCCAGCTGTTGCAAAACTACAACTCCCAGCATGCACGGTCTGTCAGTACATGCTGGGAGTTGTAGTTTTGAAACAGCTGGAGGTTTGCCCCCCCATGTGAACGTACAGGGTACATTCACATAGACGGGTTTACAGTAAATTTCCTGCTTCAAGTTTGGGCTGCGGCTAATTTTTTGCCGCAGTGCAAACTCCTAGCGGGAAATTCACCGTAACACGTCAGTGCGAATGTACCCTAAAAACGCTACACTACACTACACTAACGCCTAATAAAGAGTAAAACACAACATATACACCCCTTAGACTGCCCCCCCCCCCCAATAAACAATTTAAAACGTCTTGTACGGCAGGGTTTCCAAAACGGAGCCTCCAGCTGTTGCAAAACAACAACTCCCAGCATTTCTGGACAGCCACTGACTGTCCACGCATGCTGGGAGTTTAGCAACAGCTGGAGGCACCCTGTTTGGGAATCACTGGCGTAGAATACCCCTATGTCCACCCCTATGCAATCCCTAATTTAGTCCTCAAATGCGCATGGCGCTCTCTCACTTTGGAGCCCTGTCGTATTTCAAGGAAACAGTTTAGGGCCACATATGGGGTATCTCCGTACTCGGGAGAAATTACACTACAAATTTTATGGGGCTTTTCTTCCTTTTACCGCTTGTGAAAAGGAAAAGTTGGGGGCTACACCAGCCTGTTAGTGTAAAAAAAGAAAAAAATTTACACTAACATGCTGGTGTTGCCCCATACTTTTTATTTTCACAAGCGGTAAAAGGAAAAAAAGACCCCCAAAATTTGTAACGCAATTTCTCCTGAGTACAGAAATACCCCATATGTAGGCGTAAAATGCTCTGCGGGCGCATAACAAGGATCAGGAGTGAGAGCGCACCATATACATTTGAGGCCTAAATTGGTGATTTGCACAGGGGTGGCTGATTTTACAGCGGTTCTGACAAACGGAAAAAAAAAAAAAAAAACACATGTGACCCCATTTTGGAAACTACACCCCTCACCGAACGTGACAAGGGGTATAGTGAGCCTGAACACCCCACAGGTGTTTGACGAATTTTCATTAAAGTTGGATGGGAAAATGAAAAAATTTTTATTTTTTTCACTAAAATGCTGGTGTTACCCTAAATTTTTCATTTTCAGGAAATAGGAGAAAAGCCCCCACAAATTTGTAAACCCATCTCTTCTGAGTAAGAACATACCCCATATGTGAATTTAAAGTGCTCTGCGGGCGAACTACAATGCTCAGAAGAGAAGGAGCGCCATTGGGATTTTGTAGAGAAAATTTGTCCGGAATTGAAGGCCACGTGTTTACAAAGCCCCCATAGTGCCAGAACAATAGACCACCGACACATGTGACCCCATTTTGGAAACTACACCCCTCGCGTAATGTAATAAGGGGTACATTGAGAATTTACGCCACACAGGTGTCTGACAGATTTTTGGAACAGTGGTCCGTAAAAATGAAAAATTAAATTTTTCATTTGCACAGCCCACTGTTCCAAAGATCTGTGGGGTGTAAATACTCACTGCACCCCTTATTAAATTCTGTGAGGGGTGTAGTTTCCAAATTGGGGTCACATGTGGGGGTTCCACTGTTATGGCACCACGTGGGGCTTTGTAAACGCACATGGCCCCTGACTACCATTTCAAACTAATTCTCTTTCCAAAAGCTCAATGGCGCTCCTCCTCTTCTGAGCATTGTAGTTCGCCAGCAGAGCATTTTACGTCCTAACATGGGGTATTTCCATACTCAGAAGAAATGGGGTTACACATTTTGGGGGTCATTTTCTCCTTTTACCCCTTGTAAAAATGTAAAATTTAGGGGGAAAACTGCATTTTAGTAAAAAAAAAAAAATTTTTCATTTACACATCCAACTTTAACGAAAAGTTGTCAAACACCTGTGGGGTGTTAAGGCTCATCGGACCCCTTGTTACGTTCCTTGAGGGGTGTAGTTTCCAAAATAGTGTGCAAGGTGGGTATTTTTTGCTGTTCTGGCACCACAGGGGCTTCCTAAATGCGACATGCCCCCAAAAAACCATTTCAGCAAAAGTTGCTTTCAAAAAGCCAAATGTGACTCCTTCTCTTCTGAACATTGTAGTTCGCCCGCAAAGCATTTTATGTCCTAACATGTGGTATTTCCTTACTCAGAAGAGATGGGGTTACAAATTTGGGGGGATATTTTCTCCCATTACCCTTTGTAAAAATGGTAAATTTGGGGGAAAAACTGCACTTTAGTGAAAAAATTTTTTTTTTCATTTACACATCCGACTTTAACGAAAAGTCGTCAAACACCTGTGGGGTGTTAAGGCTCACTGGACACCTTGTTACGTGCCTTGAGGGGTCTAGTTTCCAAAATGGTATGCCATGTTGGGGTTTTCTGCTGTTCTGGCACCATAGGGGCTTCTTAAATGTGACATGCCCCCAAAAAAACATTTCAGCAAAATTCCCTCTCCAAAATCCTATTGTCGCTCCTTCTCTTCTGAGCCCTCTAGTGCACCCACCGAACACTTGACATACACATTTGAGATATTTCCTTACTCGAGAGAAATTGGATTACAAATTTTGGGGGGATTTTTCATCTATTACCCCTTGTAAAAATTCAAAAACTGGGTCTACAAGAACATGCGAGTGTAAAAAATGAAGATTTTGAATTTTCTCCTTCACTTTGCTGCTATTCCTGTGAAACACCTAAAGGGTTAACACATTTATTGAATGTCATTTTGAATACTTTGAGGGGTGCAGTTTTTATAATGGGGTCATTTGTGGGGTATTTCTAATATGAAGGCCCTTCAAATCCACTTCAAAACTGAACTGTTCCCTGAAAAATTCCGATTTTGAAAATTTTGTGAAAAATTGGAAAATTGCTGCTGAACTTTGAAGCCCTCTGATGTCTTCCAAAAGTAAAAACACGTCAACTTTATGATGCAAACATAAAGTAGACATATTGTATATGTGAATCAATGTATAATTTAATTGTAATATTCATTTTCCTTACAAGCAGTGAGCTTCAAAGTTAAAAAAATGCTAAATTTTCAATTTTTTCATCAAATTTGGGAATTTTTCACCAAGAAATGATGCAAGTATCAACAAAATTTTACCACTAACATAAAGTAGAATATGTCACGAAAAAACTATCTCAGAATCAGAATGAAAGGTAAAAGCATCCCAGAGTTATTAATGCTTGAAGTGACAGTGGTCAGATGTTTAAAAAATGGCCGGGTCCTTAAGGTATATTTGGGCTGGGTCCCTAAGGGGTTAAGTTGTGCTAATGTCTAACAACTACAAAAACAATAGTTTGTGCTATTAAAAGCGCTGCAACAGGTGTTGTGCAAAGTTTGGCCATTAGCTACAAAAGTGTTAAAAAATATATGGTGTACACCACAAGTGGCTATTATGTTAACAAAATCTAGAGGGCACAGTAAGCCATATGTAAAAAAAAAAAATAGAACATAGTCTATCTTGGGTGTATCAGATGCCTTTGCTTTTTGTGACTCAATGCACCAGGGTATAAATTTGTGCCTTGGAGGGTTAAGTGGCTATTATGTGAGCGCAGAAGCATGAGTGAGGGTTACTTTCAGTGCCATGGAGTGGAGAGAGCCGGGGCACCATTTTGGAGATTGTGGAAGCTCCAAGACAGATGTAAACATAGCTAAGGCTAAAAACAAGTAACATTTTGTTTGCCATGTATTGTGGCTTGAAAAAAATCACAAACAATGGTCACTGGTTTTTCATTATCATGATGCAATTTTCGTATTTTTTTTTTTCCAAGAATAGTGGGGACATTCATCATTCTAGGTGAAAGTGAAGCATTTTTGTATACCTTTTTTTGGAAGAGCACCAAATTTATTAAATGGTTGCACAGCATCTGATTAATTTTGTGCAGGTACATATTTTCTGAAATTTTAGGCTGGCGAGACCGAAACGTACGATATACTCCCATACTCTAAGACAGTGTTTTTCAACCACTGTGCCGCGGCACACTAGTGCCATGACACAGTGTAAGGTGTGCCGTGGGAAAAACACCCGCCGCCGAACTACAACCTAATGTTGGTCAACTACAACCTAATGGAGGTAACTATACTGCCAACCTAATGTGGGGGTAACTATACTGCCAACCTAATGTGGGGGAAAATAAGATATATGCAAGATAAGATATATGCAGCGTGCATAGAAATTTGTTCAAAGTTTTTTTTTTTTTTTTGCTCGTCAACCTTGGTAGGGGTGCCCCCCGGAAAAAAAAAAAAATTCCGAGGGGTGCCCTGACCCAAAAAAGGTTGGGAAACACTGCTCTAAGAGACCCTCCACTTGCAATAAAAATGCATGGCACCAATGTAAACGTTTGAATAGTGGGGGTTGGCAACAGTGTTTATTTATAAATATATAACAAATTTAAATGAAGGCACTTTAAATACTTTAAAAGCGATCTGGTTGGTGCTGCCACACCATCTCTGGTGCACGGGTTGCCCTGCTTGCCTTCTCTGAACGCCCGCTGTGACTTTGCAACCACGCCAGCTGAAACAAAACAACACACAAGGAACACAAAATAATTGGGGGGGAGATGAGAGGAATGAGGGAGGGGGGATGTTGGGATAACTTTGTAGGAGGGGAGGGCTAGGAAAAACCGGGGAAGAGGACCCAAGGGATTGGTCACTACCCCCTTCTCACAATCCCTCTTGCACAAGACTCAGGGAACAAGCAGGTTAAACATTGCTTGCCCCTTAACTCTACCAAAAAGCTAGGCTAAGCCTGAGATGGTGTATTTCTGAGACTTTTTGGTGTTTTTTGCAGAAAAATTCCTCAGTAGATAAATTCATTATCACTGCATAAGACTGATCTTAATTGCTGGTCTGTAAAAAAAAAAGTGTTAGCTAAAAAGTCTCAAAACAGAGCCTCAGACACCACGCAGCACCAACTGCGAGACAATTATACACCTAAAAATTGCTCAAAAAAGACATTGATTATTTCCCCCCAATGTGTATTGGTATAGGCAATTTTTATTTGGCACGCTATCCCTGGTGTTTTTTCAAATAACAGCACATTTGATTCTTTCATCATGTGACTTTAGCATTTCTATTGAAGAATTGAGAGGGGACACCAGAAAATACAGTTTTTCTTCTAGTGTTTTTTTTTTTTTTACACCTATAGAGATCTATGGAAGGAAACATCACAATGTTCACAACCTTGGGTGGTGTATAGGTCAACCAGGTTTTATTATTGTAGAATGTTGTTTCAGACATACAGGATTCCACAGTATTGGCGCGCACAGGTTCAGAAAAGTTCTGTCCAGCTTTTTCTTGGTGGACTGTCCAGCCAATCACATCATTTATGGTTGGTCATGTGCCTTATTGGATTTGGCAGGTTTGTAGTTTTATTTTGGTGCAATGTAACAAAAATCTAGCGCAGACACAATTTGTGGCTCACTGCACCACATTTTGGTGGACAACCCGACAAAAGCAGATCTGCTTTACAAAACTAAATCAGGGCCAATATCTTGAAAACAAATGTCATACCCAGAACAGGCTGGCATTTTAAAAAGTTTAAAACGACACTAAAGGGTGGAAAAATGCCAAACACCATGGGGGAGATTCATCAAGACCTGTGCCGAGGAAAAGTCGACCAGTTTCCCATAGCAAAAATCTGATCGCTTCTTTCATTTTTTCTGAGGCCTTTTAAAAAATGAAAGAAGCGACTGGTCGACTTTCCCTCTGCACAGGTTTTGATGAATCTCCACACATGTGTGTATGGAGTTTCACATTTCCCTGTTGCATTGTTTCCCAACCAGTGTGCCTTCCGCTGTAGCAAATCTACAACTCCCAGCATGCTGGGAGTAGTAGTTTTGCTACAGCAGGAGGCACACTGGTTGGGAAACACTACCCTATTTAAACCTAGCTATCATCCGGCCACAAAGTTTTTAGTGTTTTTGGGGGCATTTAAAAAAAAAAAATTTTTTTGGCAACACAAAGAAAACGTTACGTATTATATGTAAGTATATGTAATTTTTAGAATTGGTGAACCTAGCTTAAATTTCATGTGTATGCGCATAAAGGATGCAGGGCTCTTTAAAACAAGCAAATGTGTTAAGTCTGTAAAACTATGCAAGTATGTGCTTACTTTGTTTCTAAGCTCATTCTTCCATAATTTTATTTTTCAAAGCAAATTAACATATAGTAATAATAATAACATCATTATATATATCCCAACAATACTAGTAGCAACTGCTTTGAAAGGAAGCCATTACAGCTGACCACCTTGTAATCACATGCGAAATTAAGATTGATGGAGTGATCAGAGGAAATGGAATTACCCTTTCCCTCCGCATTATCAGCACTCATTTAGGAAATGCACATATTGACCTCCGTTTTTTTTTATTCAATCTACAGCGCAAATGTCGAATCAATATGCAAATTTTTCTTGCCGCACATTTCCCAAATATGACTCATTAAAAACTTTCAAGTAAATAAATGCAGTTCCTTTGCAGTTGGGATGGAAATATTGCAGTACATATAAATGCAAATGAGTTCCTGTTTGTTACTGACGCTAATGTGATTAAAGGGGCAATTTCATCAACTCAGAAATAAATCCTTTTCTGCTCTGCTCAACACATGCCTCACTCTTACTGTATGAAATGAATTTCGTGTACAACATACAAAAACACACTTCCATTATGCATCTCGGAATGTTTAAGGAGAGAATTAGATTGTATAGAATAACAGGAGTTTCTGAATTTATAAAATGAGTCTTTCTGTAACTGTATGCAATGTCATAGAAATGTCTTTTGTTAAAGGGGTAGTCCGGGGAACTGAATTTATCAGACAATTATCCACTATCCTAGCTCCTGTAAGGGGCCTGTCTACTTACCTGTCCTTGGCTCACACCAGCCCTCACCTATCTGGGGGAACACAAGTGACGCCCGCTTAGCCAATCACCTGCTGTGACAAGATATCACTGTGGCCGGTGATTGGCTGAGCAGGCCGTCCAGGAAGGTGGGGGTCCGAGCGTGCCGAGGACGAGTAAGTAGACAAAGCTCTGTATTGGGGATTGCAGCAGTTGCACCTCCTGCGATCAGACACAGACCCCTATTTGGTGGATAGGGAATAAGTGTCTGGTAAGTTCAGTTCCTTGGACTATCTCTTTAACTTCATTAACTACATTTGCCTTTTAAAATTGTT
Source organism: Hyla sarda (assembly GCF_029499605.1). Lineage (NCBI taxonomy): Eukaryota > Metazoa > Chordata > Amphibia > Anura > Hylidae > Hyla > Hyla sarda. The sequence continues at coordinate 273,304,963 of NC_079190.1, forward strand.
TAAATTTGTAAAAATACTATTTTAAAGGAGTTATCTCAATATGAAAAGTTATCCTGACCAGGTGATCTAACCAATAGGACAAATCACTTAGTACATCTGTCCTGAAGCATAGTATAACTGTCATTATACACTGACAGTTCGCCTGTGAGACCCAGCCCAAGGATCATCATATGGCCTCCTGTTGCCATGGCAACCATTGGGAGCCTGCAATCATATCACTCGCCTCTCCCCCTTTAAATTCTACAGATGCAGTGGTCAGTACTGACCACGACATTTATTGGGTTAACACTGGGGTTTTACGTGGGCTGTGTTCACACAATTTTTCTTTTCATTTTGATTTCATTTTGAAGGTCAGGGAAAACTGCAAAATCTAAATGTGTCCCTATTTTAATTGTGCTGTCAATAGACCTGGTTGCACTGAGTTAAATTTTATGATGTATTAAAAGTTACATATGCATTTGGAAAAAAAATCAGCTGTTAAAAATGTGGCCATTGTTATCCTGATTACATCCAAAAAAGGCATAGGTAAAGTTAAATACATCACCAAATGTTAGACTAAGGCTGTTTGTTGGGGTAAAATGAAAAGAAAAAAACTAAATCATATTTACACTTTGGATATAATTTTATTCTTCAAACCTTGTGATCAGGTTTGTTAGTTTGAAGGTTAAAGGTAACATATATAAGAAGTCCTATGTAAAAGTTTTATAGGTAACATGGTAACATAGTTCATAAGATTGAAAAAAGACCAGAGTCCATCAAATTCAACCTATACCCCTAATGAGTCCCTACTGAGTTGATTTAGAGGAAGGCAAAAACCCTCATACTAGAGGTAAAAATTCCTTTCTGACTCCAAATATTACAGTCAGAATAAATCCCTGGATCAACGTTCTGTCCCTATAAATCTAATATACATCACCAGCGATGTTATTACTCTCCAAAAATGTATCCAGACCCCTTTTGAACTCTTTTACAGAGTTCCCCATGACCACCTCCTACGGGAGAGAATTCCACAGTCTCACTGCTCTTACAGTAAAGAACCCCCGTCTGTGCTGGTGTAGAAAGCTTCTTTCCTCTAAACGTAAAGGATGCCCCCTTGTTATAGATACAGTCCTGGGTATAAATAGATCATGGGAGAGATCTCTGTACTGTCCCCTGATATATTTATACATAGTTATTAAGTCTCTCCTAAGTCTTCTTTTTTCTAAACTTAATAACCCTAATTCTGATAATCTTTCTGGGTACTGTAGTCCTCCCATTCCCCGTATTACCCTGGTTGCTCGTCTTTGAACCCTCTCCAGCTCCACTATATCTTTCTTGTACACTGTGGCCCAGTACTGTACACAGTATTCTATGTGTGGTCTGACTAGTGATTTGTACAGCGGTAGAATTATTTCCTTGCCGTGGGCATCTATGCCCCTATTGATGCACCCCATGATTTTATTTGCCTTGGCAACAGCTACCCGACACTGGTCACTACAGCTAAATTTACTATTAACTAAGACTCCAAAGTCCTTTTCCACACCAGTCGTCCCAAGTGTTCTCCCATTTAATACATAATCCAAGCCCGGATTTTTCCTCCCCATATGCATTACCTTACATTTGTCAGTGTTGAACCTCATCTGCCACTTCCCAGCCTAAACTTCCAACATATCTGAATCCATTTGTAACAGTGCACTGTCCTCTATTGTGTTTACCGCTTTACAGAGTTTAGTATCATCTGCAAAGATTGCTACTTTACAATTCAACCCCTCTACAAGGTCATTAATGAATATATTAAATAGAATAGGACCAACGACTGACCCCTGTGTTACCCCACTAGTAACAGTCACCCAATCAGAATAAGTGACATTAATAACCACCCTGTTTCCTATCACTGGGCCAGTTACTTACCCACTTACACACATTCTCCCCCAGCCCCATCCTTCTCATTTTACACACCAATCTTTTAAGTGGCACCGCTTCAAATGTTTTGGAAAAATCCAGATATACGACATCCAGCGATTCCTCCTGGTCCAGTCTGGAGCTCACCACACCATAAAAGCTGATCAGGTTAATTTGACAGGACCGATCCCTTATAAACCCATGCTGATGTGGAGTCATACATTTATTTTTATCTTTAACCATTACCTGGATATTGTTTCTTCCATCTAAGAGTCTTCAGCGCCATAATCTAAGGGTCCTTTTCCCTTCAGCCTCCTCCACTTATCTACAGGACGACCGCAGTCGGTTCCTGCAACCCATTAGCTTGTCAGCAACTCACATCTGATGGTACATCATTATTGCTGGGGTTATATGCTTTCTATTTTCTACCTTGAGGTGAGCGGCCATCTATAAGCCCCGTGGGGTATCCCCCCCCACACACACACATCTCTCCTCCTATATATCCTAGGATAATACACAAGGCGTCGTCCATCGGTCTTTCTCTATTTTTTACATCCACACAGGTTTCTTTTAAAGGGGTTTTCCACTATAAGGTTTAGTACATACCTGCCAGGCTATCTTTTTCTGAACTGGGTATTTCCTGTTGGAGTTCGGTCTCTTAAACTACACATCTCATAGTTCCATGCATGTAAGTGTGGAGTTACATTCCTCCCTCCGACACATCAGCCACCCCACCCATTGCACCACAAATAAGCTCAAAAGACCAGTGCTTTCTAATCAGAGTGCCTACTGCTCCTACATTGCGAAGGCAAAATGATGAGATCAAACAATCTTCATGCAATCTGGTCTTGTGTAGTATAATTGTAGAGTGGTAAGTACCTACCAAAAATTATTGAAGGAAGGATATCTGGTGAATTGGCCACAGAGTAATGATCGCCAAAGGCTTATTGCTGTAAGTGGGGAGCAAATACGGATTTCCCACAGAATAGCTACTGTAGCCCAAATTGCTAAAAAAGGTTACTGCCAATAGCGATGAAAAGGCACACAGTATATTGAAGCTTGTTGAATAGCTGCAGACCTATAAGAGTACTCTTACTGACCCCTGTCAACCTGAAAATCACCTACAATGGGCAATGGAAGAAGGTAGTCAGGTTGTATGAATCATATAAAGCAGGAAGATGGTTGCATATTTATCTCTTATCAGGGGAAGAGTTGACCACTGGGTGCATATGTATAAAGTCAAGCTGGCGGATATCGTTTCCTGGAGTCTTTGAAATATACCACCTACCCAAACATTCTTAAAGACCAAGTAAACCCCTTCATGGCTATAGTATTATTTATTGGCAGTGTGCCTTTTTAGTAGCAAAAAATATTCAAGAATCATTTGGGAAACATGAGTTCAAGATGTTGTCTGTGTGATGTGCTGAAAAGACAAAGCCAATTCTTGTAGGCTCTACCTCACGTCATAAAGGAGTTAAAGCATACCTGTCACGATGCCGGCTGGCAGGAGGTGGATCCTCTGTGCCAGAGAGGGATAGCGAGGACCGTGCTAGTGGACCGGTTCTAAGACACTACAGGTTTTCACCAGAGCCCGCCGCAAAGCGGGATGGTCTTGCTGCGGCGGTAGTGACCAGGTCGTATCCACTAGCAACGGCTCACCTCTCTGGCTGCTGAAGATACAGAAGATAGGCGAGGTACAAGGGAGTAGGCAGTAGCAAGGTCGGACGTAGCAGAAGGTCGGGGGCAGGCGGCAAGGTTCGTAGTCAAGGGAGATAGCAAAGGTACTGGTACACAGGGTATAAACACACAAAGAACGCTTTCACTGGCACTAAGGCAACAAGATCCGGCAAGGGAGTGCAAGGGAGGAGACTAGATATAAGCAGGGAACAGGTGGGAACCAATTAAGCTAATTGGGCCAGGCACCAATCATTGGTGCACTGGCCCTTTAAGTCTCAGGGAGCTGGCGCGCGCGCGCCCTAGAGAGCGGAGCCGCGCGCGCCAGCACATGACCGCAGGAGACGGGAACGGGTAAGTGACCTGGGATGCGATTCGCGAGCGGGCGCGTCCCGCTGTGCGAATCGCATCCCCAACGGCCATGAGAGAGCAGCGCTCCCGGTCAGCGGGACTGACCGGGGAGCTGCAGGGAAAGAGACGCCGTGAGCGCTCCGGGGAGGAGCGGGGACCCGGAGCGCTAGGCGTAACAGTACCCCCCCCCTTAGGTCTCCCCTTCTCTTTATCGGGTAACTGCCTCCCCTGGGATGAGGACACCGGGAAAGGATGGAGGGATTCCTCAACGGCAGGCAGAACCGCAGGAGTAGGAATGGGGAGAGAGGGCAGAGGGCGGGACCTGGCACGAGGCAGTGTGACACCAGGACGAGGGCCATGAGGGGACACAGAAGCTTGCCTGATGGAACTGGGAGGGGGGGAGGGGCATTTCCTGTGGCAGGCAGAGTCCTTAATGACCTTAGGGGGACCAGATACAGGAGGAACCACAGAGTTACGGCAAGGGTTACTGGGAACCGGTTTTAGACAGTTCTTGGAACAAGAGGACCCCCAACTCTTGATCTCCCCAGTGGACCAATCCAGGGTTGGGGAATGAAGTTGAAGCCAGGGAAGTCCAAGGAGAATTTCCGAGGTGCAATTGGGGAGGACCAAAAGTTCAATCCTCTCGTGGTGAGATCCGATGCTCATAAGAAGGGGCTCCGTGCGGAAACGTATGGTACAGTCCAACCTGGCTCCGTTGACCGCGGAAATGTGGAGTGGCTTGACAAGACGGGTCACCGGAATACGGAATTTATTCACAAAGGAGTCCCGAATAAAATTCCCAGAAGCTCCAGAGTCCAGGCAGGCCACGGCTGAGAGGGGAGAGCTGGCTGAAGTGGAAATCCGAACAGGTACCGTGAGACGTGGAGAAGCCGACTTGGCATCAAGAGACGCCACACCCACGAGAGCTGAGTGCGAGCGTGCGTTTCCCAGACGTGGAGGACGGATTGGGCAATCCACCAGAAAATGTTCAGTACTGGCACAGTACAAACAAAGATTCTCTTCCTTACGGCGATTCCTCTCTTCCAGGGTCAGGCGAGACCGATCCACTTGCATGGCCTCCTCGGCGGGAGGCCTAGGCGCAGATTGCAGTGGAGACTGTGGGAGAGGTGGCCAGAGATCTAAGTCTTTTTCCTGGCGGAGCTCTTGATGCCTCTCAGAAAAACGCATGTCAATGCGAGTGGCTAGATGAATGAGTTCATGCAGGCTAGCAGGAGTCTCTCGTGCGGCCAGAACATCTTTAATGTTGCTGGATAGGCCTTTTTTAAAGGTCGCGCAGAGAGCCTCATTATTCCAGGAAAGTTCAGAAGCAAGAGTACGGAATTGTATGGCGTACTCGCCAACGGAGGAATTACCCTGGACCAGGTTCAGCAGGGCAGTCTCAGCAGAAGAGGCTCGGGCAGGTTCCTCAAAGACACTTCGAATTTCCGAGAAGAAGGAGTGAACAGAGGCAGTGACGGGGTCATTGCGGTCCCAGAGCGGTGTGGCCCATGACAGGGCTTTTCCAGACAGAAGGCTGACTACGAAAGCCACCTTAGACCTTTCAGTAGGAAACAGGTCCGACATCATCTCCAAGTGCAGAGAACATTGCGAAAGGAAGCCACGACAAAACTTAGAGTCCCCATTAAATTTGTCCGGCAAAGACAGGCGGAGGCTAGGAGTGGCCACTCGCTGCGGAAGGGGTGCAGGAGCTGGCGGAGGAGATGATTGCTGGTGCACAATGGTGGACATTTCTGACATCTGGTGGGTTAGATGGGCGATCTGTCGGGCTTGCTGGGCGACCACCGTGGTGATATCAGAGGCAACTGGCAGGGGAACCTCAGCGGGATCCATGGCCGGATCTACTGTCACGATGCCGGCTGGCAGGAGGTGGATCCTCTGTGCCAGAGAGGGATAGCGAGGACCGTGCTAGTGGACCGGTTCTAAGACACTACAGGTTTTCACCAGAGCCCGCCGCAAAGCGGGATGGTCTTGCTGCGGCGGTAGTGACCAGGTCGTATCCACTAGCAACGGCTCACCTCTCTGGCTGCTGAAGATACAGAAGATAGGCGAGGTACAAGGGAGTAGGCAGTAGCAAGGTCGGACGTAGCAGAAGGTCGGGGGCAGGCGGCAAGGTTCGTAGTCAAGGGAGATAGCAAAGGTACTGGTACACAGGGTATAAACACACAAAGAACGCTTTCACTGGCACTAAGGCAACAAGATCCGGCAAGGGAGTGCAAGGGAGGAGACTAGATATAAGCAGGGAACAGGTGGGAACCAATTAAGCTAATTGGGCCAGGCACCAATCATTGGTGCACTGGCCCTTTAAGTCTCAGGGAGCTGGCGCGCGCGCGCCCTAGAGAGCGGAGCCGCGCGCGCCAGCACATGACCGCAGGAGACGGGAACGGGTAAGTGACCTGGGATGCGATTCGCGAGCGGGCGCGTCCCGCTGTGCGAATCGCATCCCCAACGGCCATGAGAGAGCAGCGCTCCCGGTCAGCGGGACTGACCGGGGAGCTGCAGGGAAAGAGACGCCGTGAGCGCTCCGGGGAGGAGCGGGGACCCGGAGCGCTAGGCGTAACAATACCTTACATTTCAAAGGCTTATAAAAAACTTGCATGGTTTCAAAGTCCTCTCTGTCTAAGTCCTCTCTGATGACACGTGTCTCGGGAAACGCCCAATTTAAAAGCAAATCCCCATAGCAAAGCTCTTCTAAACTGGGCGTTTCCCAAGACACGTGTTATCAGAGAGCACTTAGACAGAAAAGAACAACCTTAACTTCAGAAGCTCATAAGTACTGAAAGGATTAAGATTTTTTAATAGAAGTAATTTACAAATCTGTTTAACTTTCTGGAGCCAGTTGATATATATAAACATTTTTTCCTGGAATACCCCTTTAACCCCTTAACCCCTTAAGGACCAGGCCATTTTACACCTTAGGACCGGAGCGTTTTTTGAACATCTGACCACTGTCACTTTAAGCATAAATAACTACGGGATGCTTTTACCTATCATTCTGATTCCGAGATAGTTTTTTCGTGACATATTCTACTTTATGTTATTGATAAAATTTTGTCGATACTTGCATCGTTTCTTAGTGAAAAATTCCAAAATTTGATGAAAAAATTGAAAATTTTGCATTTTTCTAACTTTGAAGCTCTCTGCTTGTAAGAAAAATGGATATTCCAAATAAAAAAAACATTTTTTCACAAAAACAATATGTCCACTTTATGTTGGCATCATAAAATTGACGTGATTTTACTTTTGGAAGACACCAGAGGGCTTCAAAGTTCAGCAGCAATTTTCAAATTTTTCACAAAATTTTCAAACTCACTATTTTTCAGGGACCAGTTCAGGTTTGAAGTGGATTTGAAGGGTCATCATATTAGAAATACCCCACAAATGACCCCATTATAAAAAATTGCACTCCCCAAAGTATTCAAAATGACATTCAGTCAGCGTTTTAACCCTTTAGGTGTTTCACAGGAATAGCAGCAAAGTGAAGGAAAAAATTCACCATCTTCATTTTTTACACTCGCATGTTCTTGTAGACCCAATTTTTAAATTTTTACAAGGGGTAGAAGGAGAAAATGTATACCTATTGTAGCCCAATTTCTCTCGAGTAAGCACATACCTCATATGTCCATGAAAAGTGTTCGGCGGGCGCAGTAGAGGGCTCAGAAGGGAAGGAGCGACAAGGGGATTTTGGAGAGTATGTTTTCTGAAATGGTTTTTGGGGGGCATGTTGCATTTAGGAAGCCCCTATGGTACCAGAACAGCAAAAAATCCCCACATGGCATACCATTGTAGAAACTAGACCCTTTGGGGAACGTAACAAGAGGTAAAGTGAACCTTAATACCCCACAGGTGTTTCACGACTTTTGCCCGGGGCGCGGCAGAGATCGGAAATACAACAGGACGCTCTCTAACGTCCTTGGGCATTAAAGCCCAGGTAGTGGGGACGTTAGAGAACGTCCTATGTCCTTAAGAGGTTAAGGACCCAGGACTTACTAGAACGTCCTGGCACCCTGGGCTTTAAGGACCCAGGACGTACTAGTACGTCCTGGTGTTTCTCCGGTCTCTGCCGCGCCCCGGGCAGAGATCAGAACCGGATGCCTGCTGAAATGCTTCAGCAGGCATCAAGGGCAAACGCCCTTGCGATCTGCGGCGATACCGGGCTGATCGGGTCTCTGGGACCCGCCCGCCCGGTAATTTTGCATGATCCCGGCTGTCACAGACAGCCAGGACCATGCTAATGTATAGGAGCGAGGTGGCAAGCCGGCCACCTCCTCCTATACCCTGCGATCCGTCGGTTAGTTAACCGACCAATCGCAGGAAGGGAGGCGGTTACTTCCTCCCGCCCTGCCCGGCCCCTTGAAGTCCGGAGAGGACGGGAGGAAGACAGGAGGATGCGGTGGGGAACGGGGGAGTGCTGGGGACCGGCCCCGGTACTTACCTCGTCCCTGAAGACCTGAATCCCGGCGGCAGAGACGACGGCAGCGGCGACAGGTGAGTTCCTCTTCAGCCGCGGTCGGGCCCTTTAAAGCAATGCACGTCGCCGTAAAGCGACATGCATTGCTGTAATGGGACTCTGTAAACTACAACTCCCAGCATACCCAGACAGCCCTTGGCGTCTGGGCATGCTGGGAGTTGCAGTTTTGCAACATCTGGAGGTCCACAGTTTTTAGACCACTGTGCCCTTCCAGATGTTGCAAAACTACACACCCTCAGCATGCCCTTACTGTCCAGGCATGCTGGGAGTTGTAGTTCTGTAATATCTGGCCCTTCAGATCTTGCAGAACTACAACTCCCAGCATGCCTGGACAGTTTTGGCATACTGGGAGTTGTAGTTTTGCAACATCTGGAGGGCTGCGGCTTGGACACCACTACACAGTGGTCCCCAAACTGTTCTCCTCCAGCTGTTGCGTAACCACTACTCCCAATATGCCCTTCGGCTGCCTAGGCATGCTGGGAGTTGTGGTTTTGCAACAACTGGAGGCACACTGGTTGGGAAACATTGTCTGTTTCCTAACTCAGTGTTTCCCAACCCGTGTGCCTCCAGCTGTTGCAAAACTATAACTGCCAACATGCACTGATAGACTGTGCATGCTGGGAGTTGTAGTTTTGCAACAGCTGGAGGTTTCCCCAACCCCCCCCCCCCCCCCCCCGTGAATGTACAGGGTACATTGACATGGGCAGGGGGCTTACAGTGAGTATCAGGCTGCAAGTTTGCGATGCAGCAAATTTTGCTCGGCAGCTCAAACTCGCAGCGGGAAACTCGCTGTAATCCCCCGCCCGTGTGACTGTACCCTAAAAACACTACACTACACTAACACAAAATAAAATAAAAAGTAAAAAAACACTACATATACATATACCCCTACACAGCCCCCCTCCCCAATAAAAATAAAAAATGTCTGGTACGCCACTGTTTCTAAAATGGAGCCTCCAGCTGTTGCAAAACAACAACTCCCAGTATTGCCGGACAGCCGTTGACAGTCCAAGCATGCTGGGAGTTTTGCAACAGCTGGAGGCACCCTGTTTGGGAATCGCTGGCGTAGAATACCCCTATGTCCACCCCTATGCAAATCCCTAATTTAGGCCTCAAATGCGCATGGCGCTCTCACTTCGGAGCCCTGTCGTATTTCAAGGCAACAGTTTAGGGCCACATATGGGGTATCGCCGTACTCGGGAGAAATTGCCTAACAAATTTTGGGTGGCTTTTTCTCCTTTCACCCCTTATGAAAAGGGGAAGTTGGGGTCTACACCAGCATGTTGGTGTAAAAAAAAAATTTTTACACTAACATGCTGGTGTTGCCTTATACTTTTCATTTTGACAAGAGGTAAAAGGGAAAAAAGCCCCCCAAAATTTGTAATGCAGTTTCTCCTGACTATGGAGATACCCCATATGTGGGTGCAAAGTGCTCTGGGGGCGCACAACAAGGCCCAGAAGGGAGAGTGCACCTTGTACATTTGAGGTGATTTGCACAGGGGTGGCTGATTGTTACAGCGGTTTTGACAAACGCAAAAAAAACAAAATCCCACATGTGACCCCATTTCGGAAACTACACCCCTCACGGAATGTAATGAGGGGTGCAGTGAGAATTTACACCCCACTGGTGTCTGACAGATCTTTGGAACAATGGGCTGTGCAAATAAAAATTTTTGTACAGCCCACTGTTCCAAAGATCTGACAGACACCAGTGGGGGGTAAATGCTCACTGTACCCCTTGCTACGTTCCTCAAGGGGTCTAGTTTCCAAAATGGTATGCCATGTGGAGGTTATTTTGCTGTCCTGGCACCATAGGGGCTTCCTAAATGCGACATGCCCCCCGACCAAAATTTGCTCTCCAAAAGCCAAATATGACTCTTTCTCTTCTGAGCATTGTAGTTCGCCCGTAGTGCACTTCAGGTCAACTTATGGGGTACCTCCATACTCAGAAGAGATGGGGTTACAAATTTTTGGGGGTATTTTCTGCTATTAACCCTTGCAAAAATGTGAAATTTGGGGGGAAACACACATTTTAGTGAAAATTTTTTATTTTTTTTTTACATATGCAAAAGTCGTGAAACACCTGTGGGGTATTAAGGCTCACTTTATTCCTTGTTACATTCCTCAAGGGGTCTAGTTTCCAAAATGGTATGGCATGTGTTTTTTTTTTTTTTTGCTGTTCTGGCTCCATAGGGGCTTCCTAAATGTAACATGCCCCCCAAAAACCATTTCTGAAAAACGTACTCTCCAAAACCCCCATGTCGCTCCTTCGCTTCTGAGCCCTCTACTGCGCCCGCCGATCACTTTACATAGACATATGAGGTATGTGCTTACTCGAGAGAAATTGGGCTACAAATACAAGTATACATTTTCTCCTTTTACCCCTTGTAAAAATTCAAAAATTGGGTCTACAAGAAAATGCTAGTGTAAAAAATTTAGATTGTGAATTTTCTCCTTCACTTTGCTGCTATTCCTGTGAAACACCTGAAGGGTTAAAACACTCACTGAATGTCATTTTGAATACTTTGGGGGGTGCATTTTTTATAATGGGGTCATTTGTGGGGTATTTCTATTATGAAGACCCTTCAAATCCACTTCAAACCTGAACTGGTCCCTGAAAAATAGTGAGTTTGAAAATTTTGTGAAAAATTGGAAAATTGCTGCTGAACTTTGAAGCCCTCTGGTGTCTTCCAAAAGTAAAAACACGTCAATTTTATGATGCAAACATAAAGTAGACATATTGTATATATAAATAAAATAAAATAAACATTTGGAATATCCATTTTCCTTACAATCAGAAAGCTTAGTAAAGTTAGAAAAATGCCAAATTTTCAAATTTTTCATCAAATTTGGGGATTTTTCACCAAGAAAGGATGCAAGTTACCACAAAATTTTACCACTATGTTAAAGTAGAATATGTCACGAAAAAACAATCTCGGAATCAGAATGATAACTAAAAGCATCCCAAAGTTATTAATGTTTAAAGTGACAGTGGTCAGATGTGCAAAAAATGGCCGGGTCCTAAGGTGTAAAATGGCTGGGTCCTTAAGGGGTTAAGGACGCAGGGATTTCCACACTTTTGTTTTTTCCTCCTCAACTTCTTATAGTCAAAATGCTCTTAATTTTTTCCCTACAGACCCATATTATAGGGCTTGTTTTTGTGGCATCAGTAGCAATTTGTAATTACATAACTCTTATTACCACTAAATATACGGTAAAAAAAAAAAAAAGTTAAATAAAAAAAAAAAAAAAAAAAAAAAATTATATATATATATATATATATATATATATATATATATGTATATATATATATATATATATATATATATATAAATATTTGTGGGGGAAAATGGAAAAAGAAATCTGCCATTTTTACACAGTTTACTTTTCGGTAAAAATTACCGATTATCTTTATTCTGTAGAGTTTTTATACTTTTAAAAATTTTACCTTTTTTGTATGTAAATTGGTATGCTTATAGGGAGAGATTTATCAAAACCTGTGCAGAGGAAAAGTTGTCCAGTTGCCCATAGCAACCAATCAGATTACTTCTTTCATTTTTCACAGGCCTTCATGAAAATAAAAGAGGCAAGCTGATTGGTTGCTATGGGCAGCTGGGCAGGTTTTCCTCTGCACAGGTTTTGATAAATCTCCCCCATTGTGACCCCTATAACAGTTTTATTTTTCCATATATACGGGGATGGATGAGGGCTCATTTCTGCACCATAATCTTTAGTTTCGATGGGTAGTATTTTTGTTTTGATAGGACTTTTTAATCGCTTTCTATTTATTTTTTTCTGGTATATGAAGTGATCAAAATAATGCCATTCTGGACCTTAGTATTTTTTTACATTTATGCAATTGACTGTGTGGTTTAATTAATATAATGGCCCTGATTTATCAATCAGCCTGAAACCCTAATTGTCCTGTTTGTCCCATAGCAACCAATCACATCTCAACTATTACTTTACCAGAGCTCGTTAAAGGGGTACTAGAATTTTTTTTTAAATCAACTGGTACCAGAAAGTTAAACAGATTTGTAAATTACTTCTAATTAAAAATTGTAATCCTTCTAGTACTTATCAGATGCTGTATGCTAAACAAGAAGTTATTTTCTTTTTGAATTTCTTTTCTGTCTGACCACAGTGCTCTCTGCTGACACCTTTGTCCATTTTAGGAACTGTCCAGAGCAGGATAGGTTTGCTATGGGGTTTTGCTTATACTCTGGACAGTTCCTAAAATGAACAGATGTGTCAGCAGAGAGCACTGTGGTCAGACATAAAGGAAATTCAAAAATAAAAGAACTTCCTGTGGAGCATAGAACAGCTGATAAGTCCTTGATGGATTAAGAATTTTTAATATAATAAGTTAATTTAATAAGTAAATTCCAAATCTGTTTAAGTTTCTGGCACCAGTTGATTTAAAAAAAAAAAAAAATGTTTTCCAGTGGAGTACCCCTTTAAGATTCAAAAGCTGAGCTGTGATTGGTTGCTGTGGGAAAAAATAGACAATTAGGGTTTCAGGCTGATTGATAAATAGCCCCAATATTTTAACCCCTTAAGGAGTCAGGGTTTTTCCGTTTTTGCACTTTCGTTTTTTCCTCCTTACCTTTTAAAAATCATAACCCTTTCAATTTTCCACCTAAAAATCCATATTATGGCTTATTTTTTGCGTCGCCAATTCTACTTTGCAGTGAAATTAGTCATTTTACCCAAAAATGCACAGCGAAACGAAAAAAAAATCATTGTGCGACAAAATCGAAAAAAAACGCCATTTTGTAACTTTTGGGGGCTTCCGTTTCTACGCAGTGCATATTTCGGTAAAAATTACACCTTATCATTATTCTGTAGGTCCATACGGTTAAAATGATACCCTACTTATATAGGTTTGATTTTGTCGCACTTCTGGAAAAAATCATAACTACATGCAGGAAAATTTATACGTTTAAAAATGTCATCTTCTGACCCCTATAACTTTTTTATTTTTCCATGTACGGGGCGGTATGAGGACTCATTTTTTGCGCCGTGATCTGAAGTATTTATCGGTATGATTTTTGTTTTGATCTGACTTTTTGATCACTTTTTATTAGTTTTTTAATGGTATAAAAAGTGACCAAAATACGCTTTTTTGTATTTTTGGAATTTTTTTGCGCGTACGCCATTGACCGTAAGGCTTAATTAATGATATATTTTTATAGTTCGGACATTTACACAAGCGGCGATACCACATATGTTTATTTATTTATTTTTTTACACTGTTTTATTTTTTTTATGGGAAAAGGGGGGTGATTCAAACTTTTATTAGGGAAGGGGTTAAATGACCTTTATTAACACTTTTTTTTTTTACATTTTTTTTGCAGTGTTATAGGTCCCATAGGGACCTATAACACTGCACACACTGATCTCCTATGCTGATCACTGGCGTGTATTAACACGCCTGTGATCAGCATTATCGGCGCTTGACTGCTCCTGCCTGGATCTCAGGCACGGAGCAGTCATTCGTCGATCGGACACCGAGGAGGCAGGTAAGGGCCCTCCCGGTGTCCGATCAGCTGTTCGGGACGCCGCGATTTCACCGCGGCGGTCCTGAACAGCCCAACTGAGCAGCCGGGATACTTTCAGTTTCACTTTAGAAGCGGCGGTCAGCTTTGACCGCCGCTTCTAAAGGGTTAATACCGCACATCGCCGCGATCGGCGATGTGTGGTATTAGCCGCGGGTCCCGGCCGGTGATGAGCGTCGGGACCGAAGCGATATGATGCAGGATCGCGGCGCGATCCCGCTTCATATCGCGGGAGCCGGCGCATGACGTAAATATACGTCCTGCGTCGTTAAGGGGTTAATAGTTCAGAAATTTTTGCATGCGGCGATACCACATTTGATTATGTTTATTTTTGTTTACATTATTTTATTTGGAAAAAGAGGATGAGTCTAACTTTTATAGGCAAATGGAATTGTTTCCATTTGTTAACTTTAAAAAAAAAATGTTTAGACCCCATATTATATCTAATCTGAATACTGCATACACTGATCAATGCCATGCCATAGCACAGCATTGATCAGTGTTACCAATGCTCCATTAGTACAGAGTGCTGAGGCTGCCTGCACTTTTGAAGAACCGATCACACAGACATGTGAGCTTAGTCTGTGCTCTTAGCTGATGGCAACCCAACGATTTCATTGCGGTAGTCCCGATCAGCTCCCTTTATTATATAATATTTACCGCATCCACTTTGATTGACACATCTAAACGGTTAATGCCAGACATTGGCCCGAATGTCTAGAATTAGCTGTGGGTCCTGGCTGCTGATAGCTGCCAGTAACCACCGGTAGGGAGCGTGCTTAGCCCCTGAGAGATCCTTCCAGGTTGCACAGCTATTTCTCATTATCTCTTTTTCAAGGTATCTGACATAAGCTGAGCTGTCAATAATTTACACAGTTGCCTGGTCAACCGAAGCACAGGACAACACTTAGTGTTGTTGAAAGTGCACTGAAAAGGCTAACTCTATGTTAGAGAATGATTTACACAGTATAACATTATAGATGGCTAGTGGAGGGCTGACGAGGTTACTGATGCACTGAGTTTACAAGGTACTATTTGAGCAGCAGTGCAAGAAGCAGCAGCAGCAATGAAGGGGTTACACTACCTGCTTCTTCTGGTGATGAGCTAAATTGAGGGGGAGATCACACTGCAGCACTGTGGACATACATCAGTAGGTGCACTTGTATTTACACAAGGAACAGCTGCCTTGAGGTTTAAGTGTTGTCAGAGATAAGAGGGAAGCTTTGATTTATATTTGTGGACTATCTTTAGCAGACAGACTCGCTCAGTTTGCAGGCACTCCAGTCCAGGCTTATCTGAAACATCAATCTTGCTTAAAGTGTGCACTCTTAATTAATAGATGGCCACAAACATGACACATTTCTAGGTGCCATACCACATCTGAGGAATAGGTGTTTCACAACCAGAAATGCATTATATTGGTGGCCAATTGAAAAACAAAGAATATGCACTTAAACTAAAATTGGTACAACAGATATTATCCTTTACAGCAGGGTCACAGGAGGGGCATCCGCAGTGTATTTGACACTGCGGATACGCAGATGGCAGTCACAGAGGGACTGCAGAGCGAGGTCACGGCTGCAGCCGGATTGCTTTATGTGTTTGCTCGTAGCAGCAGATTTCCACAGCGAAAATACACACATGCTGCGGATGCACCACGCATGACCCTGCCCTGTCTTTACATCTTAGAACCAGGTATTTTTCTCCAATATCCAATCTATCTTGAATACTGATGGATCACAGATCTGAGACCAGGTCCCATAGGCCTGCCTTGATTGGTTTGAGCTGTTTTGAATGCACACGTCAGATCAACACAATAATGGGCTGGTGATTTTAACATTTTGGCTGGTCAGTTTATGCTAATTAATTCTTATATTCTTATTTTAAGCTGAATGATAATGTTTTTACATAATTTACATAGGTTTTGCTTGGGTTTCAGTTCAGGTCCTCTCTAATCTGGAATTTTAAGCAGCAGCAGATCAGCTTGAACCCCAACTCTGTGAGACTCTTCATTTCCACCACTGAGGAGGGGGAAGCTCAGCATGTAAAGTTGTTGTTGAGAGGATTTCCACTCTACAACACACCATCATTTTACATTTCTGTTTAATGAATCATAAGAATTATAGGAACATTACAAATGTATTTTCGTGAGCGGACTATTAGTTTGTTTCTCTGGGCTTCTAATAGAAGACATGCTTCATTTAAAACGCTGAGAAACCCCCAGGCTGCCTGGAAATAAATGGTATTATTCCAGACGTTTGCTTCATTTTTAAATGATCTTATCAGGAAATATGCAGGAGTATTATAGTTGAGCTTATTATTTCACTCCAATACTCCGCAGGTGCCGTAATGCTAAGCGGCTATATGTGACATAACAGGCACTGCTTCATTTTATGAGATGAGCTGGCATTATAATTTTTGTATAAAATTTATGTTTTACATTAGACCAAATGTCTTTTCTTAGATATACAGTATAATTTATAGTTCATTATTAAAATATTTTCTGGTTCTATTGGGAAATCATTTAAAGCTGTAATTAGCTTTCAGACTAAAGAGATGTTATCACAAGAACAATCTTTTTCATGTTTCACAATTCATAACATAAGCTGAAGGGACTTCCAGGCCTCAAAGGATTTCAACTATGTTATTTTTACGTATGCGAGTCAATCAGAGTAGCTGGGTGTCTCACTGCAATGGCCATTTAGGCATTTACATATAAAAAGAACAGTGTTTATGGCCCAAACACAGAACACAGTGTCTCATTGGTTAGCATTATTGCCCTACAGAATTACTGTCACGTATGGTCAGGGAATTAGTGTACTCCCGTACTCACCCCAAACCACTGTCGATGCAGATTGCGTAATCGCCCTAAACAGCGATTCCACAACTTGAAGATTGTCCCTACTCTGGACTAAGTGCAGGGACGTCTCGGGTCAAACAACAAGCAAGCCGGATCAAAAAAAGCCCAGAGGACAACAGAAGTACCAAATCACATAGCAAAAGGTTAACCAAATATCAGAGCCAAAGTGACAGATCCAGAACACAGAATCAGATGCAAGATATAGCTAGCTACAGAGAAAACTCTTTTACAAGCAGAGTCTGAGAGGACACTGCAGACTTAAAGGGGTATTCCAGGCCAAAACGTTTTTTTATATATCAACTGGCTCCGGAAAGTTAAACAGATTTTTAAATTACTTCTGTTAAAAAAATCTTAATCCTTCCAATAGTTATTAGCTTCTGAAGTTGAGTTGCTGTTTTCGGTCTAATTGCTTTCTGATGACTCACGTCCCAGGAGCTATGCAGCTCCTATGGGGATATTTTCCCATCATGCACAGCTCCCGGGACGTGACATCATCATTGAGCAGTTAGACAGAAAACTTCAGAAGCTAATAACTATTGGAGTAATTTACAAATCTGTTTAACTTTTCGAATCCAGTTGATATATATAAAAAAAAGTTTTTGCCTGGAATACCCCTTTAAATAGCAAAAGCAAGCAGGGTGTGAATGTAAAAGTGACATCTCATAGGCCAGAGAAACACAAGAAAGGATAAGCCCAGCAACCACAAGCTTTGCTAACAAACAGGAAATCAAGCAGATACACTTCTTACAGCTGTGTTCCTGGGATTTAATCTGACCGAATATATCTTCTGCATGTAGTATGTATGTGCCTTCTGTGTTTGCATAGGTTTCCCCCTATTTATCAAAAATTACAAAAAACAAAACAAAACTGTCTTTGTTGACCATAGGAACCAAAGCTCAGCTATTATTTCTTAAACAATACTTGTATCTTTAAAAAGCTACTCGGATATCAGGTGAAAAAAAGACGGGTAGAAGCATGTAACATTGCTTACCTGTCTGTGCCAATTCTGAAATCATCAAATATTCATTTGATTTCTAGATATTTAATCCTCTCCCCTGCCATGTCCTCTCACTACTTCCTGGTTGAGCAGTTGTTCAGAATAACAATTTCCAGAATGTATTGCTTTTTCCTTACAATGCTCCCACCATGGCTACTCCCCTCCCACAGCATTCCAGGAAGTTCCTCAGCTACTGCAGAACATTTCAGTACACAGGAGACTATTGCTCTGCCATCAGCTTCTGCATTCATTCTCTTTCTGCTCCTCCAGCTGAGATATTATTCATCACAAGACAGCATGATAAAAACTCACCTTATTTTCCCAAAATGTGCCAAAAAGGATATATATGTATATGACAGGTGAATGGTGATGTAGGCTGTAGGGGCTGGTCTTAGGCAATGGCATCACTCAAGGGGCAGGGCTTCAGCTTAGAGACAAGATTTAGCCAAATCTTCTGAGAAAGCATAGGATGATGCATCATTTTGGAAAGAGACAACACCACAATAAAAAGGAATGGACTACACAACTTCCTTTCAAGGGTATTTCAAGTTAAAACATGCTACAGCTTGAACAATTTGTGATAACAACATATAAGTAAGCTATATGTCTTTGGGTGATAGTTTTTTTTTTTGTCTTGTACCGGAATACATCTTTAAAAAAAATCTATTGTCATAGTGATCATTTGAAAAGTTTTGATCGGTCAGGATCCTGTAGCTGAAATTCTCACCATTCTCTTAAATGAACAGGCAGCAACAGCACTCTGAACGCTGTGCCATTTGTTTCTAATCATCACCACTTAGCTGTGCTGGGATACCGGAGTAAGTAGTGTAGGGATTGACAGAAAGTCCATAAACTCCCAGCAATCTAAACTTCTAATATGTTGCTATGACATGTTATACGTTTTTTTTTTTTTTTTTTTTTTTTTTTAAACATACAAGTACCATTTAAACTACACTAGTAAAATTTTGTCTGAGCTCCAATTAATTCCCATGGGCAACGAAAATAGTTTATCTTTTTTCCATTTTTGATAAATTGATTTGAACAAAAACCAGTGCTTTGTGCTACGCTATTATACTTCCTGTATTGGGGAACACTAATGTGTAAGCTTGGCCAACAACTAACAGCAGTGACCTCACTGACCACTGCCACAATGGTGGATGTTACAGTCCATATGTAGACCAGCTGAGGTGGTTTCAATGGTAGCTGCACACAGAGATAGTATTAAGTTACAGTAAAGTGGTATTATCCAGTGTTGGTATAGTGGTAATATTTAGTAACAATATGATGGTATCATTCAGTGACAGTATAAGGTATCCTTTAGTTACAGCATGGTGGTATTATTCAGTCACTGTACATTGGTTATATTTAGTCACAATAGTTCATATTTAGGGTAGAGCGAGCTAATCTATAAAAACAGTTGTTATATTTTGGTATAGCATAGCATGCCGAGTAAAGATTATTAAGAACATTTATTAACACACTACAACTGTTGTAGGTAATTGATCATACATTAGCATAAAAAAACTCTGCTTACCTCCAGTGCTCCTGAGGTACCTCCGTCGTCCTGCTCCTGTTTCTGACTGTAGTCCTCTTCCTGAGCTGCAGCCTGACATTGGGTCCTGGAGGGACATTGGGGCCCAGTGTGTTGCTCAGCCAATCACTGGCTGCAGCGATGTCCAGCCTTGGCCAGTGATTGACTGAGGGGCAGTATGACACACTGGACCCGGATGTCACTCCAGGCCCAGCGCCTTGCTTTCAGGAAGAGAATTGCAGCCGGAGATCAAAGAAGGACACCTGAGGCACCGCAGAAGCGCTGGAGGTAAATTATTTTTAAGACACTATAGAATGGGCATTGTTCTTAGACCCTCTCCCCCCTCTCCCACCAGATAACACCTTTACAGGAGAAGTTCCATGTAGGACAATTTATCCCCTATCCAAAGGATAAGGTATAAGTGTTGGGGATCCAACTGCTGGGATCACACCCCTACCCCCGCAATCTACTTTAGACCACTGTACTAGTGCATCTCCGGTCCTCCCATAGAGATGAATGGAGGATGCATGCCGATCCTCACTGGGTGCGCAAGGAGAACTGGGGCACTGCACAGAAGATTGCGGGGGTTCCAACAACAGACCCCCAGTGGTCAGCCTTAAAAACAGACCTATCTGCTACAGAAGAGACTTTAGGAAGGAATATAGTTTAGTACAAAATACCACAGGTAAAAGAAGTTGATAAATGTTTGGAATGGGAATACCACTTTTGGGACTTGTTCACACACTGCAGATTTACTGCAGACTTGTGGATTTGTAGCCTATTTTTTGCAGATTGTGACTCACCTGTTACAGTATATTTGGAAAATCTTCAGGAAATCTGCAACAAATCAGCAGCATGTGAACATACCCTGAGGGGGTATTTCCAATTTCAAACATTCCCCAGTTAGTGGTATTTTGTATGATACTACTCCTATGAGGCATGGCTATAAGGTATGATGTACCATAGACAGTTGCAAGATGTTTGGTGTTATAATATAATTTGGATGGAGCATGCATTCTAAACAGATATCTTAATGTGATAGCCTGGGGGTGTAGGGTATATGGGGTGTAGCTGTGCGGTAATTAAAGGGTGTCTGATTAACCCTTTCTATTTGTGATGCCAGGGTGAGGGCTCCTCTGCAATGCTTGTCCTACCGCCACCCTTCCCAAGAGCAATAGGGAGGTGTGGAATAATTGAATGTCCACAACCGGAGAGTTTGCTGAAAACAGTTGAAACTTTTACTGAAGATTTCATGCAAGCTTCATAACTCTTAGAGATTGACAGTGGTTGGGACCTCATGAGTCTATTGAGTTTAGGAAGGTAATTGTTGCGGTGATCCACTGGATTTAGGGGTTTAGATTCGGTCCAGTTATCACGCTAGCTTTAGCGGGGATGGAGATTTTAACTCATGGTTTATTTTAGGCTGAGGCCGGCAGGTTTGAGTCCTAGCTTGTCTTTGAAAGTTGCGCTGATCCGTCCTGCTAGTCCAGCATCCACGAGAGCAGCGACCCAAGAGAGCAATAATTGGCTACAGCTCCCTTATATGGGCAGGGGCTGGACTAAAGCTCACTGGTCCATACTTCTGTCAATCATCTTTACAAAGGGTTATGGATAATCATGTGACCCAAGGACCTCCAAAAGGTCCTCCAATATACCATAGAGGAATTAACATAGTCACATGACTGAAGGTCCTGCGACGCCACAAAGGTACGTATACTAATATGCATTATATTAAATATATACATTTTTAAATATGTACACACAAAAATTACAAAATTAGAGAAGGAGTAGGCGACTAGGGGCTCCTCCCACCTGGGGACCCTACCTGAACGTAGTAACTCTGACTTTGGGGACCACCATTCAAGGTACGGTATGCAATACGGTACCAGGAAACCACAAACCCAATTACTTAAAATAAGTCGGCCTCAACGTCTGTCCCCTAAGACAGAGGGACAAAGTGAAGGTTGCTTTATAACAATCCTGGGCATAACTTTTCAAATGTCCATTAGTCAGGCTGTATAACACAACATAGGCACGGGTAAACGCATGAACAGGATTACTTGGTTCATAAATTTAGTAACAGGATGACATTATTATACATGAGATACATCCTAATACTTTTACTTAACATTTTTGAATCTCACTAGACATTTTTGAATCTCACTAGACATTTTTGCCACACTAGTTACCTGTTTAGTACACTGAGGGTTTTACTGGCTTGACTGAGGCTATCTACCAATAAACTAGCTACTAGGGTCCATTGGCTACACACTCTTATCCCTAGAACACAAAAGATAAACCTTACCTAGGTTACCTTTTTGATTACGTGTATTATTTTAGCTCACAAGAGCACCTACTGGCCGGGCAGGGCATCTCGCACACGTAAGAGAAAGAAGAGAACAGTTAGTGTACATAACAGTGGCAGGAATTGGAAAATGGCATAAGCTACAATTCCTAAAGTGTTTACTTGAGTGTGAGATATTTTTGTTGTTTGGTGTACTAAATTTAAGTGAGGTAAGTACACTTAAGTGATTAGTTTGAGGTACTATGTGTACAGTACTACTTGAAAGGTCAGTCTTGGTACCTTAAGGGTGGTTTTCCCTGTGTAGACCTTTGAGATGGTGTTAGTGATGGGTGACAGAAATGTTACTCCCAGAGGAGCTGAGAGAGCCAGCTATTAGCAACTACTACAACACCTACTATTTTTTTTTCTTTTTGTGTACACGTTCATGAAGCGAAAAAAAATTTGCATACAATAACCATTTACATTTAGCTACCTTAGCACAAATATTTATTAAACACTCCAACAAGGTCCAGGTGCATTCACCTGATAAGTGCAATTTGAGCAAAAGAATATTACGTTACTGTTGAGGTATTTACACGTAAACAGACGTGCAAGGATCATCAGTCCACCTGCACTAAGACTCCACAGATCACGGCTATCGCTGTTTAGCTGGGCACACGCTTAGGAATCTCCTACAGCTAGGAGTCTCTTGGTCTAAGGACCAGGCACAAAAGCTTAATGGTTACGGTTTCTACTGGAACAGTCTTAGCATAGTCCTGCTAGGCAAACTTCTTAAACATTGCAGAAAAGTCTATGAAGACAAAACTTTAGAAAAACATGAATGTCCCACTTCAGAAGAAACTCTTGCGGTGTTGCCCTGCTCCTCTTCTTGAACCTCTACCCCTCTCAACATCAGAACCAGGCAAATAATTTATGTGGCTTTCCCACACCACATTAGTGAGGGTAGAGTGGGACACTGTAGGGTTAAGATAATAGTTGGTGCTGGTTGATTTGGCCCCACCTCCTTGTCGGGAGTGGGCCGCAGCACTTATGTTGGTGTCTGGTGGGCAGGCCAAACCTCCGCACCGGGAGTAGGCCTAGGCACTGTGGTTGGTGCCCGCAATTTAGGCCAAACCTCCTTGATGGGAGTAGGCCTGGGCACTTTGCAGGAAACAGAAGGAAGTGGCTGCTGCTGTAGAAACTCCTCCTCAGGCTCCTAGGTGGAGGCATCAGGAGCAGGCCATTTCGGCCTCAGCTGGAGGGGATCCGCCTCCCAATCAGTGGATGGAAAATACTTAAAAGGAAGCTGGGATGGGGCTGCTGGTCTGGTAACTGCGGCAGCCCACTCTCCTTGCAGGCCCTGGACAGGTGTGTATTCCACTATCTCACCCACCTCCAGGGAATGGAACTTTTTGTTGATGTATGGCCTCTGGACAGCTCGACGGCTTACGAGGATGGTATAGCCGGTGTGGCAATCAATGAGGGTACCGGAACCTCTGACCTTGTCGAACTTGGCCACTGTTGCTCTGTGACGTTCCAAGGGCTTCTCTCCTTCTCGGGGATAGTCCCACATGCGAATGTAGAGTGCCTCCATTTCTTTAGTGTTTTCTTGGTAGTGGATCCTCTCCTCACGAGGTAGATGAACATGCTTAGGGGCATAAAGTTCTCGTGTCGGGCCTTTAGCTTTTCCATCACTTCGGCCTCCTGACGAGCCCTTTCCCTCTGTGCCTTGTGGACCGGTGGGAGGAACTTCCCAGGCAGGGGTTGGAGAACATCATACATGTACTGGATCATTTCAGGTTCATCCCCAAAGGTCCATTTAGGCAATCTTGGTGAGCACTCGGCAAAGCAGACAGAGGTATTTCCTGCTCAGGGCTGGTGGAGGAAGAAAATGCAGCTTCTGATCGAGTACTTACAGACAACTCCTCCATCGGGATCTCAGCCCACAAACCCCATGTCCGGTGGTGAGGGGACAGTCTCACGGGTGAAGATGCTCCAGGTATCCCAGCAATTTCCCCTGGAGGGGTATCCGGCCAGTCATCGTCATCGTCGGGCAATGGGGAAGATTGCAGGCCCCCTCTTCATCCAACAATAACTGCTGCAGACGGTCGGCAAGGTCGTGGAAAAGTTGGGCTGCGGCCGCTGCAACTTTCCTTTGTTCCAGTGCCATCTTGGTGCTCACGCCATGTGGAACGCTACTCTCCGCCATGTCTGTACTCTCCATCTCTTCCTTATACAGACTGAAGAGGTCGCTGTGCAGGGCTCCTTTTATAATAGGCTTCTCCAAAATGGCTGCCGGCCGGAAGGATGTCATCGGTGGAGCCCTGACTTCCGATCCCCCGGAAACAACAGCAGTGAATTTAAGTTCCCTTTTGGCTGCGACACATTTACTTGGTAGCCACGCCCAGGGGCAGGTTAACTCTTGCATCGCTTACCGGTCCAGAGGATCGTAGCATATATTCACTTCTCACTTTACACATTTCTGCAGCCAATACATTTTCGCCTCCCCCCTTACTTTTTGTGTGTGCTCTCTGCACGCAACACCATCCACACGATTCCGTACACTTAAATGGTGCTTTGTAACACATTGATAAAGTCTTTTACATAGGGGGAGTAAACTTTAACTGGTGGCAGCTGTAGGCACTATGTGATAGCCTGGGGGTGTAGGGTATATGGGGTGTAGCTGTGCGGTAATTAAAGAGTGTCTGATTAACCCTTTCTATTTGTGATGCCAGGGTGAGGGCTCCTCTGCAATGCTTGCCCTACTTTCCCAAGAGCAATAGGGAGGTATGGAATAATTGAATGTTCACAACCAGAGAGTTTGCTGAAAACAGTTGGAACTTTTACTACAGATTTTATGCAAGCTTCATAACCTGAACAGTCTCTATACAGGCAAAGTCTCTTAGAGATTGACAGTGGTTGGGACCTCGTGAGTCTATTGAGCTTAGGAAGGTAATTGTTGTGGTGATCCACTGGATTTAGGGATTTAGATTCGGTCCAGTTATCACGCTAGCTTGATAAGTTTAGTTTAGGCTGAGGCCGGCAGGTTTGAGGCCTAGCTTGTCTTTGAAAGTTTCGCTGTTCTGTCCTGTTATTCCGGCATCCACGAGAGCAGCAACCCAAGAGAGCGATAATTGGCTACAGCTCCCTTATATGGGCAGGGGTTGGACTAAAGCTCACTGGTCCATACTTCTGTCAATCATCTTTATGGGTTATGGGTAATCATGTGACCCAACGACCTCCAAAGGTCCTCCAACATACAATAGAGGAATTAACATAGTCACATGACCGAAGGTCCTGCAACGCCACAAAGGTGAGTATACTAATATGCATTATATTAAATATATACATTATTAAATATATACACACAAACATTACAAAATTAGAAAAGGAGGAGGCGACTAGGGGCTGTCCCACCTGATGGACCCTACCTGAACGTAGTAACTCTGACTTTAGGGACCACCATACAAGGTACGGTATGCAATACGGTACCGGGACACCACATTAAACTGTTTTCTATATGTCTAATACACATATGGAAAACAGATTTCTCTCAAATATTTACATTTATTTTAGAACACTCATACTTTACTATTTTGGTGATCCATGATTTTGAATCCTCTGTAGCATAATGTGCAGATTTTCACACTTTTAACCATTTCGTGTTCCAAAAAATGAAACTTTGCCTATTTTTCCTCTAACAATCCAAGTAGCCTACATATATGTGATTAGACTCCATGACAAAAGGCTTGAATATTCATTCCAACAATGAGTGCATCTACGTCTACCTTCAGAAGTTTAAAGGGACAATGCGGATGTCGCCAGGAGGGTGGGTGGTGCAGTTGTCTGGCAAGGTTCCCTTCTATATGAAGAGACGCTGTAATGTGTTATTTTTGGAAGACAGAAAGAACAGCAGAATAGTTGATGTTTTGCAGATTTTTCACTGGAAATCAATGGGTAAATGTTATTATAATTCATCAAATTGAATTTGGATATTAGGAGAATTCAAGGACGGCAATGTCTTTTATTAATATTCAGTCCACTTTACCCATCACTTGGCAATGCTGAAATCTGAATTACAACAATACTGTTGCATACAACAAGCCTTCAAAAGAAAGACAGCTGAAACAAAATCCGGCAACACACTTAGTAGCTTCTATGGGTTACAGCTACAATTCCTTCCTTACACCCGACACCTTCCTATTTAAATGCAGGTTACACTCAGATGCTTGCCAAGTTATGCAGGAAGGAAGGCTCTGCTCAGCAGAGGCATGAGAAATTCATTCAGAGATGACGGCTATTAAGGATATGACTCGCTTGAATGGATGGATACAAAACAAACTGGTAATCTGGAACAATTACTCGCAGCTCCTATTCACTGAGCCTTTTGTGTATGTAATAAAACAGATGCAAATAAGAATATAGAAATGCATTCGACAGGCAGGACAATGAAAGGTCACTGGAATCGCAGTGTTAGATTTTCAGCGTAATAATGAGACAAGCATTATTTATCTGCACCCTTCACTTTACCTTTCCTATCTCACTCTGAAAGCAGAGATTTGTATGTCAGATATAACAGGGATAATGACATGTACACTACAGTAGGTCATTGTCATTAGCTGGAGCCAGAATTAGTAAGAATAGACAATCACTGTCTGTAACAGGTAAAAAGCATTCCTTAATGGTAAATGTGGATGTCCAACTTTTCATGAAGGTAGATGCAGATTTAAAATACAATAGGCTTAATAAAAAGAAACAACATATTACCGTATTTTTCGCCATATAAGATGCACTTTTTCTTCCCCAAAACTGGGGGGGAAAAGTTGGTGCGTCTTATACGGCAAATACACATTAAAACCCTGTCCTATCGCGGCGTTCCCTGTGGCCATCAACGGCCGGGACCCGCGGCTAATACAGGACATCAACGATCGCGGTGATGCCCTGTATTAACCCTTCAGACATGGTGATCAAAGCTGACCGCCGCGTCTGAAGCGAAAGTGACACTAACCCCGCTGCTCAGTTGGGCTGTTTGTGACCGCCACGGTGAAACCGCGGCATCCCGAACAGCTTACAGGACACTGGGAGGGACCTTACCTCGTGATTGACAAATGTAGGTCAATTGGTAATTAAGAAAGCCTTTGAACCTTGGGAACTAGGTTAATGGGGTACCAAATATGGATATTGGGGTAAATTGAAACTGGATGTAATGTGTAAGGCTGGGTATTCTTCAAAACCTGTCCAGAGGAAAAGTTTCTGTGTTGCCCATAGCAATCAATCAGATTGCTTCCTTCATTTTTCAGATGCCTTTTCAAAAATGAAAGAAGCAATCTGATTGGTTGCTATGGGCAACTCAGAAACTTTTCCTCTGGACAGGTTTTGATAAATCTCCCCCATAGGGGGAGATTTATTAAAACCTGTACAAAGGAAAAGTTGTCCAGTTGCCCATAGCAACCAATCAGATCACTGCTTTTCCAAGAAAATCTGCTGAGTTGCCCATAGCAACCAATCAGATCGCTTCTTTCATTTAGCAGAGGCCATGTGAAAAATGAAAGAAGCGATCTGATTGGTTGCTATGGGCAACTCAGCAGATTTTCCAGGAAAGTAAAGTTTAACCATAACATTGTAACACTCTGTCCCACCCTGGGACTCGAACCACCGCATGGTCTCCCATAGACTGTACTGCCAAGACCCTCCTGCTTATCTTACAGTTTTACATACCGTGAGATCCCCATAGACCGCAATGGTCCTAATGGTTTCAACAGGCAAAAACTCACAGAGCTAATGCACTAGCCCATAAGTTCCCGATACCATTAAAGAAGGGAGGGCTCAATATTCACGAATATGCGCATATATTTTTGCATATGCACATATATTTTTGCATATGAGCATAAAAAAACGAATATGCGAATTTCACGAATATATGACGAATTTTCATATATATATTCACGAAATATTGCGAATTTGAATATGGCCTATGCCGCTCATCACTAATTACAGTTACATACTGTACTAGGGACTCACAATTAAATATTTTCTGATCTGCGGCATCCTCTTTCCTTTTCTTCTCTGTCCGGATCAGACTGCCATGTCGATCTTTTAACATCTGCAAGACAAACATGTTAGACTCTGCTTTTTTCTTTTTTCTCAAATATCTTTTTATTATTTCAAAGCAGAACAAAAGAGAAAAGGTATGGCAATACCTCCATAAACAAGTAATGGATCAGGCAAACTCAAAATTACATCAGGGAAGTCATATGTTTCTGAAAGGGAGGTAGGGCAAGGGGGTTAAGGAAATGAGGGGGAGGGGGAGGACTGGAAAGGACAGGTGGTGTGGGGTTTGAAAGGAGAGGTCAAGGTGGAAATGGTGGGTCTAGGCAAATGCAAGATAATATGGTTCACATATAACACATATTTCACATATGTCATCTGATATCTTTATGCGGAACAATCAGTACAGTATTTGGATTGTAGCCAAGGATTCCATATCTTAATAAATGTGTTGTGTGATCTGAGTGCTCTATGATGTAGTTCCTCGAACCTGCATGATGGACCTTTTTAATCCACTCCACAGCTGTGGGCGGTTCAGAGCTTAGCCAGTGTAAAGGGAGAATGGATTTAGCAGCAGCCAGCATGTGTGATATCAGGCATTGCTTGCCAGGTGAGTAACCCAGGCAAGGCATATGTGACGGATCCATCAGCTGGTTAACCTCTTGGCCCCAATTAGAACGTTGTGGTTAACCACAAACACCTCTCCATTCCATTCATACGGGTGGTCGTTGTTCGCCGACAACGAGGCAGCGGACGTTTTTGGGACCCAAGGAAAAATCTGCAGTGTTCGGTACAAATCCTATGGAACTAAAAACAGACCCTTTATCTACCAAACACCGCTGGAAGCTGCCGCCCACCTTCTATTTCGTCATTTATATGTTTCAATGTGTTTTCTTGTTGTGTTCTGGGATGGCGATTGTCTCTGTCCTGGGAGATAATTGGATTTCTTCATCCTGGGAGATAATTGGATTTCTTTGTCCTGGGAGATAATTGGATTTCTTCCCAGTTGTCTGCGGGATAGAGAGGAGGGAGGTATGGGTAAAGTGGGAAGGGCTTATGTTGAAGCCCCCGAGATTGGCTACTGTCCACTATGTTTTACAGTCTTCCATCAGGTTTCCTAGGCGAGTGTTCACCTGGTGGAGACCTGCATAAATACCGGGCAGGTAGCCCCATTAAAGTCATTCCTGTTTGACACTCAAGACGGAGCTGGTCTCGTTTGTGGGGGGAATTACTATTGGGACAGCACGTTCGTATGCTCCGGTCGGGAGTTGGACGGTCGGCTGGAATCAACCTGCGTTCCTGGAGAAGGGGATCATTCCAAGCGGCGGCTTCCTCTACCTGTCAGGGAGTGTCGTAACAATTGGTGGCAAATGGCAGAACGAATCCCATCGCCCAGAAGGCCAGCTACATATTCCAGGATGGAAATGCAGTATGGAGAATTAAGGCGGGCTACCCTTAAAGATATATTGGAACTCAAAGGACGATCAGCGAGTAATCTCAAGAAAAGAGAGATTATTGCCATTTTTATTGGAAATGGATGCGGCACAGGGAATGGAGAGAGCTAATGTGCCTGGCATACTGAATTTAACACCCGAGGAGGTACAATTTAACTGGGCAGTCCAGATAAGGCTGGCACACTTCGGCCCCAACCCTGCAGCAGATATTGTAGTGCAGGTGCAAGCAGCAGTAGCAGCACAGCAGGCGCCCCAGGGAGGAGGAGCCGCAGCAGCAGAGGTACCCAATAACAATATTGGAAGGAGGAAGGTACCGTTTGCTGCATTTAAAAATGTTGTTGAATCAGAAGGAGAGATTGACGAGTTCCTGGCTGATGTTGAAAGGCAGTGTGCCTTACACCAGGTACCTGCAGAAGAATGGGTCACCATCCTCTCTGGGAAGTTATCCGGCCGGGCCAGTGAGGCGTTTCGGGCCATCCCAGAGGAGGAAATTACAAGTTACCAGGCAGTAAAGGATGCCCTTTTGGCCAGATACGCTATAACCCCTGAGGCGTACCGGCAGCGATTCCGGGACACTAACAAACATGCTGGCGATTCCTATGTGGAGTGGGCATGCAGACTACACCGCACCGCAGCCCACTGGATGGCAGGGTGCCAAGCGGTAACTGGCGAAGAGGTGCTACAAGTGTTTTTGTTGGAGCATTGCTTTGATCGTTTACCTGCAGGAGTCCGAGAGTGGGTTAGGGACCGCAAACCCGCTAACTTACCCGAAGCTGCTTGTCTGGCTGATGAGTACACAGATGCACGGAAGCTGGACCAGGCAACAACCAAGGTCCCTACCCGAGTGGAGTACAAACCGGCAGCACCTCCAACCTCTACTGTGTATCACCCTCCAGCGCAACGCATCCGCACGATGCCACCAGCGAACAATTATGTTCAACCAGCCCGATTCAATGCCGGGATTACTCCCAGCCTATCCGGTACTATGGGTGCAAACAATTGGGGCACAAGAGACCAGAGTGCCGTTGAGCAATTTCAACCAAGCCCAGCCATGGAGAAGACCAGCCGGCCCCAATCCTCCGCTCACTGTCTTGAGCAGTAGGAAGTTTGGGGTATACTACATGATGCGGACCCAGTACAAGCAGCCCAGCAGGATAACCGTCAACAGCACAGGCAGACCGTTAAACTGAATGGAAAAATGGTCACTGGTCTGAGAGACACCAGAGCCACTATGACCCTGCTTCAAAAGAACCTGGTTTCGGAACACCAACATACTGGAAATACGGTAGCAGTGAGGGTAGCAGGAGGCGCCGTGTTCCGTCCGGGTTCATTTGGATTGGGGAGCGGGCTCTGGACATGTGAATGTGGGGGTCATGAAAGACTTACCTGCCGATGTTTTGCTCGGGAATGACTTGGCCCCTTTGGTTTCCTCTTATGCTCCAATGGGACCTGCGGATGTTAACCCAGTGACTACCCCTGCTCAGACCTGTGCTGCTGGAACCAGCTCACCTGCTGTTGAGACCCAGGTAAGACCCGATTCCCTGACTGGTAACCTAGAACCGACCTTTGTTAGCTGGGATTCCCCGGAGGAGTTTGGGAGGGAAACCCAAGCAGATCTGACGCTCCAGAAATACAGAGACAGGGCGGATACTGGAGAAGAAGGAGTAGATGGGGAGCGGTATGAGTGGGTGGGGGACAGGTTATATAGGATCCCTAAGCCTTCCCCAAGGAGTGTTGCCCCTCCGCTGAATCGACAGCTGGTAATACCCGCAAAACACCGGCAGGAGATTCTGCGGATAGGGCATGATGTTCCGCTAGCTGGACATCTAGGATCCCGCTGCACAGCCTATAGGATCCTGCAGAACTTCTTTTGGCCAAATTTCAATCAGGCTGTGCGGATATATTGTAGTACGTGTGACACTTGTCAATGGGTAGGAAAGCGGGGGGACCACCCAAGAGCTAGGCTTATGTCTATGCCTATCATTGGGGAGCCCTTTGCCCGCATAGCCGTTGACATTGTAGGTCCACTTGCCAGGGCTAGTCCATCCGGTAAGAAATATATTCTCACCGTGGTGGACTACGCCACCCGCTACCCAGAGGCAGTAGCCCTGTCTAATATAGAGGCAGAGACAGTTGCTGATGCTCTGGTTAGGATTTTTACCAGGGTTGGGTTCCTTAAGGAGATTCTCTCTTACCAGGGAACCCAATTTACCGCTGTTCTGACCCAACAACTGTGGAAGGTGTGCGGCATTAAACCCCTGCTTAGCTCAACTTATCATCCACAGACTAACAGTCTCTGCGAACGATTTAATGTCACTCTCAAACAGATGTTGAGGACCTTTTCCAACACTTGCAGGGACTGGGAGCGATTCCTGACTCATCTGTTGTTTTCCTACAGAGAGGTGCCCCAGGAATCTACTGGGTTCTCCCCCTTTGAGTTGCTATATGAGAGAAGGGTCCACGGACCCCTAGATCTCATTAGAGGCCACTGAGAGGGGGAGACAGAGCAAGAAGGGACCCCCATAGTGCCATATGTCCTGGAACTCCGGGACCACATGGAGAAACTGTCTCTGATGGTAAGAGAAAATCTCCAGGTGGCCCAGGAGAGACAGAAGAGCTGGTACGATCAGGGTACCTGACAGCGAGTCTTTCAGGTTGGGCAGAAAGTGCTAGTGCTCAAACCTGTGAAGGCGAACAAGATGCAAGCATCTTGGCAGGGCCCGTATAAGGTGTTAGCTCAGGTATGTGATACTACCTACCTTATAGCCAGCTGTTCAGATGAGAGGATCCAATGATCATTTCATGTGAACATGCTGAAGGAGTATCAAGAGAGACCGGAGGATATCGCTGCAGTATGTGCCCCTGCTGAAGATGATACAGAGAGTTTACCCTTACCCGATTTGTTAGAGAGGGACTCCCAGACTGACCTTACCAGCCTTGTACAGCTAGGTGACCGATTGAGCCCCACAGAGAAGGGACAGGCAAGACAGCTTCTGTGGGAGAAGCAGGCGACGTTCTCCCAAGAGCCCGGCTACACTACCCTAGCTGTACATAAGGTAGAGATCCCTGGACAGAACCCTCTGCGACAACCCCCTTACCGTATCCCTGAAGCAGTCCGAGAAGAAATGCGGAAGGAGATACAGGATATGACCCAGCTTGGGGTTATCGAACCCTCCGATAGCCCGTGGGCTTCGCCTGTAGTCTTGGTGCCTAAGAAGGATGGGACCACCCAGTTCTGTGTGGACTACAGGCGACTCAACGAGCGGACCACCACTGACGCTTACCCGATGCCCCGGGTAGATGAATTATTAGACTACATTGCCAGGGGGTGCTATCTGACCACCATAGACCTGTGTAAAGGCTACTGGCAGATTCCCTTGGCCGAGGATGCTATCCCCAAGTCGGCCTTCATCACCCCATTTGGCTTGTACCAATTCAAGGTCATGCCATTTGGGATGAAGAATGCCCCGGCTACCTTCCAGCGCATGGTGGATAGACTTCTCGATGGATTCCAGGAATTTGCTTTTGCATACCTGGATGACATTGTGATCTACAGTGGGTCCTGGGAGGAACACCTGTTGCATGTAGGGGTAGACCTGGACAAAATTCGGGCCGCTGGCCTGACATTGAAGCCAGAAAAGTGCCATTTAGGCTGAATGGCTGAAGTGCAATACCTGGGTCACAGAGTGGGGTGTGGGGGCCAGAGACCCGAGCCAGCCAAGATAGAGGCAGTAGCTAACTGGCCCACACCTATCACTAATACCCAGGTGCTAGCCTTCCTAGGGTCAGCAGGGTACTATAGACGCTTTTTCCCCGACTACAGCACTATTGCTAAACCCCTGACTGACCTGACCAAGAAAAATCTCCCTAAGCAGGTCCTGTGGTCTCCAGCTTGTGAAGCTGCGTTTCAAGCCCTTAAACAAGCTCTTGTGAATGCCCCTGTCCTGGCTGTCTCAGTCCCTAACAAACGGTTTCTCGGCCACACAGATGCTTCCATGTTTGGACTGGGGGCTGTGCTGAGCCAGGTCGGGGAAGATGGAGGAGAACACCCTGTTGCATATCTCAGTAGAAAGCTGTAACCCCGAGAAGTGAGTTATGCGGCAGTAGAGAAGGAATGCTTGGCCCCGGTCTGGGCATTGAAAAAGTTAAGCCCTTATTTGTATGGACAGAAATTTTCCCTTGTGACAGACCACAATCCCCTAGTCTGGCTAAACCGGGTTTCAGGAGACAATGGAAGACTGCCACGGTGGAGTTTGGCCTTACAACCATATAACTTCACCATCAGCTACCGACCCGGTAAGCAGAACGGGAATTCAGATGGATTGTCTCGGCAAACCGACGTACATACCACCTCCTAGTCCGGTCATCCCCAAGTTGACCCGCCAAAAGGGTCAAGCCGGGTCTGTCGGAGTGTCCCACAAGGAGGGAGCTGTGTGACGGATCCATCTGCTGGTTAACCTCTTTGCCTCAATTAGAATGTTGTGGTTAACTGCAGACACCTCTCCATTCCATTCATACGGGTGGTCGTCGTTCGCCGATCACGAGGCGGCGGCCGTTTTTGGGACCCGGGGAAAAATCAGCAGTGTTCGGTACAAATCTTATGGAACTAAAAACAGACCCTTTATCTACCAAACACCGCTGGAAGCTGCCGCCCGCCTTCTATTTCATCATTTATATGTTTTAATGTGTTTTCTTGTTGTGTTCTGGGATGGCGATTGTCTCTGTCCTGGGATATAATTGGATTTCTTCGTCCTGGGAGATAATTGGATTTCTTCGTCCTGGGAGATAATTGGCTTTCTTCCCAGTTGTCTGGGGGATAGAGAGGAGGGAGGTATGGGTAAAGTGGGAAGGGCTTATGTTGAAGCCACTGCGATTGGCTACTGTCCACTATGTTTTACAGTCTTCCATAAGGTTTCCTAGGGGAGTGTCCACCTGGTGGAGACCTGCATAAATACCGGGCAGGTAGCCCCATTAAAGTCATTCCTGTTTGACCCTCAAGACGGAGCTGGTCTCATTTGTGGGGGGAATTACTATTGGGGCAGCACTTTCGTCATTTCTAGCTATGGAAGGACTTCGACTGATTTGCTGATCGGGAGCGGCCGCGTTCGTATCCTCTGGTCGGGAGTTGGGCGGTTGTCTGGAACTAACCTCCGTTCCTGGAGAAGGGGATCATTCCAATCAGTGGCTTCCTCTACCTGTCGATGAGTGTCGTAACAGCATACTTAAGAGAACTGCCGTGGGTGACAGCGGAATCAAGGTCCCCATTACCTCTTCCACTATCCGATTCACATCCTTCCAGTATTGTTGAATATCTGGACAAAACCACCATATATGTGCAAGAGTACCTTTGTGTCCTTAACAGTGCCAACAGAGATCTGACTTAGCCAAACCGTGTGTGTATAAGAACTCTGGAGTCCTGTACCACCTTGAGACTAGCTTGTAATGTGATTCTTTTAAGCGTACACATCTCGAGAATCCCTGGGAGGGACTAAGTATGAGATCAGTATCACCCAGTTCTGTCACCCAGGAAGATACAAAATGAGGTGATGTGTTGGCCGTCTCTGCATGCAAGATGGCAGAGCACCTAGACAACCTTTTCTGTCCGGGACGAGAGTCCAAGATCAGATTCTCAAACTTGTTCAAATGTCTCAGCGGGCAGAATTTGTTCCAAAATTCGGAACAGCATGACACAAAGTTAACCATATGCAGGAAGGAGTATCGTGTTTGAGGTATCAGGTCTCGAAGTGTGTGTGCCGTTGGCGGACCTCCATCCCGGAACAACTGGGAGACTGTAATTTTATTGAGTTTGCCCCACATAGATTTGTAAACCAGGGACCTCTTCCCCACCGCTGCTGGCACCAGACTTACAGGAAGTAAAGGAGAAATAGTTGAAGCAAGCCTTAGAGAGAGGTCAGACCAGGCAGACATGAGTCCAAGGAAGAGCAGATTTGGAGAGTTAGATTTGTTTCTTACTATACGGGGAAACCAAAGATCTTGCAGAAGATCAAAATCTAGAGTCCTGTCCTCTCTATGTAAAATTGTCATCAATTCACTAGACGGTGATATCAGGGCAAGCCATCGCTGAAGCTGAACAGTTTTGTACAATCCTTTGACGTCTGGCAGGCCTAACCCCCCCTCTTTCGGCTTCCTAGTCAGAATGCTATGTGCCAGCCTCGGCCTCAGCCCTTTCCAGACGTATCTGGAGAAAATGACTCTAACATGTTTAAAGAAGGATTGGGGAAGTGAGATTGGGAGCATGCATAGTGTATACATAAGTTTCGGGAGCACGTAGCAGTTGAAATGAAGAGAAAGTCCAGCGTGGTAATTCAAGCAATGCTCGGTACTTTATTCAGCAATCAGCCAACATGGAAGACAGATAACGCATTTTGGCCACAGTGCGTAGCCTTAGTCGTACAATTAACAGACATGGGTGGATGTTATTTATAGAGGAAGGGGGTGAAATCACCACGGGACTTGGCCCAGGTGTTTAACTCCCTCCCTAACAAGCCAAGATAACAATAAAAACGCAAGGGAATAACACCCTGCAGTGTTAACATGAATACAAACACCTTAAGTATAA